>NC_136933.1:5949250-6638500 GCF_949752795.1 Hyperoodon ampullatus
CTTTTCCTAATGCAATGCCCAGGAGATCAATTTTGCAACCAAAGGAATACCTGTTCGGCATTTTCTGAATCAATACAGTTTAATTTGGTTGATTATGGTTTAATACCAAATAGTAAATGGCTCAATAAACAAGTATTTACTGAGGTCCCACAATGCACAAAGCAGTAGGTGCCCCAGGTGAGAACCAGAGTTTGACATGCATGTTTAAGGATGGATTGTGGTGGGTAATTTTATCACATTACTAGGCACATTAGTGTTTATTCAAAAGAAAAATGAGAAAGTAAGCTGTAAAGCACATGATCTAGCTCTCAACTTCCTGCAGCCTCATTAAAAAATACACAGACTTATTTCTCAAGCATGTTCTTTTCTTTTGACTTTACTTCCTCGTCTCCAACTTCTTCCCTTTTTTAACTTTTAAAAAAATTTTTATTTTATATTGCAGTAGAGTTGATTTACAATGTTGTGTTAGTTTCACAGCAAAGTGATTTAGTTATACATATACATATATCCATTCTTTTCCAGATTCTTTTCCCATATAGGTAATTACAGAGTACTGAGTAGAGTTCCCTGGGCTATGCAGTAGGTCCTTGCTGTTAATCTGTTTTATATATAGTAGTGTGTATATGTTAATCCCAATCTCCTAATTTATCCCTCCCCCACCTTTCCCTTTTATTCTTTTTTTTAAAAAAGTACTTTGCGTCTATTTTTTAAAGTGCAAATATATAGGAAATGCTAAATATAGAAAAAGCAGGCATATGCTATCCACCAGATTTAACAAATATCATTTTTTCATATCTGTCATAGATCATTGTTGAAATAAACCAAAATATCACAGAAATGCTTAAAAAGTCCCCCCCTATCCCATCTTTCCTCCCCCCATCTAATACATAACCATTATTTTCCAGCTGTTAAATGACATTCCATGTTCTGTTTATAAATTTATGACATATGAATGTAGAACATTTTTCCTAAGCTAGATCATTTGTCCTAAAATTGCTTCTTGGAGTTTTGAGGTTGTTTTTTCACCCTTAGGACTTTGACCCAGGAGACATTTCATTTTCATCACAGAGCAATAGTGTGTGGTAGTTAAAAGCCAGCGCTCCGGAGCCAGACTGCTGTGTTCAAAGCAGGGTCTGCTTCTGCCACCCACTCGCTGTGTGACTGTCAGCAAGTTCTGTCTCTCTCTGAGACTCAGTTTGTTCATCTGTAAAATATCTCATTGGCAGGTAGAAAGGATTAAATGAGTTAACACATATACAGTGTTAGTACAGTGCCCGGCATTTAATGAGCACTCAACGAATGTTCATTATCGTTGTTATTGTTGCAGTTATTATCATGTGATCTTGAAATGTAATTTAATTTATTATGAATGGTTAATTACTCCAACAGTATTTATCATACAGTCCTTTTTTTTTTTTTTTTTTTTTGCACTACTGATTTCTAAAGCCACCTTATAACAAGCTTGTGTATATCCACCAGTCTGTTCTGGTTTCTCCCTTATTCATTTGTTTTGTTTAGTTTTTATTACAAATATTCCCAGCTCACTAGCTTTTCTCTTCCTTTTTTCTTTTTTAATAGATCTTTATTGGAGTATAATTGCTTCACAATACTGTGTTAGTTTCTGTTGTACAACAAAGCGAATCAGTGATATGTGTACATATATCCCCATATGTCCTCCCTCTTGAGCTTCCCTCCCACCCTCCCTATCCCACCCCTCTAGGTGGACACAAAGCACCAAGCTGATCTCCCTGTGCTCTGCAGCTGCTTCCCACTAGCTATCTATTCTACATTTTGTAGTGCATATATGTCGATGCTACTCTCACTTCATCCCAGCTTACCCTTCCCCCTCCCCGTGTCTTCAAGTCCATTCTCTATGTCTACGTCTTTATTCCTGCCCTTCCACTAGGTTCATCAGTACCATTTTTTTTTTTTTTTAGATTCCATATATATGTGTTAGCATACAGTATTTGTTTTTCTCTTTCTGACTTACGTCACTCTGTATCACAGACTCGAGGTCCATCCACCTCACTACAAATAACTCAATTTCATTTCTTTTTATGGCTGAGTAATATTCCATTGTATATATGTGCCACATCTTCTTTATCTATCCCTCTGTTGATGGACATTTAGGCTGCTTCCATGTCCTGGCTATTTTAAATAGTGCTGCAATGAACATTTTGGTACATGTCTCTTTTTGAATTATGGTTTTCTCAGGATATAGGTCCAGTAGTGGGATTGCTGGGTCATATGGTAGTTCTATTTTTAGTTTTTTAAGGAACCTCCATACTGTTCTCCATAGTGTTCATTTGTTTTTATTTCTCATTCCTGCATCTAACCACACTCTCCTGACTAGTAGCCTTATGGTAAATTTCACCTCTTCTCCCTCTTTTTTGTAGTTTGGCAATTCTTGGCCCTTTATTCTTCCGTGTTAGTTTTAGTATCTATTAGTTAAATTTGTTTGTAAACAGCAAACAAAAATCCACTGTGAGAGTGCTGGTTACTATTACAGATATTTAATGTTTCCATTCATAAATATGACTGATATCACCAATTATTTTGATCCTTTTAGAATAACATTTTTAAACATTTTAAAACATGTTTTTTTAAACATTTTTATTTAATCCTTTCAATAACATTTTATAACTTTTCCATAAAGTTTATTCTCTACTTTTGTAAAATATATCCCTATGTACTCTTGCTGCTATCATGGATTTGTTAAATTATATTTTATGAATTTTTACTGTCAAGGTAAGACATTATGGTTTTTCGAGTAATGCTGATGCACTTTTATTAATTTTAATAGTTTGTATTTTCTTATCTTTTCTGTGTAGATAACCATATCGCCTTTGAATTATGTTCGTTCTGTTTCTTAAAAATTGCACACCTTTTACATTTTCCTATCTTATTGGTCTGGCTAAGACTGAGGGTTTAATTCTGAAAGGAATTGCTGATAGCAGCCATCCTTATATTTTTCTTTACTTTGGAGGGAATGTGTTAATGTTTTAGCATGAAATACAATATTTGGTTTTGGATGTTGATTGACAAGCTTTGTAAAGTTAATGCCATTTTATGCCTTGTTTGTTAAGAGATTTTTAAAAATCATGAATATTGAATTTTAACACATGCTTTTTTGCAGGTGTTAAGATAACCATAGTTTATCTCCTTTAATCATTAATTTGTTAAAGTATTGAGTGAATTATAGTTGTACATTTTTTAATGTTAAACTATCTATGAATTACTGGGATGCGCCCTGCTCGTTCACTGAAAAAATGGCTGAATTCAGAATCATTTGCTAATATTTTATTTAGGAGTACTGCATCTGTGTTCCTGTATAAGAAAAGACTGCCCTACAATTTTTCCTTTTGATATTTACTTAGTCCAATTTAAGAACTGAGATTATATTAGCTTTATAGAGTGATTTGGAGAGCTTCTTTTCTTTGCTTGTTTCCTGGAATATATTGTGTACTGATTGCTTCATGTTACTTTCTAGGTAGGATTTTTTGGAGGGGTTTGGGAAAAGGGAGGGATGGGTGGATTTTTGACCATCAGTTGAATAACTTTAATGACAATTTCTAACAAGGTCTCTCTCTCTCAGGGGTGTGCCTATATTATTAATCTTTTCAAAGAACTGGCTTTGATTCTTGTTCATCCTCTTTGTTTTTCTTGTTATTGTCTTCCTCCTCTGTATTATTTCCCCTTCCTTTCCTCATGTTCACTCTCTTAGTCTTTTCATGCTTCATGAATTGAACAGAGAGCTCACTAAATTTTTTATTCTGTGTTCATTCTTCATTTGTGCATTTAAAGCTCCAATCTTCTATATTACTTCAATTGCTACTCATGAGCTTTGATATATGGCTTTTCAGTTCTCTATTTTAATATCTATTCTGAATTCCTCTCTGACTTGTGAAATACTCAAATGTTCAAATTTTTAAAATTTTTGATTGAGTTGTTTGGGTATTTGTGGTCATATTTTTGGTACTTTGATTTTACAAAGTAAAATGTTGTCCATTCCTATCAAATTCTGGCACATTCGACATGGTCGATTTTTATCAGTATTCTATATCTGTTAGGAAACAACAAATATTTTAATTGTTGGGTATAACAATTAAAATTTAATTGTTTAAATTTAATTTAAATTTAATTGTTTTGTACAGCAATTTAAACAAATTTGTTATTGTGTTTTTTTGATGCTTTTTTCCTTTTTTCCATTTTTCCTGATTGTACTGTTCGTGGCAAGTGACAAGCGAAATCTTCTATGATTTTATTTTATCAATTTTTCTTGTAATTTTGTCTACATTTTGCTTGATCTATTTTGAGGTTAGACCATAGTTTTAGAGATGGATGGGTTTAGTATTATTTTATTTTCCTGGGAAATTGTTTATTTTATAATCAAGCTCTATGGTTATCTTTATTGCAAATATTCATTTATATCTTTAAGTCTAATTGGCTGACATTAATATTGTCATACAATTCAACATCTTTATTTAGATTTATATTTGCCTAATGTATCTTTTCCCATTTTTCATTAGTATCTTTTCTCTGATGCCTGTAAATTGCATATAACTTAATTTTTCTTTATCTAACTAGAGGATCTTTATCTTTTAACTGAGAAGCATGCTCTATATTTATTGGAATTATGGATATGTTTGGAATTATTTGTATTTTCTGTGTGTTTTCATGCTATTTCTTGATATTTTTTCTTTTTTAAAATCATCCTTCTGTTGGATTATTAGAATTTCTTTCTGCTTTTTCCCTCTCTACCAACTTAAAAGATATGCTTTGTATTTTTTCTGATATAATGATGTCATGTTAAAATGTTAACAGGTTCTTCTCATGAACAATAAAGGACTTTCATATTATTGTTGTGTAGCACTTTAGCGACATCCTGTGTTACCCTTCCTCCTCAAGTAGGTGTTATTTTAATTATAGTCATTAGTTTTTACAATAATCTTTATTTAGATTTACTCACATTTTCCTGATTTATTTTCTAACCATACATTTTTGCTTCCTTTTCCTTTCTTAGGTTCAATTTCCATCTTCATGAGATACACCCTTTAGTGGTTCTTTCAGCAGGATATCTGAGTGGTAAAGTTAGCATTTGTGTGAAAATATTTCTATTTTACATTTGCTTTTGAAAGAGAAATTTAACTGGGCCTAGAAGTCCAAGTTCACATTATATTTCTTAGCAACTTTAAGATATTATTCAATAATCTCTACTTTCCATTTTAGTTGATGGAACATCTAACTGACAACCTAATTATTCCCTATTTTGCAGGTAAAATGTCATTTCTATCTGATTATTTCTGAGTTAGTTTGCTTTTCCATTCCTCTGCAATTCCACTATGATGCATCTCATTAAAAGTTTATTTTTATTTACCCAGTTCAGGAATTCATATCATTTTTATAATGAAGATTCATAGTTTTCAAAATCAAGTCTGAAAATGCTTAGCTATTTATCTTTTTTTTTCCCCAGCTGTCCCCCTGTTCTTTTCTTCTGGAGCTCTTACTAGACACACATCAGTTACCTTTATTCTACTTCCCATGACACTCAGTCTTTACTCTTTCCATTCCTCTGTCTCACTGGGTTATTATTTCCTGTAGTAATTGCTATAGACTATTCTTTCAGTTCACTAATATTTTGTGTTCAGATTCTTTATTCAATTGTGTTCAACATGATGTTTAACTAAACCTTTGAACATCTAATTTTGATGACTATATTTTTTTCCTTAAAGTTCATTTTGTTTTTCTTTCAAAAACATTATTTCAAAAATGTTGCCTTTTATTATAATTTTATTACATCTTTAAATCTTTAACAATTTTAAGCACATTTTATGGTTATTCCATTACTTCTAATTCTTGAAACCTTATTCCTAGTGTTTACTTTTAACCAGATTCTCCCTCAGGATAGATTACTTTCTTGTGTGGTTTGTAATTTGTGTGTGTGCCTATTTAGCTGAGATGTGTGTGTGTATTTGAGTGTGTGTGTGTGTATTCTAGGAGAAAAATCCTCCTAAATAACGTTTTGTTTTGTTTTGTTTTCCTTAAAGATCCTGTTTCCTTAAATTAGGATCTCAGCACATCTTTATGGGACCAGTATTTATGCCAGCTTTTTCTCCTGCTTTGTCTAGAGCATAGACTGGGGCTTCCATTTCCCACAGAGTATTTTTTCCCAGTTATATTTCCAGGAAGTAATCAGGATTTTGTCTGTTCCTTTAGTTAGTGATGGATACAATTTAGCTTTCCTTTCAGTCCATGAGCAACCCTCCCCTGTTCTGGAGTTCATGCAGGAGTCTGGATTACATATTGCTTTTTCAAATATGCCTGAAAAAAGCACATTTTTCGGAACCCCTCGGCTACTCAGACACCATTGCCCCAGCCCCCGAGATTGACTCATATCGGGATTCAATTCCCTCCCGACTACCAGGACATCACTTATGAGCTTTGACTTTGTTGACCTCCCCCAGCTTCATCTCTTCTTCTCTCCCCGGATTTTCCGTGATGCTGCTGTGCTCACATCACCCCAACCTTCTTTCAGCTTTCTCCTTCCTGCAGGTCTTCAGTGTGTGGGTTCTTGTGTCTGGAATGCTTTTCCCCCTTTCTTTTGCCCAGCTTACTCCCACTTGGTCCTCTGATATCCACTTCACCAGACCTTCTTCAGAGATGCCATCTCAGACATGATGAACTAACTATAAAACCCGTATCTTAACTGCATGTCACACAATGGGCAACTGTGTGTATGTTTTATTTTTAAAATGTCAATCCCGTTGATTAGGGGGAAAGTCTACTTTATGCATCATTATATATGCAGAGCCCAACTTATATTAGGTACTTAATAAATTCATATGGCCAGATGAATGTCAAAATAATGTAATACACAAAGATAGCTGACTTCAAAAGTCAAGTTGACTGCATGCCTCAACTAATAAGTCCTCGAGCTGCAACTGAGACCCAGCGCAGGCAAAATAAATCAATAAATAAATATGTGAAAGTCAAGTTGAGCCCTTAAACTACTGATTATCTAACTCTTCTTTCCTGGAAAGCCTGCTTTCTCATGGTTACTTTCGAATCTGCCACCTTGACCTTTAATGATGGTCTGGGATGTGTACACCAGAAATAATTCTTAATCTTGTGTCATCCTGCCACATTTTACCCTAGAGACAGCCCCCAGAGGAGCCTGTTAGATAACTTCCTGATTCTGGGACTCTACTGCTGACAAGGTGTAAATCACATTCCAAAACTGAGAACGATCTCTTTATGGCAAGATCACAATGAACTACGCTTTAGATCAGTAAGCCCAGGTAGACTGTGCTGCTACTACTACTGCAAATAATAACGTTGCCATGTATTGAGTAATGCCTACGTATCAGTCATTTTACATATAATTCCATTCATGTATTTGATTCATTCACTTATTTCAGCTAACCATGAGTTAAATACTGTGGTGGATGTTATTGTTTTCAGTGTTCATACCTGAAAAATGGAGAAAATAATACCATACTATTTGCTTCCAGATGAGACAACTGAGCAACAGAACAGTTGATTGCATGGTGGTATTTGAAGCCAGAGGGGTCTGACTCAAAAATTCCTAACTCTTGGGCTTCCCTGGTGGCGCAGTGTTTGAGAGTCTGCCTGCCGATGCAGGGGACACGGGTTCATGCCCCGGTCCAGGAAGATCCCACATGCCGCGGAGCTGCTAGGCCCGTGAGCCATGGCCGCTGAGCCTGTGCGTCCGGAGCCTGTGCTCCGCAACGGGAGAGGCCACAACAGTGAGAGGCCTGCGTACTGCAAAAAAAAAAAAAAAAAAAAAAATCCTTACTATTGACTTTAGGACACTCTCTATTATTCTAAGGCAGGTTCTGTCTGAACTGCCTACACATTCATACAATGTATACATACAACAAACATCTAAAAGGGCTTGTGAAGTAAAATTCGTATTTTATGGCAAGACAAGAGAAATCTAAACATAAAAAAATTTCTCTGCCCTTTGGCCTCCTCTCTCCCCGCATTGTGCACTGTGTATCTGCATTAGGCATCGACCAAACCTCCCCCATTGGCAGAAATACCTGCTCAACCATGAAGAGCAACATCTTCCTAGCATCAGTAAGACAACTCCTTAAAAGATAACATTCCTTCCTGATCTTGTAAGGGGTCACATGACCCACACATGATGATGCTTAGATCTGGATTATGTGAACTGTCCATCATACATCATTTGATGTACAGCCTCAAAAAACTTATATAATGGACGGAACAGTTCTCAGAGCTTTCTGAGAAGTTCCTCTTGGGTCATAATCTTCAAATTTGGCTGGAATAAAATTTTCCATTTCTTTCTTAGATAGACTGATTAATTTTTCATCGACAGGCTAAAACACAAGGAGAAATCATAAGCCCTGTAACGTATGATTTGCCACATCTGTTGCTGAAAGAAGCCTCTTCCAGAATTGTGTGTGTTGGGGGGAGGATCATTTCTAAATCTTCTCACCCTTTACACTTCCTCACGTGGCCCTTTCTCAGAGTCGGCAACTACATGCCTCACTGCAGCTACACCTCCATTCTGGGCTCAAAAGAGGGAACCTTGAGGGAAATGGGGCGTTTGCCTGTTTCAGACTCTTGGGGAAGATCTCTGACATTCATTTTCCCGTTCTAAGTGCTTCTACTGAGGTCTGGGAATGAAAAGCCCCAGGCTTCCCTGAAGTGTCACAGAGTTAGTCAGCCCTTCCTGAAAGCAAAAGGTACTCCCACTGAAGAGTCACCAGGCTGAATCACCTGCTAGTAGCACTTTCTAAAAGGAAGTGCCTGCAGACAAGTGCCTTCATTTGCAGAAACCACTGGTGTTTGTTTTGGAGACTGCTTGCTCCAGAAACTCTGAGGAAACTAGCCTTGGACTAAACACTCTCTAACAACCTGTTACAATTTCTGGTACACTGACTTCCGGACTTGGGCGCTGTGGTTTTAATGTCCTTTTTTACGTTGAAATCGGAGTGACAAAGCGGTCACATGTTTCCATCTTGCAAAGTTATTTCGCATGAGTGGAACAATGCTCCCCTTTACTTGCTTCTTACCTTAGAGACTAAGATTTGATAACCTTACGAGAAAGTTCATCACCCATAAATTTTGGATGTGTGATGGTGATTTCTGGTTTCATTAGACATTGACAGAAATTAGAATCATGTTTTTGTTAGAGCCTGGAAGTATTTTTAAACTATAACAGTATCGGCTTTGTAGGATGTCCATCTCCAATTAAAATCATATATTTTATATTCTGACATCCAAGTACTATGGTTAAGTACCAAAGTTGGTATTGTGTCTCATTCTGTGAAAGACTTGAGTCAGCTTGCAAAATTGCAAGGGAAAATTTTGATTGGAATATAAGATTGAGCTTGTGGGCAGAGTAAGAAAACAGTCTCATGACTGATGGGGGTGGGAAATGTATCTTGACTGAAAAAAAAAAAAACCTGTACAGAAATGAGGCAACATACCTGAGGAAAAGCCCGCCCCAGGCTCTGCTGGACTGTGGCAGAGCAATGGGAAGGTTTTGCCTTTCGTGTCTCTTCCTTTCTACCCCAGTTACACGTCCAAAGCGAATCAGTTGACTTTGGGAGCCTGTGTGGAAAGGTGCCACGTGGCTCCTGCATCACCCCGACCAGGGTGGGCCTGCAGCATGGTGGATGGAGACCACATCTCAGCCACGTTTTCTCTGCCTCAGGTCAGGGGGGCACAGGAGTCAGGATGCCCCCAGCTGGTCAGTCCTGACATTCCAGCAACCCCGCTTGTTCCCTTTCTGACTTGCCCTCTTATAAATTCAAAATATCTCACTAAGTGCCTACAAGATTAATAATCACTATTTTTTAAATATCAGTTTTTAGGTGTTAAGGTCCTAAACTACATTGGTTATATAACGCATTATATAATTACTATTTTGTATATTCATCTGTAGGATTAGTTATAGTCTCCTGATTTTAAAGAACAGTAAGCTGAGCCTGAAAGAGTAAGATGATTTGCTTAACTCTACACAGTTAATAAGTGGAAGTATTACCAGTGAAACCCAGGTTTAGTTTACACCCTCCATTATTCTGCATTGCCTGCTGGGAAGATGGTATTGACAAGGGCTTTGATGAATACCTCCAAAAGGAAGAGAACTCTATCTACTGCAAGTTTCTCCATATCCCCCTGCAAAGAAGAAAAGATGGACATATGGGAAACTGGTCAAAAATGACCTATGGCAGTAAATAAAAGTTTCAGAATTGAAAGCAAGGACTTGAAGAGGTATTTGTACATCCGTGTTCATAGTGGCATTGTCCTCAGCAGCCAAAAGGTGAGAGCAACTCAAGTGTCCCTGAATAGATAAATCGATGAATGGATAATCAAAATGTGGTCTTTGCACACAATGAGATATTACTCAGCCTTTCAAAGGAAGGAAATTTTGACAAATGCTACACCATGAGCAAACTTTGACATGCTAAGTACAATAAGTCAGTCATGAAAGAACAAATACTGTATGATTTCACCTATATGAGTAATTAAAACCATAGAGACAGAAAGTAGAATGGCGGTTGCCAGGGCCTGGGGGGAGGGGAGATGGGGAGTTATTGTTTAATAGAGACGGAGTTTCAGTTTTGCAAAATGAAAAGAGATCTGTGGATGGGTGACTAAGATGGATTACTCAGCCATAAAAAAGAATGAAATAATGCCATTTGCAGCAATATAGATGGACCTAGACATTATCATACTAAGTGAACTAAGTCAGACAAAGATAAATATTGTATGATATCACTTATACGTAAAATCTAAAACAATGATACAAGTGAACTTATTTACAAAACAGAAACAGACTCACAGACATAAAAAACAAACGTATGGTTACCAAAGGGCAAAGGGGAGGGGAGGGATAAACTAGGAGTTTGGGATTAGCAGATGCAAACCACGATATATAAAATGAAAAGCAAGGACCTACTGTATAGCATAGGGAACTAGACTCAATATCTTGTAATAATTTATAATGGAAAACAATCTGGAAAAGTATATATATATATATATATATATATATATATATACTTTTCCAGATTGTTTTCCATTATAAATTATTACAAGATACTGTACACCAGAAACTAACACAACATGGTAAATCAACTGTACTTCAATTTAAAAAAATGCTTAGGATGGTAAATTTGATGTGTGTATTTTACCACAATTTAAAAAAATAATTGAGCTCATGAAGCAAGGACAAAGATCTTGGTTGGTGTGAGGTCTGTAGGAGCCGTGGGGAAGGCAGCCCTCTGTCAGAAGAGATGCTTTGCAGGAGGTAGTTCTGGTTGTCCAGTTCCAGTGGTGGTCTCACTGCAAAACCATGAGACCAGGACAGTCACATCCATAGCCAGCTTTTCCTTTGTTAGCCGCCAAGGTGATGTTTCTGTGCTACAAAACAGAATTACGTCTCCTCTTTCTAAAAAAATGTCCTTGAGTCCCTATTGCCCTCCAGATAAAGTCACACCCCCGATACGTCTCCAAGGTCTTTTGTCATCAGAACCCTGGGGACCTCTAGGTCCCACCCTCTCCTGCCTTTGCCAGCCCTCACTCCCTAACTGCTCACTCCAGCCCTCCTGGACTGTGTTCAGACCCTTAGTTATATTATATTCCTTTAGATCTATGCTGGGCCTTCGCATGGGTCTCCTCTCTCCCCATGCCTCTCCATCAGCCCTTGTTGAAACACTCCTTTCCCTGCTCACCAGGCTAACTCTTCATCTTCCTGTAGGACTCCGCCTAGACATCGCGTCCTCCAGGAAGCTTTTCTTGAGCCCCCTCAAGCTTGAATAATGTGCTCCTATTTGCATGCCTATAGTACCTTGTACTTATTCCATCATGGCTACACTTCTGCTGTTACTACACTTCATTAAACTTCCTTTCTTTTTTTGATTTATATCCTCCAACAGACTACAAGCTCCATGAGAATGAGAACTATATTGGTCTCATTTACTGTCCTATCTTTAATGTTTAGCATAGATTCTGACATGTAGTAGGCAGGCATTCAGTAATATTGGTGGAATAAATAAATTCAGTGTATAATACTGTTTGGTTTTATGCAAATATCTACACAAGCACTTTCTCATTTTGTTCTCTTAAAACTTCTGCCAGCGAGACCGAACAGATCTTATAGATTTCATTTCACAGACATGGTAATTGAGATCTAAAAAAAACTCAGGCAACAGTGTAGAGCCACAAAGAAAGAAAGTGGTGGAGTGACTACTCGTTACATTGCAAGCGCCTTGTTTATATCACAACACTTCTTGCCCTGGCTTCCTCTTTCATATAATGGAAATTCCTCCGCTCTAGGTATCTCTCCAAATGCAAATTTTGTGTGTATCTGCTGACTGCAGCAGACACTACTCATGCCCCAATTCCCTGTCCCCATGGCCCACCTCTGAGTCCCCCTGTGGTGGCAGTAGACAGCTTCCAGAATGTCGAGAACTTTCCACCTCAAGCCCCTCCATGTCTCTTCCCCCCTACCCCGGGATCTCTTAGGCACCCCCTGTGCTCGCTGTCTGCATACTGGTGCAACCCAGCAGTGTGTAGAAGGGGTTTCAGTGACCTTGGGAGCAATCCCCAATGAATGGGGACGGAAGCTGCTGGATACATCATGCAAGCTTCCACACTCTCTGGTGGCACAGGTCTGAGGTGAGTTCCCTTCTCATGGTTCCTTACAGGGTCTCCATCGGGGTGGAGCCCAGCCACCTGCAGAGCTGAATCCCCACAATAGCACACCTCTTAATGGTCATCACTCTCTCATTTGTGCTTCTAGAGATTACTTCACAGATAAACTACTGGCACCCGAGCCTTTGCCTCAGGGGCTTCTTTTGGAGAAAACCAATCCAGGATATTGATAAATCCATAACAAGTAGGAAGCACATGGGGAAGGAGGGACGCTCTCCCGCCATGTTCCCCTCCTGCCTCCTTACTGGATGATCTTTCGGGACCCCTTTCATCTCTGAAAGGTCACCCATTCTACCCTGGGCCCTCCTTGTCCATCAAATGCCAAGCTTGGAGATAATTGTCCTTCCCAATGCGGTGTTCCTATAGATGCCCAGGCCCCCTCAGGACACTGGCCTGTGGCAGGGCACAGAGCAAGCAATTTCCAGCCTCTGTGCCAGTTCTCTCTGTCCTTTGTTTATCAGAACTGGCTGGAATTACTGCCTAGATTCCCTGGGGGAGGACAGACATTGCAAACGACCATGGCCATCACCACTTCAAGAGCTGAAGCAGACAGAGCCGGCAGCACAAGAGGGCATTAACTTCCAGACATACACATTTAATTGCAGAGAGTCTATGAACAAGGGTGGAGGATGCACAGGAGAAAACATCCCCACGCAGCGAAACGCCAAGGAGCGGCACACCAACCGTCCTGGGTCAACTCTTACACAACGGGTTTCTGAAACCAGTGTTCCCAGAGTTGCTGAAATGTTTGTTTGTTCGAGGGGCCTTTCTCTAAATTCCAAAGGTCAATTTCGTTGATGCATGTCAGTACCATCTCCACCAAGAGATGTGTGCTTCTGACTCGCGTCCTCCTCTCCCCTCTCCCCGGGGATAAGGGTGGCTACCTGCTTAGCGCCACTGGGCACCAGCTTACTCTCTTCTTCACCCCCAACTACCTTAACTGACTCTTTGAACACTGCTTCACCACGCATTTGTTCCCAGCAGGAAGACATCGCAGGCACAGGAGGCAAATGAGTTTCACAGGCAGTGCGTTACATTGGATCAAACTCTGGGCATCTGAGTACCTTTGTCTTATTTATCTTCATATCCCTTTCCTAAGTAGAGGCTGTGGCACTTAGCAGATGCTCATTAAATATGTGTTGAGGTTCATTAAATATGTGTGGATGCACGCAGGAGTGGATTCATGAATATATGCATAATTCTTTCCGTTTGAAGGATTGGGGCTAATGCTATGAATATATTTCCTGAAGAATTAGCTTTGTGCATAGTGGGTGCTCCAAAAATGTGAATTAATGGATCAACAATGTGCCTAGAGAAGAACAAATCACTACGGAAGCCTGTGGATATGCTCCCACCTTGCTGTTAGAGGACTTCACACTGTACCGCCTGAGTGATTACAGTCTCGTGTAAGTGATTTTCATGGTAGTTTGCACTTCTGAGACTGGGAAAGCATCATTTGAGTTGGGCTTTCAATTTTGGCATATACCCTTTTTCCATATCCTGTTCTATATTAGTCCTTTGAGACATCTAGGAAGAATTAGCTAGTGGGGGAAGATCAGGGCTATAATTAGGTTCCAGACAAATTCCCTAATTGAATAAGAGTTTGTCTGTGATCTTAAGTGTAGCCAGTTAGTCCCCATAGGCAAGTGCCAGCTATGTTATGTATAGTACACTGTGGGCGTGCAATACGTTTTATAAAACCATAATAGAGTAATGGGTACAATCATTCATTGTTATCTTTATCCATTTAAAGCTGTTTCAAAGTGTCATATCAAATACTGCTTCTTTTTTTCACTTTATAATAATATTGTAGAATTGAGATAAATTTTTCTTCTCTCATATAGCATTGAATATTTCCAGAAAGTTGTATAGCTTGAGTCAACCTCTCTTATGTAATAATAATAATAATAGTGCTAGCAGCTGCCATTTTTGAGCCTTTACTATGTGTTAGACTCTGTACTAAATGTTTTATATATGCATCATCTTATTTATTCCTTGAATTAAGCTTTTGAAGCATTTATCGTAATTTTCAGTTTACATATGAGGAAATGGACATTTAGAGCAGTAGGTAAGTTGATCAGTATCTTATAGTTGGTAAATAGAAGTCTGTTTGATTCGAAATCCTTTGCTGTTAATTACCTTACTAGCATGTATGCAGGAATACTTTACAGAAGGCTGAAATTAGGGCCATCATTTTAAAAACTGGGACTTAGACTAACAACAGCTGTCATAAGATGCTGTGCTATTATATAAGTTGTCTCAGTTAAAATTTAGGCTATGTGCCTAATAAATTAGGTACTATAGCCCCTTTATACAGATGAGAAAATTGGAGCTCCTAAAGGTCATGTGATTTGCTACAGAAAACCAGAAACTAGGTAGTAGAACTGTGACCTACACCAACTCTGTCTGACCTTGCAGCTGTATCAGCACCCTGATAACACTCTACTGCATCTAATTGCCAAAGCGTCTATCTAATAGACATTTGTCATTTTTTTGTCTGTATAGCATCTGTTCCCCCTTCTCATCAACACCTTGATTTTGCATTTTACTTTTTTGTGGGAGATTACTTCTTCTCGTGTATCTGGAGCTGTTGGGATAATGAACCCATGTTTTTACCTTTTACTAAAGAAGCTGAAAGGACCAGATTTTACCTTCAATCAACTCATGTTGACAAAATGTGGATAGAAGACCTAACTTGACAATTGGAATACGTTTTGTTTGTTTGTTTGTTTCAGGTCAGGAACTTGAATCTTGACAGTCTGATGCAGGTAGTGGAACATTTTGTTTTGTTTTGTTTTGTTTTGCGGTATGAGGGCCTCTCACTGTTGTGGCCTCTCCTGTTGCAGAGCACAGGCTCCGGACACACAGGCTCAGCGGCCATGGCTCACGGGCCCAGCCACTCTGTGGCATGTGACATCCTCCCGGACCGGGGTACGAACCTGTGTCCCCTGCATCGGCAGGCGGACTCTCAACCACTGCGCCACCAGGGAAGCCCTGGAACATTGTTGGAATGTGTTAATCTCATTTCTTTTCCATCAGGTTTCCCTGCTATGAGATTATTCTTGTGATTCCCACATCACTTTAACTTCACTGTGGCCTAGCCCTGAAGCATAATGAAAAAAGAAAATACTTCCATGAGCCGAATTCTAAAGAGCTCATTTCATCATCTTTGATTAGGAGAGATGGTCAGAGACAAGACCCTGCCTTAAAATATGGGCAGTGGCTAATAGTCTGCTCAGACAATGAGGATCTTGGAAGGATCCTGGTTAGGGAATTGATGACAAGGACCTTTTGAGAAGTATGTCGATGGATCTTGATGAATAGATCCTATATTACATATTTAGGATTAGTTGCAGCTTACTACAACAGAAAACCCTACAAAACAGTAACCAAACAACATGGAAAGTCATTTTTTGGTTTGCTTTGTTTTCTGTTCACATAAAAAAGAAGTTGTAGGTGGGTGTCCAGGACTGATAAAACTGCTCCACGGTCATCATGGTCCAAGATGTCTGCTGGAACTCCAGCCATCATGATGGAAAGAAAGAAGAGGAGAAAAGCAAAAAGGGAAGCATGTCTCAACTGAGCCAGCTTCTGTTAAGCAATCTTCCTGGATATTCCATATGGTATTTCCATTTCCATCTCATTGGCCAGAATTTAGTTACATGGCTACACTTAGGTACGATGGCAGCTAGGAAGTATAGTTTTGTCAGGTAGATGGTTTAATACTCTAAATAAAATCAACATTCTATTTCACATAAATTATCACCAGCAATTCACCACTGCAAAAGGGAATCTTAATAATCCGGCGGACAAGCTTGTTTTGTACAAAGCTAAGTTCCTTTACTGGTCACCTCAATTTCCTCAGTATACTCTCGAGCAATGACCAATCTCTTGAAAAGCATAAACCATCCAATGGTTTGAGTTGAAAAGCACAACTCATCCAATAGAAAATATATTTTAAGGATAATTGAATACCCCTATAACTATTGAGGAAATCAGTTACCAAAAACAAAACAAACCACTCTCAAATAGAAATCTCTAGGCCCAGATGGTTTTACCAGAGAATTCTATCAAATATTTAAAAATTTATTTTCTACGTAATGTGCTCCAGAAAATAAAATAAGAGGGAACACTATGCAATTATTTTATGAAACCGGTATTAACCTAAAATCAAAATCAGACAAAGCCTGTACCAAAAAACAAAGCAAACAAACAAACAAAAAAGACACTCCAATTATAGAACCTGTATAAAGATTGTTCCTAGCAGCTTTATTTGTAATAGGCAAGAACCGGAAACAGTTAACGCCACCCACAATGAGTGGATGACTAAGCAAACTGTGCTCCATCAGTATAACGGAATACTGCACAGCAATCCAAAGAAATTAGCTTTTGACAAACAACAACTTAAATGGATCTCAAGGGCATTATGCTGAGTGAAAAAAGCCAGTCTTAAAGGGTCACATACAGTATGATTCCATTTATATAACAATTTTGAAAAGACAAAATTATAGAGATGGAAGACAGGTAAGTGACTTCGGGGAGTTAGGGATGTTGAGCAGGGGATGAGTGTGACCATAAAAAGAAATAAAAGGAATCCCTTGGTGGTGACTGAATAGTTCTGTATCTTAATTGCAGTGCTGGTTGCATGAAGGTAGGTAGTACCACACCAATATGCCAATTTCAATTTTCCATTTCAATATGTTGTGCTGTTAATTACATAAGATGTAACCTTTGAGGGAAACTGGGTGTAGGTTACATAGAACCTTACTGTACTACCTTTGCAACTTTTTGTGACTCTATGAGTATATAAATAAAGTTTTGACAGAGCTGGTTATCTAGCCTTCCTTCAGTTCCATAAATTCCTAATATTTTTGCAATAAATCCCTCTTTTGCTTAATATAACATGTCTTGCTTTCATCTGAATTATCCTGATATGCAACATTTATGTAAGTGATTCATCTTACCCTTGGAAGGGTGAGTAAGAAAAACACTTCTAGAAGATATGCATTGGAAAAAGGGATCAGAAATCACCTGTCTCTTTCTTCTAAGTCAGGTTGCGTTAAATTTGACTTGTGTTTTCCTTTCTGCTGAGCACAATTATACATTTCACACACACCCCCTCACCGCCAGATCCCATCCCATGCCCCTGTGTCTTCATCTGTCGGGACAATCAGAGTCATCTTTATCTTTGGTAAAGAAGACACTACGTTTTTATAACACTTACCGGACTTTTATGGTTGGTTGCAAGGGGCAGAGAGTCACCGAGCTAGTTAAGCACCCATAGCTCAGTTGGAGAATATTCATTTCTTTCGTGTAGAGTATTTTGGGAAATGGGCTTTCCATAGATATCCAAAATCAGGATCTTGAAACTGTATTTTTTGAGTCAAAGTGATTATTCACGGACTTTCTTTGAAATTGTCTAGTGTCCCTTCTTCGGCATGAATCAAATATTCAAAATGTAGGTGCTTCTCTCTGTCTTTTCTACTGTCGCTTGTTTGACTCCAGATCCCAAGAGGACAGGGTAACACAGTACAAAACATGGCCCGTTTGTTATCAGGAACCATAGGTGGAGCAGATTTCCTTAGAAGGGAATGTGAAGAGAGCAGGAAATGACCAACATCACGAACGTGGCTTTGCTTGGAGAAGCCTGGGAAAGCTTCCAACCCCGCTGACCTGTCGCACTGCTTGAAATCTCATCTGTACTCCTTTTCAGTTGAACACATCTTGGGTTTCAGAATGCAGACATACCACTGGAGTACTAATGTGGACATACTCCTTCAATTAGGGTATTTTCTTTTCGAGGGTTACCTGATATTCTGAATGAGGATTCAATCTCATCTGTCCAGGCATAGACACAACCTGTGTGCTTTCAGGACAAGTGAGAAAAGTAAAGAAAACCAGGAATGGGATGAGATAGAATGTGAGCTTAAATGGGCTGGTGGGCTTCAATGGGCTGGGATCATGGGGGCAAGTGAGACTCCAAAACATACTTAGGAAAAAAAAACAGAGCCAAGGGCGTGGTCAGTATGAGAAACCTGTTTACCACCAGGGAGGTTATAAAACCTTATCCTGGAATCTGTGAGTGTGAAATTCCGTTGATAGCTTTGAGGTCACATCTAGCAGAGTTTAAGAAGGAAGCCAGATACAAATTCCAAGACAGGTACATAGCGAGGAGAAATAGCTGTAGACAGCAGTTCATTGTGTCTAGGCTTTTTTTTTCTTAATGTAATTTAATGTATTGGCGTAGGTAACTGGGAAGTCCAAGGGCAGAGCTGGCTTCAGTTGCTATGGCTTGGAAGGTGTTTTCTAGGTTCACTCTCTCTCCCTCCCACGTCTTCAGGCCCCTCCCCTCCCCCTCTTGATTCCCTTCTCTTTTTTTGTTGGTTTTGTTCTCAGACAGGCTCTGTCCACAGACATCCCCAAAGTGACTTTTCCATTAATTTCTCTCAGCACCCAGATATCTAAAGTAAGAAAAGTGTCCATTGACCCTGTGGGTCCCAAGCCTATCCCCATGGCCTGGGTAACAGAGCACACTCTGTTCAAATGTGATCACGTCACCTATCCGCCTCTGTGGGCAGGAGAATTGGAATTGGCTCCACGGTAATACATGAGATGGAAAAAAGCCACTCTCACCTTGACCTTAAAGGACTCATGGGACTGGAAGGTGCTCTTACAGGTAAGATAGAGCCAGGCTGGGGAATTAGGACTTGGGCATAAAAGCATTAAAATGCTTGAGGGATGACATAAAAGTAAACACAGATGGGGGAAGGCACTGTAGACCAAAAACGTTTCCTTCAGCGTTTTGCCAGAAAAGATGTGTGTGGGAGAGAAACCGTGCAACTCAGATTGGGACTTGAACCCACGGGCTGGGACTCGAACCCAGCCAAAACCCAGATTGGGACTTGAACCCACATTCTTTTAACTGAGATCACACACCTGGTCTCAGGACTTAATGAAGCTCAGGTTCTTGATGTCTCATCGCAGAAAGACTTCAGTGAGAGACAAAGTGATAGGTAAGGAGTGGATTTATTTAGAGAGAAACACACTCCACAGACAGAGTGTGGGCCATCTAGAAGGCCCTGTGGTATGGGGTTGTCAGTTTTTATAGGAGTGAGTAATTTCATAGGCTAATTAGTGGGAAGAGTATTCCAGCTATTTTGGGGAAAGGGTGGGGATGGGGGGTTTCCAGAAATTGGGCCACTGCCCACTTTCTGACCGTTATGGTCGGCCTTAGAACTGTCATGGCACCTGTGGGTATGTCATTTAGCATGCTGATGTGTTGCACTGAGAAGATACTAAGGCTCAAGGTCTAGTGGAAGCCGATTCATCCTCCATCTTGGACTTATTTGGTTCTAATCAGTTTATATCGTGTCCTCAGGCTATGTCATTCTTTTAAAGGTTGTGCCCTGCCCCCTTCCCTCCTGTTTCAGGAGGAGGCCACACATGGAACAATTTTGACATACAGATGCCACACTGGGATAGTGACACAGAAGATCAAAGGAGGAAACAGGGGAGCTCTGTTTCCCTCTGTCCACACCAGGCTGTCTCTGCACTTAACAGTTACCCCTAGGGAGTGCTGACATGGAGTTAAAGTCATCCAACTGAGGAAGAAATGGAAAACATATGTGCTAGGCCAGCCTGGAATACTCCTCAGCACTTAAGTGAAGAAACTGAAAATCTGGACCCTGGAATAGCTTTTAGCTATGCTTAAAACATGTGTGAAATAGCAAAGGAACAGGTCAAGAGTATAGCTCACAGAGCAAGTCCTATTAAAATACTTTGTACTCACGGAGTGACGGATGTTTTGGAGCTTTTCACCTGGTAACAACACCAAAAGCTAAAGCATCATTTTATGCCTGAATCTCATGGTTTTTAGATATAAGACAAGGCACAGAGTTAGTTCTGGTGTTTTGAAAGTTGCCCTATATCACTAGTAGTTGATCCACACTCTTCTTTTTTTTTTAAAAAACATCTTTATGGGAGTATAATTGCTTTAGATCCACATTCTTTATCTGACTTTCTGTGTAGGATCACAGCTCTCTGAGGACATGTCTTGAGACTATGCTATATGTATAGAGTATAGAATGTATAGAATCTAGTGCCTGACATGTAAAAGGTGCTCTAAAATTTATCATAAGATGATATAGAAATGAATGCTCTAAAGACAGGCATCTGAAATATGTCTGGTTTGGAAGCATAAAATCTAGTGTCTATTGTTATTTTGGGTTTTTTTTGTGGTATGCGGGCCTCTCACTGTTGTGGCCTCTCCCATTGCGGAGCACAGGCTCCGGACGCGTAGGCTCAGCAGCCATGGCTCACGGGCCCAGCCGCTCCGCGGCATGTGGGATCTTCCCCGACCGGGGCATGAACCCGTGTCCCCTGCATCGGCAGACGGACTCTCAACCACTGTGCCACCAGGGAAGCCCGTGTCTATTGTTCTTATCCCTTTCTAAAATCACAAAATGATTTTACTGGGCTCTGTATGAAAGATCATATGCTAACACTGATTCAGCCCCTTAGCTGTAAGCGGCACCCACATCAGACGGCTCTTTGACAGTGTGGCTGAGAATTTTAGTCTAGGATCTACCCCTCTGTACTTGGGACAGGAAATCAAGCCTTCCTTTCCTCTTTGGACAGAATAATCGAGGTATATAGCTTTTTGATAATACCATTAGGGTTTCAGAAATGGGCACTAAATGAAGCCATGCAGAACCCTGTGGGGCTCCTGGGCACAGAAGTCTTTCAAACAGTCGCTAATCAGGAAAGGGAGGGGATGCAGAGGCAAGGGAGGAGCAGTCAAGAAACAATAGTGCAGCCTTGGGGCAGGGTCTTGGTTCCGCCTCAAGGGATACACATGACAATGTCTTTGAGCTCTTCCGTAGCGCAAAACCCCCTATCAGATGGAAGATGTTCCAGAGAAAGGGTCACACTTTGATAAACACAAGAAGCTCATAACAGGAGACCACCTGAGGCCAGACTAAAGGGCACACACCCTGATCCTTATCAGCAACACTGCCCTTGAACCATTGCTATGAAACTCCTCACCAAATCCCCCAAGTTGGACACAGAGTTTTCAGAGGCACGAGCCTGCTGTGTCCCCCCTTTGCCTGGCAAAGCAATAAAGCTATTCTTTTCTACTTCATCCAAAACTCTGTCTCCAAGATTCAATTCAGTTCTGCTGCACAGAGGCCAAGTTTTTGGTATCATAAAGAAACACCAAACCAAATCTTGTTCTGCTTTCTCCACCCAGGGCAGCCCTGTTGAAAGCTGGGGAACATATTTCAAAGCCACATCTGTGGAATTCCTCTGTCACTGCTGCAGTAAAGGGTGATTTATGGTGATGCCTGTCCTTGGTTTATCCCAGAGCTAGGAGGACAGATTACAAAGGCACTTTGTATTACTATCTCTCTCACCATCGAGGAGTCCTAGAGGTGACCACAAGGATGGGCATGGTGGAGAAGATGCTATATTAATGGTGATTTTTATTGAGAACAAAAGGGGACCTCTGCTTTTCTCTTCTGTTCTCTTTTCTCTCTGTAAGGGGACTTCTGGCAATTGGTATTGCCATTGCTCCTGACATTTAAATGAAAGACTTCTGAAGTAACTGGCACTGTTTATGGAGTATGAATTAAAGATGGAGTTAAGTGGCCTGACTCACTGGCGATTGATGGGTGATTCACTGCAGGGGAATCACTCCCCAAAGCCCTTAGTGTAGAGTCACCAATTAGGACCATCACATTGGGACCCTGTGTCTCTGTGTTTAGGCGGCCAGAGCAGCACAGAAGCTCAGAAATGGACACTGGGACAGAAGAAAAAGCTACAGAAAGCTGAGGCCAATGGACTGGGTCTGTTTAAAATAAAGAACGTTGAAAAAGACAAGGAAGGACACCACATAATGATCGAGGGATCAATCCAAGAAGATATAACAATTATATATGCACCCAACATAGAGCACCTCAATACATAAGGCAACTGCTAACAGCTATAAAAGAGGAAATCGATAATAACACAGTAATAGTAGGGGACTTTAACACCTCACTTACACCAATGGACAGATCAACCAGACAGAAAATTAATAAGGAAACACAAGCTTTAAATGACACAATAGACCAGATAGATTTAACTGGTATTTATAAGACATTCCATCCAAAAACAGCAGATTACACTTTCTTCTCAAGTGCACATGGAACATTCTCCAGGATAGATCACATCTTGCGTCACAAATCAAGCCTCAGTAAATTGAAGAAAATTGAAGTCATATCAAGGATCTTTTCTTACCACAACATTATGAGATTAGAAATCAATTACAGTGAAAAAAACGTAAATAACCAAGAGATCACTGAAGAAATCAAAGAGGAAATCAAAAAATACCTAGAGACAAATGACAATGAAAACACGATGATCCAAAATCTATGGGATGCAGCAAAAGCAGTTCTAAGAGGGAAGTTTTCAAGCCTACCTTAAGAAACAAGAAAAATCTCAAATAAACAATCTAACCTTACACTAAAGGAACTAGAGAAAGAAGAATAAACAAAATCCAAAGTTAGTAGAAGGAAAGAAGTCATAAAGATCAGAGCAGAAATAAATGAAATAGAAACAAAGAAAAGAATAGCAAAGATCAATAAAACTAAAAGCTGGTTCTTTGAGAAGATAAACAAAATTGATAAAACTTTAGCCAGACTCATCAAGAAAAAGAGGGAGAGGACTCAAATCAATACAATTAGAGATGAAAAAGGAGACGTTACAACAGACACCACAGAAATACAAAGCATCATAAAAGACTACTACAAGCAACTATATGCCAATAAAATGGACAACTCGGAAGAAATGGACAAATTCTTAGAAAGGTGTAATCTTCCAAGACTGTACCAGGAAGAAATAGAAAATATGAACAGATCAATCACAAGTAATGAAATTGAAACTGTGATTAAAAATCTTCCAACAAACAAAAGTCCAGGACCAGATGGCTTCACACGTGAATTCTACCAAACATTTACAGAAGAGCTAACACCTATCCTTCTCAAACTCCTCCAAAATATTGCAGAGGAAGGAATACTCTCAAACTCATTCTATGAGGCCACCATTACCCTGATACCAAAACCAGACAAAGATACTACAAAAAAAGAAAATTACAGACCAATATCACTGATGAATATGGATGCAAAAATCCTCAACAAAATACTAGCACACAGAATCCAACAACCCATTAAAAGGATCATACACCATGAGCAAGTGGGATTTATCCCAGGGATGCAAGGATTCTTCAATATATGCAAATCAATCAATGTGATATACCATATGAACAAATTAAAGAATAAAAACCATATGATCACCTCAATAGATGCAGTAAAAGCTTTTGACAAAATTCAACACCTATTTATGATAAGAACTCTCCAGAAAGTGGGCATAGAGGGAACCTACCTCAACATAATAAAGGCCATATATGACAAACCCACAGCAGACATCATTCTCAACAGTGAAAAACGAAAGCACTTCCTCTAAGATCAGGAACAAGACAAGGATGTCCTCTCTCGCCATTATTATTCAACAAAGTTTTGGAAGTCCTAGCCACGGCAATCAGAGAAGAAAAAGAAATAAAAGGAATCCAAATTGGAAAAGAAGAAGTAAAACTGTCGCTGTTTGCAGATGACATGATACTATACATAGAGAATCCTAAAGATGCCACCAGAAAGCTACTACAGCTAATCAATGAATTTGGTAAAGTTTCAGGATACAAAATTAATGCACAGAAATCTCTTGCATTCTTATACACTAACAAGGAAAGATCAGGAAGGGAAATTAAGGAAACAATCCCATTCACAATTGCAACAAAAAGAATAAGATACCTAGGAATAAACCTACCTAAGGAGGTAAAAGACCTGTACTCAGAAAACTATAAGACACTGATGGAAGAAATCAAAGATGACACAAACAGATAGAGAGATATACCATGTTCTTGGATTGGAAGAGTCAATATTGTCAAAATGACTATACTACCCAAAGCAAGCTACAGAACCTTGCAGATCCTCCAGCCCAGCTCACTCTCTTCACAATTGAAGACCCTGGGTCTCAGTGAGGAGGGGTAACTGGCCTACGATGGGCAGGCAGAGGGAAGCAATACAACCGTCCCACCAGGCAGTTTATATTTATTCACAGAAGAATCCTGATTTATATGTAACATTTTTCCAGTGCTGTCTTTTCTCACTAACTTTTTCTTTTTTAATTTTTACTTTATGTTGGAGTATGGTGGATTTACAATGTTGTATTAGTTTCAGGTGTACAGCAAAGTGATTCAGTTTTATATATATATGTGTGTATATATATATATATATATATATATATATATATGCACACATCCATTATTTTTCAGAATCTTTTCCCATACAGGTTAATGTACAGTATTGAGTAGAGTTCTCTGTGCTATACAGTAGGTCCTTGTAGTTTATTTTATATATAGTGTGAATCCCAAACTCCTAATTTATCGCTCTCCCTCCTACCCACTCCTTCCCCTTTGGTAATGATAAGTTTGTTTTCTGTCTGTGAGTCTGTTTCTGTTTTGTAAATAAGTTCATTTGTATCATTTTTTAGATTCCACATATAAGTGATATCATATGATATTTGTCTTTCTCTGTCTGAACTTTTGAAGGCGTATTTTATCCATTAATTTTAGCACCACTTAAGAAATATGCCAAACTTGTTTCAACTCAAGTACCAGAATCAGTCTCCCCTCAGATAAAATCATGGTTAGTCAGCAGTTGATTTGGAATTTTGCCATTTTGAGGAAACTCTTCATCTCCTTTCCTGTGTCTTTTGGCCCAAGCTGTCTTGCATTTTTTACTATGTCCTTCGTTTAACAGTAGTATTGCTTTTTCTTTTTTTTCCTGAAACTTGAATTTGTGTTCTATTTCAGTTGAAACTTAATGGTACAAGAGAATGATCAGAAAGAATTTCCTTTTATATAATAAAGACAAACACTTTTTTTTTTTTTTTTTTTTTTGTGGTACGTGGGCCTCTCACTGTTGTGGCCTCTCCCGTTGTGGAGCACAGGCTCCGGATGCGCAGGCTCAGCGGCCATGGCTCACGGGCCCAGCCGCTCCGCGGCATGTGGGATCTTCCCGGACCGGGGCACGAACCCGCATTCTCTGCATCGGCAGGCGGACTCTCAACCACTGCGCCACCAGGGAAGCCCAAAGACAAACACTTTTATGCAAGTTTTTGGAGAGGGATGGGTAGCCAGGCCATCAGAAAAGACTTAGGCATTTTTTGCTTCTTATTCGGATGATGATAAAGAATTTATGTTTTCTGCTTCAGAAAACAAAACTCTTTTTCATTAAATGTGAGGTGAATTATAGGTAATGGTTCATGGTATCCTTGCCAACAAGGGAGAGAGGAGAACGCCATTAACCAGTGGGTCTCAAACTTTAGCTTATAATGCCGTCGCCTGGAAACTTGTTAGAAAAGCAAATGATCAGGTTGAACTCCAAATCTACAGATCAGAAACCCTGGGAGTGCTCCAACCCCATGTTTTATCAAATTCCAGGTAATTCTGATGTAAGCCTAAAGTTTGAGATATACTGGGTCAGCCAAAAAGTTCGTTCAGTTTTAAGTAAAAATAAAAGATACGTTTTTCATTTTCACAAAGAACTTTACTGAACACCATATTCACTCACCAAACGAACTTTTTGACCAACCCAATAGATTGCTGGAAACTTAAGGAATACACCCATTTAAGAATTTACTCCTGACTATGAGAACAGGTAGAATTTCTTCCAATCTGAGAGCAGCTATTTTACCAAGGCAGGACCTTTTCCATATCAAGGTAGCTGCAAGTTGAAGATAATATTACAGCTTTTAGTGCAGGCTGACTGGCCCGAGGGGAGGAATGAGTTGTCAGTGGGCTGTGACTTCATACCCTGCTCCTATCAGACACTATTTGCCTCTCCCTCCCTTGAAAGTTTACTAGTAACGTTTAATAACTATACTTAAGGCTTTAATCCTATTATATGTCAAATACCTTAGGGAGGAATACTTTCATCCTTTACCAATCTCTTATACAATGAACTGAGTTTTGGACTCCTTTCTGAGGAAAAGTTTTGAGAACCATGAAAGACACAGAGAAAATTAGACTATTTAAGGAAGGTATAATAAAAATATGTCTTGTTGCCTACCTCAACAGGCATTCATGCCTTCTTCCTTTTTTTTAACAGAATCCTATTTTTTGTTAAGTATACAGCAATTCTGCCTCTGTTGGAGCTGGGAACGTTATGAGATTAAGATATAGTCAACAGAAAGTAAAATATCCATAGAGGACGTCTTGGAAGTCTTCTAAAAAAAAGAAATTGTCCGTATTTCCCTTTTTCTTCCCATCACCTGGAAGGCAGATATAAAGGCTGGAGCTCCAGCAGCCATCTTAAACCATGAGGTGGCAGAAACCTCCTGAGATGTCTGAGTGGAGAGAGAGCAACTTGAATTATTAACGACTGAATGAAACCAGCATTCCATTCCTAGATATGTTAAAACATGAGAGAGAAACAAACTTCTATTCTTGGGATTTTTTTAAAATATAAAATGCAACATGATAGAAGAGATGGTGCCAAGATGGGGGTGGACAGCACAGAAAGGGGAGATTAGGAGTGTGGAAGCTAAACTTTCCTACTTACAGCTTAGCCAACCCTGTCAAGCAGTAGGGAATTAAATTCCTTCTCCCAGAAAATTAGCTCCCCCTTGCCAACAGGCTTATGAGTCTTTAACTCTGTAAGTACTAGTTCTAGTTTTTCAAAATCTATAGTATCTCCACTTCCCTCAGAGAGTGTTGTAAGGCCTCACAACAACACTGACATGATTTTAGTTATATGTTTTAAAGCTAGATATTTTATATCATTTAGAATCTAGGAGTGGGATTGGAGAAGGTCTTTTATAGTGAACATGACAGTAATCAAACAGAGTCAGAAAAATATTTCTCTAAAAAGATGACAATGTAATACCATAGAAATTTCTCAGTTTTCTCCGCGGCCTTCCTCCGGGGTTCTTAGGGCAAAAATTCCCTTCCAGGTGAACAGAAATGAGAGAACAGAAATGAGCCGAACTCTTCTATGACTCTATGCCTCGGGTTTAAGAAAACACATTTCCTTCCACACTGTTCAACTGTGTGTCTAATAGTCCCTGGAAATTCCTAATAGCACCAATCATAGCAGCAAAGAGTTACATGGTGTTTGCTCTTTGTAGACTCTGGTCCAAATGTTTTATATACAGTACAGTAACTCATATAATCATCATACCCTGTAATGTATGAATCATCATCACCCTGAAATTGACTCACAAAGATGTCACAGATACATTGAATGGAAGAACTGGAATTTGTACCCAGGCAAGTGACATAGAAAGTAGGATGTTATGAGGAGATTTCTGTGGGCTTCATGCTCTGTATCGAAATCTCTAATCCCCAATTTTTTTTTTTTCTTTTTGCGGTACACGGGCCTCTCACTGTTGTGGCCTCTCCTGTTGTGGAGCACAGGCTCCAGACGCGCAGGCTCCCGGCCATGGCTCACGGGCCCAGCCGCTCCGCGGCATGTGGGATCTTCCCGGACCGGGGCACGAACCCGTGTCCCCTGCATCGGCAGGCGGACTCTCAACCACTGTGCCACCAGGGAAGCCCTCTAATTCCAAATTTGTTTACTACGTGGATACAGGGCATTTTGCAGCATAGAGTCTACGTTTGCTTTTTTTCATTAGCCTCACATCAGAATTAATTCTCTGTGTTAATTTCTGTATTGGAAATTAATGGACAAGGGAGATGATAAATACAGACTCTTTAAGTTTGTTTTCTTTTTATGCTTGTTTTGTATTTTAGAAGAAGGGTGAACGTGGTGACAAGGAGCAGATCGGTTAGATGTCACATTGTCTGTTCCTTCTCCTGTCTCTGTCCACCCAAAAGTTCCCCTCCAGAGTCTGAATACAATTTCAGTGATTGCCCTGATAGGACATGTTTAAGTGAAGCATCTATTTGCCTGTGCAGATTTCATCCCTGCGTTCTTACCACAGTAGGAATTCCACAGGAGTCACACATGGCTCCGGATGCAGTGGATTGGGATGGGGGGTGAAGGAGGTAAAGAGGAGAGAAATATGTAATCAGTGATATTTTTCTTTTCTTGTAGGCAAAGCCCCAACTAGTCTCTTTCTAAGCCCAAGGCAGTTATTTGGCTGTTCCTGTTTGTAATATTTATGTGATCTTCCTTTTCAATCCTTAGTTGTGTTATTAATCTTCTTTTCCCAATCCGCCAGCATTTAAGCTTCCTGAGAGTAAAGATTCTCATATAACAGTGGTCACTGAGGTAGGAAGAAGAATTCCTCTCCAACTTTCAAAACAACAGAGATTAGAGTTTTCTTTTTGATAAAGGAAACTCTTAAGAAGAGGAATCCAAGTTATCCACAGATCTACCACCCAGAATATCCCTATTAAAAAATTTACAAATAAATAAAATAAGATTTGCTTTTATTTATTTTTATTTATTTATTTTTGGCTGTGTTGGGTCTTCATTGTTGTGCACGGGCTTTCTCTACTTGCGGCGAGCGGGAGCTACTCTTCGTTGCGGTGCGCGGGCTTCTCATTGCGGTGGCTTCTCTTGTTGCGGATTACGGGCTCTAGGCGCGCGGGCTTCAGTAGTTGTGGCTCGTGGGCTCTAGAGCACAGGCTCAGTAGTTGTAGCACACGGGCTTAGTTGCTCCGCGGCATGTGGGATCTTCCCGGACCAGGGCTCGAAACCGTGTCCCTGCATCGGCAGGCGGACTCTCAACCACTGCGCCACCAGGGAAGCCCTGGTTTGCTTTTGGACACACATAGAGCTGTCTGGATGGATTACTGTGGCTCTGTCTGGAGCCATGGCCCTGGGGGATAACCTCTCAAAATTCCCCAAGTCCTACTGTGGAGAAAGAGATAATTCTAAAACATAGGAAAAGCTTTTGTGAGATAGTTGGGAAACCACCCTTGCTCGGGCTGGTGCTGTCTTGCAGGTCGCTGTTGCCCTCTGGTGGTGACAGCGCAGACTTGCAAGCAAAGTTTAAACTTTTCAAGCCTGGCACAGAGCGAGGCAATCCCCACCCCTGATGTTTGCCAGGGCATTTGGGGGTAAATGGACATCCACATGCCATGTCTACACATATGTAAAAGTGATCAATCAAGATAGCAAATTATTCAAAAAGATTTCCATCGTCCCACCTCGAAAAAGATACTTTCGTAGTAAGCTGGGGGCCCATCTTCAAGTTAAAATTCCCAGACCCCGGAGAATCCCATATGAAACCCGGAGGCCTGGAGACAGTGGGTGTCCGGCGTAGCTCACTCTTCCCAGCCCCGCTCTGTTGCACATCTCCAGGGACCGCGCCATCACACCATGACATCCCAGCCTCTTGGCCAAGCACCATCCCCATCCCTGCTCTGCAAAGAGCCCCTCCTTCCCACGCACTTGCTGTGCGTCCACCGAACAAACAGCACTGGCCCCATCAGGACCAAACCCAGGAGAGGACTATGCAGGTTTCAGGAGCAGTCTTGGGACCCCTTGTGCAAGGATTCTGTGTTTCTCGTACCCAGAGCATGATCTAGAAGGTGGCAGTGGTGGAAGTGGTGTGGACTCTTGGGGGCAATTAGGGTGACCTGACTGGGTTGCCTGCATCTGTCCTGCTGTCAACACTGAAGTTCCACGTCCTGGGAAACCCTTCATGGGGATGTGAAAAGTCCCACGTTTCAATCTTGTGTCCGAAGATTAAAGGAGAAGGGCAAAATGCACATGACAGTCGCCCAAATAGGAGCTGAAAGTAACAGTTTTCAACGTCAAACCGATGTGTTGTAGACTATCCCTCTTCTACAGTCATGGTCACTGGTCACTGATGTTGGCAACTGTGGTTTGCGGCTCACAGCCATAGGTCCCCCACTGATGCTCACTCTGAGGGATGTGCCTTATAATCCCAAGTGTTCACAATCTGTGCAACTTTGCCTGTGGACTGACTATGGTGTCTTCTTTGTATTGAGACAGTAAGAGTTTGATTTTTCAGTGTGACTGCTGTGATCATGTTTACTGAACCCTTTTGAAAAGTTTAGATAATTAAAGTGAGAATAATTACATATTATTGGTTTAATCAGTCCTACTCTTAACCACTACTATGGCCACAGTTAAGTATATTTTTGATGATGTTTATGTTCAAAAACTCAGTTTTTTGTTTTTGTTTTCGTTTTTTTTGCGGTACGCGGGCCTCCCACTGCCGTGGCCTCTGCCGTTGCAGAGCACAGGCTCCGGACGCACAGGCTCAGCGACCATGGCTCACGGGCCCAGCCGCTCCGTGGCATGTGGGATCCTCCCGGACCAGGGCACGAACCCGCGTCCCCTGCATCGGCAGGCTAACCCCCAATCACTGCACCATCAGGGAAGCCCAAGAACTCAGTTTTTTAATGTTGCAGGCAAGCAGATGCTAAACTGCAAAAATTAGCAAAGGCATTTCAGAAAGCGATGATATCCGACTTCTTTATTAAGTTTACTGTTAAGTGAACAAAGAAAGAGAAAAACATGTCTTCCATTAGCAAAGCAAATAGGACATCTGTGCACAAGGAAATGCAACACACAATTGGGTGGGTGAAATTCATCGTCGTGGAAGGAATCATTGGCTTGTGGGTACAGAAAGTTTTCTTTTTCTGAGGTCCCGTCTCAATAAAGACACTCATTTTTCAAAAATAAAAAAAAAATTGTCATGACAAAAATAAATACATAACCAACTTCTTGGGGGGGGCTACAAAACTTCCTGTAGTCTGAAAGCCTGAATCTTTAAAGTCTCTTAAAAAATTACCACACCCATCCTAACCAGACAAGGGCACAGGACGGAAAGGACTCAGTGCTTCCTTGTCACCAGCAGTGGTGGGTGGAGGGAAGTTGAGTCTCGTGTACAAGGCTTAGCACTTTGACTTAAACGGTAGGCAGAGAGGACCTCATCAGACCCAGAGTTTCCCTTGGTCCACTCAGACCAGATGCTCTTGGCCCCTTCATGCCCACCTCCCCATTTTTTTGGCAAGGCCACGCCCTGGGAGGACGTGGGGCAGTAGTAGCCTTCCTGGCACCCCAAGAAATATACTGGTTCATGACTTCTTACCAAGGGCCCTGTGCATTGAGGAGAGTCCAGAAACCCCTGTCACCCCACCACCACCACCACCATTGCATCGAAGAGTGGAGATTGTGCCTACACCTCTGGGCAGAAGCTCTGAGCGGGTCTGGTAGTCACCCAACATTCCTGGGGGCTGTGGGAATAAGTCAGTGCTTCTCCAGGTGGCGCGATAGGACCTTGAGGGCTGAGCATCTTTTCCGGCTTAGACAGGATGAGGCATGCTGCGGGCTCCATTAGACCACTACCCACGTAGGGAGGGGGACTGCTTAGCAGATGCTAACTTGCCCACCTGCCCGATGATCAGGTGCCTCTCCCTGATGCTGTGATATAGATCAGCCCTCCGGAATTTAGAACTAGCCCAGGGACATGTGTGTGCACAGTGAGGGCAACCCTAAATTAATGGAATTCATCCTAAGATTAATGTTTTCTAGTTTTCTACTGCCAGGTGGAGTGAGATCTTGAGATATAAACCAAGTCAATAAAAAGCGACATTTATTTGCACATAACACATGTGGATTTCCCATGTATTCCCATTTCACTCATTTACTTCCAAAGGCTCAATTCATTCATTTTACAAATACAAACTTTCAGCGTAAGGAGAAAGAATCATTCTTCTAAAAAGAAAGAAAGAAACCAAAATAGAAAGTACAAATTTCTGAACCTTGTGGCTAAGCCTCACCCGTTCCCATATCATTAACTTCTCGTTTCCACACTGGTGATTTCAGGGTCTTATCTTCAGTCTCCTCTTCCCTTCACGTCTCCACTGGAGCATCTCCAAACTTCTGCCCCCAAATTCCGCACACATGGGGAGAGAGGACTCTAAAATCCCTGCTGTAACCCCTAAGCCAGGGCTCAGTATGGGCTGAATAAGTCAGTAAGTGAACCAACGAATGCAGGAATTTTTTGTTTTTGAGAACTCAGCAAGGTGATCTGTCCACAAGCACTTTTATTTGATTTGTGAAAGTATGTTGGTTTTCTATCACTTGACAAACAGAATAGGGGTACACTCACTCCTCCGTGGGGTTCTGAATGAGGGCCTATCCAGAGCTGTTTGCTATTAACCAGTGATCAGGGAGGGAAAGACAAGTTCCTGGCCATGAAAATTCGCTCAACAGAGGAGAAGATGGTGTTCTGTGGAGCGAGAACATGAACAGGTCTGAGGTCCCTTTCAGATGATTCCAGACAGAACCCTGGTCCTCATTCTCCAGGCCCACCTGCTGTCCAGTGAAAGGGGGATAAGGAGAGACCTGTGTGGTTTGCAATGCTGGGGAAAAGAGCAGTCTCTTAGCCACTTTGGTGGAGGATTGCCTCTAAGGTCTTATCCCTGACACTCTTCAGGAATCTCACAACTGCCGTTCCACCTGTGCCCCTCTCTTCTAAGGCCTGAGGTGGCCCCGGGAGATGGCTCGTCCTCCTGCCCTTTGCTTTGGGTGCAGCCGTGATGAGGTACTTGGTCACCATGGCGAGGTGGTAGCTGCGCAGGGCTGCCAGGGCCTCCACGCAGTGGTTATAGGCCGTCAGAAGCTGGCTGTTTCCAGAGGACAGGATGTGGTCCCTCAGGGAAGGAGCGGAGTGAATTTCTTCTATGAAGGCCCTGTGGGAAGGAGGCATGTAATCCCTCATTCTGTGCAGAAAGGCAGCTGAAAGAAACAAGGCAGGACAATGTCATAAAACAAGGCAGAACGATGCTGTAGCTCCACGTGCAAAGGTAAGAGAGCCTGTCTGCCTTTCCAGACATCAACACAGCAAATGCTGTTGCTGTTCTCCTAACTGCTCATTCTAATAGTGTCTAATCGACTTGGCTGGCTCTTTTGCATACAGACATCAAATCCTCCAAAGGTAGATTGGAGATGAGGAAGGAAAAGAAGCAAGCCCATCACAAATAACTAAGATGGAAGTAGCTCTACCAGCCAAGGTATAAAGAGTTATCATCTACCAAATGTGGGCAACATATCTTGCTAGTTACACATGAGGTATATCTACAAATGTAAGGCATGGACCCTTAAACTGATGAGCTAAATACTCTGCTGAATTTTGTTTCCTCAGTGCTTCGTTTTGGAGGGAGCGCTAAGGAAGAGGAAAGTGATAGAGTTTCTAAGGACAGGAAGATAAAGAATGATCAACTGTTTTAGTAACAGCCTCTTGAAGTCAAATTGTTTAAAAATCAAATCAATAGACATTTATGGGAAACACAGGAAACTCATTATGGGATTCATATTAGGCATGGTACGTCAACTACTAAGCTCATCAAATCAAAAGTCCATGAAAAGTGATCATAGTTCTATAGAACAGACTTTTGTGGATGAGACTGGACCCCATGACACCAAATTCTAGTCATTTATTTTTTTCTTAATCCAACTTGAAAACTCTGTACTAGGAAGTACCTTTTTGCAGCTGTTGAACATGAGGCCTGATGCTGGCAGGTAAGGAAAAGAGCCATTTCAAGCTTGTAAGATGGCAGAACCCCTCTTCTGGTCTAAAGAGCCTTGGCTTGAGGCCACACCATTTTTACGGAATGGGCTTCGGGGGAGGAGCCCATCCCCATCCCCAGCTGCATCCAGACTTGGCAACATAGTGTCACAGCCCTGGATCTGCAGATCTCTCCCCGACTCTACAGAAGCAAGCTACTGCCTAAGGACCCAAACAAAGTTACAGGGAACAGCTGGAAATACAGGAATGTTTTAAGATTTGGAAATAAAACCCAATATTCAGCTGAGCTCTGACACTAATTGGCTTGACAGTCACAGATGGCAGGTGCACAGTCTCCTGGTTGATCTGGAGAAGTATAGACTTCCTGATAGTTTCATTTACACTTGGACATATCAGTTGATAAAAACAGCACTGTGGGCTTCCCTGGTGGCGCAGTGGTTGAAAGTCTGCCTGCCGATGCAGGGGACACGGGTTCGTGCCCCGGTCCGGGAGGATCCCACATGCCGCAGAGCGGCTGGGCCCGTGAGCCATGGCCGCTGAGCCTGCGCGTCCGGAGCCTGTGCTCCACAATGGGAGATGCCACAGCAGTGAGAGGCCCGCGTACTGCAAAAAAAACCAAAACAAACAAAAAAAAAACACCACTGTTCTTCCTCCCTGTTAAGGAAAAAACAAGAAAAAGAAAAACGTCCGACTTACCACTTTCCTTGCTGTGACGAACACCCAAGAATTCATCAAAGGCGTGCAGCACAGTGCTCTGAGCAGCGCTCGCGCCGGAGTAATGCAGTGGCTCTTTGGAGACACCTTCATATAACAACCCCGCAGGCATTGCTGGGTTATCCTTCCAGCTAGGCAAGAGTAAACATCAGAGAGAAGAAGTGGCTGCTAGGAGTTAAGAGTATATTTTCTGATATGGAAACAGAGATTGAGCAAGAAAGTGAACACAATTTCAATGGCAACTTTAGGGCAAGAGGCTGGATATCTTCGTAGGATGTGTACCTAAGCATTATCTTGACCCAACTTCATAAGAGGCCAGCCCTTCTCTTTGCTCATATAAAGGACTGTTCCAGAGAAGTAAAAGATACTTAGAGAGAAATCGCTGGCATTGGTCCTATGACATATTTTTTGGAAAAATTTTTTGGAAAAATTATAAAGATGACGTCAGTGCTGATCCACAGGAACCATTAACATAGGGGATCTGGAACAATCTTCACTCCCTCTACTAATCTCCACCTTGATGACCTTGATGCCCGTAACTCCACAAGTAGAGTTTTGAAAATACATGCGCGTGCACACACACACACACCCCAAACACTGACACAAACACACAAAAATACATACAAATATACACACACATCTTTTCCCTTCCCTAAAAGTTATAGCTATAACAGTTTTCACATTCAACTTCAGTTCTAAATACTACCTAACTTCATGGGAATGTCTTTATCAGATAGTTTGTTGATGGCAGGTGTTAATAATCAGGGTAGCAGCAAAGAGAACACAATACAGCCATGCAGGTCACCAGAATCTACAGTCAAGGACAGGAGGAAGGACCGGAATTAAGGCTCAGATTAAATGGTTTTTCCTTCCTTCTCTCTCCTCTCTTCTCTTCTTTTCTCTCCTCTTCTGTCGCCCTGATTCCATGTCTTCATCTTTTTGTCCTTGAGTCTCCCTCTTCCTCAGTCCCCAAGCCACTTTACTCAGTTCGCTGTCTGACTTTTTATAGGGTCTTGAACAGTCACAGAGTGTATGTGGGTGATTCCACAATGAAACAGGCAGCAGCGCCGAGAACACACCACATCTGCCTTTACGATGCTTTACAGTTTACATATCACATTCACATCCATTTTCTCGTTTGTCCTCTTTGGAGTAGATCAAGGCAGGCATTTTTAAATCCATTTTACAGATAAAGAAATAACGACTCAAGGCACTAAGTCTCTAGGACCATGTTGTTAGAGAGAGAGGGAACGAGAACTTGACCCCTGAACTTGTCATTTTCTAGTTTCACTTCCCAAGACCACCCACGTGTAAATTTCTACTTTTACTAAAGAACAGAATCTTTTTCTTTTATTGCCGGGAGCCCTGTTGTTAACGGTTTTAAATAACAGGCTTATGTTGATGTCTCTCCTTCTTCCTGTAATTCTACAAGTCATTCTGCTGGAGAGAAGGGAAACACACACATCCCACATCCCGCACACACAAAAGCCGCAGACAGACTGCTCAACTCGCATCCATGACATTTTCCCTGAGGTAGGAAATGCTATTGTTTTCTTTGGGGGCTGTTTTGCGTTGCCTATTCTGTGGTTTCACTGGATGAATATCGTAGTGGCCTTTGCAGTTGGAGCAATATCACTGTGGAAAGACATGACATATGCACAGCAGGGCAGGGGACAAGTTGGAGGAGACCAGGGAGGATTCTGAGTCTAAGATCACAACCTGCTGTAGCTCTTAGGAGAGACTGCTCTATCTTAAGCAGATATGGAATGGAATCTCAGCTTTGATACTTAGTAACTCTGAGCCTTAGGTGAGTTAATTAACTTCCTGGAGCCTCAGTTTCCTCATCCAAGTAGTATTAGTATCTACCTTACCAGGTCATGAGAACTAATTAAAATAATACCTGCTCCGTGCCTGAAAACTATTCAGCATTTGATAAATATTAGCCATTTTATCATATTATTCACAGTGAATTTTAACCTCTTCTCCCTCCTTTCATTATTTTGTAACTTTGTACAAACCCTTCTGAGTCTCAGTTCTCCTGACTTGTACCTACTTCCTGAAGCTGCTGGAAGAATCAAGTGAACCCCACAAAGGTCTTCTGACTCAGCAGAGTTCAGGACACTGGTGCAATAAAATTTCTAAGCAACATTTTACAGGGCAGAAATATTGAGGACCAGACCACTATCATGTGGTAAGTGGACCAAACACAATGGCTGTACTGGTTCAGATTTTTCTCTGTAATCCTGTTGATGGTCTCATATAGTCACTTTGGTCTCCTCTAGTTCCTTCCCTTCATGACCACTTCTAAGTGCTGGACACTCTCAGGACTCAGTCCTTGGGCTTCTCACGACTCTCACTTCCCAAGTGATCTCATCTAAGTCTCTTGGATTTCAAAGCCAACTATAGTAGAATTGTTGACAAATGTGCACCTGGATCTGGATCTCTGCCCTATATTCCAGAGACGTGTCTTCAGCTGCCTACTAGACATCTCCATGGGAGGGGACACATCCCAAACTGACGTCTCGATTCCCCCCGCCTTTTGCCAGACTTGCCCCTCCCACGTCTCCACCTTCAGAGAAAGGAAAATGGCAGCTCCCTTCTTTCCATGGATCCGGCCACACACCTAGAGTCCTCTCTGAAGGACCTCATTCTCTTCCATTCTACGTGCAGTCCAAGCAGATAACTTCAATCCACATCCAGAACTGACTGTTTCTCAATGCCTCTGCTGTTCCTGCCCTAGTCCAGGCCACCACCCTGGACTGTAGTCAGTTTCTTAGGTGCTTTCCTTGGTCCATTCGATTCCCCACTCAGAAGACAGAGTGACGATTTGCAACTTCATCCAGCTCATGTCACTCTTCTCAAAACTTCCCGGTGCTGCTCATCACACTCAGAAAAGGAGCCAACGAGCCTCTACATGATCTGGTCCCCCCATCGCTTGTATTTCTCATTCTCCCACATTGATTCCACGCAAGCACTGCTGGGCTCGGTGCAGCTTTTCCTCCAAAAGTGCCCCCACCCCAGGGTCAGGATGATGTCGTTCCTTTCAGGCAGAGCAGGTACCTGGGTGGTTTGCTACTCATCCTCCTCACCTGCTTCACATATCTGCTTAAGCATCCTTTAGAAATGTGGCATTTGCAGATCACAATAAATAAATAAGAACTTTGGCTACCACCCCTAACACTCCATGATGCTCTATTATCCTACTTTGAAGTTTCCTGTATCTCTTATTGTTGTAACACATAGAGCATGGTATTGCCTTTGTTCTATTTGTTTATTCATTATCTGTCTCCCGTGATTAAAATGTAAGCTCCACAGAAATGAAGTTGCTGTTTTTACTGTTCCATTCCCAGCACCTAGAACTGTGCCTGGCATTTTGTCAGCCCTCGCTAAATATTTGATCAATGAATGAATGAAAAAATAGCACTCTATAATTAGGTATTATCTATCTAGAATATGTAAATCCAAGTGTATTTGTTGAAAGGACCTGGTCAGCTTAAAAGAAGATGATAGAGAAAAAAAGAGCATGAAAGTTAAAAAAAAATAAAAGGAAGGCATCTACTTTCAAAACCCATATTCTCCACCTTGATGAGATTAACATGAGGAAGAAAAATTGGGTTTCTCTGAATAGTCCAAGGATTGCTCCCATGCATTCTCAGGCCCAAACTGCTGTTTGTGAAGAAAAGGAATTATTTTCCTTACAAATCTCTGTAGGCAAGTTTATTTTTAACATCTCTTGTAGCATATTTATAGCAAACCCCAGAAAAGGGGAAGTTTAAACAGAAAAAAAAAAAAGGAAAAGAGATGACTTTTATCCATAGGGGCTAACTTCCCTGACAAATTTGACGTGGGTTAGAAATAAAGGGACTATGTTTCATTTACAGATGGAATTTCTTAATGCTCCTAAATAAAAATGTTTTTCAAAAAGTCAACAAAAATAATAAGTCAAGCATAAGACAAATCAAGAACACAGGAGCAGATTTAGATTTTTCAAGACAACCCTACTGGGAACTCTCAACAATCCAGATGTTTTTGGCCACCAACACATTTAGGGTTGGCTACTGGCCACTTAGTTTAGCTATGTGGGAAATAATTTTGAGGATCAGAAATAGAAAAGAGGCATTTATGTAGATCACAGATAAAATGCATCACTGACCCCGAACTTATCTTTTTTTTTTTTTTTTTTTTTTTGGCGGTACGCAGGCCTCTCACTGTAGTGGCCTCTCCCGTCGCGGAGCACAGGCTCTGGACGCGCAGGCTCAGCGGCCATGGCTCACGGGCCCAGCCGCTCCATGGCATGCGGGATCTTCCCGGACCGGGGCACGAACCCGCGTCCCCCACATTGGCAGGCAGACTCTCAACCACTGTACCACCAGGGAAGCCCCAGAACTTATCTTAATGAAAATGAAGTCACCCTTTGGTATCCATTTAACTATGATAGATGGACTTCTAAAAATGTTGTCCCAAGATTCCCATTCTAACTCCTAGAACTATTAATATAAGACAACATGCCTGTCGATATGATATATTATAAGGCAAGGCAAAAGGGACCTTGCAGGTGTAATTAAGGTCACTAATGAGAGACCTTAACATAGGCAGTTATCCTGGATTATCTAGGGGAGTTTAATCTAATCACACAAGACCTTAAAAGCAGGGAGTTTTCTCTGGCTGATGACAGAAGGAGAACTCTGAGAGATCTGAATTACCAGAAGGATTGGAAATATCATTGCTGAATTGCAAAGGATACTGGAGGCTTCTAGAAGCTGACAGCAGATTCTGCCAGGAAAGAATGAGAGACCTCAGTTCCCAACCCACAAAGAGCTGATTCTACCAAAGACCTGAATGAGTTTGGGAGTGAATTCTCCCCTAGATTCTCCAGATAAGAGCTCAAGCCCAGCAGATCCCGACTTCCGCCTATTGAGACCCTAAACAGAGAACCAAGCCAAGCTCACCCAGACTTGTGACCTACAGGAATGTGAGATAATAAATGAGCCTTGCTAAGTTGTGGTAATTTGTTATGCAACAGTGGAAACTAAACCAAACTCAGAGAGCAAACTGAAGCGCAAGGAGATTTTCCAGAATTAGTTCTTCCTAAAACGCAGTCTGTTTAAAACGTTTTGGGAAAATGGCCCTTTTGTTCTCCCCTCTAATCCTACCAAAGCCTATCTGCATGTTTTGCTTAATATTTGTTGCTAGAATCTCTATTTTACAATCAGATCTTTGTATCGACCCTGACTACATGCAAAAGATACAGAGAGCAAGAAGAGTTCTACAGGATGAATAATCCCTTTGTCGGGGTTTCAGGAGTGGAGGGTACATGGGAAGGTCTAACTCCTGAGATACGCCCTCAATTCCATTCCTTTGCTCTTCCCTTTTCCTCCTCTTTTCCCCGTAAACCAGGTACCTGTTACTCTCAAGTTATTCTCTAGCAACTTTGCTTCCACTCACTACCCCTACAAGGAGGGGTCCCCACCCAGGCTGGCCTCCTCTGAGACCGTCTCACACTACAGACCTACCCAATCTAGAGAAAATACTTAATACACATGGTCACTCCCTTTGTGCATCCATGGAATATACCACTAAATCTACTGATGAATCAATACATCTATTGATGTTGGAATTTGGCATGACTGTTGCTACATCCAGACACAGCTTCATATTCTTCCTACCAACAGCGTTTCGGGCACCTCCTAGTTATCAGGATGGGGCTCTAGATGATGTCTATTTCACATTTTCACCTCTTCCATCCATCACCTCCACCTTTCACTCTTCACCGTTAAAACAAAAACAAACTTAGTTTCTCTCAGTTAATGTGAGTAGGAAAGCAATCTCATTAAAATGTGTCACGTTATGACAAATGTATTTAAAATAAGACATGTATCTAAGAGTAGAGTTCTCTATCTGGAGAAATTGCAGGCCAGGTGACCAAAGAAGAATACCAGGAATATGAAAAAATGTCTTTGGGGTAGCTATTCCAGGAATGTTAGAAGGAAGCTTTTAAGCTACTGCCTATACCTCCACCTGCCTGCAGGAGAAAGGATATACATAATCGAGCTTTGTGGGAGGCACACTGGGCTTTTTTCCTCCTCTGTCATCCAGTGGTTTTCTAAGAAAGGTGAGTACAGTGAATCTAAAGTGATGGCCTCAGGACAATTACTCTAAACTTAACTATTCAATCCTTCAGTGTCATTTGTCATGCAAATGGTACCCCACTTCTTTTATCCAAGAATGGATCCAGGTGATTCCTTTGTTAGCAAGGGTTACTTGGTGTGTTTCTTCCTCTGGGAAGCTTCTGTCTGTTTCTCCCCCTCATAACTCTGGGAAAGGCTACAGATGCCTCATGCAGGAAAAGAGTTGAACTATACTTACCCAGAGAAGAAGATCCGGATGACTGCATAAAATATGTCTGGATCTACATAATCTAGAGGAGCAATCAAAATGTGAACTTTACTACAGGCAAAAAAAGCAATTGGTTCCATATGCACGGGCTCTGCTGCCTTCCCAGGGCACCCCCTCTATCTGATCTGCACAGAAACCTGGAGGGAACACAGCAGCTGGAGGGGGAGGAATGTTCCCTTCTGTTGCCCACCCCTCACTGGCGCTGACGGGAGGGTTAAACGGTTCCAAATGCTGCCTTTTTCTATTTGTGGTTACTTCCCTCTTCTGCACTTAAACAACAATCACCAAAAAGAGAGGTCAAGGCCATCCTGAAAAAATTAATATTTTAAACAGACAGAGAGAATGAAAGGATGTGGGAAGCAGAAAGGAGAAAAGCAGAGAGAAAGAATCTGCTCTCTTCCAGGCTTTCAGAAGAGAGGACCGCTGAACCCCTGGGTGCATTTCTGTGTCGTCAACAAAGGGCAGAGAGTGGAGGATCCTGTGCTCAGGCTCTGCCACACTTGGTCGGACACAGCCTCACTCATTAGTCCGTGCAGCTCGTTGTGTGTGCGTGTGTTGTTGTTGTTTCTGTTTTTTGGGGTTTTTCTTTTGACGGCGCCACATGTGGGGCCTTAGTTCCCCAACCAGGGACCCACGGCCTCTGCATTGGAAGCCCCTAGTCTTAACCACTGGACCACAGGGAAGTCCCTGTGCAGCTCATTTTGAATCTAAGCCCATGTGTGGGGATAATTGATCCCACTAGCTTATTAACGTGTGTGTAAAGAAGCACGTCCTCACATTTGCACCGAATTTCTTTTCATCCACTTTTGAACCTTATTCTCTCTTCTTCTCACAGTGCGGCCCCTCTGGGAGCTGACATCTTTCTCTCATCCAGATTCCTGTCTATGTCTCTGTGTTTCGGAGAAAAAAAGAAACATCTTTTGCGGTACGCGGGCCTCTCACTGCTGCGGCCTCTTCCGTTGCGGAGCACAGGCTCCAGACGTGCAGGCTCAGCGGCCATGGCTCACGGGCCCAGCCGCTCCGCGGCATGTGGGCTCTTCCCGGACTGGGACTCGAACCCGTGTCCCCTGCATCGGCAGGCGGACTCTCAACCACTGCGTCACCAGGGAAGCCCAAGACACATCTTTTTGATGAGACCTAAATAATGGCATCTCTATACCATCAATTTACCTTTTCCACCATCACACCTGATCTCTGGTCCTCCATCTCTGTCTTCTCTGAAGCCCCCTGGGCTCAGGTAACTCACATCTCCCATCAGCCGCAGGGCTTCCCAGGGCCTCTGAGGGCTGTCACATCCTCCCTGCTCATCTGCGACAGCATCCCATGTGCTGGACTTTTCTCTGGGCCCTATTTCTGGGTCTTTCCCATTTTGTGCTCGGTTCCCACAAATATGCTAAGTACTATGTACAAATTTTTGCTGAAGCAGTAATGACTGGAGATAATTTAATGTTTTACCCAACTTATCATATTTAAGGAGGAAAAGCCAAATGATTATTTCAGTAAATGTGAGATAAATTTTTTTTTTTTTTGGCTGTACCACATGGCTTGCAGAATCTTAGTTCCCTGATCAGGAACTGAATCCAGGCCCTCGGCAGTGAAAGCACAGAGTCCTAAGCACTGGACCACCAGGGAAGTCCCCAAGAACCACCATCTTTTTTTTTTTTTTTTTTTGCGGTACGCGGGCCTCTCACTGTTGTGGCCTCTCCCGTTGCGGAGCACAGGCTCCGGACGCGCAGGCCCAGAGGCCATGGTTCACGGGCCCAGCCGCTCCGCGGCATGTGGGATCTTCCCGGACAGTGGCACAAACCCGTGTCCCCTGCATTGGCAGGCAGACTCTCAACCACTGCGCCACCAGGGAAGCCCAGTTATAAGTATTTAAATGAAAAAATAAAACAATGTTATTCTCAAATAATATTATTTCTACATAGAAAACCTAGATAATCAACAGATCATCATTAGAATTAATAAGAGTGTTTATCAAAGTGCTAGATTCAAGGTTCATACTAAATATCAATTTCATTCTATAAACCAAGAACAAACAGGAATTAGTTCAATCAAAAGATGCCATATTGGCCAGACACAAAAATATAAAGTAACTATGAATAAAGCAGAATATATCTAAATCTCTTACCTTGAAATAAGTCAAAGTAATTTAAGAAAATGTGTCTTTGTTCACGGACAAGAAAACTCAGTATCAATATCTAGGAAAATAAATGTATCTAAAGAAGAGTTTTTTGTTTTGTTTTGTCTATTTTGTTTTTATTGTATATTCAAGTATTTAATGTAATTACTGATATATTTTGGTTATATATTCACTTTTATTTATTTTGTCTTTGTCTCATATTCTCTGTTCCCTTTTTACTTCTTTTTTGACTTTCATGAAAAAAATGTTTTAAATTATTTTATTTCCCCCCTTATTATCATTACTTTCCCCCTCTTAATGCTATTCTTTTAGTGGTCATTCTTGAGATTACAACAGATATCTTTGATTCAATAGATCTACTAAAATTAGTACTTTTACCACTTCCCAATCAATACAAGGTCTGTAGAATACTTTATCCTATTTAACCCCTTTGCCTTTTGTGCTATTGTTATCATTTATTTTATTTCTACATACATTTTAAACCTACATTATTATTGTTGTATAAAGTCAATAATCATTTGAATTTAACCACATAGTTACCATCTCTTGCTCTTCATTCTCTCCTATATTTCTGTGTTTACATCTGGAATCTTTGTACTTTTGCCCAAAGAACTCAATTGAATATTTATTTTAGTGTGGGTCCTTTGGCAATAAGTTTTCAGAGTTTTTATTTGCCTGAAAATATCTTTGTTTTAATTTCAAATTTGAAAGATATTTTGGCGAGGTGTGTGATGCCAAATTGGAAGTTATTTTGTTTCTGCACTTCAGTGGTATCATTCCATTGTCTTGGTTTCTTTTTTTCTGTTGACAAGTCTTCTTATTTCTTTAAAGAAGAGTTTTCTATCTGGATAAATTTCAGGCCATGTGGGAAGAGAATAACACCCAGCAATATGAAGGCATGATTCGGAGAGCACATTAATGTCTTTACGTTAGTCTCCACCTGTCCATCTGCCCTGATCAGAGGACAGAAGACCAGATAGAATATCAAAATCAGGTAATTTTTCTCCAAATTAATATACAGATTTAATGCAATTTGAGCAAAATTCTTAACAGAATTTTTTATTGGGATTTGACAAGCTGATTCTAAGTTTATATGAAAAGCAAAGGGTCAAAGACAGGACGCGCGCCCCTGGAGAAAGCAAGGTGAGGGGGATTTTCTCCACCTGAAAATGAGAAACACTATGAAGCTATGGTTCATTTAAGACAGATGGTTTTGGTGTGGGGAAAGACAAACAGACGATGAAACGGAATAGGGAGACTGGAAAGAGATCCAATCATTTAAGAAAATCTGATGGAAGACAGTGTTAATATTGTAGATTAGTGATTATTCACAGAAGGGAAATTGAATTTATTTCCTATGTCATACTGTATAGAGATAATAATTATATGTGTATTAAGGGGTGAAAGGTGAAAGACAGACAACATCAACTACAGAAAAAAATGTAGAAAAATATATCTATGACCTCTGATTATGAAATTATATCTTATGCCAGACTTCCTAAAAATAAACTGTTACAAAAGTAAATACTGTGACTATATTCAAATTAAGAACTTCTGCTTTCAAAATGCAGAATGAGACAAACCACAGCACTTGCAATCCATAACTAACAAAGATCACCCTCCAGAGTGTACCCAAAAACTTATTAAAGGCAATGAGTAAAAGATAAAAGACATTTCCAAAAATAAGGAAAGCCATGCATTTCACAAATCAGGGACACACACGATGAGCACGCAGGAGCACAGGCCCTTCCACCCCCATCCCAGACACACAGACAGTTAACTCATTAGAAAACAGGGAAATGCAAGAGTGACATCATCTGCATGGCAGAATAAGAGTTTTCTACTATCTTCCCCACAAAGAACATTGTTTTAGACAGTCACCCATGGATAAGACAGCCTTTGTGGAAGTCCAGGAGTCCAGTGAAAGGTTCCAGAACACCACTGGAGCAAAAAAAAAAAAAAAAAAAATCTAAGAGTGGATGCACTGAAGAGGGTAGGAAGGATATTTCACTTTACCCACATCACCCCTTCCCCAGGGCAGCACAGCACAGGGCCAAGAGAGACCTTCTTGGCACAATTCTGAGGGTGGCAAGAATGAGCTTTTGCAGATAGGTAGCGAGCAAGTACTGCGGGACTCTGTGGGATTGCGAGAAAGCAAACACACTTGAGAGTTTAGCACTGCCCTAGGGGAAGCAAAGGAAGAATGTCAGCTCCTGGCCTGGCTTTGCAGGATCAAAAGAAGGCATGCACGATGAAGAGGACTAGGAATTCTGCCACAAGAGGGAGCAAGAAGACTGGAGCAGGTGTATCCATAGAAAGTGTGAAAAAAGCCTCAGAATCCCTACCAGGGCTGATGGAAGGTATTTCTCTCCCTAAACCAGGTAGAGAACATCTATTAACGTGGGGCTGGTGAAGGACATGAGTCACATAAAAACTCTTGCTTCTGGATCTGATGTGTGTACACTTGGGCTAAGAAGAGCAGTTCCTGAAAGCCAGTGTCATTATCCTACAGGGAGCATAGAAGATCCAAGAAGACACCTGAGTTAAGTCTCCCCCCTTTCCTTCCCTGTGTCTTCCTAGAGGAGTGGAAAAATGGCCCCATGGACTGCAGTTTCTGCCCCGATGGCCAAGCCCAGGTGCACTTAGTGGATGGGGCTAGATGTCTTCCAAAGTGGCTGTTGCTATTGTTCAGAAAAACACAAAACACTTTGGTCAAGTATCTTGTTCTTTTAAATCTAAGTGACTCTCAAGAAAAATACAATGTCTGCTTTGGATTAGTTCACTCTCATCTCATTTTCTCATAAGCATTATTTTTGTTTTGCTTGGAAAACCTAAGGAAACTTGCTTTTACAACTTTTCAGGGTTAGGGATTTAGGTTTTATACTGAGAAGTGGCCTTTAAACAAAACAAAACTCAGCAAATCCTTGCTTTGGGTCAGTACTAAAACCACAGACCCAGAATCACTGCAGTATTTTCATATGACATTATTAATGTTCATTATGGTCATCCCACTCAGGAAGGTAAGGCAGTCAATGCTCCATTACTGACATCTAAAACAAAGCACTGTAGGTGCATAATGGAAATATACATCTGATGGACCTGACCACCAAACTGTGTCTTTTTGGGGTAATTCCACCTTTTTTTTTTTTTGGTACGGGGGCTTCTCACTGTTGTGGCCTCTCCCGTTGCGGAGCACAGGCTCCGGACGTGCAGGCTCAGCAGCCATAGCTCACGGGCCCAGCTGCTCCACGGCATGTGGGATCTTCCCGGACCGGGGCACGAACCTGCGTCCCCTGCATCAGCAGGCAGACTCTCAACCACTGCGCCACCAGGGAAGCCCGTAATTCCCACTTTTAAAGCCACATATTTCCACTGAATGTCTCAGCATCACCTTAAATGTGACATGTTTCAGAGCAAGTATTGTTTCCTTTCCCCATGTTCCCTATTTACTTTGAAAATCAATCTGCCAACCAAGCAGAACTTGATTCAATCTTCCAAATAACAGATCTTTGCCAGAGGCCTCATGACTTTTTTCAACCAGCTTTGAAATCATACATATGTATATACCCTTGATCCCTCCTCCTGCCTTGGTTTACACTTAAGCTCTGCCAATCCTCAGCCCTTCTCCTTGGGGAGTCTTGTTTATTTCCCCTGTTGCAGTCACTGCTCCATCCCTTGCCCCATTCCTGGGTTTGGCAGCATTGCTGATAGGGTTTAAGCAGCTGTATATGCCTGGATGAGACCAGGGCTTAAATCTGAGTGTAAACAGGAGTTAAGTAGGCAGAGGATGAGTTAGGAAGAATGTCTGAAGCAGAAGGAATAGTCCGTACACAAGCCTTGAAGTGGAAAAAGTTCTTTTCAGAAACAAAAAGCTAGTGTCAGAAAGAACAAGTGAAGGGAAAGATGATGTGAAATAAATTAAAATTAAAATAGCCTGGGGTCAGTTCATCTTGGGTCTTGCAGAATAGGTTAAGGATTTTGGCCTTATCCTTAGAATAATGGATAAACTAGTGCTTTCAGTTGAAATCTAACGTGATAGACACGTGTAGTTTTATATTTTCTAGTAGCCATATTTCAAAAGGTAAAAAAAATGGAAAAATTAATATCAATACTATATTTTAGTTAACTCCAAATATCCAAAATATTATCATTTCAGTATGTAATCAATATAAATATTATTAATGTGGTTTTTAAAAATAATTATTTGAAATCCTGGGTATATTCTTATAGATTTAAAATTTATTTTATACTTAGAGTGCATTTTAATTCGGATGCTGAATTTTCAACAGCTAAGTGAAAGGTAATCTTTCTAACAATGAAGCTGTGTCTAACAGAAAAGTATTTGACACTGATTCAGTTTTTCGACTTCAATTTCAATTAGTTAAATTTAAATACAATAAAAAATTTAGTTCCTCAGTCACACCGGCCATATAGCAAGTGTTCAGTGGCCACGTGTGACTAGAGGTTACCATATTGGACTGTGCCAGGAGGGCAACTGGAGGGTTTTAAGAGTCAAAGTGATGCAATCAATCTGCACTCCTAAAAGTTGATTCAGGCTTCTGTGAAGAGCATGGATTCGACTAGGTAAAGGACAGATGAGAGAAAGGATTGAGAAGGCCACTGCAGGAGTGCTGGCAGGAGATGATGATAGGTGCAGAGGAAGTGATGGTGGAAACACAGGGAAAGGAAGAGATGCCAACAGCACTCCAGAAAGAGACTTCCCTTTGTTGTAATGGAATGTTGTTTTACTTGGACCTCTCCTTCCCCTGACAAAAACAACAAAAAGCTGGATAAATATGAAAACATCCTAAAGGCAATCAAAGAGCTCAAAAGACAGCAAGGAACCACCAAGCAAATATTGCAAGGGAAAGCAGAAATCCAAGGAGGTAGAAAAGAAGACCAGCAGAGATAGTTGTCCCTGAAATCACTTGCCCATCCAGGTTCGCCAGGGCTCTGGTTTAGTGGCTTCTCTGTACGATGGGAGCCCTGGTCCCAGCTTTGGTGAGGAATTTTACACCAGACCCTCCCCATATTATCCGCGGAGCCCCAAATGCCTATACTCACAACCTCCGAGTGAATCAGGGCCCCGCTGTACCCCCGTTTGCCACAGGAGACAGAATTAGAACTAACTTTGGCACCAAGCCAAAGAGGACTAAAAAAAAAATCTGTCCCTAAAAAGTTGTGACCTTTTCTTTTGCACATTTTTAGCCCAAGTTCAGTTGTCGGGTCCTTACTTGTTCAACATGATTTAAGATGATCCAGAATTTTAGAGTTCCAAAGAACCAGGAAGAGCCAAATACAAATATTTCTCTCTCCTAGTCCCAAAAGCCTGCTTACAGATGATGTTTCAAAGACAATGAATGTTACAAGGTGAAAACAAAATCAAGCACAGAAAAAAACATGACAGCCACTGTGAGGACTGAAAAAGAAAGAAAAGGTTAAAAAACAAGAAGGAGGGAAGGGATGTGGGAACAGATGTATATGTATGACTGATTCACTTTTTTATAAAGCAGAAACTAATAATAAAAAAAAACAAGAAGAGAAACCAGTTTCAAATATCAGAATTACCACATCTTTAGGCGTGACTTTGAAAATTCCTGGAAAGGAGGCTTTAGAGAGGAAGGGAGCACACAATTCGTGCTAAAGTTTGGCTCAGAAAGAAGAATCGTTGGGTAAGCTCCATTTGGGGGAGGAAAGCAGTGCAGCTGGGCTCTATTTATCAGGCAGAAGAAATTCAACAACCATAAACCACAATCAATCACTAAAATATCCGTGCGATTCCTTACACCTTGAAGTTTTTATTGTTTGTTATCTTTTTTTTTTTTTTTTTTTTTTTGCAGTACGAGGGCCTCTCACTGTTGTGGCCTCTCCCGTTGTGGAGCACAGGCTCCGGACGCACAGGCTCAGCAGCCATAGCTCACGGGCCCAGCTGCTCCACGGCATGTGGGATCTTCCCGGACCGGGGCACGAACCCACGTCCCCTGCATCGGCAAGTGGACTCTCAACCACTGCGCCACCAGGGAAACCCTGTTATCATTTTTATAATTTCACTTTTCTGGTTACTGTGGCTGCATAACAAACCACTCCAAACTCAGTGGCACAGAATAACCATCGTTTTACGCTCATGGACTCAGGGCAGGAATTAGGGCGAGACACAGTGGAGATGGCCTGTCTCTGCTTCACAGTGGTTGGGTCCTCAGCTGAGGAGATGGAAGAGTGAGGATGCCTGGAAAGTGGGAACTTAGACTCATCTGAGGGCTTATTCGCCCCTGTGCTAGGTGTTAATTGGAGCACCTACAGTTGGCCTCCCTGTGTGCTTTGACATCCTCATTCACAGCCACGGTGGCCACAGAGTTGATGGACTTTTTACATGGTAGCTCAGTATACAGGGTGGCAGCAGCTGCATCACTTTTTCTAGCCTTGTCTGGGAAGTCACGCTGTGTCACTTCCACTGAGTTCTACTGATCGCGGGCATGTCAGAAGCCCGCCTACGTCACAAGCCAGGACACAGGCTTTGATGAGAGGAATATCCGGGCCACATGGTACAGGAGCCCTGAGGATGGATGGTGTTGTTGTGGCCATTTTTGAAAACTGCAGGCTGATACATTCATCTATTTCACTGCAGTGACTAGTAGTGAAACCTTTAAAATACATGATGTCTGTGTGGGAAAATTTGCCTTTGGGGGACACAAGGGAAATCACCCCATCACCTGCCCAGGCCATCATACCTCCTGCAGAGGATGATCAAGAAAGCATCAGGGTTGGCCTGGGCTGAATAAGTGCCTTTGAAAATGAGTGCTAGGGAAGCATGTGAGAGCCAGACAGGGCTGTGCCACCTTACTGGGACACACCCCGTGACACGGTGGAGAGCCTCCTGTGACCTTCCAAACCACTCACTTCTGCTTATTCGTACGATCTGAAGACCCTGCAACGTCCCTCTAGTGGTCTTCACATCCTGAGTAATACACACAGGGCATCTTGCAAAACTAAAATCCATCTCACTAAGCTGGGAGAGCTTGTTTGGCCGGAGACCGACTGATGTGATCGGGAGGAATTTAAAATGAAAAATCAGGGAAATGGGGAGATGTGAGTCAAACATGTGAAACAGGGGCATTGAATAGAAAGAATACATAACCCTGTGACTTCAGATGGACTTTCCCGGAGAGTCCGGGATGACCAGGAAATCTATCCTTTTCATGAAAAGTCATAAAGCTGAGCACCATCCGGTCTCCGGCTCCCTCCCTCCTGTCCTGTTTCCTACAAACACTCTCTTTTTCCAGAATCTGTTTTGTTTTCCAGTGAAGAAGGACTTAGGGAAACTGACACTTAGCTGCTTTTCCCTTGTTAAACAGATCACGCCCATTTTCCCCCTTAAATTTTTGAGATTCTTCTGCCAGGGGAAGTTGAAGAGCTGCTCAGACATTGGACAGGAAGGCAGTTGCCAGAATAATATGTAACCAGTTGCAGGAAGGGTGGGCCCCTTAAGTGGCCACACTTGTGGTAACCCATCCCTGCACTGGCCACAGAGGAGAGCTGGAGAAGCCAAGGCCAGTCATGTCCTCTGGTACCAGGGTCACTGCTGGATAAAGCAGGTACAAGCCATGTTGTGTGCCCTTCCCTTCTTCCCAAGCTTCGTGCAAGACCTCAACACACAAAGAAATACATGACAGCTGAAGAGAGGAAATTAGCCTAATCACAAGAACATAGAAAGACTAAACCAGGAGAATCTCCCTGCCAACGGAGAGATCATTTTCCAATAGCATGAGCGGCCGTTACCTAAAACAAAGCTAGCACAGCAGTGCCTTCTCATGGATGCTGCCTACCTCCAGGCCCTTTCTCCCCCGCAAGCGATCCCTCAGCCTTCAGGAGCCCCTTACCGTGCATTTGTCCCAAGGCTCTGGTGATGTCCTGAATGGAGAGCCTCAGTCGCTGCAGGGCTTGGAGCAGAGAGTCTGGGCTGGGCAGCAAGACGGCATTCACTGCCTGAACGAGGGCCTGGGGATGAGATTCAGTCTCACAATGCATTAGCGTTCACTGAAGGCCCATTGAGATGCAGTGAGCCTCAGAGATGGGGGAATCCAGGAAAGGCAGCCCTCTGCCTGCTGGACTGTGTGACAGGGCTCCCCAGGGAGTGCGCCTAAACGACATTTGCCATGAGATCCTTCTCAAAGGAGAATCTTCCTGGTCACCTCCCAGATGGACCTGGTGAGGTCTTTCTGGATCTTTCCACTGGCTGATACTTGTTGTGCCTCTCAGGGGTCTCACTCTGTCATTTTCCTCCTTTCTGCTTCCTGAGTTATGACACAGGAGGGTTCTTTCTACTCCTGCGTCTTGACTCAGGACGGCCCCACCCCTGAGCTCTGTGTTACAGAAAATCAGAATCTGTGGAGCCCTCAGCTCAGACCCCCCTTCATTAGCAGTCTCGACCTTATCTGAGCTATATTTGGAAGACCAGTATTTTATTCTGTATCTTGCTATGGACTAAACACACGGATAAGAAGTAAAGTGACCACATAGTTTCACTTCTGAGAGTGCAAGAGGGAGCTATAATAATTGTAGACCAATCTGGTCACCCTACAGTAGGTACAGTAGGCACCCAAAATATGCTTACCAGGGAAGGTGGTGAGGAAGCACAGAAATCTAACTTCAGTACCTTCAGGCAGGGCCTGGATTCTCTGGCAGACACCTGACCTTTCTGGGACCTGCCTGACCCCTAAAGGAATTCAAGTTTACAACCCCCAGGGCTAGGTAATCTCAAGGATGGTTCATTTTCACTCAGAGCCCTTGCATGGTAGTTCCAGCCATCAGCATCTCTCTCTCTGTGTCTCTGTCTCTGTCTCTGTCTCTGCTTAATTCCTTTACATTACTCAGGTATTAACGTTCAGACCTGTCATTTCCCTTGGAAAGCTTTGCGCAACCCCTCAAGTCTGAACTAGGTTTTAGACGTCTTTTCATGAAACACGGCACTTTTTTTCATGTTACTCCCTACTTCGATGCACCCTCCTCCACTGGATCCTGAGCCTCTGTGGAAGCCAGAGCAATGTCTGCCTTATTCCCCCAGATCTCCCATTGCCTAGAACAATGCTTGTTTGTTGATGGGCAAACGGTCAACTGCGTGTTTTACAGTAGTTGAGGAAAGGTAGATACCTCTGTGGGCCAGAACTTAAATCTCTTTGCTCAACTAACCAAGTAAGATAAGGCCTATATTGATGAATTCACTGCAGGGAAAGGGCCTGGGTGGGAAGCAAAGCTCAGACTGACTTTTCATTTAGGAAAAAAAAAAAAGTTCTGTGAGTGGGAAGATACCTTAATCCCGGGTACAGCTGCTTTCTCCACCAAAACAGTCACCAGTATAAAACCGCGCAGGCTTTCTCCCCCAGGGAATAAGAAAATGGGGTCCAAGTTCCTTGAGAGGGACATGACCACGTGGTTAGAAAGGTCTGGACACAGTGAGTACGCACGGCCCAGCGGTGGCCTCGAGTCAGGTAACTGCTGGTCCAAGGTGGAACCAGAGGTTGATGTTCTCCTCTCCACAGGGCAGCCCGAGGATGCGCATCTTCCCTCCAGCAACATTCAGGTAGGAAAGAGACAGATCTGCTCCAGCCCAAGTTCACCTGAGGACTCCCAAAGTCTAGCATGGCCCGGATGGTCCCAGACCATCCCCCACCCCCGCCCCTGCTGTGGAACTGCTAAAGCACGAGTGGACAAGTAGGACTGATTCTTCACAGGGCCAGTCCAGGGCCCATCACACCCTTCCTGTTAGGAGCACAGTGTCTTAATGCTGCAGTGACCACAGGCAACAGCTAATTCCATGCTCCTTTTTTACAGACAGAAAACTATGGCCCAAAGAAGCAAAATCGCTTCCCCAGTTGCATCCAGCTGGTTAGTCACTGGACCTGGTCCAGAACAGTTTCATAGCTCAGGCTAGTCCTCTCTCTAATTAGTCATTTCCCCCCCCCAAATTCTGTATTATAATAGTGAAAGCTGACAACTGTTATAGAGGGATCATTCTTAAATGATCAGTTATCACACGGATTCAAATAGCCCAGAGGTGGATCCAGTCTACAAAACATAAAACTTCATTCCATAAGTCACTTCTGCCTCTAAAACATGAGAAGACATGAAAAACAAACACAAAAGATAACTCAGTCAGGGACCCCCGTAGTTTCAGCAGAGTCACATTAGTGTGGGAAATGGGGTCTTCATGCTTCATCTCTCCATCTTCTAAGCTATAGTTTTTATACTGAGCCCCTTTATTGAGCTGAGGTTTGGTGACCGGAGAGGCAATGTCAACTTAGAGGTTAACGGTGCTCCCTGGGGAAACAGGAGCCTAAGAACACCTGGACCAGACTTGTCCCACGAGCTCCAGTCTATGTAATATTTCAAAGGGATTCTGTATCTGTAGCAGCCACAGCCAGCAATTTGGCCTTCCAGAGAAGTTATAGTGAGACCAGAGATCCTTCTCAGATCATTAGACTTCAAAAAATCACAGAGAATTGGAGAACTGGTGAAGTTTTGGTGTTTTGGGGGGTTTTGGTTTGTATTTTTGCTCTTCTTACATTGCATTTTACTTGTTTTATTATGTACAAATTGGAAAATGTAGTAAAGAAAATTAATCCCTTAATCTCTACAAAGCAGAGATAACTACTGTTAACTTTTGGGCTGTTGATTTGGGGCACATTGCCTTCTACTATTTTTTCATGCATTTTTATATGTTTTATGTACTATACATGCAGTGTGGTATGCTTTCTCTTTTTTGCTTGCTGGTTTTATTGTAAGCTTTTACAGTTAGCAAGGATCCTAAAGTGAGTGAAGGATTTCTGAGAACTTACCTGATTTCCAGGGGTCTAGTCCAGTTTCAGTTATTGACAAAAGGAAAGAAAAAGAAAAGAACAAATCAGTTTGCAAACCTGATATGCCTTCTAGGGTCACGTGGACACAGGCATGCACACTTGTGTGCAAATGCACGTGCAGACACACACACAATGTGCACAGTTTGGATGTCACGGGTTGTGACTAGACCGTGGGCCTGAGGGGAGCAGATAGACCACCCCAAATATGCCACTTAGGTGTATTGATTGTTTTGAATTAAAGGTACTTGAGAAACAGCAGGTGCCAAAAGGACACTCGGACCTCTCTGTACCCCTGAAAGTAGGAAATAAATTTCCCATGTGAAGGCGTCCTCCCTGTCAGGAAGTAGAGAGACAGCCTTATCACCAGAGACAGGAATTCAGGGCTGAGAAGCCTGTATAAACAAACCTTGTTACTTCTTCCCTAGTTAGCTAACCCAAGCCCCAAAGCCTGGGTCTTGTCAATTCTTCATAAATGCATTGCTTCCTCATCTAGAAGATGTACAAGCTTCCGGCTTTAGTCACATATTCGATTCTCATATTTTTATGGGGCTCTAATACGTACAAAATTAAATTTGTTTTTCTCCTCTTCACCTATCTGATGTCAATTTGATTATTAGACCAGCTAAGCAGCCTCAATGGGAAGAAGGGCAAGGTTTTCCTCCCCTACAGTCCTCGGAGCCACCAAGAGGGAGATGGATCTCAATTTACATATCAGCCCCAGAGCGTTTAGCCTGTGGCCATGCTGACAATGGATCTTGCTCCTTTTATATACTTGTAATTACCTGCCCCAATGTGTTCAGAGTGGGTTGAGAGGAAGCTCCTGGGAACTGTGATTTTTGAACTTGTGTTCAAGTTCACCGCTTTTTTTTTTTTCTTCTTTGCGGTACGCGGGCCTCTCACTGTTGTGGCCTCTCCCGTTGCGGAGCACAGGCTCTGGACACGCAGGCTCAGAGGCCATGGCTCACGGGCCCAGCCGCTCCATGGCATGCGGGATCTTCCCGGACCGGGGCACGAACCCGTGTCCCCTGCATCGGCAGGCGGACTCCCAACCACTGCGCCACCAGGGAAGCCCACACCCCTTCTTTGGCACCATAAATCAGGTAATAAATATGAACATGTCTAATCACAAAATAGCTGACAAAGCCTGGATTTTTCCTGCAGAGAGAAGGAAAAGTCAAGACTCTCCCTTACCTGGTTTTAATCTGTGCAAATCCCAAACACCCTCTCCCGCTCTTACCTTCCCGGGTTCCTAGTAGCCCAGTTGGCCAGAACCAAGTCCGCGTGAAGCAGGATAGGAGGGAGCCCCAAGTTCCTGGACACCTCGACCAAGGGAAGGGCAAGGGTTCTCGGCAGAACCTTGCAGACATAAATCCAGACAATTAGCACATTCTAGCAAGAATGCAACAGAGGAAGCAATCTGTCTTTTATTCTGGCAATCTTGTGGTAGAGCAACGAGCCGAGGATAAAAGTGGAATTATGTGAGTGATCCATATACACACACCTCATTCTCATATTTATTCCGTTAACAACCTAGTAGATATATTGTTTATGAGTATGGTCTGAAATATATATGAAAATTACAAAACTGGAACACACACACTTACACATATAGTATAAAATAATCTCTGAATATTGTGCAGAGAAGGGCCTGAGCAAATGTTTAAGCATAAATGGGGGCTGAGTTGATGAGCAGTGGGAAAAAATCTCTCTCTATCTATATATATATATCTCCAGATAAATAGATAGACACATAGAGATATGTAGCTATCTAGATATATGTGTGTTTTTGTGTATAGTCTTAGTTTTAGGAGCATATGCGTATGTGTTTGTATGTACACGCGGCACGCACGTGTGTGTGTGTGTGTGTGTGTGCGTGTCCTCTCCTCAGGGAGAGGGATGGGAAGGATAGAATGCTTCATCAAACCCAATAACAACTTCCAGTAAGTCACCTCAAGACAGTCCCCATTCAACCCCTGAGTTATCCTAGGACACCCTAAAGAACCCTATATGCCCCCACATCCAGAAAAACTACCCGGACCCATGGGGGTGCCAGTGGGGGACTCCAACCACGAACAAGGCTAAATTAGTCCACATCCAAAAGAACATTCTTATGCTTCCTGTCTCCCACTTCCATTTTCCTTCCCCTTAATCTACTCAAAGAAGTCCCGCTTCTGCCTTTGTTTTCCCTTAGATTTTTAGAGAGAGTTGGGACAGAACTCTTTCTCAGGTAGAAAACAGTAAAGAGCTTTAAAGAATTTCAGATTCAAACCTAAGGCCAACTTCCCTTGGGGGGCAGCGGATGAGGAGCCCAGCGCAGAAGTGAGGTGTCTCCAGAGTGAAGAAGTTACGGGAGGAGATACAAAGAAGGTAAGAGATGGCCCGAGGTGGGGGTGGGGTGTGACAGGGGGCTCCCACCCCTTCCCCTGATTGAGGATTGTGGTTTGGAGAACAGAGGAGGAGGGAAGCCCATTGGGATGCCCTGTCTATGTGCCTAGATCTCAGACTTTCCAACATCAGACACGTGACTCTTTTTAAAGAGTCTGAAGCAGCTCTATGCTTTCCTCTTCTCTCCTTCCTTACATTCCTTTCTTTTTCTCACTGGGAGTCTCCTGAATTTACTTGAGAGAGAAAAGGTAGAATCAACCAAGCACACAAAATAAGCACAGGCTGCTGACTCAAGCAGGAAGTACTGGAACAAGGGTAACACCCTAATTTCTGGAGAATGTCTATTTATAAAAAAATGAAACTGATAGGAATTTATACTGCAGTCAGTGAAACAACGATTTCACGTTCCAAGTTTCCGATTGAAACTGTAAAAAGTTATGAAAAGATTCAGAAGAGATTTACATGAACTATTAAGAGACACAGACCAATATTTGGTAGATAGCAAGCAACACTCAAGAAAGTAAGATTAGTGTTATAAATGGCAATGTGTGCTTTTCCCCTCTGGGGAAAGAAGGTTACATTAGTGACATCAGAGGGTCTGAGTTGTGGCCCTGGATTTTCCACGAACTTGCTCTCTGACCTTGGGCAAGGAATTGAACTCCTGTAGTCCTCAGCCATCTGTAAAATGGGCACAGCATGGCTGTACTTACCTTATGGGATTGTGAACACTGACTGTGATTACGGATATGTATAAGAGCACAAACTGCTGTGAAATGGAAATCATGAAGTTTTCTATGACACCTCAGAACTTGCCTTCAAATGCAGCTCTTCACAATTCTTGGAAGAAGGTGGGTGCCAGAAAAAACAAAATTCAAAAACTAATGAGAGGGCTACCCGTTCTAAGGAAAATTAACCTCCTGGCCAGTGGAAAATTGTGTTTTCATTTAAATGGGCCCTTTGTCCTTCCTTCACCTGATACCCAAAGGAAAGAACAAGAAAGGACCCGTTTTCCAGGCAAACAGAGAGTGTTTGCCAGGTGCAGCAGACCTGCCAGACGACAGGACAGGTGTCCCTTTGTCCCTACCTCTTTGGGCTGTGCCTCTCCATCCTGCCAGACATATCCCATGGTAATAAAGGTTAGGACCAGGTGTGCCAGCCGCTGTTCCCGGTAACCCGTGAGGAACTGGCAGTTCAAGAGGGGCATCTGTTCAAGAGAATTTCCAGAGATTACCAGCTGCAGGGGTGTGAAGGCTGCAGGGGTTCTGTGGCTTGAAGGGGTTATATTTCAGTGACGGGGATCCACACACCCCCCTCTCTGCCCTGATCTTAGGGCACTGCGGTAGAGGAGGTATCCCAGATGATAAGTGTTCACGAAGTACCTACACCAAATTGTCCCCATGGTTGTGACGGACACTGGTCACCATCACTGACAGCTTGGTTAGAGTGTTCTAGAATAACTCAGTCCCAAGACTGACATCATTTATTAAACGGGAGTGTCCCGGGGCCACTTTTACAATCCTGCCTTATCAAAGCACCTCTGCATAACGGGTACCATTTAACCCTAATAACAGCCCTGCTGCTGTGAGTGTTACTGTCTCTGTTTACTCCGTTTAATTCGTAGGTAAGCGAGTACATGGAGGCCAGTGGAATTAGGAATCCGATCAAACCCCTTACGGGAGGTTGCTGAGCCGGAACAAGAGATTGTTCAGTTCTCGTCCGAACACGCCCCCGTGACCCTGTGACCTCTCCACGCCCGCTCCCTCCCTGTCAAGATGCGTCATAGAGAGGTGTAAAGGTGATGTCCTTGAAAGCAACACCCTGTACACAAGTTAGTTATTACTGACAGCCCTGCCTAAGCAAATATTACCAGTTTCTCAGTTTTGCCCCGGCCAACCCTGCCTGTCTCGGTTGACGTCAACAGCTTCTGAGCTCCAGCTTCCCTGTACCTCCCCCTCGGCTTTCCTCCGTCCCCTATCCCTTCCCCAGCTCTAGACACAGTCTGGTCTAGTTCTTCCCAGGTGCCCCTCTCCAGGGTCCGAAGCGCCAGAAGGGGCGGCCGTGGATGTGTGTATCTCTTTAAACTCCGGGCTCTTAAACAATGAGTGACAAGTGGGCTGGGACCGCGGTTCCCCAAGCCCAGCGCCCAGCGCCCGGCAGCCGGAGCGGCAGCCTCTCCGATGGGAATACTTCCTCCGCTGACCGCTAGGGGGCAGCCTTTCTGAGTTTGTCCTCACTGTGCCAGACTGCTTATTTCACCCTTAAAACTGGCTCTGAGATAGAATCGCGAAAGTTCTGTGCCTTAGGGGGTGTGTGTGTCTATTGGAGGCATTGCTGAGACGTTGCATTTTAACAGGAACCAGCCTGAGAATTATAACCACAGTTACAATGTATTCAGTTATTTCTTCAGTACTTATTCTAAGGCAATTACTAAAGTGTCCAAGGCATGGTGCGAAAAGCGTCCCAAGCAGGTTGGTACTCCATCTTCCCCCAAACCCACAGGCCAAAACTGAGGGTCAGAGAGGGTAAGATATTTGCCCAGAGCCACAGAGCCAGGAGGGACTGAGCCAGGGTGCTAGTCCAGTTCTGCTGATCACAGCCCTGCCCTCTGAAGTGAGCGCTGCCCGAAAGAAATATGAGAGCCATACGTGTAATTTTACATTTTCTATCAGCCACATTTTAAAAATAGCAAAAAACAAAAAACAAAAAAGCCCCGGGTGGAATTAGTTTTAATAACATTTTATCTAGGTCAATGTATGCAAAATGTTTACACATAATCAATATTAAAAATATCAAGATTTTTACACTCTTTTTATAGTAAGTCTTCAAAATCCAGCGAGTGTCTTACATGCCAACTTGTCCTGGCCATATTTCAAGTGCTCAGTAGCCGTGAGTGGCTACTGGCTACCCACAGTGCAGCCTCAAGGTAAAGGAATAAGGTCCCAAGATGTTCTGGGGTCACCTTCTATTTTTCCCTGTTCCAGATTTATAATCAGCTCTTTCTCCGAGAAGCCCCAGTTCCATTTATTGGAAAAGAGTTCCAATAAATGGACACTGGGTTTGTTATTTGCTACTGGAATGACCCTGTTACTAGATCCCTCATAGCGGACAAAGCTAGGAAATGTGTGTGTGTGTTCTGTGTGTGTGTATACACATATTATGTACACATACATATAATGTTTGTTTACCCATCTATATGTCCACAAAATGTGTGTGTGTGTGTGTGTGTGTGTATATATATATATACGTTTTAGTATCATATGTATATATGATGCTAAAATGCTAAACATGTCAGACGTCTCCAACTCTAATCTGGTGTCACAGGTTGATCTTATCTTCCCCCCTTGCTAATTTATAACTTTCATCTCTGATGGTGAAATATTATCCACCATTCATTTACTTATTTATTCATCTTAACATGGGGTTGCCCCAATAATTCATTTGGTTTTAAGTACAAATAAAAGACATTTTTCATTTTCACAAAGAACTTTATCGAACAACATATTCACTAACCGAACGAACTTTTTGGCCAACCATATATATATATATATATATATATATATATATATATATATATATATATATATATATATATATATATAGTCACATGAATGGAATCATACAATATGTAGCCTTTTGGTTCTGATGTGTTTCATTTAGCAAAATGTATTTAAGGTTCATCCATATGGTTGAATAAATCAATAGCTTATTCATTTTTGTCACTGTATAGCGTTCCAATGTATGAATACAGGAGTCTTCGTTCAGACTGCTGTAACAAAGTACCATAGACTAGATGGCTTATAAACAGTGGAAATTTGATTCTTACAGTTTTGGAAGCTGAAAGTCCAAGATCAGGGTGCCAGCATGATTGAGTTCTGGTGAGAACCATTCTGCTATCTTCTTGCTTCATCTTCACTTGACAGCAAAAGAGGGCCAGAGAGCCCTGGGGTCACTTTTATAAGGGCATTCATCCCATTTATGAATATCCCATTCTATTTTCATGACCTAATTACCTTCTGTGTTGGTCAATTTGATGTGTCAACTTGACTGGGCTAAGGGATGCCCAGATCCATTATTTTTGGGTGTGTCTTTGAGGATGTTTCCAGAAGAGATTCTGGAAGAGATTGGGAGACTGAGTAAAGCCCATCACCCTCACCAATTCGGGTGGCATCATCCACCCTGTTTAGGGCCTGAATAGAGCAAAATAGTGGACAAAGGGTAAATTTGCTCTCTGGTTGAGCTGGGACAGCCATCTTCCCCCACCATTAGCACTCTTAGTCCTTGGATTTTCAGACTCGGACTGGCAATTGCACCGCTGGCTCCTCTGGTTCTTGGTTTTCCTGGGCCTCCAACGTGCAGGTAGAAGGAAGATTATGGGACTTCTCAGACTCCATAATCATAATCATGTGAGTCAGTTGCTCCTAATAAATATCTTTCTATAGATCTCTGTATCTCCCATTGGTTCTGTTTCTTGGGAGAACCCTGACTAATACACCTCCCAAAGTCCCCACCCCTAACAACTTCATGCTGGGGATTAGGATTTCAACATATGAATTTGTGGACCACACACACATTCAGGCCATTGCACTCAGTTTAACCATTCCCCTGTTGAGGGACATCTTGGTGGTTTCCAGTTTACGGGATCCTTTACCCACAAGCTTTTCCACGCACATAAATTTTCAGTTTATTTGGGTAAATACTTAGGAATGTGATTGCTGGGTCATATGGTAAGTCGATTTTTGCCTTTAAAAGATTCTGCCAGACTATTTTGTGTTCCCATCAGCAAAGTGAAGAGGAGTCTCTGTTTGTATATAGCCTCACCAGTGCTTGATGTTGCCAGAGTTTTAATAAAATGTTAGCTGTTCAAATAGGTTTTAAATTGCCTTTTAGTACTTTTTAACATAGATACATAGTCCTATGTTTCTCTATAAGTCACCTAGTTTCATTTTTCTTCCTTCCTGATTAAGACTTGCAAAACTTTCCTCTTATTCTAGAAACTCTGAAGTTTCACCAGGATATCTGTGGCTGGTCCCCCGCCCCCATTGTCTTTCTGATAGAAATACTCCAGTCTTTCATAAGATCTGAAAAATTTTGTTTTTATGCGTTTAAAGCTTTGCTTTTTCTTCACCCACACTAGTCTACTTGTGGGACTTCTGTTTTGTGGAATTTAGATCATCCATTTCTCTTTTTCATATACTTTTATTTTTCTGATGCTGGCATTTAATTTTTGCTTTCTGCTTTATAAAACCGTTTCAAGGAAGTCCCTAAATCACCATTATTTTTCTATAATCAATGTTTCCCTCATTTATTCGGGTTGATATTGAGCTTTTTGTTTATTTCTTTGCTTTCCAATAGTTCCTTTTACCGAGCAACTTTATTTATTTTTATGGAGTACATATACTGAAGACATTAATGCAATTTTTAAAAGCACTGATCTCATATTTTGGCTTCTGTTGGAGACCAAATGTCCTGTCTCTCCCTTGTCCTTCTTTTTTTTTTTTTTGCTGTACGCGGACCTCTCACTGTTGTGGCCTCTCCCGTTGTGGAGCACAGGCTCCAGACGCGCAGGCTCAGTGGCCATGGCTCACGGGCCCAGCCGCTCCGTGGCATGTGGGATCTTCCCGGACCAGGCCACGAACCCATGTCCCCTGCATCAGCAGGCGGACTCTCAACCACTGTGCCATCAGGGAAGCCCCAGGAAAGCCCCTCCCTCGTCCTTCTTGACTTGTTTATTCTCTTCATATCCTTTGATCATTTGGGGTTATCCATTCGTGTTCAGGAATGGAGGCCAGGGTATCAGAATTAGTAACTAATAGAGCTTCCCTTATATGTTTCCAGAATACTTCTGAGCTTCCTCTTGTGAGCTTCCTGTGAGTCCATCAGCTGTCTGTAGTGTTTTGTCCCAGAGGTCTGGAGAAGGGGGACCCTTCCTGGAAAAAGGTGGTTGAGTCTAAGCTAGTTAACAAGTTTTTGTCTGTCTTGTTTTGTTTTTTACCAATATACAGATAGGGGCCCTGGAGGCTTTCTAAGAGTAAGGTGGTTGGCCTGGAGGCACTGTGAGATTAGCAGTGTAAATTCACTTTCTGTCTTGTCTATGCCAAGTAAAGGCCTCAAGAGGACAAATGTCTTAGTCTGTAGCTCTATGTGTGGTCCTGGAAGCCATAGTATTTGCTTCTCATGACGGTTTTCCAATTGATTCAGTCTCCATCTGTGGTGGTGAAGTCTAAAGAGTGGTTTTATCCAGTTAGTTGTTTTAGAACTAATTAGAAGCATAGGGAATGGCCACGGATGCTATATTAGTTTCCTAGGGCTGCCCCAAAGAGGGAACACAACAGAAATTTATGCTCTCACAATTCTGGGAGATGAAAGTCTGAAATTAAGGTGTTTGTGAAGTTTGTTCCTTCTGGAAGCTCTTGGGGGAGAATCTGTTCCCTGTTTCAGTTCAAGTTTCAGGTGGTTGCCAGGAACTCTTGGGATACTTTAAGGGACTGTAGATGCATCACTCCAGTCTCTGCCTCTATCTTCACATGATGTTCTAACCTGTATATCTGTGTCTCTGTGTCCAAATTCCCTTCTTGCTCGAAGCATGCCAGTCCTAGCGAACTTAGAGTGCACCCTAATACAACACACATGACCTTATTTAACTTGATGATAACTGTGGAGACCCTATTTCTAAATGAGGTCATCTTCACAGGTTCCAAGACACAATTTCTGGAGAGAAACTATTCAACACAGGAGAAGTATCAGGGGGATTAATTCCACTGCTGTACTGAGCTGTATCCCCCATGCCCATGTTTACAGTGACCAGAAATTAGCTGGACACTCCTGGCCTCTCCTCATTGACACTTAACATATGAGAAGCACCGATTCAACAAGTTCTTCACTTCGTTTATGGAGGTTGAGTTACATAAACCCCGAGGAAAGCCTTGTACAGAGGACTTTGAAGTACACATATTGAACTTGAATCTACCTTCCTGCAAACTGCCCCTTGCCTCTGTGCCCTCTTACTCCGAGATGGGAGAGGGAGCCTCGGGGGTCTTCTTTTTGCTTTGGTTGAACGCTTGGCATGGGTACAATAGACTCATTTCGGGATCTGATATAATTTGATTAATATGGTACAAAAGTCCTTAAGGGTTTTATTCCATCATTTCTCTTGTTTTCCCTCACCCAGATATCTCCTTTTTTCTTCTTTTTGTATTTCTTTGGTCATATTAATGAGACTTTAGGCAGCAGGAAAATAAATTCTTAGGCTTAGTTTCCCATCTTCATAGACACTGAAGAGAGTGTCTTACATCTCTTACAGGGTTTTAAACCTTGTGCTTGCACTTAGCAGGCATTCCATAATTATTTTTAAATGAATTTGTAACTATAGACATGAAATATGCATAAGTCAGTGAAGGAGAATTTTGGAGGGGAAAACCTCTTATATGTCTAAAATCACATGGCACGCCAATTGGTGAGATTAAAACAGATGGAGGAGAGACGAGAGGGAAGTGTAAATATATATATTGAACACTGTTTTGTGGCAGGAAATACAAAAGCACTATTGCAAAAGTCATTTAGTTTTCACAACAATTCTAGGGGCCCCGAATTTCTCCCATTTTGTAAATATGGAAACAGAATACATAACTCGTTAAGTCAAAGTTTATAGCAACTAAGTGATAAAACCAAGAGTCCAACTCAGGTCCTCCTGAGTCAAATCTATGTTCTTCCTATAACACCTTCTTCTTATTCTTCTTATTCCTGTAACACCTTCTTCTTATTCCTGTGGGGTCATGTCAGTTCTCCCAGGACCAAGGAGTTTCACAGTTCCTTACATATTTTGGGGAAACATTTCTCATCTTGTCTCATATGTGGCATTTACAGACTTATCAATGATTTCTGAAGAATCTGCCAACACTGACTTTATAACTGGGAAAGTCTCTTGACTCTACTATTCTGTGAAATGCCGACAGTAAATCAATGTGGCTTCACTCATGGGGAGGGGAGACCTGACCGTGTGGCTTGGCATGAGGGCACTGAGAATTTTCACACCTGTCCTTCTCCAGCTAGGTCTTATTCATCGGTTTCCTGACACTTCTCAACCAGACTATCTTCCTTTTTTAAACACATGCTTGTTGAGTGCCCAGTATGTTCCAGGAACTGTTCTGTGCAGACTCTGGGAATTTTAGGGAAACACACTTGTCATACCGGAAGCAAGTGTCATTCTGCTCATCATGAAGGGTGAGATAGTTTTAGCTCTGTAGATAAACTCAACAGCAGTGATTGGTCAGCTGACCCACTTCCACAATGCTGAGAAAGGAAACTGGTGTGAGGATGAAAATAGGGTAGTGAGAAGGGGTTAAGGAGAAGAATACCAAACGTTTTACCTCGTTCACTTGAGCTCGAAGCTGGTGACTCCCAATCAAGTGAGGAAGTCGGTTGGCAATTTCCATCCAAGGTCTATAGTGATCAGGGAGTTCTTTCTGCATTCAAAAAATAAAAATGCCTCAGTATTTTAGACCTCTCTGGGAAACAGCTTCGTGTAGTAGCTGTTTTCAGATTTCAGTCTTAAGGCAGAATTCAGGTCAATTCCATTCAACAAATATTGAGAATTCACTATCTGCTGTACCCTATGCTAGGCACTGCAGATACACAGGTGACTAAAATACAGTCCTTGTGGTAAGGGAGCATATGGTCTAGTAAGGGATAAATAAAATGTAATCAGGGGCTTCCCTGGTGGCACAGTAGTTGAGAGTCCGCCTGCCGATGCAGGGGACATGGGTTCATGCCCCAATCCGGGAAGATCCCACATGCCGCGGAGCGGCTGGGCCCGTGAGCCATGGCCACTGAGCCTGCGCATTCGGAGCCTGTGCTCCGCAACGGGAGAGGCCCCAACAGTGAGAGGCCCACGTACCGCAAAAAAAAAAAAAAAAAAAAAAAATGTAATCAGACATACCCAATGCAGTATAATATGTTCAATTAAGGATATGTGTAAGCTTAGCAACCAGCTGAAGAGGAAGTGGTTAATTCCATCAACTGTGCTAGGGAATTAAAGGGAAATGTTCATAGAAATATGAGAGTTGGGGCCAGTAGTAGGTTCTGAAAGCGTCTTTTCTAATTGGAACTTTTAAGATGGGAAGGCAGTGAAACAGAGGAGATAGTGGATAAATAGAGATAACTTGCTTCTTGGGATTACAGATGATTCAGTGTCACTAGAATATAAAGCTCAAGAGAAAGGATGATGGAAGATTTGACCAGAAAATCAGATCAAATATGCCTTTTATTGACTACGTAAGAACTTTATTTTTATGTATGTTGGTGACATGATTCAATCTGAATTTTAGGAAGATAACTTTGCTTTGGGATTTTAAGATATAAAGTCAGATGAGGAAGCCTTTGAAATATTGTCTGAAAATTAAGCTTAGGCAATGGCAGTGAATTTGGAAAGGAGAAGGTATGTATTCAAAAATATTTGGAAAATAAAATTGAAATAATTAAATTTAGAGGCAGGGATGGGGCTAAAGGCAAGGTGATCCCTAGCCCAATAGCACAGTTTATTTGCCCACTCTGAGTTGTTGGTTTAGCGAAGAAGAACACAGGTTGGATTACAGCAACCCTGACTCTATCCCAAGAAATGGCAAACTGCAGCAAATTACACTCGTTGTAAATAAGCTTTTATTAGGACACAGCCAAGTTCATTTGTTTCCACATTGTCTACAGTGGCTGTCACTTTACAATAGCAGAGTTGCATAGTGGCAACAGAGACCATATGGTCTGCAAAGTTTAAAATATTTACTATTTGACCCTTTACAGAAAAAGTTTGCCAACTTGTGACCTGTCCCCAGGATCGGGGCCTCCTTTTACAGAGTACAGTCTGCAAGACTGAAATGTTGTGTCTCTGGGTTAAGAAAGAGAGGCTGTGAGGACGATTTCCATGTTTCTGAATCAGATGACTGAATGAATTGTTGAGAAGACAGATTGAAACAGAAATGCAAGTGGAAGTCAAAGAGAGGACATACAATAGTGAATTTGTTTTTAGATATGTCCAACCTAAAATATCTGTGGAATGTCAAGATATGGCTCTATACTGGGCAGTTGGATATACAATTGGAAGCTCAGGAGAGAATTAATATTAGAAATATACAATCGGGAGGCATCACACTAGTGCAAATTCCGCATTGTGGTAAAAACCACAAGTGGGTACAAGACCATTCGGGAGAAGTTGCCAAGTGAAAGGAGAAGGCTTAGATCAGCACACTGGGGGGGATACTTACAAGGCAGGCAGAGCAACTGAATCCAGCACAAAAAGACATGTATAGAGGCTAAATGAGCCAGAAGAGAATCACCCTATAGAAGTCAAGACATTAGAGGATTTCTTGGAAGTTGGGATTCATCAGATGGCCAAATGCATCATTTAAGTAAGGTTATCCCTTTGGAAGACAAAACTAAATAGTCACTAATATATCAATATATACATGTCTTTCCATGTATATGGCATAGAAATTCAGGTCAGGGTCATGGAAACAGGGTTCAAATTTTAGTGTGCTGAGGAGGGAAGAAAACAGAGATTGGAAATGTGAATTACTTTTTTTTTTTTTTTTTTTTTTTGCGGTACACGGGCCTCTCACTGCTGTGGCCTCTCCCGTTGCAGAGCACAGGCTCCAGACGCGCAGGCTCAGCGGCCATGGCTCACGGGCCCAGCCGCTCTGCGGCATGTGGGATCCTCCCGGACCGGGGCACGAACCCGTGTCCCCTGCATCGGCAGGCGGACTCTCAACCACTGCGCCACCGGGGAAGCCCTGAATTACTTTTTTGGGAGAGCCATAAGCCGTAACAAGGCGACAGTTTGTGTTTGAGAGCTGTTTCCACTTTCGAATGGGAAACCTGAGTGGTTTACAGCCTGCTAGTGTAAGAGGTGGAGATGGAAGAGAAAGAAGAGAGGGAATAATTAAAAGTAAAGGGTCTTGAGGAAGAGGAGGAGGAGAGGAAGAGCCCAAATGGAGCACCTGACTGAGAAGAGCTGGACGGAGAGAGTCTGGAGTTTGAGGGATTCATTTCTTATGAACTCAATTTCTCAGCAAATGGTGAAGATTCAGGTTATATGACTTGGGGAGAGCGGTGGGTGTTAAATTAATTATTGGAGGGAAGGGAAGAGGAAATTAAACATAAAAATGCAAATAACATAATATTTTGCAATATATAATACGTATATTATAATACATTATAATGACTTTAAAAACCCAGGGAAGTTTGAAAACTATAAGTTTGGAGTGCTGTAGATCTGTAAATTACCAGTAAGTCACTTGTTGGAGATCCTCTATCCCTCAGACTCTAAAATAAAACTGGGTGAATCTAACATCCAATACACAATCTTTGAAAATTATAGACTTCATTTAATCCTCTGCTTGCTATCTGCCCCTGAATCAATTTAGGACAAATTGGACAGCGTTTACTAGCTTTCCCAACAAATCAAATTACACCAAACATCATAATTTAACATTTTTAATATAGATATTGTGCAGGAGGGGGAGATTTTACCCTCTACTCTTGAGTTCTTGTGTCAGGAGTCAATAAAATTGACCCAAAACAGATTAACAGGAGAAAAAGAAAGAAATTTTAGTTTGTGTGTACAGAGGTCTCATAGAAATGGGACCTAAGAAGTGGCCAAAGCAGGCTTTTATACTTTGTAGACAAAGAGACAATAAATCTGTGAGGAATGGACAAGACAAAGAAACTTAGGCTTCATGTGCTTATCTAAACAGAGTTTGGTCTTGGGGTCGTCAATTAAAGAAGTAACAGGGATTTATGTATTCAGGCTTCTCGGCTTGAATTCCCTACCTCTGGTGGTAAGGGTGTCCTATCTCCAGATGCGTGGAGGGTACCTTTCATAGGAGAGATTTATTTCCTGCTTTTAGGGAGACAGAGAAGAGGGTCAAATTTCCTCTTAAATTGACTTAAGTAACTTTAAGTAACTTTAATTCTTAAGTAACTTTCACCCAAAATAATCAATATGCATTGAGACATATTCGTGGGTGACTTGCCCCAACAATACAGATATTTGCAAAGAGGAAATCACACCCTGTTCTCCTCATGCATTCCTCATCCAGTACCTCAGCTTCTGAGAGGTAGAATCCACTATGCTCCCTACTCTTCTCCCAGAGACAACATTTATAAGCATAATGGTATAATTTTCCCTAGAAGTGCTCAGCAGTAGTGCAGAATTGAAGAAAGCTGCTAACTGACCCAAGTTTGGGGATTTACAGAGCAGTGGACCAGCTGAGAATGCTCGCACATAAAGGCAGAGAGATTTATGGTAAACTGACTCTGAACTGGCAACTTGTTTTTCTTCTCATCTATATGATGCATATGTTTTATGAACAAAAACTGAATGCGGCTACAGAGACAAAGGAATATAATATTTATAAAAGAAAATCACAGAATCAGACTCATAGTATTCAGAACCCCTTTTAAAGTGGGTTTGAAGAAAAGCTGTAACTAAATCTGTCCTTCTTTCTTTGATGCCTAGAGAGGGGATCGTATTCTGAGAATTAACTTAGAGCATCCTGGAGAATTCCCTGGCAATCTAGTGGTTAGGACTTGGCACTTTCACTGAGGTGGCCCAGGTTCCATCCCTGTTTGGGAAATTACGATCCTGCAAGCCATGATGAACAGCCAAAAAAAATTAAAGCATCTGGATTTCTGCTTCCTGGCTTGCATGGGAATCCTTAAATACTACATTTTGCCTCAATCTAAGCAGCACTCTATTCTTGAATATCTCTTTTTCTTTCCCCTTAGATTCCTAGAGGCTTCTTTTCCTTCCTTCTCTTCATCCTCTCCCTTCTTTAAACAGTTCTAGTCTTTGGACTCTGGTACAACCCCACAAATGTAAGAAAACCATGAGCTTTGAGAACCTCTAGGCTCTCCGAGTGTGGTTCCCATCCAGCAGCATCAGCATGATGTGGAAACTTGTTAGACATGCAAATTCTCGGGCTCTACCCCAGATGTACTGAACCTGAAACCAGCTGCCTGTGCTTTAGCAAGCCCTGTAGGTGAAGCTAATGTACCCCAAAGTTTGAAAACCACTGATGTGGGGACCTCGAAGGAAAGGGAGAAAGGATTTTAAAGCTAGTTCATAATCCATTAAAAATGTATTCACCCTAAGTGTCCATCAACAGATGAATGGATAAAGAAGATGTGGCACAGCCATATTACGCAGCCATAAAAAGAATATTATGCAGCCATAAAAAGAAATGAAATTGAGTTATTTGTAGTGAGGTGGATGGACCTAGAGTCTGTCATACAGAGTGAAGTAAGTCAGAAAGAAAAACAAATACCATATGCTAACACACATATATGGAATCTAAAAAAAAAAAAAAAAAATGGTTCTGATGAACCTAGGGGCAGGACAGGAATAAAGACGTAGATGTAGAGAATGGACTTGAGGACACAGGGAGGGGCAAGGGTAAGCTGAGACGAAGTGAAAAAGTAGCACTGACATATATACACTACCAAATGTAAAATAGATAGCTAGTGGGAAGCAGCCATATAGCACAGGGAGATCAGCTTGGTGCTTTGTGACCACCTAGAGGGGTGGGAGGGAGATGTAAGAGGGAGGGGATATGGGGATATATGTATATGTATAGCTGATTCACTTTGTTATACAGCAGAAACTAACACAACATTGTAAAGCAATTATACTCCAATAAAGATGTTAAAAAATAAAATGTACTCACCCTTCCAATGGGATTTTCCTCTAGAAACTGAATAAAATATTGAATTATGTTACTTACTTTTTGATTGCCAGATTTTGTTTTAAGTTACAGTATGGGGGGACAGGATCAGCTGATGAGTTTTTCACTAAATAGCACCCCTTTTGGTATTAGTTAATACTTATCTATCACATCTATTTCAAAACCTATATACAATTTCAATATTCTATTCATGAATATTGGTAATTGCTTACAATTTTTCACTATCATTAACAAGTTTGAAAGAGTCATCCTTATACATGTGTTTTTAGATGTTTTCTCATTTTTAGGACAAATTTATAAATGTGGATTTACTGGATTAAAGATTTTGCACATGGAAAGGTTAAGAGCTACTTCTTGGTTTTCTTACAGAAAAGTTACATGAATTTATAATCACATTTATAGTATGTAATATATAATGGGAGTGCCAGTTTATTTATGATTCTAACAACAGAGCATCAGCAAAGTTTTTTGTTATTTTTAAAGATATAATATGTGTTATCTGCACTAAAATTCTATAATTATTTCAATATTTAGTAACAATAAAATAACCACCCAAAATATACCTTTCTCAGAAATGATTAAAATAATGTAATCAATATTAATGGCAAGACAGTCAAAAAGCACAAAATTTATAAAGTGGAAAGTAAAATTATTCTTATCCTCATCCTCTCATCTAGCAATGATGACCCTTGCAAGTTTGAGTGGTTTTCCAGAAATTTTGTATGCTATCATTTTATTGTTTAAATTTACAGTTCTGTGATTATTAATGAGTTTGAATATCTTGTCATGCTTTGGTCATTGCGTGCGAGTGTGAAATGCCATTCATACCAGGGTCGTCAAATGAACCAACATTTTCATTTATGCCATTGGGTTTTCGATTATGCTTAGAAAGTTCTTCCTGTCCCCATATAGTTTCTTTTAGAGAATTTCTAGTTTAATGGTTGGTGCTTACATCTTTCATCTATCTACGCTTGTGTTGTGAGTTAGGATAGATTATCTCATTATTTCCATTTCAAAATAGAGGAAGTTCCAGCCAGAGAAGTTTTGTAACTTTCCCGAGTTTACATATCTGGTCGGTGGTCAGGTCAAACCTCTTCTGACTCAGAGTTCAGTGTACTCTCCAGTACCTCCTGAGAGTAAACACATGGAGAATGGTGACTGCGGAGATGGTTAGTACAAGGGGACAAGAAATGGAAAGAAACTTGACATGTTTTTCTTCCCCTGATTCCAATAATCAGAAGACCCAGAAGTGGGATGGACACAAATAATAAAATCTATGGCCTTCTTTTCTATTTTTTCAGTTTCCTATTTTAGGTTATTCTTTTTCTGCACTTTTATATCTGTCAAAGTACAATTTTCAAAAAGTTTAAAAAAATGACTCATGCAAATATGGAATGTGTGTCCAAAATATATTTAGTTTATTAAAGAGGAACTCAGCAGGATGGTCCAGTTGGTTCAAAAGCACTTGATAAACTGAAGTGTTTAGAGTTTTGAAAAAGAATGTTAAAATTAAATTGCTAAGGTAAAGACATAGGAATTGGTTAATGTCCTATATGGCAGAACAATCACAAGCTTTAGGGTTTTATTTTCTACTCAACGGAAATCACTGGCAGCTCTTTTGAACAAAAATCTGCAAGTTAATATGCAGCTTCAAAGATTCGGTCCTAATCAATAGTAAGCAGCATGTCAAAAAAGGAGCACCCCGGGCTTCCCTGGTGGCACAGTGGTTGAGAATCTGCCTGCTAATGCAGGGGACACGGGTTCGAGCCCTGGTCTGGGAGGATCCCACATGCCGTGGAGCAACTAGGCCCGTGAGCCACAACTACTGAGCCTGCGCATCTGGAGCCTGTGCTTCGCAACAAGAGAGGCCGCGACAGTGAGAGGCCCGTGCACCGCGATGAAGAGTGGTCCCCGCTTGCCACAACTAGAGAAAGCCCTCGCACAGAAACGAAGACCCAACACAGCAAAAATAAATTAATTAATTAATAAGCTCCTACCCCCAACATCAAAAAAAAAAAAAAAAAGAAAAAGAAAACAAAAAAGGAGCATCTGTTAGGTAATTAAGTAATCCTAAGGTGAGACTGTTTAGTTAGACAGGGCTCCGGATGGTACTAAATAAAATTCAGCCCTCCTTTTGCTCTATTTTGGATAATTCTTCTCAACACATGTATAATCTAGAAAAGAACAGACTTTTTAAAAATAATGTATTTTATAGAAACAATAAACTGTATTAGCACTGATTAAGTTAATGAAACCAGCTTCTGGTTAAGAAAATAGCACAGAAAGTTTAAAAAATGAAAGTTTAATGAAATTAAAGTGGACAAACGTCAACAAAGGAAAGTTGGGTGACAATACTGTGATCATAAAAATTAGGATGTAAACTATGGGACAGAGTAGAATGTGAAGGAGAGGGTTTTAAGTGAAATAAAAGACAAGTTTCAATGGAAAGAGCCTGGTGTGTCATGGCTGCAAACTAAAGAGGAGAAAGATATTAGATGACTTTGAAGAGATGGGTAAGCATCATGAGAGGGCCTTGGAGGCTACACTAAAACATAGGATTTTGTTCTAAAGAGTGGAGTGATGTGATCTGATTTTTGTTTTAGAGGGTCACTCTGACTGCCATGCGGAGACTGTACTATGGCAAGAGGGGAAATAAGAAGACGGGTTACAAGGCAATGACAGTCCAGGGAGAAATAGTGGTGGATTGGACTAGGGTGGAAAAGAGAAAGGTGGGCAGCCAAAAGACAGTTTTCAGAGACAGGAGCAGCCAAAAGACAGTTTTCAGAGACAGGACTGAACTCCTTAATTATCACATGAGTCATTTGAGAATAGTGAAGATTACTGTGAGACTCAAATGGGAAATGTGCAGGTAACACAAGACCTAGTACAAAGTGAGCACCTATTAAATAATAATTACTACTCTTATTATATATTATAAGAAGGTTACCATAGGAAATAAGAAAAACTCCATTCTTAATGAAATATAGGAGAATGCTATCAATAAATTTTGCTAATACTTTGAAAATCTGAATTAAAACCACTGCTTCTCTCATGTGCTTTGAATTACTACAGGAGATTATATATGACTTTATTTTTCCTAAATCGTTGCTTGGCCACTCTACAGAACAAGGTTCCCAGCATCCCGATTCCTTTTCTTCTGCTCCATGGCACCCTTACAATTTGTTTTTGCTTCGTTTTTCCCTTTCCTTTGTTTTTGTGGTTAAACTACTTCCAAGCTCTTCTCACTGTTTCTCATAGTTATGACACCTTTCTTTCCACAAACAACCTCCTACGTGTAGCCCCTCATCCCTCACCTGGCCCTTCATTGTCCTTTACGTGTTCTGTCGTTTTCAAGTACCGAGCTAGTTAGGCTAGAGGTTCTGAATTAACTCCTGGCTGGGGTTCTGGCATCAATAATTTTTAAGCTTCCCAGCTAATTTTGATATGCAGTTCAGGAACCATTGCTGGAACCCACCCTTCCCTTAACCTTCTGCTAGGAATATACTCACACACCAGGGCATTGTTGCTTACCAGACGCATGAAATCCAAATTCCTGAGCCTAACGTTTGAGTTCCCTTGGTCTCACTCCAATCTAATCTCCTGCTGTAAACTATCTTGGTCCCTCCCTTCCTGCCAAGCAAGTTTCCTCACATTCTTTATGTCTAAAGAAAAATTTCTCCTCACCCACGCACCAACCCAAACACACATACACAACAGACACACGATCTGGCAAGGGATTTCTGTGGCTTCCTTATGGACATAGGTCTGAAAGGTATACATTTTCCTCACCGAAACATTAGACCCTGGAGATGTTTGAGAGTTTATAGAAACAGTGGGATGGAGTACTTGAAACCAAGTCAGACCCTTCCCCCAAAGCCAGAATGATTGCTTATTCATTAGTTTGACTGTGTTTTCTTTTCTTTTTTGTTATTATTAAAAATCAGAACCATTTCCGATATTGGTTAGTTTCAGTCATAAAAATGCTATTAGAAATAGCATACAGATTGGTCCAATATCCATAAAATCATTGAAATATAGCAAAATATTTACTACCTGTGGTACATGATTACACTCACATGCTTTAAGTATTTATGGTAAACAACCAAGCTTGCTGAAAGAGTATGTTTGGGCTCATTGACATGAAGGAATAGCCAGCCCATCACTTACCTAAAAGCAAACAAAGCCTACTCACGCCCTTAGCAAAGTCAGCGGCTGATATTTCTCAATTTGTGATCTATTGCGACACCACTGTTATCTGGTGATGATTCTTTCCTGATTAGTTGAGTAAACTGAGGCAGATTCTGGTGTAAACTCTCTTCCCTTTCCTCTTCCCAGAAAGGGAGATGTTTAAAATTCTTCCACAAGTGAGAGAAAATTAAAACTGAAACAAAGAATTGCATTCTTTAGAACTCTGACACATGACTGTGAGAGTAGACCCAGTTTGCCAGGAAATTCTGAGCTCCAGAATGGAAATTTCTTCTAAGGAGTATCCATCAACCAAACCACAGGACAGATAGAGTCCTGTGTTTTCCCAGAAAGTCACAAACACTTGATGTTGCTCTTGTCTTCCGTCTGGTTTTCTTATTTATAAGAAAGGAAACAGCAAAGAAAGGAACACAATCATGGTGGCCCTACCCAATGTTTACATACTTTTAATATTATTTTTCTCAGCTCAGTGTATATATTTAATCCCAATAAGAGAGTGTTGGCCTGTTGACAGACTCTTCCTTGTGAACTAGGTAGGGATGATGGAAATATTCCTGAATCAAGTTATACACACAGAATGGAATTTGGAATAAGCACTGGACTGAGGGTTGTGCAAACTGGCTTCTATCCTTCCACTGGATTTATGGAAGTGCTTTCATACTCCATAGCAATCCAGTGGCGGGGGGGGCACTAAATCTCTCCAAGTACATGTGAAAACTGAGGGTCAGGCAATGCTGGTGATTCATTCTAGGTCACAAGAGTTAGTAAGTGAAACTTAGGGTGACTAAATAATTCTATTTTGCCCAGGACTTTCCTGGATTACCATGGAAAGTCCTGCATCTTGGAATCCCCTTCAGCCTGTAGCAAATGGACTTTCTTGGTCACCCTAGTGGCAGGGTCAGAGAACACAGTCCAGTGTTCTGGGCCACAACTCTCCTCTACATAACACCCTAGAGTCATTACTTTTAATGTTCAAGTTACTTGCAGATCTGTGACTTGGTCTCACAACTAACAGCTCTACAGAGGGCTTTGGGGATCAGCAAATAGATCCTATCTTCATTTTTATTCTTCTGTTCACACTCAGAAGAAGGTATTCCATAAAAGCTCATTAAATGCCAGATCATTCATTAATCACAGTTAAATCCCCTATTAGACCCCTAGAAGGAAAAACTGGATCTAATAAATGATTGCAGGGACTGTAACTTTGGATCCCTAGATTTTTAGCTGAGTAGGCTTGGCCCTTATTTAGAATGTAGTAGAAAAAAGATGTCAAGAGTCCTGAGTACTACTTCTGCTTTTTCCAGTAATATAACTTTGGGCAAGAACTTCTGGCCTTCAGCTATGGTTTCTAAGGACGCTTGCAGTTTTGACATTTTAGACCTGACCATTAAAGTGTTGAAAAGGAATTGCATTACAGGTTGAGCCTTAAGAACAATTAAGAAAGAGCTATTGGGGCTTCCCTGGTGGTGCCATGGTTAAGAATCCGCCTGCCAACGCAGGGGACACGGGTTCGAGCCCTGGTCCAGGAAGATCCCACATGCCATGGGGCAACAGAGCCCATGCACCACAACTACTGAGCCTGTGCGCCACAACTACTGAAGCCCACGCACCTAGATCCCGTGCTCCGCAACAAGAGAAGCCACCGCAATGAGAAGCCCACGCACCACAACGAAGACCCAATGCAGCCAAAAATACATTAAAAAAAAAAAAAAAAAAAGAAATAGGTACAGTTTGTCCTCAAAGGTTCTCTCCTCTTCTCAGCAATTTCTGTGAATATCTAATCCCTCCTATGAACCTCGAACACAGCCAGGGTCCCTTGTGTTCTCTTTTCTTTCCCACTAGCAAGTCAAGATAAACTGATGTACTCATATAATTGATCTTTATCTAAATTCTCTCTCTTTCTCTCTCTCTCTCTCTTTTCTTTTTTTTGATAACTGCACATTTGCTCATGAATTTGCTGGAATGATTGACCATCCATTAAAAAAAGCTGACATTAAAACATTCCATTTGCTCTATCCCCTGCTGTAGCGGTCACTTCTCCTTTGTTGGTAATCACACTGTGCCTTATTTGTATTATCTGTCCCAAATCAATGACTTGGCATTTATATTGCATCTCTCTTAATGACCACATCAATTAAACAAACAAACACCCAAGTCAGCATGTCAAGAAACCTATACTGGCCTGCTTTAAGACCCTATCCTTACCAGAGGATTTGGAAGAAGAAAGCCATAATCTTCAGAAATATGAAATCTTCCTAAAGTCAAAGATGGTGCTGTCTTCAAATTCTGACTTTGAGGCTCCATAATTTTGTTTGAAGTATCTGCGCAGAGGCTGCTGTTAAAGAGACAACTGCTCCAAATACATCAAAGACCCAGGGTAAGGGAGCTTCAAAACAGCATCTCTTCCTCGCAGTTAGCTGTACAGTTGTCTCGGGAACAGGGGAGAACCTTGCTCTAAGGTTGAATTCCACACTACCGTAGACTTTCTCTGACATAAGACTGAGTAAATTATTAAAGACTGCTGATTAAAACAAACAGGCAAACAAAATCACCTCGGGGAGGGGGGGAAACTCCTTTCTTTTCATATATGTGAATATAAGAAGATTGATTTTAAACCCAGAGACTAATCTGTTCTATTTTAGAAAATGGGAAATGAACAAGCGTTTTGATTGTGGATGATCCCAGACACCCCGACGGGAACCTGGTCCATGATGAGCTTTGACAACTGGGTCTTTATTTCAAAGGTGTAAACTGTTAAAACTAGAAGTTAGTTATATTCAGATATTTCAGTGGATTGGTCATGGGTAGAGTGGGGCTGAGGACTCTAAATGCATATCAGAACCTCAGAAGTGTTCTGCACATATTTGAACAGTGTATTGTAAAGATTATTATTGCTTCGATTTACCTTAAGAAATATTATTGTTTTTGAAAGCTTCCATGACATTAAAGGAGAATATATACTTTTGTGAAGTTTAACAAATGAGGTAGGGCAGATACTAATGAATTTGAGAAAAGCCTAACAGATCATTTGATTTAACCTTCTACTTTTTAAAAAATATTTATTTATTTTTGGCTGTGTTGGGTCTTCGTCTCTGCGTAAGGGCTTTCTCCAGTTGCAGCGAGCAGGGGCCACTCTTCATTGCGGTGCACGGGCGGGCCTCTCACTTTCGCGGCCTCTCCCATTGCGGAGCACAGGCTCCAGACGCGCAGGCTCAGTAGTTGTGACTCACGGGCCCAGCCTCTCTGCGGCATGTGGGATCCTCCCAGACCAGGGCTCGAAGCCGTGTCCCCTGCATTGGCAGGCAGACTCTCAACCACTGCGCCACCAGGGAAGCCCTAACCTTCTACTTTTATTAAACATCGTTTGAGAACCGACCACTAAGATGGGAGACTTTACCTATGAACCAGGTACAGATTAGTAAACTGAGGCATACGCATGTGAATAATCCCGTCCACTGTCACTCCACTAATTATGTACTAGAGCTGAGGTAGCTTGATCTCCAAGCCATTCCTTTGTTCGCTCCATCAGGCTGCCAGGCTGTCTGCCAAAGGCGCCATCATGGTTTGAATTCACATCAATATGGGGCTCATTGATAAGTTCCCGGCCATAGATCTGCACTGTGAAAATTCCAAAGACTCTACCTTTTGCCCAGTTGGACCCTGAACTTAGGTCGTCAGGTTGTCATCAAATTTATTTGGAAGCTGATTTGTCTACACACATCTTCTCCTCCCTCCCTTTCTCTAAGGTAAGTATAAAAGCTAAAGCAGGAAGTGCTCTGATAACTCCTGTAACTGTTCCCATGGAGCATTCAACTTTGAAGGTAGTATGTCAAAAGTAACCTAATGGATTTATGGTTCATTAGACCCTAAGAGCCATCCTCAATTATCCACTTCCTCTTAGCCCAGTACCCAACCAGTTTTGAAGATTAGTTTCTTATGCCTCCTAAAGGCAGTTTGTCAAACTTAATTTGTTGAATCATCTTCTTGTTTTTTCATTCAATCTCAGGTGAAAAGAAGGCACAGTTATTTTTGTTTCTGCTAGTCCTGTTATTTTTCATCCATTCCCTATGCAGCCTCTTAAGAATTTACTGTAACGTTATAAGAGTGTGGCATCAAAATACCAAAACTAAGGGCTTCCCTGGTGGCGCAGTGGTTGAGAGTCCGCCTGCCGATGCAGGGGAAACGGGTTCGCGCCCCAGCCTGGGAGGATCCCACATGCCGCGGAGCGGCTGGGCCTGTGAGCCATGGCCGCTGAGCCTGCGCGTCTGGAGCCTGTGCTCCGCAACGGGAGAGGCCGCAGCGGTGAGAGGCCCGCGTACCGCAAAAAAAAAAAAAAAAAAAAAAAAAAAAATACCAAAACTAAAAAGATCATGACAGAATAAGTGATCTAGTTCAATGCTCTCAGTAAAATACGAAAAACCTGAGGCTTATTGGAGTGAAATGACTTACCAAATGTCACCCTGGGTGTTACCATCAGAATTGGACTAGAATTTGGACTTCTCAGCCCAGAACTTTCCACTCAGCCTGCTCAGCTTGGCCTACCTGAGTGTGAATTTCTACTCTGTCTCCTATTAGCTATGTGGCTTTTTAAACAAGTGGCTTAAAATTCTAAGCTTCTGTTTCCACATCTACAGGAAATAGTAATGTTTATCCCAGTGAATAAATGAGGAACATTAAGTAAAGCATTTATCAAATGGATAACAGTAAATACTATTTTTCTCATGTTCTTTTCCCCTCAATCTGGAAATACATTTTTAATATCTTATTTTTTCTGATACTATTCTGAATTCTGAATCATTCTGAATATATCTTTTCTGTTTCAGTCACTGACTCCTTTCCCTACTTCAGACCTAAATATATAGATATTTGCAGCATTATTATAACCATTTCCCCACCTCAGTATTCTTATGTATTTCCACCTGATCTTAACCATCAATTCTATGCTCAGGTACCCAAGCCTGCATATTCAGCCTTGACTTTTCTTACTTCCAAGGTCTAGGTCCATGGAACTTGTGGGTCAGTGAACATCTCAGATTCTGCCACAAAATCATTAAGAACTCCTCCCTGTAAATTAAATAAAGTTCAAATTTCCTTGCCCTGACATTCAAGGATGTCCATCACCTGACCTCTAAACACCCTCTAGCTGTGCAAAATTCTTCTATCACCTTGAACCTGTTTTACATCGTGTTTCAAGTTCTACCTAGTTGACTGTTACTAACACTCAAACATTGTATTTATCTAATCTTTTCTCTTTTTTTAATAAATTTATTGATTGATTTTTGACTGCGTTGGATCTTTGTTGCTGTGCGCAGGCTCTTCTCTAGTTGCAGCGAGCGGGGCTTGCTCTTCGTTGCGGTGAGCAGGCTTCTCATTGTGGTGGCTTCTCTTGTTGCGGAACACAGGCTCTAGGCACACAGGCTTCAGTAGTTGTGGCACACAGGCTCAGTAGTTGTAGCTCGCGGGCTCTAGAGCACAGGCTCAGTAGTTGTGCATGGGTTAGTTGCTCCGTGGCATGTGGGATCTCCCTGGACCAGGGCTCAAACCCATGTCCCCTGCATTGGCAGGCAGATTCTTAACCACTGTGCCACCAGGGAAGCCCCTCTAACCCTTTCTATTAGATTCTAAGTTCCTTGACGAACCCATATTTAATGCAACTTTGTATTTTCCTTTATCAGCAAATTCAGTGTCTGAAGTTCAATAAATGTTGGTTAAATGAATGATGTCTCTCAGCATCTCATTTTTAGATTTGGTGTCTTGATGCCAGGTAGAAGTTTGTGCTGTTCTCTGTTGCACCGTTGTAGCCCTAGTCCCAGAGACATATTCTGAAGTAGGGAACACAGTGGTCTCATGAAGCTTTGCTTGGCATCTTTCTTATTTACCAAGAGGAAGTTGGTTAAACATAATTGTGCCCAAGAACTTCCTCTCCCAATAGTAATGTTTGTCATTTCAGAGTCCTGGGTTCTATAATCAGCTTTCCCATGAATTATTGTAGTTTCAGTATACAACAAAGGTTCCCCATCTCTTAAACTGGGCATTAGGGCCTTTTGGAAATGCACCAAGAAATATTCAAAAAAGAAAGAAAAACATTCACAATGGAAATTTTTCTGTGTGTGATTTCAGATATACTCAGCTTTAGTTTCAAATTGTTGAAGTCCCAAATCTGAATTGTCAAAAGCAATCAGCCCAGACAGCACTGGTACACTGAGGTTAATCTGGTACAGCTCATTAATTACGCCTTTGTTCATAAATTCAATGGGAATTTCTAGTCCTTTCTAATTGTTCAAGCATCTGGCATTTTGCTTTTTCTTTAAACTCTCTTCTCTTTTTGACCTTTCCTATGACACGTATTCCTTCTGGTTGGACTATACTTAAAACTAATAAGATAAAACTGATACTTAACACTCACTGATTTTTTTCCTCTGTGCCAAGTCCTACAGTAAACATCTTCCATGGAGCAAGTTAGCAACTTGTTTTTTTGTTTGTTTGTTTGTTTTTTGCGGTACGCGGGCCTCTCACTGTTGCGGCCCCTCTCGTTGCGGAGCACAGGCTCCGTACGCGCAGGCTCAACGGCCATGGCTCATGGGCCCAGCCGCTCCGCGGCATGTGGGATCTTCCTGGACCGGAGCACGAACCCGCATCCCCTGCATCGGCAGGCGGACTCTCAACCACTGCGCCACCAGGGCAGCCCACAACTTAGCAACTTACTTAATGTTCACAACAGCCCTGTGAGTTAGGTGCTGTTATTATCCCCATGATTCAACTGAGGAAATTGCAGCTTGGGAAAGTTAAGTAAGAGCCCAAGGTCATACTTTTTGTAAGTGGTAGAGTCAGGGCTGGAGCCATTTGACTTGAAAGTCATCACTTTTAACCACTAGAGGCATGGCTTCCCTTCTTTGGCTTTTCTCTCTCATTGTTCTGGTTACAGTTTACCATTGGTGCGCTCCCTAGTTCAGGTCCTGACTTCCCTCTCGCTGGGTGATTGCCTCTGTTCAAAGACTTTAGCCATCATCTCTAGGCTAAGGACTCCCAACATTTTGTTTGTAGTTGGGTCTCTCCTACCATCTACTAGACATCCTTGCTCAACTGCTCTGTAGAGGCTTCATAAGAAAAACCTTAACACATCAGTCATAGACTAGACACCTTCCATTAAGACCAGGGCAAATGCTTACAAAACCTCCAGCAACTAGTTCAAGCTCTCGAGCAGAGAGCCCACTGCCAAGCAACAAATCCAAGGCGTACTTATTACTTATTCTCTGATAACAGGAACCAAGTTCATCTCCCCCATCGATGCCGTGTCTTGGTGAATGGTATCTTTTCGGAACTGGCAATATAATTTGTGGGGCACAGAGAAGAATAAAAATGTAAGAGCACTTGTTCAAACTTCTTCAGAATTTCAAGACTGTGACAGTAGAGTATGAAGCCAAGCGTGGGCCCTTCTGCACGCAAGACCCTACCTGACAGCATGGGCTGGTCCTAGTAACTCTGTTGACGTCGCTGATCGTTAGAGACCTAAAAGTCATCCCTTATCACATCCAACAGAACACCAGTCTTGCCACTCCTACTGCCATGATATTTCTTATGTTTCCATGATCTCCAATGCCACTGCCATTGTTTTCAAGTCCTCACCATTTACTATTGGAAGAGTATATATTCCAATCCTAAACTGATCTCTTTGTCTCAAATCTAAGCCCATGATACTTGCCCATCGTTGCAGGCTTGGATTCCTTTTACAACCTCCAAACGCATCCCCCTGCCTTCATTATCACTCCCCATTTTATCCCACCCCTACTATTTTTTCCCCAAATACTACCAGTCATTTAAATGCATATTTCTTTACAATGGGCAATGCTTCATTTAAATATGATTCAAATATACGAATATAATAAAGTCATTTCTCTGCTTAAAAACATTCCCTCTGTTTTTAGGATACATTGAAACTCCTTTATTGCATGACCCTTTTTATTCTTTAATGCTTCAGCCATATTGAGGTGTGTGTACTTCCTCAATAGACCTTGTTAAGCTGCTAGTCTTTGAACACCCTTCTTTCTCTTCCTGGGATTTTCTAGCCTTTGGTTTGCATATTGTACACTAATCACCCTTTAAAACTCATCTCATGTATTGCCTCATCTAGGAAAATCTATGCTTACCATGTACTTTTTTCAGTACCCTCCCCTTCCCTGTTTTGTCCATGGAAAGCCCCACCCCCTCTGCTGCCCTCTAGTCTGGGTTGGGGACTCTATACTTCTAAACTGTCTGCTTATGTTTATATAGCCCTTATTTCATTGTGTTGAAACAATCCATTTGTCCATTTCTCCACTAGTGAGCTCCTTGAAGGTAGGGTTGGTGCCCTTAATCTTTCTACTATCTAGCTCAGGAGGTAGCATCCTAGGTTTGCTTATTAAATGGTTATTGAACAAATGAGTCATTAGAGCAGAGATTCTGGTGCTTACAGGGTTAGGTCTAACCCGGTTAATGAAACAATACTTGAGTCAATGCAGTGTTCATCTACAAATGATCCTTGAACAACATGGGTTTGGACTGCATGGGTCCACTTACACGTGGATTTTTTTCCATATTAAATACGGCAGTGCTACAGTGTTCCGCAGTTAGGGTTAGGATTAGGGTTAGGGTTAGGGTTGAATCCCAGGATGCGAATTTCAAATACTGAGGAACCACATATACGGAGGCCTGATCAAAAGTTATATGCGGATTTTTCACTGTGGGGAAGGTTGGTGTCCCTAACCCCCAAGTTGTTCAAGGGTCAAATGTATTTCTTCTCTTAACGGATGATATTTTAAGTACACTGCTAAGTGCTGTAATGTAAACATGAGAAAGCCATGGATCTTTTCTACAGGGAACTGACAAATTAGCAAGTGAAATAAGACACACACACACACACACACAGCCATGATCACTACATAAGAGAAAAGCGACATGTATGAAAAGAGAATAAAACATCTGTGGGGACAGAGTTGAGAGAGAATTCCCTACCTTCAGGTGGTTTGGGTAATGGCCTGAACTAGTGGGTCTCTAATAGATATGGGTGGGAAGTGATTGTTTTGGCATGATCATTGGAGATCTTCCCAGGGTCCATGAGGCTTTGACTATCCTTGGAGAATTAGACAGCCTGTCATGTGTACTCTTCAAATGACCCTCTCTTCAAAGGACAAGTTTTCCTGGTGTTGCCCTTTACTCATTCACCGTGCCTCCACCACGTTAGAAAACCACCAGCAAAAAATAAGAAACATAATTCCTGTTCTGACTTACCGACAGTGTTATAGACAGGGAAAAAATGCCATGGAGGGAAAACCCGTTGTAAACTTTTAAAAATTAGAGATATATAAAATAATTGTGACATCAAAATCATTGTCTTTATGGTCTGGAAGAAACAGAAGAGCTATTCTACGTTTGAACGCATGTTGTTTAAAATTTCCATAGATTCACGTAGCCTATCAATTGATTTTTTTTGTGGATGAATTTGCAGATCACATACAGGATTGAATCATAGCTGGAAAGCATCTTAATCTATTTATCTCTGATTATTTTTAGATGTGTGAAAACAGACGAGAGAGGTAAGTGAATTATTGAAGGCCACAGAGCAGTTTTCTTTTTAACAGACTTTATTTTTTTGGAGCAGTTTTAGTCCATAGCAAAATTGAACAGAAAGTACAGAGTCCCCATGTATCTTCTACCCAACACACGCACAGCTCTGCACACCAGAATGGTACCCTTGTTACAACTGATAAACCTACATTGACACATGATGAGCATCCAAAGTTCACAATTTACATTAAGGCTCACTTCTGGTGGTGTACATTCTATGGGTTTTGGGAAATGTATGCCATGTATCCACCATTATACTCTCATACAGAATAGTTTCACTGCCCTAAACATCCTCTGTGCTTCTCCTGCTCATCACTCCCTCTGCCCTAACCCCTGGCAATCACTGATCCTTTTACTGCCTCCATGGTTTTACCTTTTTCCAGAATGTCACATAGTTAGAATCACACAGTCTGTGGCCTTTTCAGAGTGACGTCTTTCACTTAATAACATGCATGTCATGTTTCTGCAGGTCTTTACATGGCTTGATCACTCATTTCTTTTTAGCCCTGAATAATATTCTACTGTAAGGATAGGTACCTTGGTTTATTTCATGCTTCCAATTTTTGGCAATTATGAATCAAGCTGCTATAAACACTCATGTGCAGGGTTTTTTTTTAATGGACATTAGTTTTATTTTCCTCTCCTCAAGTTATGAATGTTAATGCTATTTCTGATATAATGAGCAGTGACATTACCACATGTGGTAGCAATATAAGCACTTTCTCGGATTACGTTAATCTTCCTTCAACAGGGAATTCTCAGTTGTACGTCTTACAGTCTTTAGAAAATCCATGATATCGGTGCCTCCAGTTCCTTTACTTTTTGGTTCTGAAGGCTCTTCCGAGGTTTGTTTTCTCTTGGATAGCTGGCTTTCAGGAATCACAATGTACTTAGCTACTATTTGCAAATGGTAGTTTCTCAGAGAGACCATAGCTTGCACACATTCATTATAAATGTCCTGCAGGGTAGCATCACCTTTTGAAAGGACAAACTTACGGACCGAGGGGCCTGACTCTAACCAGCGAAGAAAGTTCTGGTGAGCTGATGGCATATATGTTCTCATTTCCTGGAGGAATTTAGCAGCAGAGTCTGAAGGAACTAAAGACAAAGATGGATGAATAAGGAGGCCAAAGCATTCTCTAATCCAGGGAAGAAGGGCACAGTGAGGTCGGAGTGGGTGGCCATGAACTTACAACCATCTTGTTAGCATCCTAATAGTCTTGCTACTAGTAATGGTAATTATTGGAAAATATACTTAATTCTGAAAACCACATGAACCAAACTCATAATATTTTCGTTTTGCTTCCTTTCTCACTTTCCTACTGGATTTGATCCTTCTAAGAAGGACAGAGTATATGTACTATACCTGACAGATCATGATACTGAATCCAAGAGAATATAAGGGATCATTTTTAAAGAAGTGAATGAGCTCAGGAAAAAGCGTATTATCATGCAGCCCAAAGCTTTCCCCCTTTGACTCTTCAATAGAAGTTTAGGAAGACAAAGAAAAGTAGAAAGAAGTTCTTCCTGGAGCTTCTTCCGCTGCCCCCTTAATCCTCTAGAAGGAATATAATGAGTGTGGCTCATCTTTAAACTTTGGTGCAGGCATTGCCCCGGGACCCCCAAGGCAGTAGGACAGCAGAACTAGACAGTGCCAAGCCTCTTCACTCCCCAGTTTCAACTCATGGTCTTATCTCATTTGCAGGAGACTTTCTTTTTCTGAATCTGGTCTTACATTTTCAGAACATGTGATATTGGCTTCACCACAGTCCATCAGACCTCATAGACATGTTCAAAGGTCAAGATCAAGACAGTGTTGAACTTGGTCTAAGTTCTGGCTTCACTGCTTTCTAGCTCGTTAACAGGGAGCCTGGCTATTATCCTCTTTAAGTTTCTGCTTCTTCATCTGTGAAATGGGATGATTGCAATAAAGTCTCTACTATTCTCCTAAAAGCATCAGATAAGCTCAGATAAGATGCTCATAGGAAAGTACTTTTTAGATACTATTCTATTAGCATAAGAGATGATGATTATTTGTCATTTGCCACTCACCTCCACCAACAGTATGCTGAATGCCCAGCAGAATATCGAAGCACTGAAAGATGCTGCTTTGGGCTGCACTGCCCCCAGCAAACTTCTTTGGGGTGTCCCAGACACCTTCATACAGCAGACCCTCTGGCAGCAAAGGGTTGCCTTTCCAACTAAACCAGGAAGGAAAGAATAATTGTTATTTTATGAATTGCCAAATTTTCATATGTCAAATCTTGCAATAGAAGATGAATGGAAGGTGAAATGAGATAGATTTCATTATACTTCTTCCACATTCTCCCTTCTACTCATGTTCATGCATGAGAATAATAAATAATACGGTTCTGAACAAATCTGGCATAAGTATTCTATGCGTGAAACCTACCAAAGATTATTCTACTCTCTTTAAAATGGCTAGCTTCCCTGTCCATACTCCAGCGTATGCCTGGCCAAGTAATAACCCAGAGAATAGTCTATTGTTTCTTACAATGTGTATTTTAGGATATAAATGGATTCTTAAACTGGATTGATAGTAGAGACCATCAGTGGAAACGTGGTCTTCTTTATGTGAATTGTATAAGAGAAAACAGATTCAAGCATAAGGCTACATACCCAGACAAGTATATGCGAAGAACATTGAAAAATAGGTTTGGGTCCACATATTCTGAAAAAAAGATGAGATATGTTTAATTAAGTAGCATCAGATAGATTGGGAAAAATCAAGGTGTTATAAACAACTGATCATGGATTTCAGCATAGGATATGAGAAAGGCGTTAGGTCAACCTGTGCAGAGAAATTCCCTGAGGACAAGCTCTCTCTCACCTGCCCATTCTCATCGCCTGTGTCCACTGAACGGGGTCTACCTTGGGGCTAACACACAGCTTGTACCAAAGAGCCTGGGCCCGCCCACCACTCATCCTCAGAATACCAATTCAGCTGCCAATATTTACTTAAGGCGACTTCATGTGTTTACTGATACAACAGATAAATTACTTACATAAAGGAAGCAACAAGCCGAAACCAAAAGAAGACTGAAAACAAAACCTCCAGGAGCCCTGTGGACAACGGGTGTCCCTCCCCAAAGGTTGCTAATGTCTTTGGTTTGAAGGTCAATCTTCTTGCCCAGGCCCAGCGATACACAGTCACATATTTGTTACGAGCATCCCAGTAGGGCACATTTCCTTTTGCAAATCCTTGTTTCCATACTCTTTTGGTTATTGTTGGTTTTTAGCTGTTAATTTGCAATAACTTTTGAGCTCAAAGGCTTTTCTATTTTTCTTTTTGTTTTTTCATTTTTTAGTTAGCTTGTGAAAAAGCAGAATTCGCACATGGTTCCTATCAAGCAAAAGCTAAGTTTTTCAGAACTTAAAACCTCCTGTACTTTTGGTAAGTTTCTCCACGGTTTTTAGTGAGAGACAAGGATGTTCCTTAGAGGTAAATAGCCCTAGCTTGGAATTTGGCTTCACGATTTACTACTTATGTAATCTTGGGTCATTTATCTTATCCCTCCAAATTTGGATTCCCTTATAAGTAAAATGGACATAATAAAACCTGCCATATAGAAAGTATAATGATTTAGTGAGATAAAATAAAGCGCAAACACACCCACTATGTGAGAGTTGGTTTTGCTTTTATTTTCTCTACATCTTAGATAACTAGAAACATTTGACCATGGCCTGGCATGTTGTAAGGCATACAATACTTGCCATGAATTTGGTGAAACATTTCAAGGGCTCTGTGCAGACTAGAAGTTATATCAAGCAATGCCTTTTGCAAAGTGTCTGGGTCTTCACGTTGTATTGCATTAAATATAATGGGGACCACCTTTAAAAAAAAAAAGAAAACAAACACTTAAGATTTCCTAACACTAAATATTGGCATAGAATAAAATCCTCCTAAATCTTAATCCTCCAATTAAATTTCATATTTCCCTTTCTTTCTTGGGCTGAGTACCCTTTGATTGTTTGACTAATTTCCATATATTTAATTAAGCTTGGATTTGTCTTTATTCACTTATCACTTAGAGATAAGTTTATATAATTCTATATATTTCTATTTCTGAGGGACAAAACCATTAGATTTATGTCACTGTGTGATAGAGTTCCAATGCCAAGTTGCATTGAAAATACTTCTCTCTTACTGGGTTTCAAATTTTATTCTAAATATATGGCTCCTACATTTTATCTTTTAGGTAATACACAAAACCAGATAAAATATTTATTTCTTCCAGATGATCCCTTGTCTCCAATTCAGTCATCAAATGCTCTATTCAGTCAGGATAAAGTTATTTCATGCAGAATATAGTTCAGCTACTAAGTGATTGCTCTGCTTATGTGAATCAAGATACACATTTTCCAGGACGGACTGACATACTTTGATTGCAGAAGCAGCTGCTGTTTCCACCACCAGAGAGACCAGGAAGAACCCTTTACCACAGTCCCCGCCAGGAAACGAGAATAGGATGTCCATGTTCCTAAGAAAAGTAATCCAGGAAGTCAAGAATTTAGAAATATATAAAACAGAAACACTGAAAAGAAAAGAATTTAACAAAAATATTTATATATTTGTTGAATATTTATTAGTTTTCAAGTCTTTTATTTATCCTACATTTTCAAAATAATCTTGTGAGATAAGTATGGCAGGTTTTACTATATCCATTATGTAGTTAGGAGTAGTAGTGTTAGGTCTATTGTCTAAGGTCATATAATTAACAGTAGATTAAGCTGAGACTTGAAATTCCTTTCTAGAACTTGAAACTAAAAACTTTAAGACTAGTTCTTTCTCTATTATCCCATCAATTTTTCACATGCACATGTATTACTGTATATATATACACACATACATATATATATATATATAAGCTCAATGTTTATAGAGATATCTGTGAGGTATGGTTTTTAAAAGTAGAATTTTGGCTTAAATAAGTGTATTCATATCCATATTTTTATCTATGAGCCTGATTCAATTTCTCAGTGATTTATCTGCCTAACAAGGGAATTGACTGGGAAATCCAAATAACTGATTACCCCCTATTTTCTTTTTCACTGAAGTTTTGCATTGATGCAAACGTGGTCTCAGTATCTGTATATCTCTGAGTTTCATGGCAGTTAAATTTATGGTCTCAACCCAGACCACTTCCTTACTAGCTGTGTGGCCTTGAATAAGATTATTTCATCAGTTTTAGCCTCATCTGTCAAATGGGAATGGTGATATCATTCTCCCATTTGAAAACCTTCCATAACTTCCCATTTAAGATACTGTTTAAACCCCATATCAGAGCCAAAGTCCTACATAGTATTTTTAAGTTTATTTTTTCATCCGTTTCCTGTACTGTTACTTCCGTCATTTATTATTTATCAGCAACACTAGCCTTCCTTCGGTTCTGAAATGCATCAAGGTTTTTGTTACTTCAAAGCCCTCACTCTTGCTGTTTTCTCTGCTGTGAACATGCTCAGCTTTTCCTTCTTCTAATTGATGCCTAGTCATTCTTCAGGACTCAGCTTCAATAACTTGCTATAAGGATTCTTCCCTCATGCCTTTTGTTTGGTTAGAACTCTTAGCATTTTACTTTCTTAATCCTTCTCTTAATCATATAGTAATTTACATAATTTTCATATATCTTCTTTCCTCCACATTAGCCCAGGTTCATCAGGGCAGGCTTATTCCAATGATACTGACTTTTGTTTCCTTAGCTCTTAGCCTCTAATTTAGTACACAGGCCAAAAATAGTAAGAATTGAGTCAAAAAGAATAGATTTATATTTCTGGCCTCTGAAGTCATTGAGTCATAGATACATAGGTGTATGTGTATTTTGTATATATGCATATTAATTAAACTTATTGACAGATCTTCCTCAACTTATGATGGTGTTACATCTCAATAAACCCATCTTAAGGTGAAAATATTTTCAGTTGAAAATTCATTTAGTTCACCTAACCTACCAAACATCATAGCTTAGCCTAGCCCACCTTAAATGTGCTCAGCACACTTACATGAGCCTACAGTTGGGCAAAGTCATCTAACACAAAGCCTATTTTATAATAAAGTGTGGAATATCTCACATAATTTACTGAATAATGAAAGTGAAAAACAGAATGGTTGTCTGGATGCAGAATGGTTGTAATTGTATCAGTTGTTTACCCTTGTGATCGCGGGGCTGCTGGGGAGCAGTGACCACTGCCCAGCATCACAAGAGACTATGTACTGCGTATCTATCTCAGGAAAAGATCAAAATTCAAAATACGGTTTCTAGTGAATGCGTACTGCTTTTGCACCATCTTGAAGTCAAAAAAATCTTAAGTCAAACCATCCTTAAGTGGGGTATCATCTGCATATGCAAGTATATATATTAATAGCTATAATATCAAACAGACATAGTCTCATCACAGTCATAGTCCTTAATATTTATTATAGTCCTTAATATAGTCCTTAATATTTATTAAGGACCAGAACTACTTGCTTTTTCAACAATTATTTGAATTACTTTTTGCCTAAAATCATTTGGTGCTTCAAAAGAACACATTTGGAGGGTATTGATACACCTATGTTTACTCTGAGTAACAAATAATTCCTAGAATAAAAAAGATTGAATACTCACTCATAAGTCATGGGCCTTAGGAAAACAGCCATGAAGCAGTGGATCAATTGGAAGAGAGAAAGGAAACCAGTGTTAAAATTAAATGCTTTTGAGTTATTGTTATTCCATTTAATACTACAGATCTAGCAAAGGTAAAAACAATAGATAAAAAATAGAAAAAATATGTTTTCTGATATTTATCAAGTAGGCATCACAAACGCCTAACTTAGGACTTTTATAAGTGAAATAAAAAATTAAATATGCAAGGAGCACACGTGGAGAGTCAAAACTAGTTGTTACTCATAAGAAAGTTTTCTAGATCAAATAATTTCATTTTGTGGTATTTCCCACATCTAGAATACTCCTCTGCAGATGCACACTGAGAGCCTCTGACCCTTAATTGCAGCGGGTTCCATTACTCAGTGCTTAGGAAGTGCCTAGTTTCAAGCAGGCTGCTTTGAAAGCCCAGACATTGCCATCTATCCAGCCAGTCAGATTAATCAAACTGAACACTTAAGATGTGTGCATTTCACTGTATGCTAATTAGACACCTCTCTCTCACATGCATATGCATTTTACACCCTAACAGCAGAAAAGAAAGCCCTGGTGCCAAAGATTAAATCAATGACTAACTCCCCTTGATTCAAATAGTGTGCACTCCTTTCATTGCTGTTATAATCACTGTTTACTTACCCACTGGGATCCTTTTTCTTCCAGTTTGCCAAGACACAATCTGCATAAACCAGAATAGGGGGCAGTCCTAGCTTCTCAGATACCTTGCAGTAAGGAACAGCAATATTGCTTGGCAAGACCTAATTAAAACACGATATTTAGTGTTCACATTTGAAACGTCTCACCTTTTCTTCTGCTTTCTGGGTGTCAAAACATTAACTGTTACACCTAAGGGCACAGTGAAACCAAACAAATGTCATTTTCTCTTCCTCATTTCGTAACTTAATCCCAGTACTTGTTAAACCCTTACGTTTTAGATTTGTGATGATGCAGACCTAATCTGGGCATAGAGAGAACAAAACAGTAGAGGGCGAGAGGAAACAAAGGCTGTATCTTGATTTTCTAACAGCCTGTGAACCATTTGCTCATGCATCCAACCATCCATCCCACAAATATTCGTTAGGCAACTCCTCTGTGCAAGGTACTCATTCTGTTTCCCAAGCTTCACAAAATGCAGTTACAATGCTTTTAGAATTTTTTACATTAACTGTAAACTGGATATAAATCTGTCATGTTAGCATAAGAAATATGAGAAAATCTCCAAACCTTCCGGACATCTCCATCACCTTCACCCCACACGTACGCCATGGTGATATACCCCAGAACCAGATGTGCAAGGCGTTGTGACTTGTGTCCTTGGAGGCCGTCAGTGCTGAAGGTTGTTAACTGAGAATAAACAGAGAGGTTGACCCAACTCAAAATGCATGTTGTGATAGCTGCAAAACCGCGTTAACACTTTGAAGACGCTAAAACGGAAAACGTCATGTTTTTTCAAACCTTCTCAACTTCTGCACGTAGTTGGCCATTGTTAATCAGTTCAGGCAGATTTTTAGCAATGGAAATCCAGGCATCATAAGGGTGAGGTAGCTCCTCCTTGAAAAGAAGAAATAGGACTTTGATTTACTAGTGGAAGGTATTATAAACTAGTTTTGCCTCCGCTGATGGTCCGTCTTGCCTCTTTCTCAGTGCTGTGCGATGCTGACACTCTCTTACCTGTGGAGTGACACCAGCCCATGCATTGTCATCGGCACACTCAGGGCTCAGGACCTTCTCTGGGCTCTTCTTCTTCCTCTCATCCACTTCTTTTTCAAAGGTCGCTTCAAAAGTTTCACTGAAATCTTCCTGACTATTCCATTCTATTCTTATACCTCCAATGAGGAATCCTATGGATTATACGTTTTCACATTAAGTAATTTATTGCTCTCTGCTATTATTTTTTCTCTTCTCAGCTAGATTTTAAGGTTTTTTGAATGGAAGAGAAATGAGATTTATTAAATGTCAGTAGGAGACTAGGCAGTTTTACTCAGTAACTTCTCCTTTAATTATAATAATGGCCCCAAAAGTTGATTGTTATCTCCATGTCATAAATAAGAAAAGCAAGTGTTGGGCAGTTTTTGTAACTTGTTTTGTACATACAGTTTATTGTGATTCAAACATGAGGGTTTCCAGCTTTTAAAAAATCTTGCACTTTTTACATCTCACTACCTGATGGCAAGGATTTTATCATGCTTTTTTTTTTTTTTTTTTTTTTTGGTACGCAGGCCTCTCACTGTTGTGGCCTCTCCCGTTGCGGAACACAGGCTCCGGACGTGCAGGCTCAGCGGCCATGGCTCACGGGCCCAGCTGCTCCGCGGCATGTGGAATCTTCCCGGACCAGGGCATGAATCCATGTCCCCTGCATCGGCAGGCGGACTCTCAACCACTGCGCCACCAGGGAAGCCCTTTATCATGCTTTTAATCCTATTTTTCTTAGCACAGTACTGGACATGTACGAGGTGCTGTATATATACATGTATACATGTTGATTGCTTCCTTTGGTACTACAGGCTAATTTTTTGCCCAGTAAGTAAAAATGAAATCCAAATAAAAGAGTGTTAAAAACAAGACAACAGGCCCAAAATGGAGTAACTTAAGTCCCATGTCACCAAATCAAGACAATACTTATTACAGTTTCTGCCTCTCCCAAAATGGAATCCTAAACCAGTCAATCCAGAATTAACCTGGCCAATAAGTAGTGAAGTCATCTGCTCATAGGCCGCTGCTATTCCCTAAAGGAACATGACCTTGGCACACCAATCCACTTTTTGCTGGTGTAACTTCCTTGTTCCTGCTCTCTTCTGCCTAGAGAAGTCTTTCATTGTTGCGCAGATCCTGAGACCCCCTTTCTTTCTGCTAGTTGGGATGCTGCCTGATTCATGAATCCCTGAAGGAAGCCAATGACATCTTTAAAATTTACTCAGTTGGGTTTTGTCTTTTAACATGTGTCTCCCTGGATCTTATATTTATAATCACATCTCAAGGGAAACATAAAAATCAAAGGCCTAGGCCACACCCTGAAATGAGATTCAGATCCCTGAACAACTCGCCTAGGCCTTCTTCATTAAGCTGCTTCCAGACATGCTCTTAGCAGCACCAATACTGAACTATGGGGACGGAGGACACATCAAGAGTTTACCTGAAACCAAGGTGAGTGAGGCTTTAAGCTTCAAAACTAAGTTAATATTATAAAGAAGCTATAAAACACGAAGACAAATGTAACCTAAACTTCAAACATGTTCAGGGGCTGCAGATAATTGGCCAGACTTAATCTGTCAGGGCAGATTTTTAGGAATGAAAGATCCAGGCAGTATATTCACTAGATAGGCACCTTTCTTGTTTGCTCTGAGTTTTTCTCCCTAACCACACAAATACTGTGCTCTGGTGTTTTTAGTAATACATATACATTTTCTTTGTTGTGTGTTTCACTGTGTAGCATGCCTGACTTTTTGATTATTGCTATTTCCCCAAAATAACAGAGATACTTTTTTATGTGTCAAGATGAGTGTCTTATTGGACAGAACTTTCAACACGTGTAAAATTCAATCAGTAACATCCTTCTGGTTCACAGGATGCCTAAATGACAGAATACAAATTAATAAAGAGTAACACAGAGGGCCATTCAACTCCTGCTAGATTAGAGAATGTATTTTGCATCTACATGGAATCAGAAGACATAGAATAGGAAGCTGATAGATTATAAGAGATGAAATAGACTTTTTTTTTTTTTTTTTTTGCGGTACGCGGGCCTCTCACTGCTGTGGTCTCTCCCGTTGCAGAGCACAGGCTCCGGACGCGCAGGCTCAGCGGCCATGGCTCACGGGCCCAGCCGCTCCGCGGCAAGTGGGATCTTCCCGAACCGGGGCACGAACCCACGTGCCCTGCATCGGCAGGCGGACTCTCAACCACTGCGCCACCAGGGAAGCCCGAAAAAGACATTTTTGAACACATAATTTCCAGGAAAGATCTTCAGTGAGGAAATAAAAGCAACCTCTTTTTTTTTTCATCCTGTTTCAGAATATTGAATCTAACTTCCTAAGCATCTCAAGTAGCAGCATTATTTTTTAAGTAGCTCAGGAAGAGTTTTGTTTTGCTTTGTTTTCAGGTTTTGCTTTAACCCTTGGAATCTGTTTTAGAGGTCTACATAATTACTGTGATTTTTTTATTTTCTGAAAGAACCAACTTTTTAGGAAAAAAAAAGAATAAATTTGATATGAGGCTTTGCAGTTTCTGAAAAAGTTTTTTTTGGGGGTACCATTGATAACTACATCCTTGAAACATCCAATCCTGGCACTGTGGCACTTGTGTGCTTGTATGAAGGGGAAGTAAGTCTGAATATTATTGATTTGCAAATATAAAGTAGACCAGTGCTTTTAGCAAAAAAATTAAAACATACTTCATTTTCTTCAATTAACTTAATTATGGGAAGAAGAAGATTAGATTGGGGAAAAAAAATTGTTTGAGATTTGCCTGAATTACCCAAGGTAGTTACAGGATGTGATTTCTAAGTACAGTTAGATTGGAATCTCTGACTGAATTATATATACGCTGCCTTTAAAGCTTCCCTCTAGAGTGTGCACTCATCCATTTGAGCCACAAACAAATAGAGACATCCTGATATACAGCATTGTCACAACATGTAACTGGTTCCTAGAAATCCTCTCCTGGAATCTCATGTACCTTGCTAAACCCAAGAGTAGGGAAAAAAACCAACAAAAAAATGCCTTGTGATCTCTCTTCCTCTTGAGTGAGGCTGTGTAGCATAATTAATAACGGTTTTAAGATCACAGACTCTGCTGTCATACAGAGCTAAGTAAGTCAGAAAGAGAAAAACAAATACCGTATGCTAACACATATATATGGAATCTAAAAAAAAAAAAAAAAGGTTCTGAAGAACCTAGGGGCAGGACAGGAATAAAGACGCAGACATAGAGGATGGACTTGAGAACACGGGGAGGGGGAAGGGCAAGCTGGGACGAAGTGAGAGAGTGGCATGGACATATATACACTACCAAATGTAAAACAGATAGCGAGTGGGAAGCAGCCGCATGGCACAGAGAGATCTCCTGTGACCACCTGGAGGGGTGGGATAGGGAGGGTGGGAGGGAGACGCAAGAGGGAGGAGATATGGGGATATATGTATGATTAGGCTCACATCCTATCTCTGCTATTACTAGCTGTGTGTGTTTGGATAATTACTTAAATTCTTGCATTCTACATTTCTCATCAGGGAAACAAGATTAATAACGTACATACCTCTCAGGATGACTGTAAAGATGGAGTAAGTTAACATTTGTAAATTTGCTAAAAAAATGCAATGTTAAGTGTTTGATGATTACAATATTAATGATAAGATGCTTTTCCTGACACTCTTGGGAAGATAACTTAGGAAAATGTAGTTTTAAGGCACACATTCACTCTAATGCTTGCCCTTTGTAGGCAAAACTTGTGGAAATAAAAAGGTAGCTCTAATTCTCTCTAAGCCTGAATCTTAGGCTCAGTTAACACCGAGCAATATTAATACAACACAAAGTTGCTTGGTGCCCAACCTCAAAAACATTATCAAAGCAGGAACACATACTTTATACAATCTAAGGTATATCAGCTGAGAAAGGGGGGTCTTTGACTCATGGGTCATTTATTACTTTTATTTTTTCAAAATACCCTCTGAAATGCAATTGCCTTAAACCAAAATACTTCTGTAGTCTCCTTAACTCATCACACTCTGTGCCTGTGTAAGATAAGAAAGAAGTGCCTCTAAGGCTAAGTTTCTAGGTAGAAAATTTTAAGAAAGTTGAGACCCTTTTTTTCAAACTCTGCCTCCAATTTTGGTACTGCTTTATCCACTTGTTCAATAGAAATTACTGAACCATATTTGTTCAATTGAAGTTAACTTGTCCAGGTAAATCATGATAAGAAAATATTTTTGCCCAGATTTCAGTGCCCTCTCTTACCAATGGATTGGGCAGAGCAAAGCCCACATCTTCATCTATGTGGTATTCTTCAAAGATCTTCCAAGAATTTTCCACAGGAGATGACTTGTCAGGTGCCATTCTTATAGCCTGCTCCTCAGGTACTTCTCAGTCTCTTGAGTAGTTTCAGATCATCTATTTATTACAGAGGTTGCCATAGCCAATGACCACAACTCACCGCGTAGGCAGGAAGAAATGACTTCCACTTTTAGGATAGTTTCATTTTCTACTTTCTTTACTTGTACTCTGATGAAAAATAAAACTACAAAAGCCTCACTATTCATCATATGAAGAAACTGGAAGTTTATATTCCTGGCAAACATTTATTACTAGGAACATCTACTGACTTAAGGAAATCAGAAAGGGCCTGAAACAACAAAAACCATGAAAATAGGTGACGAGAAAGAACATTTTTATTTTATGGGAACTTTTGAAACTTTGAATTAAAATAATGAATTTAATCATGGCTAACATCCTAAACCATCACTTAGTTATTACAGTCACTGGCTTTCTTTAAACCCCCAGGGTTCTTTGAACATATTAGTGTCTTGTTTCAGTAGCCATGAAAGAAAATCTCTGGTACCCAGAGTCAGTGCCTCTGAAATAGAAAAAAAAAAAAAGAAAGAAAGAAAAGAAAAAAGCAAGCACATGAAGAATTTAGAAACACAGCATCTCTTCACCCCCTAGCTCCATTTTTCTTCCCGAGTATTTTGTGAATTCACAATGATACTTTCTTCTTCGTATTCCTAATGAGTCATTTTTAAGGAAGATTTTCCTGCATCTCTACTTTACCTGATCTCTAAGGGACTGATAAGGAAACAGTCCACATTTGGAGATTCTGGAATATGTTCATAGTTGAAAGAAAGGATAAAACACCTTGAAAATGGTTCTTTCAAAATGCAATTAAGATTGCATTTGGTAAAGGTTTTCAGGGTTTCTGCAGGTCTGTGGTCACTTATAGGCATCATGTGATCTTATAATCTCATACAAGAAGCTGAAGCAAGAGAAGAAGCCATGTTATTCCTTATGACGGTCAAAAGGAAAAAAAAGGAGTTAATGTTCAGTATATTAAAAGACAATGCAGTGCTGTCATCCAGCTTGTCAGTACTTAAAATACATTTCAATAGTACATTATATTGGAATGACTACATTATAGAATGGTTTTCACACTATTCTTCCCTATTACATTATGGCTTTTTTTTTTTTTTTAAGATGTAGTTTTGCAAGAATAGGCTCCCTTTACGGTAAATATAGAAGAAACTGAAACTAAAATTACACAGCCAAGAGAACACAATGATGACGCTTTTTAAAATGAATTATTCATCCTCCTACACTGTTGGTGGGAATGTAAGTTGATACAGCTACTGTGGAAAACAGTATGCAGGTTCCTCAGAAGACTAAACATAGAATTACCATATGATTCAGTAATCCCACTTCTGGGCATATATCCAGACAAAACTCTAATTCAAAAAGATACATGCACCCCTATGTTCATAGAAGCACTATTCACAATAGCCAAGACATGGAAACAACCTAAATGTCCATTGACAGAGGAATGGATAAAGAAGATGTGGTACATATATAATGGAATACTACTCATCCATAAAGAAGAACAAAATAATGCCACTTGCAGCAACATGGATGCAACTAGAGATTATCATACTAAGTGAAGCCAGAAAGAGAAAGAAAAACACTATATGATATCACTTTCATGTGGAATCTAAAATATGACACAAATGAACCTATCTACAAAACAGAAACAGACTCACGGACATAGAGAACAGACTTGTGGTTGCCAAGGGAGAGTAGGTTGGGGGAGGGATGGAGTGGGAGGTTGGGATTAGCAGATGTAAGCTATTATATGTAGAATAGATAAACAACAAGGTTCTACTGTGCAGCACAGAGAACTATATTCAATATCCTATGATAAACCATAATGGAAAAGAATATAAAAAATGTGTGTGTATATATATATATATATAATATATATATATATATACATATATACATATATATATAAAACTGAATCACTTTGCTTTACAGAAGAAATTAGTACAACATTGTAAACCGACTATAATTCAAAAAAAGATTAAAAAAAATGAATGGTTCATGAGGCTAAAACTGCTGAAATCAGGCCCAAGGGAGAATACAAAAAATATGATGTTGGCCTATCCATATGGAAGCCAAAAATACCAGCAAATTTTTATTTATTTATTTAGATAGATACATGATAGATATAATTAAAATATGTCACAACAATAGCGTGAATATGAGAATAGATATAAATGCTATTAAGATTCTTGCATTTTCTGGAACGATAAATGAGAACTAATTTATAAGGGTTTTGAAAAGTTACAGATGTTTGTTCTAATCTTTAGGGTAATAAGTAGGTAAATGCTGTTACAATTATAAGCAATAAGCCAATAGATGGAAAAACTGATTAATAAGTAAATCTTAATCAATACAAGAGAAGACATAAAAAGAGAAAAATGGATGCTAAACAGAGCTATCACAAAGAAAATAGTTCAATGGTAGATTTAAAATCATGTATATCAATAAATACATCATATGTAACTTGACTAAGCATTCCAATTTAAAACTACAAAGATTGTCAGACTGGGCTTTTAAAAACATCATATTTATATGTCATTTAAAATGTAAAAATCCAAAATATAAGGATGCAGAAATGTTGAAAAGTAAAATGATAAAAATATACATCACAGAAAACAAATATTTTTATTTGTAGCATAGCTACAAATAAGCATAGCTATAAGTAGCATAGCTGTGTAAATATTTAGTGTAGACTTTAAGGCAAAAAGTATCATTAGATACTGTGCTATGCTTCCATCTCATGATTTTGGAAAAATAAACACCACATTAAGCTCAAAGAATGTAAAAGGAAGAAAATAATGTAAGAGGAAGTAAATAAGTGAAGATATTAGTGGAATAGAAAAGTATATACCTATATTTGAAAACAAAAATTCTAAGCCCCTAATAAGACTAATAAAGAAAAAATAAAGGAGGAAATACGTAATGTCAAGAATGAAAAAGGGCACATCACTGCAATGCTACAGTAATTACAAATATATTAATATTCCAGTGAGAGTCTGAGCCACTTTTTTGTTGTTGCAAGCTTTAACCAAAAAGAAGTGCAAGGTATTTAGAGTAAATATATTTTCCTTAATAACTACATTTCCCTAATTTGTCTTTGAAAGAATGCCACACACACCAAATAATTATCAACATTTTAATTATCAAACACTTAAATAGCATTTTACTAAACAATTTACAAATGTTAACCCATTCCTTTCTTGCACACATCCTAAAAGGTATATATGTTTTCCTTATTTTCCTTATGATAAATGTAAGACATGTAGAATTCAAGTAATTGTCCAATCTCACAGTTAGTAAGTGGAAAGACAGGATTTCAGCCTAAGCAGTCTGGTTCAAGAATCATGATCTTAAGATCATTATGATGGGCAGCCTTTCTTAAGAGATTAAAAAAGCACTGCTTTTTTTTCTTCTTCTTCTTCTTCTCTTTTTCTTTCTTTTACTCTTGGGTTTAACAAGGAATGTGAGTTTCCGGAAGAGGATTTCTACAAACTAGTTACACATTGTGACAATTCTGTGAATTTTATGCTAGTACATCTTTATTTGTTTATAGTTCAGATAGTCCACACTCTACAGAGCACTTTCAAAATCAGCAAATAGATTTTTAGTCAAAGAACCCAACATAACTGTACTTAGAAATCTCAGCATATTACATAGCAAAAGGAAAGGTGAAAAGCAACATGCAATAAGAACAAAACATGGAAAGAGAATAGGAACAAAGCACAAATGTGCTCAGGTCCCATAGTCAGCCTTCCACTTCTGTGGTTCTACATCTGCAGATTCAACCAACCAACCAACCAACATAGTTTAGTATTGTATGTATTTACTGAAAAAAAATCTGTGTATAAGTGGACCCTTGCAGTTCAAACCTGTGTTGTTCACAGGAAAAGAAAACTACAGGACAATATTCTTGATTGAATATAGGTGCAGAAATCCTCAACAAAATACAAGCAAATCAAATTCAACAGCACATTAAAAATATCATAAACCATGACCAAGTGGGATTTATCCCAAGGATGCAAGGATGGTTTAATATATGAAATAAGCTAACATGATACACCACATTAAGAGAATGAAGAACAAAAATCAAATGATCAACCAAACTGATGCAGAAAAATAATTTGACAAACTTCAACACGTATTTCATTATAAAAAGACACAGCAAATTAGGAATTTCAGGAAATTATCTCAACAAAATAAAGGCACTGGTGAAAAGCTCACTGATGACATTATAGCCCATGGTATAAAACTGAAAGTACTTCCTCTAAGATCAAGAGCAAGGCAAAGTTGCCCACACTTGCCCCTTCTGTTCAACGTAGTACCAGAAGTCTAACCCAGAGAAACTAGTTAAGAAAAAGATAAAAGGCATCCAAATAAGATATAAGGAAGCAAAATTTTTGCTCACAGATGACATGATTTTATACATAGAAAACCCTACAGATTACACACACACACACACACACACACACACACACATATACACAAACCTGTCAGAAATAATAAATGAATTGACCAAAGTTTCACAATAGGAAATCAATATACCAAAATCAGCTGAACTTCTATATATTCATAGAGAACAATCTAAAAAGGAAATTAAGAAAATAGTTTCATTTTTAATACATCAAAGAGAATAAAATACATAGAAATGAACTTAACTAGGGAGGTGAAAGTCTTATACATTGAAAACTACAAACATTGCTGTAGAGATTTTTAAAAGACACAAATGGAAAGATATCCTGTTTTCATGATTGGAAGACTTAATATTGCTAAAATGTCTATAATACCCAAGCAATCTACAGATCCAATGCAATCCCTACAAAAATTTCAACAGCAGTTTTTACAGAAACAGAAAAAAAAACCCAACCCTAACATTTGTATGCAACCACAAAGGAATAGCCAAGAATGTTCTTGAAAAAGAAAAACAATTCTGGAGGCCTCACATTTCCTGATTTCAAAACATATTACAAAGCTACAGTAATTAAAACAGTATGGTCCTGACATAAAGATAGACTTAGAGCAATAGAATGGAAGAAATAGCCTAGAAATAAATCCACACATATCACCTGATCTTGATAAGGATGCCAAAAATACAGAATGAGGAAAGGAAAACCTCTTCAACAAATGGTGTTTTGAAAACTGGATATCCACATGCAAAAGAATGAAATTCGGTGCTTATTTTACATTTTCTGTTTCTATTCATCCACAGATGGACATTTAGTTTGTTTCTGCCTCTAGTTATTGTGAATAATGCTGCAAAGAACATGGGTGTGCATGTTCATGGGAGACCCTGATTTCCATTCTTTTGGCTAAATGCATGGAAGTGGGATTGCTAGATCATATAGTATTTTTTTAATTTTTTGAGCAACCTCCATACTATTTTCCATAGTGGCTGCCCCATTTTACATTCCCACCAACAGTTTACAAGCAGCTAATTAGCAACTAATTCTCCAATGTTGAACCTCTAAAGACACAAGACATAGGTACAAACCTCTCCTGGCTGATCCACAAGTTTACAGACTGAATTAAACCCATTCCAGGCAATCCACAGTCACAGGAACTAGAAATGAAACATTGTTTCTGAGTTTTGGGTCTGTTTTGTGATATTATTGTAACAGCTCACTGATACATACACTACGACCCATCAAGTTAATTTCTTTGTACTTTCCCAAGAGAAATGCATGTAAATATCCAGCAAAAGACATGAATTAGAATGTCCATAGTGTCACTGGTTTCCATAGGAAACTACCCAAAAGTCCATAAATAGATAAATGGACAAATAAATGTTGAGCAAAAGATGCCAGATACAAAATGATAGATACATCATCGTCACATTACAAATGTAGCAACATAAGAAAAACTAATATATAGTGATAGAAGTGAAGTTAATGGTTACTTCTGAGGGTAATAAATAGAAGTGAGCATTATAGTGGGATTCTAAGGGTGATGGTAATGTTCTATTTCTTTCTCTGAGCTCTATTTTTACAGCTAAGCTTTGTGAGTAAAAACTGATTGATAGTGATGTCAGCATAATGGCAGAGTGACTCACTAATTTTTTCTCTCCCCTTTGATTTACAGCTAAGTAAACATCCATAACCAAACCTAAGTACCTCTGTACATTACACCAGGAGGCCAAGGAAGTTTCAACTCCTCTGTGCATCTAAAGTGGGAAGACAGGACTTCAGTGGTGGCTGCAGAACCAAGGGAGCTGGTGAGCCTGCCCCAACCCCACTTGCCATGATCAGAGGAAAAAGGAAACCTATAGAGAGCAAAACTGGGCAGATACCCACAGCCAATAGAGAATTTAGAGAATTTGTGGAGGTCCAGGTTGGCTGGACAGTGGGACCTGGCACACCATCAGAGTGGGATAGAAATGAATTTGGAGGCCGAAGAGGTGGAGGAGCCCTCCAAGTATGTCCCTACTCCAGAGTGCCACTGCAAGGAGTGGGTTTGGGGCAGGATCAGAGGTGACCACGCCTGGCTGAGGAGGTGTAAGGTGAAAGTAGTGAGGGACCACTCAGCTGCCCAGTAGTGTGAGTTGCAGCTGCAGGGACCTGTTTCTCTCCAGCAGCACCCAGATTTCTGATGAGGGGCCTCGGTGACTGGTGGGGGGAGAAGAAACAGGAGGGGCACACAGGAATATCAATGGGCATTGATATTCCTAAACAGCTTTCCTGCTGTCCACTTTGAGATTTCAGCAGGGGGCCCACCCACAAAGTGTCCCAATTGAAGTTCAAGCATCTCCAGAGCCTGAGGTGCTGGCCCAAACCTCCTCCCACTCTGATGACAGCTCCTTGTGCACAATCCCCAGTGCATCCCAAAGAGACAGCTCCTGTAGGAGAAACCACAAACTTGACCTGCAGTGCCACCTCCTGGAATAAATAAAGAGTTCTAATTGCCAGTCTGTTGAATCTTGAGAAGCAAAGTAAACATAAATTCTTAATTAGGGAAGGTGTCAGGCTACATCAAATGAGAAAGGACAAGCTCATATCATCACACATTATGAAAAATCAAGGAAATATGGTATCACAAAAACGAATTAATAATTCTCCAGCAACTGAACTCAAAGACAATGGAATACTGTGATCTAACTGATAAAGAATTGAAAAGAGCTGTCATGAAGAAATTCAGTGAGTTGCAAGAAAATTTAGAAAAACAACTTATTGAACTTAGGAATAAAATTAATGAAGAAAAGGAGTTATTTACTAAAAATTAAAATTATGAAAGAGGACCAAATGGAAATTCTCAAGCTGAAGAATTCAATAAATGAGATGAAGAATGCAATAGAGAGCATAGGTAACAGGACAGATCACATGGAAGACAGAATAAGTAACTGGAAGAATAGAAATAGAGAAATAATGCAGTTAGAAGAGGGTAGAGAACTTAGATTTTTTAAAAAGTGAAGAAACCCTATGAGAGCTGTTGGACCCAGTCAGAAAGGCAGATATAAAAATAACTGGTGGGCTTCCCTGGTGGCACAGTGGTTGAGAGTCTGCCTGCCGATGCAGGGGACACAGGTTCGTGCCCCGGTCTGGGAAGATCCCACATGCCGCGGAGCAGCTGGGCCCGTGAGCCATGGCCGCTGAGCCTGTGCGTCCGGAGCCTGTGCTCTGCAACTGGAGAGGTCACAACAGTGAGAAGCCCACGTACCGCAAACAAACAAACAAACAAACAAACAAACAACTGGTGTACCAGAAGGAAAAAAAAAAAGGAGAAGGGGGCAAATAGTTTATTTAAAGAAGGAAAAGCTGAAAACTCCCCAAATTTGAAATAGAAATTGGACATACAAGTCCATGAAGCTAATAAAACACGCTATTATATCAATGCAAAAAGCCCTTCTCTAAGACTTACTGTATGAAACTGTCAAAAATCAATGATAAAGAATCTTAAATGCAGAAAAAAGTAAGCAACTTACAAAGAAACCCCAGTCAGGCTATAAGCAGATTTCTCAGCAGCAACTACAGACCCGGAGAGAGTGCAATGACATATTCAAAGGGTTGAAATATAAAAATTGCCAGTCAATGTATTCAGCAAATTCCTCCCTCAGATATGAAGAAGAAATAAAGGCTTTCCCAGACAAATAAAAGCTAAAAAAGTTCATCACCATTAGGCTGGCCTTGCAAGAAGTGCTACAAGAAGTTCAAGCTTAAATAAAAAGATGCTACTCAGTAACAAAAAAGCATGTGAAAGTACACAACACTCATTCATCTATTTTTCACCTTTTGAGACTCTAAATCTCAAAAATAAAGAGACTTAGAAAATGTAACTCTGTATTAAAATGGTGTGTCAACCACTTAACTATAGTATAAGGGTTAAAGGAAAAAAGTATTTAAAATAGGTATAGCTACCATAATTTGTTAAATAAAAAACAAATTGTGACATCAAAATATAAAAGGAAAGGAGTAAAAGGGTGGAGCCTTTATGGGTGAACAAAGATACGCTGCTATCAGCATAAAATGGACTGTCTTATGTATGAGGTGTTTTATGTAAGCCTCATGGTAACCACAAAGCAAAAATCTAGAGTGGATTCACGGAATATTAAAAAAAAGGGGAGACTGATCATATCACCAGATGCAATACTTTCTCTGTTTCTTTGAAGACCTTATGGATAATTTCTTTCTCTCCTTTCTTCCTTCAGCTCTGCAGATGGTCTTTCTTTCACTTAAGCTTCTTTTTTGTCTTGGTCTCTTTTTGTCATAATCAATGCTTTCCTCAGATGTCTTGTCATTCCTAATTGTCTGCTTGTGATCAAAAATGAGTCATTACAAATCTGCTTGGAAGCTCTGTTCACATAGTTGAAGCTTGCTAATTTGACACCTCACCATGGAGTAATTTTTCTGGATTCTTTCATTGGATAACCTCTGAAGTCTCTGTCTTAACATCTTTTCTCTTGGACTATAAAGTTAACAAAAGAACATTCTTTTCATATCTCACTTGAAAAGTAGATCTGGATGTAGTGTAGGGGAATAAGACATTTTTAAACTTAATTTCTGTGTTTTCGATATGATACTCTAGTCTTCAAGGGTCCCTGAGTCCTGAGAATCCTCATTTTCCCTTCCCAGAGAATGGTTCTCCAAGTGTTCATTTAGACCAAAGAAGGGGCATGTGTGTGTGTGTGTGTGTGTGTGTGTGTGTGTGTGTTGGTCGGAGGAGAGGGTATAACTACTTTTAAAACAGGTTTTCAAACAATCTTCTATTTTTAGTTCCACGTTTACTTCTACTTCCAATGTAATAAATGTTATCAAATCCCTTAACATTTCATGGTTCTCCAAGTTGTTTGACTGCTTCTACAGGCTCCTGATGCAAATTTTTGTATTTACTATTTCATTCATCTATTTTTCACCTTTCAAATTTTGCTGCTTTTGTCTTCATCTTGGTTTTTTGTCCTTGTGAGGTTTTTGCTTTTATATAAATACCTTTGTCATCAAGAACATGAAAAGACATCTATAGAGTGGCAGAAAAAATATATACATATACTGTATTTATATAGTGTACAAAATATACAAAAAACTTGCAATTCAACAACAAAAAACCCTACTAAAAATGTGTAAAGAACTTGAATAGACAATTTTCCAAAGAAGATATAAAAATGCCTAAATATGCACATGAAAAGATGCTCAGTATCTTACTCATTAGGGAAATGCTACTCAGAACCATATGAGGTACCAATTCACATCCACCAGAATAGCTATAATAAAAGAATAAAAGAAGCACGTGTTGGCCAGATTGGAACCCTCATACATTGCCATTGAGGATGTAAAATGGTTCAGCCACTGTGGAAAAGAGTTTGGGTGTTCCTGAAAAAGGTAAACATGGAATTACCATATGACCCAACAATTCCATTCGTAGGTATATACCCAAAAGAATTAAAAACAGGTCCTCAAACATATACATATAAACACATATTCATAGCAGCATTATTCTCAATAGCCAGAAGGTAGAAACAGTTCAAATGCCTATCAATGGACAAATGGATCAACAAATTATGGCATATATATGTGGTATAAGTGGAGCATTAATCAGTCATAAAAAATAAATGAAATTCTGATACATGTTATAAAGTGGGTGAACCTCTAAAACATTATGCTAAGTGAAAGAAACCAGACACAAAAGGTATTTTTAATTCTATTTTTATTACTTATCTGGAAAATTTTTATTTATAGAAACAGAATGCAGATTAGTGGTTGCCAGGTGCTGGTGGGAGGATGAAAGGGGATGAGATTGTTTAATGGACATGGGGTTTTGTTTTTGGAGTGATGGAAAGGTTCTGGAACTTCGTAGAAGTAGTGCTTATACAGCATTGTGAATGTCCTAGATGCCACAGAATTGTTCACTTAGAAATGATTTTATGTTATATGACTTCCACCTTAACAAATAAAAAACAATTGAGTGTACAATTAGCCTCACATCTGTACAGCAGTCAGAACACTACTCTGAACTGGAACTGTAAGTAACAGATAGACCACATTTTATTGGTGTGATTTAGTGATTGGTACATATTTTCAAGGACCTATTCCTTTTTATCAGTAGCTACATTATTCTTTTCTTATGTTGTAACAGTATGACATCAACAATTAATCCTTTTAATCAGGAAAATTATATTTTGGAAATAAGTTGGTATAACTGTGTCACGAAAGTGTGTTGCATTTTGTCAAATGCTGTTTTTGCATCTTTGACGTGCTCATGTGGTTCTTTTCTTTCATTCTGTTTGTGTGGTGTACTACACTGATTGTTTTTGTATGTTGAACTTCATGATGGAATTTATATTTGCTACAAACTCTATAGGAAACAAACCAATAAAATATTTCTTTTAGTATCTGTCGTGGTCCAAGCGCAGGTTGGAAGAAGAACTTCCAGACACGAAGTATTTTAGAAAAAAGTGAGTTTATTGAGAGAGAACAAAGAGCAGAGTTAGTGAGGGGCACTGCGAATCCAGCGGGTCCACTTCCTGATAGACCAGGGAGAGCAGACCCCCTTTGTGTGCTACTAGCCAACATTTTTTTTTTTTTTTTTTTTCTTGCGGTACGCGGGCCTCTCACTGCTGTGGCCTCTCCCCTTGCGGAGCACAGGCTCCGGACGCACAGGCTCAGCGGCCATGGCTCACGGGCCCAGCCGCTCCGCGGCATGTGGGATCCTCCCGGACCGGGGCACGAACCCGTGTCCCCTGCATCGGCAGGCGGACTGTCAACCACTGCCCCACCAGGGAAGCCCTAGTAGCCAACTTTTATAGCCTCAAGACAAAGAAAATTCTTGCTGGCAGGATGGCATTAGGTGATTGGTCAGGATGCTTCAAGGTTACTACATGGTGATTATTTTGCCTAATATGGAGTCGGGGGGCTGTCCGGTTTAGGTCAGGAGAGCCCATGGCAACAGTTGCTATGGGGGCTCCGTTAATCCCAGGATTTTTGTCCTGTGCCCTTGATGTAGGGTATCCTTGATGTAGGGCTCCACATCCCTCTCCCCTTTTTATTTATGGGCCAAATCTTTGGCCCCTTGACACCCTGCTCATGACTATCTGCCTATCCCCATCTCGGGCCATAGGAACCCAGGTCACTGCGGAAAGGGGCCATGATGGTTCCTAGCTTCTTCCTGCTGGACAGGGCATCGTGGCTCCCTGGGTCCCAATGCCTGCTCTCTGTCAGGGTGTATTTATGGAGGGAGATGAGAGCCTGTGGAATGGTAAGGCAGCTTGTTCCCACGTAGTCCCTGTGCCAACTGGCTGGTATCCTTGTTGTAGCACCATCTGGAATTGAATCTTTTGAACCTGCCGGGAGATGAACTTAGATAATGTGTTAATAATGCAGGAGCCAAGCACAAAACAAAGGCTATCAGGATTAATGGTCCCAACAAGGGCAATAGCCATGTCCATATCTGGATCCCCAGAGAGGAGAGGAGGCTGGAAATCCAGCTGGGGCCCTGTCTTGCTCTCTCTTTTGAATCTTCTATTAATTTGATGTTTTTCTTTAGAATCTGAACGTCTTCTTCAATGTGGGCGGAGGTATTAATATAGAAGCAGCATGTCTCATTTAGTAGGGCACAGACACCCCCCCGTCTCAGCTGTTACAACATTAAGGGCCCTCCTATTTTGTAAAACCACTTCGGCCAGAGAGCCTAGGGCTGACTGCTGTTCCTCAGTCGCTACTACCGCAGCCTTCCAAGGTTCCTGGACCATGATGGTGAGATGAAGAACACTCCTCTTTAAAAGGGGTACGCCTGCAAACCACAAGAGCCCTCTAAAGACACTGTGTATTATTTTGGGGCCGATCAAGAATTGGGTTATCATAAGCATGTCCCCGCCAAACAGCAGTTCGTTTTTGTCTCTCCTGGACAGGTCTTAAGACCTCCTCGAGGAAGGACCTAAGGTTGGGAATGCCTCCTGAGGAAGCTAAATCCTTTGTAGTCTTAATGGTAGCCTCTGGGACCACAGCAATAAGTGTGCAGGAGCCCCTCCAAAGTGTGGGAAGATCCAGATAGACCCCGTTACCGCATAGAGATGAAAATCCGGTGCCCCTCAAGAATACCCCTGTGTGGGTCCCCAGAGCCAGGCCCTGACCTTTTGGGAGTTTTCCCCCTTGAAATAGACTGGGGTCCCATGACCTAGGATTATATTAGGGAGGCCAAGCTTCGAGGAAGTAATCATCTACACGTAAAGGGGAGAATCCAGGCTCTGACTGATGATGAGTGTGACGGGGGGAATTGGCATAACAAATTTCTGAACATTAGTTGATTTATGTTGTATTTTGGAGGAGAGTCTTGTCGGAGGTTAAACTAAGTAAGTGTCCAGTGGTCACACCAATTCCCACATATTTAGTTCCCAGGGCCGAGCTGTTTATGGGGATGTGGTCTTCATTAACATATTTCTTAGTCGCAGCATTTTTCCTTGAATTTCCCCAACGCAAAGTGAAATTATCTTCATGTACATCATATTCATCCTCCTTTGACCAGCGATCCCACTCCAGGCTAGTCTGATTAAAATTTAGGGTGTAGTTACAAAGAAAGTCATTTAGCCAGCCCAAAATGGATCCCCATCAATCCAGGTTGGAGACAGTCCTTTAAATTATGTCTTTTCCAGTATGCATAATCCTCATTGTAGGTCGTGGGTATCTGATCTTCATCTGAAGATAGATTACTAAGATTAGCTTTAGAAAAGAGTATCCTTTAATAATCGAATTAAACTTTTTAGCAATATAACATAACAGCAAGGAACTATCTGGGAAGTGAGTCTTGGTAACACAGACCTTAAATAACAAAACCAGAATTTAATATTCAGTGAAACGTAATTTTTTTTTTCATTGTGAGGGCATTAACCCTGTAGCCAGGGAAGCCTTATCCCATCAAATTAAAAAAATGAGCTTTGTCAGGGAGCCAGAAAAAGCCAAGTGGCCATCTTGGATTTCCCACAGCCCTGACTCTTAGATTTACAGCTATTGTTTACCCATTTTTAATTCCCTGATTTAGGAGTAGACTGTTGCCATGTTTTAAGGACATCAGGATGGCAAAAGTCTGGCAATGAGGGGTTAATTTTTGTAAAAGCAGAATGAACTTTATCTACATGCGCCATAATCTTCATAGATCATTGTGAAATACTACTTATTTACTCAACCAAAGTAACAAAAGGATTTTAAAAGCAAATATAAATCACTTAAATGCTAGGTAATTCACACAGTCTGTTATCAAAAGCAGCATTCCAAAAAAACTTTGTTCTCTTACCAGAGAGACAGAACCAAATTCCAGTCTGGTACCAGCTTACTGTTAATAACAAAATTTATTTACCTAATTAATTTTAATTCAATCTTAGAAAGTCCTTTCTCTAAATCTTGAAGAGGTAGTATTTTTGCAAAGGCAGTTCAACATCTTAAGAAAACTTGTACCATGTATAAAACTCTTTTCTCGGGGTCCATTTTCCACAAACCTTTTATATCACTTTCTGTATCCATCACTTATTTTCCCATTCAGAAACAGCCACATGTAGGTCAGTCCTACTTCCTTTTTCCTTAATAAAATGCAATTCCATTCCTCATACTTTTTTTTACTAAAAACATGCATCCTACTTTCCTTAAGCAACCATGAACTGTCCTTTATATCAGCACTCTGTAGATTGGTAAACGTACATCCAAATAATTTTTGAAGAACGTGCTTTCTTATAGAAAATATCTCAGTGTGGCACCAAACACATTTTTTAATAGTTCTAAACCTTTTGTTTCTCTGTAAAAGGAAGCCAATGTTTAGTAATTAATGTTTCAGTATCTTATTTTATTTGGAAATGGACTAGTTATTTAATAAACTTCCATCCTCTAACTTAATTTAGCACAACTCTAAATGTTTTAAGTTGTTGAGTATCTGGAGAGATTATTCTTAAGTAGACATTCCTAAAACATAATTATTCCTAAAAAGTTCACCCAAAGCTCTTATCTCATTTGTATTTTCTTTTCTTAAAAGTTTCTTCACATTGAGTTGTTTTTATTGCAGACAAATTTGACAAATATAGTAAGATCTTATTTAGTTTGTATTAAACCTAGGCACAATAAAAGTATTATACTTAATGTTGATGGCTCGAAAGACATGTCTATATTAATTAGATGAAGAAATGTAGACATTAACATAGGTATTAATTTAATATTGAATATTTCCCAGTTCACGTGAATCTGAAATTTATTTAGCTTAATTTTTCTTGTATTTAGAACGGTTTGATCTGTAAGCGCTTACTTTTCTGTCAAGCCAATTAAATAGAGCTCATTTACAAATTAGCCCCAGCAATATTATCCAAAGACAAAGACACATACTGAGACATAAACATATATCCAGACCGTCAGAGATCTCATAGTTTCCACTTGAGATTTAAAATGTCTCTTTGCCTCTTTTTTTTTTTTTTTTTTTTTTTCCCTTGGCTTGAAGTTCTACTAATTAATCCAAGGCTGAAGTCTCGGGCAAAGTGGGTTGTGTTTGTAGCTCAAGGACATGGTAAGAGTTAACTTCAAGCTTTCTCCTAGGCATATTTTTGTTCTCTCAGGGTCAGAATTCTGAAAAAGATATTTCAACAAGCTAGCTTTCTCTAATTGCATATGCAAAAAGAACCAGTTTTGCAATTTCAAAAAAATTTTTATCTTAACCAATTTTCTCTGGAGTCTAAAGAATATTGTGGCCATCCTGACTGGAGGAACCTAACTTATTTTGAATTTGGGAAACGTCAGACATGGGAAAGGGAACATGGACTCTAATAGTGCCCATGTCTCCATTTGCTACTTCCTGGCGTTGGGCAGTCCTCGATCTTGTGTGGGGAGGGGAGGGGGCCTTTCGCCCTGATAAGGAGGTACCTGTTGGAGAGCTGTGGGTTGAGGTGGGGTCGGGGGCTGAAGCAGGGGGTTCATGGGGAGGGGGACAGGAAAGGTCGTGTAGAGGGTCGCCTAGGAGATCTGATAGAGAGGGAGACAGAGAGGGTCTGGAGGATAAGGCGGCAACAGAAAGACACATGCGGCATGAGTCCCTCAGCTCCGGATTCTGACTAAGGGCCATAAAGGTCTGGACTTAAGGAACCTCTGAGTCCTTTCCTTGTTTCCGGCAAAAGAGATCAAGTTGGAGGATCGTGTTATAATTTAGTGTGCCATTAAGAGGCCACTGTTCTCGGTCCCTCAGTTTATACTGGGGCCAAGCTGTGTTACAAAAGAAAATAAGCCCCTTCTTTTTGAGATTTTCAGGGTCAAATTTTCCCAGTTCCTGAGGATACAGCCGAGGGGTGAGTCCGAGGGAGGCTCCCGAGACGAACCAGAACCCATTCTTAGCCTGTACGCCGTGGAATGGGCGTACTGAGAGTCGTCACCGGCTGACAGAGAGGCGTCCGTCCCCTTTGTCCCAGTGATCTCTCTAAGGCACAAAATGGGCCGACTGTCCCAACAATCGCGTCTGACCGTGAGAGGTGACCCTGAGCGTGCGACTGAGGCACCATGCGACTCGGGCAGGGAAAGAAAGAGGAGAGAGAGATTCCCTGGACCCACCGGGTGACTCACCGCTTGGCGATGCCCTGAAACGTGAAAGGCACTCCTGGGATGGCTCAGAGGCAACGCCCAGGCTCCTGTAAGTCAATCCGGACCGAGAAAAAGGTGAAAGTAACAGAGGAGAGAGGCTGAGGAATCGGCCTCGTAGTCCTGCCGGGAAGGCGGCGGCCAAGGGGAGGGGGCTCAGTGTTCTGCTTGAACCAGTGTGTGCCTCATGGTGCACGGAAGTTGCCTTGCTGGGGGCAGATGCTCTAACAGCCTGGTCCGTTCCGTGACCCCCTTATCCTTTCAGGGGAGTCTTCAAGCGGCAGGCGCCCTGATGGCCTTTTTTTTTTTTTTTTTTTTTTTGCGGTACGCGGGTCTCTCACTGTTGTGGCCTCTCCCGTTGTGGAGCACAGGCTCCGGACGCGCAGGCTCAGTGGCCATGGCTCACGGGCCCAGCCGCTCCGCGGCATGTGGGATCTTCCCGGACCGGGGCACGAGCCCGTGTCCCCTGCATCGGCAGGCGGACTCCCAACCACTGCGCCACCAGGGAAGCCCCCTGATGGCTTTTAAATGCCTGACCCGTGCCCAAACGATACCAATCGGCCCAGTCCACAGTCAGGAGGAAGACAGAGGGACCCTCACCCGTTCTGAGCGGCAGTTACTGGGGCAAAGCAAGCCGTGGAGCCTTCGGAACACACCAGGGTGTGTGTGTGTGTGTGTGTGTGGCCAGAGACCTCTGTTGCTTCCCCAGCAGCTTGCCTGCGCACAGAGGGTCCCAAGAAATGAGGAGAGGAGGTCGGGGGAGGAGATCCCCCCGGAGATGTCCCCGTACGGGCCACCAAAATGTCGTGGTCCGAGCGCGGGTTGGAAGAAGAATTTCCGGACACGAAGTATTTTAGAAAAGAGTGAGTTTATTCAGAGCAAAGGGCAGAGTTAGTGAGGGGCGCTGCGAATCCAGCGGGCCCACTTCCTGATAGACCAGGGAGAGCCGACCCCCTTTGTGGGCTAGTAGCCAACTTTTATAGCCTCAAGACAAAGAAAATGTCTGCTGGCAGGATGGCATTAGGTGATTGGTCAGGATGCTTCAAGGTTACTGCATGGTGATTATTTTGCCTAATATGGAGTCGGGGAGGAGGGCTGTCCGGTATAGATTAGGAGAGCCCATGGCAACAGTTGCTATGGGGGCTCCGTTAATTCGTTAATTCTGGGATTTTTGTCCTGTGTCCTTGATGTAGGGTGTCCTTGATGTAGGGCCCCACAGTATCCTTCCCTTCCTTTATTCTATTGTTTGAGAGTAAAAATGTAGAGTTTGCCTTCCACATTCTGCATATCACATAATGGTACCACCATATACCATTATTTGAGGCAGACATGTGTTTCAACAACAAAATATACCTGTACCTTCTTGGTAAAAATGAAATGTAAAAAATATGTTCTTTGCATTATGGCTAAGCATTCTTTAAATTACCTCACAATATACTTATGAGCGAGGTATGGTTCTATTATACCCATTTTACAGTTAAGGAAACTGAAGAACTCTTTTGGCACCGAGCTAGTGTGTGATGGAGACTTGGAAGCATCACCTCCCTCAACACCTTGCAGCTTTTTCATAAGTATTACACATACTGATCCATTTTTCAGTGCCCAGTTATCCTTTGTTAAACTTTCTAATTAATTCTGAGAATTTGTATGTAAAATTGTAGCAGGGAAGAACAAATCTGACTCTGTATTAGGTCTGTTTCTTGCTTTAGTCTTGGTGCTCTGTTGCCTGTGCTTAGTTATGCTGGCTCTGTGCCTTTTGTAAAAGAATGTTGCCTGTAGCCTGAAATATACAGGAGAGCCTATTTTCAAGGCTCTGACCTTTAAGAGTCTATTCATAGAGAGAGAAAAAGTTGCAGAACAGAGAATAATATTTGTTTTGTTGGAGGTTTACAGGAGCATGTGACCTGACCTACATGGACAGCTGCGAAGAGGTTTGTAACAACCAACCTCGCCCCTCCTTCATCTTGCCTTTAAAAGTGCTTTGCTGAAACCCTTCGAGGAGTTCAGGGTTTTTTTGGGCAGGAGCGACCTGTCTCCCTACAGGGCCCTGCAATAAACTTTTCTCTGCTCCAAACTCCTACGTTTTGGTTTGTTTGGCCTCACTGTGCGTTGGGCACAGGAACTTGTGTTCAGTAACAAAATGTCTCAAGCTTTCAATCTAAATAACAATACAATCTGCAAAAAAACTAGCTGGTATATATATTACCTTTCAAATCTTATTTAGTTTATATTTATTTTTAAATTATGTTACAAAATATAGTCAATCATCATTATTCAATTATTCCATACCTGCAAATTTGCCTATTTGCTCAGATTTATTTGTAAGCCCCGAAATCAATATTTGTAGCTCTTTTTGGATCATTTGAGTTTACGAACAAATGGCCAAAAATTCATTTGTAACAAGGCTCACATTCCCAGCTGAGATTGAACAGCTGATACTCTGCCTTCTTATTGCAGCTCTGCTGCAGAGACGACCAGAAGATGGAGTTGGCACTGTATTGAAGAAGCTTGGGTTCTGAGGCCAGTTGCAGGGTGTTTGAATCTCAGCTATGGTACCTATTGCTGACATGACCCCAGGCAAGTCACTTTTCACTTCTCCTTTGTAAATTAGGGAAAATAGAATCTTCCAGGATGAGATGTTTTCAGGATTTAAGATCACAATCTCTATGAGATACATACATATTTCCCCTTGAAATGTTGATTCAGCAACAGCTAATTCAGCGTTTGGGGCTTTATAGAACATAGTTATCACAAGAATTGAATGTATTAGTATGATCTCACTAATATAAGAATAAATATTAAAACTACATTTTTTTTTTAGAGATAAAAGGTCCAGTATACTTTTTGTGAAATAGAAACTTGGTCAGTTATTTTTTTTCCCTGAGTCTGTAATTTAAAAATATGTGTGTGTGTGTATGTATGTTTATGTATGTTACAATATTTATGTATTGCTTGTGACATAATGAAAAAAATTAAATATTAAAACATTTGCTCTTATTCAGACAAAATGGCTATTTAACAAACTAAACACAAAAATAACTTTACAAATGATATGTATGAATTGATTTCGGCCATGTAGTCCAGAAAGAATAAAAAACCCATAAAACACAAAGAATGATTTCTTAATGACAGGAGTTTCTGAGACCTTTGTCCCAGTCTTCTGTGGCACTGTAATTTGTATAAGCGATGGTTCAGAATCTACAGTGAGCAAAACAGGTGTGAGCGTTCCCCAGCGCACGGCAGCATCCTTATCCTTCTCTTATTTGTCCTCTCCTATCACATCACTCGTGGATCTTCCAAGCCCCAGCGCGCGCGCGCACGCACGCACGCACACAATCATCCTGCGCAGGGTTCCAGGAAGAGGCTCCTCTAGAAGCGGGAGTGTTACTACCCCACCACCGTCCAGAGACCCTCGGGGCTGGCTGACCTCAGCCCTGGGTAGGTGAAGAAGGGCTGCTCCCAGGACCCCATCCAGGTTCCCTCCTCCCCCCACCTCCCTGGAAGACAAGCGCCCCCTCCTGCGGTGCAGGGTCCCGGAGTGAGGGACAACTAACCCAGTCCTGCTCGGAGCCCTCCGACCAGCGGGCCCGCCAGGACCCTGAAACTGGGCGGGCTCGGACCCGACGGCGGGCTCTCCCCAGCCTGGCCTGGGCTTCTGCAGCAAGGAGGGCGACGCCTCCCGCGCCAAGGAACCCTGCAACGAAGGGCCACCCTCCTATCCAGCAGGGTCCCCACTTACGATGGCCCGCGGAGGTCAGCCGGCCCAGCCCTGAGAGGAGCAGCAAGAGAGACAGCATTGAGTGGCTGGCCGGCCTCGCCACCGCGATGGCGATTGACTGGAAACGGTGCAGCGAGCGCGCGGGGCCCTGCGCTCTAGGTCCCGTCGGGGAGGGGCGGGGAGGGAGGGCAGAGAGGGCGGAGGGGCGGGGCTGGGAGGGAGGGCAGAGCATAGGGGCGGGGCGGGGCGGGAGCGGAGGGGCGGGGCGGAGTGGGGCGGGACTGGGGCGGGACTGGGGCGGGACTGGGGCGGGGAAGGATTGGATCTGTCTGACCGGGCTGGAGGGCTATGTACTGTTCTATGTATAGTATGATGTCATTTGCAAAGTTATGTATTCAGTTCAAATTCTAGGGATCCAGACTTTTATTTCCAACAACCTGTTGAATACCTGATAGTCCACAAATGCCTGAAATTCAACATATCTTCAACCAAACTTATTATCTCCCAACTCCTGTACAAATCTGCTTCTTGTAAATGTGTTGCCACTATAATTTCAGTTGCCTAGTCATTAACAATTTCAGTAACCTTCATATAAAGTAGTCAACAAACCTGTCTTTTCTATATCTATTATAAGGGTAAACACAAATCTATAAAATAAAACATTAATTTTCTCTGGTACCAGAAATGAAAAAGGACTCTTCTTTCTCACTCTCTCTCTCTCTCTCTCTCTCTCTCACACACACACACACACACAGGCACAGGCACACAGACACTCCCTTTTCTTAGACAACTTCCTTTAAAAACATGTAATTGTTAATCCTTTCTCTGTCTCTTGAAGGTGTAAATCTTTTTGAAAATTAAGTACGACTCTTGCCAGCTTTACATTCCAGGGATGTTTTTCTTAAGGACTTTGTAGTCATCTGTTGCAATCATAAGCATTATGGAAAATAACTCTCTGTATCCCTGGCACCTCGGGATTTAGTCTCCAGCCCGGCCCCTCAGCTCCCTCCCAGCCCCTCTCCAGGCTTCCAGTCCCGCCCGCCCCGCCCCGCCCCGCCCCGCCCCGCCCCTCTGCTCGGCCCTCCCTCCCAGCCCCGCCCCTCCGCTCCCGCCCCTCCCCGACGGGACCTAGAGCGCAGGGCCTCGCGCGCTCGCTGCACCGTTTCCAGTCAACGCCGGCCAGCCACGCAATGCTGTCTCTCTTGCTGCTCCTCTCAGGGCTGGGCCGGCTGACCTCCGCGGGCCATCGTAAGTGAGTACCCTGCTGGATAGGAGGGTGGCCCGTCGTCGCAGGGTCCCTTGGCGCGGGAGGCGTCGCCCTCCTTGCTGCAGAAGCCCAGGCCAGGCTGGGGAGAGTCCTGCGTCGGGTCCGAGCCCGCCCAGTTTCAGGGTCCTGGCGGGCCCGCTGGTCGGAGGGCTCTGAGCAGGACTGGGATAGTTGTCCCTCACTCCGGGACCCTGCACCGCAGGAGGGGGCGCCTGTCTTCCAGGGAGGTGGGGGGAGGAGGGAACCTGGATGGGGTCCTGGGAGCAGCCCTTCTTCACCTACCCAGGGCTGAGGTCAGCCAGCCCCGAGGGTCTCTGGACGGTGGTGGGGTAGTAACACTCCCGCTTCTAGAGGAGCCTCTTCCTGGAACCCTGCGCAGGATGATTGTGTGCGTGCGTGCGCGCGCGCACTGGGGCTTGGAAGATCCACGAGTGATGTGATAGGAGAGGACAAGAGAAGGGTAAGGATGCAGCTGTGCGCTGGGGAAGGCTCACACCTGGTTTCCTTACTGCAGACACTGAAACATCACTTCTACAAATTACAGTGCCACAGAAAACTGGGACAAACACCAATGACGGCGGTGTTTCAGAAACGCATGTAATTAAGAAATCACTTAAAACATATGAGTATTTTAGTTTTACTGGACTGCAAGACCCAAATCAATTCATGCATACCCCTTCATGAAATTTTGTGTCCTAATGACAGTGTTCAAGAGACGTTTTGGTTTTGTCTGAGGGAGAGCAAGTGCTTTGTTTTCATTTCCCAAGTAATATATGAACGTTACGAAACAATTTAAAAACACAGACTCAGAGAAAAGAAATGCCCCGAATTCCTATCCCACAAAATGGCGTCTACAGTTTACTGTAGACTGTTTTCTAGAAAAGATGTACGTTTAAAGATACTTTCTGGGCTTCCCTGGTGGCGCAGTGTTTGGGAGTCCGCCTGCCGATGCAGGGGACGCGGGTTCGTGCCCCGGTCCGGGAGAATCCCGCGTGCCGCGGAGCGGCTGGGCCCGTGAGCCGTGGCCGCTGAGCCTGCGCGTCCGGAGCCTGTGCGTCCGGAGCCTGTGCTCCGCAACGGGAGAGGCCACAGCAGTGAGAGGCCCGCGTACCGCAAAAAAAAAAAAAAAAAAACTTTCTAAAAAATAAATTAAAAAAAATACTTTCTACATTTAAAATACCTTCTATGTAAGTGAGGCCATACTAATATTTAGCTTGTAGCATGATTTTAAAATGACAGTATATAAAGCGTATCTTCATGCCTGTATTTACATACATAGGCATATATAAAGCTTTGTAAAAAGTAAAAGTAATGTTATTTCTGATCTGCTTAGAATAGTAAAGTGTGTACATTATGTACATTATAAAATTAAATCTAGACAGTACAGAGACGTTAAGAAAGTTAATGGCTGCCTCACTTTCTAAAGGCAGTAAGTTTGAAGGAAATGAAGTTTTAGAGACATACATACACACATGCACATATACTTTTAATGATCATTTATGAGATTTGTAATTGGGTTTTTCATCTATGTGTAGAGTTAGGATTTATTTTTATGATAATAAATCCAGCCCTGTCACTATTTTTCCTAACTTCATGATAACTTATGTGTAACATCATATAGTATTTCAAATTTTATATATGCAGATAGTTTCATAAACCTTCCTGAATAGTCAATAGGATCAACAGGCAAGCCACTATAAAAAATTTTGATAAGCATTGCAAAATGTCTACCGGAAAAGTTGCATTATATTTGACTCCCATTAACAGAAATAGTGACGCCTATCTTCCTGAGGCCTCTCCAGGTCTCTTCAGTCTTCTCATCTTGATCTTGTGTACATCCTAGTGAATGCTTCACTTTTAACAGGTATTTTTTGGTTAAACCTTAACAAGAGATGTCTTTCTGTATATTGACTATTTGAATCATTTTGTTAGTTGTCAGTTTCTTTCTGGTTTTGACTTCTTTTTTAATAAGAATTAGTAGCTTTGGATAGGACATTTTGTTTTCAAGAAGGAAGAAGTGTTGATGTAAACACACACAGGGATGGGAGAGGAATCCATTGATTAGAACCTCAGTGGCAAGATCGGAGAGGAATGTCCTCAAATGCCAGCTGAAAAACTGTACTAGACACTGGGGCAGGTTTTATAGAGTGGTCTACTTCTGACTGGCTCACTTTGTGGTACCAAGAACCACCAGCGATTATGTATTTATAAAAGCTATCACACCCCCAAAATGAATATCTGGAGACGCTGAAATGTTTAGGAGAGTATAACGTACACTGGGAAGATGCTACCAAAAGAAAACATGAGGATCCATGATGATAGCAGGAAAAAGACAGTATTTGGTACACACACACACACACACCGACATTATGAGATAAGCATCGTTACATAATAATAATAAAATATTCAGTTCCCAGGGAACATATAAAAATTCTAAATTTGTATGAATTTAATAAAATGTCCTCAGCATATATAAAATGAAAACTGATAGCACGACAGGGAGACATTTTCAAATCCATTTCCGTAGAGAGATCTTACAATGTTTTTCTCAATTATATGATTGACCATAAAATTCTTTATAAAGACAAAGAAAATTTGAACAACAGAAGTAAACATTTTATTGATGGATAAAGTGAACCCAATGAAGTTTGTATATTGTTTTCCCCTTTCTGTTCTATGTTAAGACTTGCTAGAGTCTAGGGATATCACACGTGAGGCTTTTAGTTAGTTAATGATAAAACCTCTGGTGCAGCAAGACAAAGCGAATTCAGGCAAATATCAGGAATCCAGGAAGCATCCGCAATGAGCTAGCTCTCCGTGAACCCAGCCTCCGTGCTCCCGGAACACACCGAGTCTCTGGCTTGAAATCACAAGATTTATGGAAGTTTGGCTTTGGGAGAGCTCCTTGCAAAGCTTTCAGTGACTTTTTAAGTAGCCAAGCCAGTCTTGTCAAACTAGTTAGGGAAACACAACAGAAGCTAACCTTGGCCAGGGGAGTTTTGAACCCTACACAGTGCATTATAAATCTCACTGCCCTCATCAGCCAAGAGTCAGAAACACCCAGACTTGTCGGTATCCCCAGAAATAGATAAGAGCTTTTCTAATCAAGCTGCGCTTAATGCTCTAACTGCATTGTAAATAATGCTTCTCAAGACTAGTTCTCATACTTTTCAAGAATATATAGCGCCATTCAACAGAATTGACCACAGCAAGGAAAATAAATAAATATATGGAACGCAAATACGAATAGTACAGAACTCATCATCTGGCAACAATACAATTAGATTAAAACTTAACAGAAGGGCTGAAAAATGTATTTAGACATTTAAAAATATACTTGTATGTAATTCACGGGTTGAAGGAGAAATCATAAATCACAATGGATATTAAATAATAAACAATGAATGAGAATGAAGAAATTACAAAGAAAAATTTGAATCCCGCTCTGAAGATGGTATAGGAGCATAATTTATAACCACAAATAATTAAACAAGTGACAAAAAATGGTCAGCAACTTAAAATTAGAAAAATAATTATAACCTTAAAATTCTTAAAGATGCTACTTAAATTAAGAAGTAGAATTAATGAAAGACAAAAGTAAGCTGAAGTAGCCTGGATTCACAATGTCAAAAGTTGATTTCTGAGAAGAATATGAAACAGAACTTTTGGTGAGATAGACTAAGGAAAACGAAAAGGAGAAGGAAAAGATGTACTGTTAGAAATGAGACATATACAAATGTCGATTGGCCAATTGGATATGAATTGCTAATATCATTCTTTAGGAATTGCCTTTTAACTTTCTTAATGGTGTCTTTAGGTGAACATCAGATTTTAGTTTAATTTTAGTTTACTCTTAAAAGGGGACTTGCTTTGTATTGTTTAATTTTCCATTTATTTACTCTAGAAATTGCAAAGTAGAAAAAGAATAAAATTCAAGTTCCTTCAAAGGTTACTCAGCATTTCTAAATGTAACCATTTGAAGTTAAAAATTTGATTATGATAGTTAAATGCTAATGACTAATGCTCTTACTTTTGAAATAGATTTAGACTCCCAGATTTTATGTAAGTTTGATTATGATTAATTCTGTCACACATTCCAAGATTGAAGAAAGATAACTGTAACTATAATTATATATATATATAATTTTGATACACTCATGATACAATCCATGCTTATATGAAAGAGTACATATATTTTTAAAAATTAGGGCTTCTGACTTTTAAGGATTTGAAATATCTAATAATTACATTCTCTCTGACTACTTTGCTGTAGGTCACCTATGCCATCAAAATTGACAGGAAAACATACACTCTTCACCTTGAAAAACAGTAAGTGGCCATGCTTCTTTTCATACATTTGTTTTTAGTTTCTTACATTTTTACAATGACTACCTTAAATTGAGCCTAAATTTAGAGCCTAAATATTCAAGAGCATAAATGTTATATTTATTTAATATGTTAAGTCTTCTTGGTGATTCATGTCAGACTAGAATTTCGAGTCTTTATCTTTAGATTTTTAAATCTAATATTCAAACCCAACTGTAATTTAATAAGTATTAAAGTATATCAGACACATGAAAATCATTTTATGTAACTCTTTAAAGTATAATTACAATTGCAACTATCGAGGGAATAAGTTTATCTGTCCATGATTAATTTTATTTGTTTCATGTCATTTTACATAATTATATGATTTTTAAGCATTTTATTTGAGATTACACTCTAGTTTTGTCTCATTTTGCTATAGGATATATTTTTAATCTCTTCAGTTTTCTACTTCCACTCTGTGAGGAAACCAGTATCAATATCCTATGTGTATCATTCCATGATTTTCTATTTTAAATTTCATCTTTACCTGAAATAAAACATATAGAAACCTACCAAAAAAGGGTTTTTTTTGTTTTGTTTTGTTTTTTGCACAAATGGAAATAGTGTTCTGCAAGTGTCAGGTCTTATTTAATAATGGCACTTATTTTCTTGCTCTATGTATAAATTTTTACTCATTTTTAATGGATGAGATCCCATAGTATGTAATATTGATGGGTAATGAAGTTATTTCCAGGGATTGTCACTATAGAGTCCGACAATAAACATCTTTATCTGTGTATTCTTATGCAATAGAGATTTTGTTTCATAGTCTTGATATCAATAAATGGGCTTCTGGATCAAGCAGAATGAGTGCTGATAATAGTAGTAATAGTAATAATAATAATGAAAACAACAAAAGCAACTGACATTTATTGAGCACGTACCATATTCCAGGTGTATTTCTAAGCAATTTTCAGGTAGTAACTGATTAATTTTCACAACCACCTCTAAGGTAGGCCTTGTTTATTACTCACATTTTATAGCATGTAAAGATTTTGAGAGATCTTGCCAGTTACTTTCTAAAAACTGTAGCAGTTTAGATTTCCAAAAGCATGCGTGATGTACTAAAATATTGTATCTCATCTTAATGTCAGGTTGTATTTCCCTAAATGATTTCTCTAAATAGTTATTGGCTAGTTCATTTTCCTGTATGGGGCTTGCCTATTCGCGTAGTTTTCTCATTATTATTTCTTATCATTTTAATATACTTTATTTTTTTAGAACAGTTTTAGGTTCCCAACAAAAGTGAGTGGAAGGCGGAGAGATTTCCCGTATATCCTCACACCCCACACGTGCATAGCTTCCTCCGTTATCAACATTCCCCACCAGAGTGATGTATTTGCTGTAACTGATGATCCTGCATTGACACATCATTCATTATCACCCAAAGTCTGTAGTTTATATTAGCATGCTATTTTTTATATTGTTTTTCTCTATGAATGAATAAAAATAAAAAAGGAAAATTCTGAGATTAGTATAAACAATTAAGTTCTCACCATGAATGATGCACCTATAAGCATTTCTCCTACATATTAAAAAAAAGGGTACACGGCCATAATAATGAAATCTATTATTCCCATACCCAGACCTCTTCAATCGTCTCACTCCCCAGTGCCGGTTACCATTATGATATTGACACATATTCTTCTGCCATATTTTTAGGGTCTTTCATCCATATGTCTAAAGATCAATAAAAATCATGTTTTGATGTGTCCTTCAAATAGACATGAATGGCTAAAGAGTGTATAGTCCATTATACAATTTGTTATGGGGTATCAGAAGGGTAGGTAAGGGTGGACCTTAACATGGTGAATCACAAAAGTGACCCCAATTCTTTACCTTTCCCTGTATCTTCACTCTTTGCTGTATAACTTGAGGTTCTCTCATCAAGAGGTGGAGTGTATACAGCTCAACAACTACCTCACACTCATTCTTCATTGGTGTGAAGAGCCCAAGGTTAAAAGGGCTCTGTGCTTGGATTCATGCTCTTATGATGCTATCCTGAGATTCTTAATACTTTTGAATGAGAGGCCCTGCATTTTCATTTTACTTTGGGGGCCCGGCAAATTACTAGCCCAGTTTGGGGCTATGTCACTTACTTTGGCCAGAGAGATGTTGGCTGCCTTGATTCCAACACAGGCTTGAAAAAGCTGTCACGCTTTTCTGCTTTCCATCTTGTTTGTCTGTCATCCCCATGAGAATATGCTCGGGCTTAGCTTGCTGGACGATTAAAGACATGTGGATCACAGCCAAGGTGCTCTATTTATCCCTACAGCAGCCAACATTCAGCTGAATCCTGTACCACTGAGCAAGCCTGGCCACAATTAGCAGAGCTGCCATGGCTACCCACACATGACCCAAAAGTGTGAGCAGGGCTTCCCTGGTGGTGCAGTGGTTGAGAGTCCGCCTGCCAATGCAGGGGACATGGGTTCGTGCCCCGGTTCGGGAGGATCCCACATGCCGCGGAGCGGCTGGGCCTGTGAGCCATGGCCGCTGGGCCTGTGCGTCCGGAGCCTGTGCTCCGCAGCGGGAGAGGCCACAGCAGTGAGAGGCCCGCATACTGCAAAAAAAAAAAAAAAAGTGTGAGCAGTAGGTACCTATTAGTGTTCGTTGTGCAACATTTTGCATAATATTATTTGTTGAGATTCATTCATAATGATGTGTGCAAAACGGGTTTGTTTTTTAAAATGCATATGTAGCTGTAAAATGAATATATTCCATTAATTATTTATCCTCCCATATTTACAACAAGAACAGCTCTATCGTGGACATCCTTGACCATGACTTCCTGGGCCCCAGTGAAACTGATAGATTATAAATAAGAAATTTCTCAAGTGCTATATGATGCCAGTTTTTTTCCTCAAAAGCCTTATAACCAATTTTTACTCATGCCAATAGCTTAAAAGTATTTCTGTTCTCTACATTCTCGACAAAATGAATATCTTCACACACTTATTTTTGTTAATTAGTGGATGACAAATGCTGTTTTACTGTTGTTTTAATATGCACTTCACTGGTTATTAATAACAGTTAGTATCTTTTCCAGTGTTTACTGACCATTCTCATTGACTTGCTTTTCCTGAGATTTTGGTGGTTTTTTTTTTTTTTTTGCAGGGGGTGGGGTGGTCGTTATTTTTTATTCATTTGTTTTGAGTTATTTATTTTCAATCTATGGCTTTATCTTTCTGTTTTTCTGGTTTTTGTTCCATGATCTATCGTGGGAAGTTTTGTTTTCTGTAGATATTAACACTTTATCTCCTCTATATGTTGCAATTATGCCACCTACACTATTGATTGTCTTCTTCCTTTGTTTTTGGGATTTATTGCTATAAAAATGAAATTTTCATATAATCATTATATTCATATTTTCTATCCTAGGTTCTCAGATTCCTCTCTTGTGTCTGTTAGAGGTGATAGCATCACATTCGTGTAGTATTTCTTAAAATTCTTTTTCCACTTAACATGTAAATTCACTGCTTTCAGTTTCTTTAACAACAGTATTGCATTTTCCAACTTTCTTCAAAGCTTCTTTTTATTGCAGCTTTATGCTGACTCAGGTATCGTTTAGTTAGAATAACTTCAGATGATTTTCTTCAGATGGAATCTGCAGGTGGCATGCTTCCCGAATCAGTGCATGTCTGCAGATGTCTTTCTTGTTCTCATAACTGAATGACATTTGGCAATGTGTAGAATTTGTGAATCATATTTCTTTTCTATAAATTTTTGCAATTTGATATAGTCTGTGTGAAGTGAGTTTTCCAGTATGTTTTCTGTGTGTGGGTGAGTGTGAGTTTGTGTGTGTGTGTGTGTATTACATTAATACTCCCTAATATATCCCAAGTCCCTGAATTTTTCATGTTAATTTTCAGTACCTACACATTTTTTTTTCTTCTGTGGGAAATCAGTGCTTTCATCCTGGGTCTTATTTGTCTGTGCTCCATATCAGAGTTTTTTCTACAACTATGATCAAATCTTTATTTTTGACATGCATTTTACCAGAATTTGTTTTCTGTTGGCTAGGCCTATAATTCTGTTCACAGTAAGCAAATTCTCTTTGATACATTTATTGAGTTATTTAATATTAACTGTCATGTGTTTTAGTTTCAGAGTATACTTTTTTTCTCTTGGAATGATCTCCTTGGAATGCTTATTAATTTCTCTTGAAATTAAGATTATTTTGTTCATCAATGCTACTTCATTCGGAACTAACTTTTAAGTTTTGCATGCTTTTTATTGTTCATTTTCCTTTCATTGGACATTGTTTTTCTTTCAGTGCTCATTTGTATTTTTGTTATGTCACTGATTAAGGCAGACTGTTTTGTTGTTTCATACAGAAGCCAAAAGTATGCCTTTGAAAAAGGGCCCAGGATGAAGAAACTCGCAAACAACATTTTTATCCTTTTAATAACGCTTGTCAAATATCTGTTAAGGTTTTTAATCTCTAATTTCTTTTTCCTGGGAACTACTTCTGGATTCCCACTTCCACCACCTCCATTTAAATGCTTACAGTTATTAAAAGGTGGCTCTGCCCTTCTTTCAGAATTCACGTTCTAGATGCTTGCACCTAAACCAACCCAGTCCGTGCAGAGTTTTTCCTTGAATACATGTGGAATATAAACTGACAGATACCAGTTTTTCTCCGGGAACCTCTCTGGTTTTGTTATTTGAATTGAAGAAAAGGAAAAGTTTTCAAGAAGGAGAGGAAATAGGTTGTTACAGGATATTGACTATAGTCCCCTGTGCTATACAGTAGGTCCTTGTTGTTTATCTGTTTTATAGACAGTCGTGTGTATCTGTTTAGTCCAAACTCCTAATTTATCCGCCCCCCCTTCCCCTTTGGTAACCATAAGTTTGTTTTCTGTGTCTGTGAGTCTATTTCTGTTTTGTAAAGGAGATCATTTGTACCATTTTTTTAGATTCTACATGTAAGTGATATCATAGGATATTTGTCCAACTTACTTTTCTTAGTATGATAAAAGAATCTGAGAAAGAATATATATATATGTATGTGTGTGTGCATATATATATATGGCTGAATCACTTTGCTGTACACCTGAAGGTAACACAACATTGCAAATCAACTATACTTCACTAAAAATTTTTTAAAAAGAATGAGAGGACATGAAGGAGATAAGAAAAGTAGTGGTAAAAAAAAAAGTAGTGGTGAAAAAAGTACTCTGTTAACGCTCTAGTTTCTCTTCCATTCTGGCCTTCAAACCTTCTTGATGTTTGGAATCCATGAGAAATCCCAGTGTCACTGTTATGGACTAGGGTCCTTGGACTCTTTAATCAATAGAAATTGATAAGTGGCCAGAGAAGGAATTCAGGCAAGGCTTTGTTGAGGCTCGTGCTGCAGCAGGAGGGAGCGAAAACAAGTGACAGGTTCCCTGGCTCACTCTCCGAGGAAGGTGGGCTGGATCCTTAAATGGGGTGAAGGGCGGGGCGGATTGGTGGTCTGCCCACTCGCCTGGTGGTGCTGTGTGCAGGGATCATGCGCAGTAAGTACCCTGCTTTTGCTCCTGGCACCTCCGGAGTGGCAGGCGGTTTGTGGCCTTTGTGTGTCTTATTGTTCATAATTACCCAGACTGCACATGCAGGCAGTTAATTTTAGTCCCTTAGTGTCCCTCTGTCTTCTGTTGCTCAAGGAGATGTGTGTCCAGACCAAGCGCTCCAGTAAAGGGTCCTGGGTCCCAGCCTGTCTCATCCCTACAGTAAATAACGATGTTAGATTGTTCCATGATAATCACCATCCTCCTTGTAAGAAGATTTTAGTTCCATACCCTGTTTATGTCACGTTTTTCTATAGAAATGACGTATGAAATTTGAGCAAAAGACTAGAATCCCGCTTCTAAACAAACGCTTTAAGATCTATTGTGTGCTTCTACAGTTTTTCTCCTGCTATGAGAAAAGCATGTTCCGTAGAGGGACCATGCCGTTTCCTAGGGTCCAGAATGAAGGCAATGTGGAGCTGAACGTGCAGTAACCTTGTGAAGAACATTCATTGTAATTTTAAGGCACTGGGAATTTGGAGGATGCTTTGTAGCACAGCATAACTTCACAGAAACAAGCTAATGAAATAAGCATGTATTTTTTTTGTTTGTTTTTTATCAATCCATGGCTACTTATTAGCAAATTTTAACTAAGAGATTTATGCCATGAGATGTATTGATGGTTGAATCTATAAAAGAAAACTTTGTTGAGGGAATCTGGAAGTCCTGGATTTTACTAGACAGCAATCTGTGTCATTCCAGTGCCCACACTGGTATCCGGTCATCCTGGTTCTTGCTTTCTCTTATATACATAATGCGCTATCAGAAAGAAAGCTAGATAATGGAGAGATGAGACCATTTAATTTTTGCGTATTTGAGCTTATAAAATGAAATGTAAATTTGTTTAATTTCATGACTCTGGAAGTTACTTTTACTAATGCTATTATTACAACGAAGTATTATTATTTTGGTTGAATTAAGTCATTTTTAGACTCTCATTTCCTGGTATATTCATACAACAAGTCAGGGATATTGCATCCAGATTCTTCATTTGTAAAGGTAAGTTTTACTTTATGTTGTGTAGATTTTTATTATTATGTGGTGAAGATGCTATTGGTGGGAAGAAGAAGAATGCTTTATACTCGGCTGAATTACTGGGCAAACAGATTGATCACAAACCCAAACGTAATGTGGCAATTGCTCTGAAAGCATATAGAATAGAATGACTACCTTTAAAATTTGGAACTCAGGAATCACTTACCTGAAAAGGTCATTTACACTCTCTGGAAGTAGGAGTAGGAGTTTGAGAGGGGGAAAAAAGTGGGGAAAGGGACTAAGAAGCCACTGAACACAGGGAGAAGTTTGGTTGGAGGTACCATAGGACCTGAGCAGTGGAGGGAACAGTGGAAACCACTTTACAGAAAGAGCACAGGAAAGTGAAGTTGCAAAAGCAATTTGGGTACAGAATCTGAATAGGTTTACATGAAAAACACAGGAATTTGAATTCTATCCCAAAATGCAGGTAAGAGTCAAGAAATGCTTAAAAGTATGTGAGAAAGTTGGCTTTAGTCTAAGATACGTATTTTGCCAGAATAGATGATGGGGAAGAGGCAAATGCTAGTGATTGGTCAGATTCTGTTGCTGTGTTGCAGTTGAGAGAGAATGAAAGTTAAAACATGGTAACTCGTACAACATTTGTCTTTCTCACCATCTACAAGTCGAAAGCAGGACAAAATCCATGAGACACTTGTTTTCAGACACTTGACAGTTAAAACAAAAATCAGGAAATCTCTCTCTGACAGAAGGAAAGCATGGAAGGCGAATCTCACACTGAACTTGGCCCTCTGACTGGGAATAACGTCTTCACTATAGCACAAGGGTGCAAGCAAACAGGACTCTTTAAGAATTTGGATTTTAAGAGTTTGGGCTGCTGAAGCAGCTGGAACTTGCAGGACCCAGGACCAGAGATCAAAAGGGACTATGTGTTGATGTACATTTTTTCAGAGAAGGGGAGATGTCCTTTGTTCCCTGACTGAGGATTAGACAGCATGTGTGGTGGGTAAGACCCTACTGAAGGGTCGAGAGTGAAATGGAGATAATACCAACCGACGGAACAGTGTTGGGAGACGTTGGATTTTCAGCGCAGGCAGTGTAGAGTGACCTTGCTAAAACCCCAGACATTCAGCTGAGACAGAAAGGCTGAGTGTCTGAAGGAAGGATCAAGCTCTAGAGTAAGAGTCTTTGTCACCCCCATTCCCCACCTCAAAGCCTAAAACACAGCACGGAGACGATTGTGGATGGTTACCATTAAATTAATTGCCTTCTGACACAAACTGTGATGCTCTGTAAAGGGTTAAGCCATAGCCGAGGAAGGAAAGAACGCGATTAGTTCAGAAATCAATGAGAGGGAAAAAGGAGAAAGAATGGAAACATTAAAGCTCTGAATTTAGTTGTTTCAAAGGACTAATAAAATTAATAACCCCCAGTAAGACTTATCTAGATCAGAAACAAATTCCACCAATATTAGGGGTGAAAGGAGATATTGCTAGTCATACAGAAGATAAAATGATATCTTGGAGAATTATGACAGCTTTATGCCAATAAATTTGATGATTTAGATGAAATGGACAGCTTCCTTGAAAAGTACAACTTATCAAGATTGAGAGAATAGAAAATCTCAATCCCTTGAAATCCATCTTTAAAAGTTGGATTCCTCAGCAACCACTTTCCACAAAGAAACACCAGGTTGAGTTATTCTCATACTTCACCAACTGAGAGATAGTTTGGCTCTTCCGATCTTTAAGCGATTGAAAAGAATGCTTCTGTGAACGTTCATGTACAATTGTTGTGTAGGTGTGCAGTTTTATTTCTTTGGGATACATACCCGGGAATATCATTGCCAGATCATATGGTGAGTGTATATTCATTTTTGACAGAAATTACCAATCTTTTCTCCACAGTGGCTGTACCATTTTAACTTTCTGCTGGCTGTGAATGAGAGAGAAAAGAGTATCTGCATTCTTGCCATTTTGTTTGCTATTTAAATTTTACAATTTTATTTTAGCCATTGTGATAGATGTGTACTTTATCTCATGTAATTTTGACTGGCATTTCTCTGATGACTAGTGATGTTGATTATAGTTTTGTGAGCTTGTTTGTCACTTTTTGTGAAATATCTGTTAATGTCTTTTGCCCATTTTCTCGTTGGACTTTTCTCGTTGGTTGGTTTTTCACTACTGACCTTTGAGGAGTTTATATATTCTAATTATAGGTCCTTTACCAGCTATGCGGTTTGCAGATGTTTGCTCCCAGTCTGTAATTTGTCCTTTCATCCTCATCATAAGGTCTCTGATCGAGCAGAATTTCTCCATTTTGATGAGAGTTAATTTATGAACTTTTCCTTTATGAATGGTAATTTGGCTCTCAAACCTAAGAAATCTATGTTGCCCTAGAGTTCCTGAAGATTCTGTGTGTTTTTCTTTTCTAAAAGTGTTATAGTTTTATTTACATTTAATGGAGTGTTCACCTGAGGTGATTTTGTATGAAGTGTGAGATTTGGATCAAGGTTCACTCACTTGACCAGGGGTGTGGAATTGTTCCAACACTATTTCTAGAAAGGGTTGTTCTTCTGCATTGAGTTGCTTTTGCACCTTTGTCAAAAAGTCGGGGGCGGGGTCATGTTGATGCGGATATATTCCTGGGTTCTTTATTCTGTGCAGTTCTTCCATGTGACTCTCCTTCTGCCAGTATCCTGCTGTCTTCTTCAGTTTGCCTGCATAGTCAGCATTTATGTTGACTAGAGTGATTCCTCATGCTTTATTCTTGTTCAAGATTTTTACACTATTCTAGGTTTTTGTATGTTGATTTTGTACTCTGTAGCATTACTTAATTTACTAATTTTTCCTTTTTAACCTGTGTTGTAATTGCTTACAATTAATTACAATTAATTGGGATGAATCCCACTTGGTTTTGGTTTACAATTTTTAAATTGATTGTTGGCTTCTATTTGCCAATATGTTATTGAGAATTTTTGCATATATGCTCATGAGAGATATTGGTTTGTAGTTCTTTTCTTTCAATGTCATCGGATGTTTTGTTGTTAGAATAATACTGGCCCCACAGAATGAGTTAGAAGTGTTTCCTCTGTTTCCATATTTTGAAAGAGTGTGTAGAGGATTGGTACACTTTGTTCCTTAAGTGTTTGGCAGAATTCAAAAATGAACCCAATCAGGGCCTGCTGCTTTCTGATTTGGAAGGTTATCAGTTTTATTCAACTTCTTTAATAGACACAGACATATTGAGATTGCCTGTTTCCTCGTCTGTGAGATTTGGCAGATGGTGTGTTCCAAGCAGTTGGACCATTTCATCTAGGATTTCAGATTTGTGGGCACAGAGTTGTTCATCACATTCCTTTATTGTCCTTTTAATGGGCATGCGATGTATAGATAGTGGGAAGCAGCCGCATAGCACAGGGAGATCAGCTCGGTGCTTTGTGACCGCCTGGAGGGGTGGGATGGGGAAGGTGGGAGGGAGGGAGACGCAGGAGGGAAGGGATGTGGGAACAGATGTATATGTATGACTGATTCACTTTGTTATAAAGCAGAAACTAAATAAATAAATAAATAAATAACACACTTCTTTTCCACTGGTGTTGGTAATTAGTATCCTCTCTCTTCACTTAACACGCTGAGCGAGAGGTTTATCAATTTTATTGATCTTATCAAAGAACCGACTTGGTTTTCATTGATTTTCTCTATCGATTTCCTGAGTTTTCAGTGTCATTGATTTCTACTTCAATTCTTATAATTCCTCTTCTGCTGCTTGCCTTGGATTTAATTTGCTCTTCTCTTTTTAGTTTCCCAAGGGGGAAACTTAAATTACTGATTTTAGATCTTTGTTCTTTTGTCATGTATGTGTTCAGTTCTATAAATTTCCCTCTAAGCACGACTTTTATTGTATCCTACAACATTTTGCAAATTTTTGTTTTCTTTTGCATGGAGTTAAAAATATTGTAAAATTTATTTTTAGATTTCTTTTCTGACCCATGTGTTCCTCAGAAGCATGTTTTTTAACCTTCATGTATTTTGGGATCTTCCAGCTGTCCTCCTGTTATTGATTTCTAGCTTAATTCTGTCATGGTCTGAGAACAGACATTGTATGATTTATTCTTTTAAGTTTGTTAAGGTTTGTTTTATGGCTCACAATGTCAATCCTGTTGAGTGTTGCATATAAACTTGAGAAAATGTGTATTCTGCTGTTGTTGGATGATGTAGTCTATAGACATCAATTACATCCAGTTAATTGATGTTGCTGAGCTTAACTGTGCCCACTGTCAAATAACACTATGCCATGTTTCGGGTAGTGTGAGTCCCTTATAATAAACTGTCATCCCAGTTCTTCCCTCCCATTCCTTGTATCATTGCTGTCCTTCATTTCACTTGTACATAAGCAGATATATAATATTTATACAGACTATGTGTTATATATTTAATATACACAATAGGTACATAAGCATATGCAAATACATTGTTGCTATGATTTGAAGAAACTGTTCTATCAGTCAAGACTGTGAAAAATAAACATTGTTATTATCACTATTCCTTCTTCATTGGTCTGCCTCCTGCATGTAGATCCGAGTTTCTGACCTGTATCATTTTCCTTCTCTGGATAGAAATGTTTCATTTCTTACAAACAAATCTACTGGCAACAGATTTCCTCAGTTGTTGTTTGTCTCACAAAGTCTTTATATCTTTTTCACTTTTGTTTCTAATCGTTGCCTGATTCATCTTTAGTTCTTCTAGGTCCTTGTTAACTGTTTCTTGCATTTTGTCTATTCTATTTCCAAGATTTTGGATCATCTTTACTATCATTATTCTGAATTCTTTTTCAGGTAGACTGCCTATTTCCTCTTCATTTGTTAGGTCTGGTGGGTTTTTATCTTGCTCCTTCTCCTGCTGTGTGTTTTTCTATCTTCTCATTTTGCTTATTTTACTGTGTTTGGGGTCTCCTTTTTGCAGGCTGCAGGTTCGTAGTTCCTGTTGTTTTTGGTGTCTGTCCCCAGTGGCTAAGGTTGGTTCAGTGGGTTGTGTAGGCTTCCTGGTGGAGGGGACTAGTGCCTGTGTTCTGGTGGATAAGGCTGGATCTTGTCTTTCTGGTGGGCAGGTCCACGTCTGGTGGTGTGTTTTGGGGTGCCTGTGGCCTTATTATGTTTTTAGGCAGCCTCTCTGCTAATGGGTGGGGTTGTGTTCCTGCCTTGCTAGTTGCTTGGCATAGGGTGACCAGCACTGTAGCTTGCTGGTCGTTGACTGAAGCTGGGTGCTGGTGTTGAGATGGAGATCTCTGGAAGATTTTCGCCGTTTGATATTATGTGGAGCTGGGAGGTCTCTTGTGGACCAGTGTCCTGAAGTTGGCTCTCCCACCTCAGAGGCACAGCACTGACTCCTGGCTGCAGCACCAAGAACCTTTCATCCACATGGCTCCTCAATTTGGGATGATTCGTTGTCTATTCAGGTATTCCACAGATGCAGGGCACATCACGTTGATTGTGGAGCTTTAATCCGCTGCTCCTGAGGCTGCTGGGAGAGATTTCCCTTTCTCTTCTTTGTTCGCACAGCTCCAGGGCTTCAGCTTTGGATTTGGCCCCGCCTCAGCGTGTAGGTCGCCAGAGCGCGTCTGCTCTTCGCTCAGACAGGACGGGGTTAAAGGAGCAGCCGCTTACGGGGCTCTGGCTCACTCAGGCCGGGGGGAGGGAGGGGCACGGAGGCGGGGCAAGCCTGCGGCGGCAGAGGGCGGCGTGACGTTGCACCAGCCCGAGGCGCGCCGTGCGCTCTCCCGGGAAGCCGTCCCTGGGTCGCGGGACCCCGGCAGTGGCGGGCTGCACAGGCTCCCCGGAAGGGCGGTGTGGACAGTGACCTGCGCTCACACACAGGCCTCTTGGCGGCGGCAGCAGCAGCCCCAGCGTCCCACGCCCGTCTCTGGGGTCTGCGCTGTTAGCCGCGGCTCGCGCCCGTCTCTGGAACTCCTTTAAGCAGCGCTCTGAATCCCCTCTCCTCGCGCACCAGGAAACAAAGAGGCAAGAAAAAGTCTCTTGCCTCTTCGGCAGCTCCAGACGTTTTCCCGGACTCCCTCTCGGCTAGCTGTGGTGCAGTAACCCCTTCAGGCTGTGTTCACGCCGCCAGTCCTCTCCCTGCGCTCCGACCGAAGCCCGAGCCTCAGCTCCCAGCCCCGCCCGCCCCGGCGGCCGAGCAGACAAGCCTCTCGTGCTGGTGAGTGCCGGTCGGCACCGGTCCTCTGTGCGGGAATCTCTCCGCTTTGCCCTCCGCACCCCTGTGGCTGCGCTCTCCTCCGCGGCTCCGAAGCTCCCCCCCTCCGCCACCCGCAGTCTCCACCTGCGAAGGGGCTTCCTAGTGTGTGGAAACCTTTCCTCCTTCACGGCTCCCTCCCACTGGTGCAGGTCCCGTCCCTATCCTTTTGTCTCTGTTTATTCTTTTTTCTCTTGCCCTACCCAGGTACGTGGGGAGTTTCTTGCCTTTTGGGGGGGGCTGAGGTCTTCTGTCAGCGTTCAGTAGGTGTTCTGTAGGAGTTGTTCCACGTGTAGCTGTATTTCTGGTGTATCTGTGGGGAGGAAGGTGATCTCCGCGTCTTCCTCTTCCGCCATCTTCCCCGGAACTAGCTTCACTTTTGAACGATAATTTTGTAGGACAAAGAATTGCAGGTTGGTGATATTTTTTTCTCAACATTTTAAATATTTCATTACACTCCCTTCCCGTTTGGGTGGTTTCTGAGGAGAAATCTGATGTATGTCTTATCTTTGTTTTTGTATAGGCAATTTTTCCCCTCTGTGGCTTCTTTCAGGATTCTTTCCTTTATCTTGGGTTTCTGTACTTCTTAAATGATATGCCAAGGTATAGTATTTTAACTTGGAGTTTTTCCTTTGTTTGTTTATCTTACATGCGTGCTGTTTCATGTTCTCTGAGCTTTCTGCATCTGTGGTTTAGTGTGTGATATTCATTTGGGAGAAATTCACAGTTATTGTTGTCCCAAATATTTCTTATATTCCTTTCTCTCTTTCTGCTTCTTTTGGAGTTCCCGTTACCTTTATGTCATGCCTTTGTGGTCCCCCCATATTCCTTGTATATTCTCATCTTTTGTGGTGGTGGTGTTCTGTCTTGGTTTCTTTGCTTCCAGGTTTTGAAATGTCTATTGATATATCCCCACGTTGGGAGATTTTTTTCTCAGCCATGTCATCTACTGGTGAGCCCATCAAGGTCATTCTTCATTTCCATAACAATTTTTTTCTTAAATCTCTAGCAATTTTTTTTTTTTCTGCCGTAGGATTTCTAGCTCTCTGACTGCATTGTTCATCTCTTCTTGCACGATGTCTGCTTTATCCATTGATCCCTTAGCATTGTAATCACACAGTTGTTCTAAATTCCCGGGCGCATCATACCGGCACCGCTGCCACGTCTGGTTCTAAGGCTTACCCTCTTTCTTGAAATCACGGTTTTTTGTTTTAACGTTTTGGTATTCTTGTAATGTTTTTCTTGATAGCTGAACATAATGCACCATGGAAAAGGAACTGCCGTAAATATGCCTTTAGTAGTGTGGTGGTGAGTGAGGTGTGGGGTGAGAGAAAGTGTTTTATAGTCCTATGATTAAGTCTCAGTTTTTTAGTGAGCCTATGCATCAGGGCTATGAACAACACAAGTGTTTCTTGGTGGTTTGTTTTTGTTTTTGTTTTCCGCAAGAGCGACAGAATGGCTAGAGTGGGCTGGATTTGAGTATTTCCTTTCCTGAGGTCAGTTAGGCTCTGATAGTACCCCAGCCAGTTCCTCTCTATCTAGGTAGTTTCCCCTGAAGGCAGGCCCTGTAAAGAAGAACAGAGTGCACTGATGTATTTCAAATTGAGTCCTTTCCCCCTCCCACTGCTGGAGGCATGAGGACTTTTTCTCTGTTATTAGCTGTGACATCTTGGTGGAACTCTTGAAGGTAAATCTCACAGTATTTTGGCGGTCCATTCATGGGGTCTCTGGAGTTTTTATTTCTCAGAATTGTCCGCACCGATCTTGCAGCCTTTCATCAATCACAGTCAGGTTTTCCTGCCCTGGCGCTGGTTCCAGCAGCACTTTGCACTACTGATTCTCTGCTCCAGTGAGCTGTGCCTCCCCATGTGCCCTCTCTGATCCTGGGGGCCGCGCTTTGCACTGTGTCCTCCCTTCTTTTACACATCCGGGAAGAACTGTTGAGTTTTAAGTCTGTTCTGCTGTCTCTTGTTGTCAGGATGGAATGGCAACGTCCAACCTTCTGACATGGAGAACCAGAAACCAGAAGTCTCTTTTTCATTTCTGTAGTTTTGCAGTGTATAAGATATTTAGTCGACTTTATTTTTCCTCTCTCAACACTTCGAATATATCATCTCAATCTCTTCTGGCTTGCAAGGCTTCTGCTAAAAAATCCACTGAAAGTCTTAAGGGTGTTTCATTACACATAAGTCACTTTTCTTCTGTTGCTCTCAAAATTCCCTCTCTACTTTTGACTTTTGACATTTCGATTGGAATATATCTCAGTGTGGATGTCTTTAGGGTCATTTTATTTGGTGATTTTTGATCTTCTTGGCATGGATATCAATTTCCTTCTGTAAGTTTGGAAAGTTTTCAGCCAATATGTATTGAAAGTGCTTCCTGTTTTTTTAACTGAAATACAGTCGACATATAACAGTGTATAGGTTTAAGGTGTACAATGTGTTGATTTGCTCCATTTACATATTACAATATGATTACTGTCATCGCGTTAGCTAACATCTCTACTGCTTCACATAATCATTCTTTCTTGCTCCCTCTTTTCCTCTGGGACTCCCATACTTTGTGTATTGTTCCTTCTGTTTGTGTTCCATAGGTCCCGTAAGATTTTATCACTTTTTCACTGTCTTCTTTTTTCTCCTTTGAACCATCTTTGAGTTAGTTGAGTTAAGTCTTTCTCCTGCTTGATCTAATCTGCTGTTGAACCCTTCTGGTGAATTTTTTCAGTTCAGTTATTATTTGACAGTTCCACGATTTCTGTTTGGTACTTTTAATACTTTGTATCTCTTTTTTGAATTTCTCACTTGGTTCATGCATTGTTCTCCCAACTTCATTGAGCATCTTTATGGGAGTTATTTTAAATTTTTCATTAAGCAGATTATTTAATGTCATTTCACTAGTGTCAGTTTCGGTCTATGTCTTGTTCCTTTGCTCAAAATATCTTTTCCTTATTCCTCATTTCACTCGACACTCTGTTTTGGTGTCTGCTCATTAGACAAAGCAGTCACATCACCCAGTCTTCATGACTGGCCATGTGCAGAAGGAAACGCCCACAGATCAGCCTGGCCAGTGATTTGCAGTGACTTGGGGGTCCTCTACCAGCAGTTTCTCTCTCCAGGTAGAAGCAAGCCGCTGTGGTTTTTTCTGCTCTGTTTCTGCTGGGCAGGAGGGACGATCATTGTTGTCTGTCATCCCAAGCTGCCGCCTCTGTTCTCCCTCCGACAGCTAGACTGTGGGTGAGCCATCAGTGCTCCAGGATTGGTGAGACAAGTGCTGGCTCTTGGGGCAGTACCGGTGATGTGGGAGCACTGCCTTCAGTCGATCCACCATTACCTCCCCAGGGGAAGCAGAGAGGTGGGATTTTTCATCCCCTCACTCTGTGCTGAGTGTGGGCAAGCTGGGGAGGGAATCAAGCCACCACTTCCACTGTGGTTTGGGTGGCTAGACTGCCCTGAACCAATCAGAGCCCTGGGTCTGGTGACACTGTTCCTTGGGTGTTTGTTCCCCTCGGAAACACTGGGGCACTGGGTGCTTGAACAACACCCTCTCCTCCCCTGGGTGAATCTGGGAGCTATAGGGTCTCTTTGTGATCTTATGGCAGTACTCTGGGGTAGAGCCTCTGGTGAAAGGGCACCCCAAATCTCCCTCCTGGCTTTGGTGCATCTGATTTTGCATCCTCTAAAGGTGTGCATGAGCCTGTCAATTAATTCCTGATTTCTCACAAAGGAAATTGGTCCATGAATTGCTACTCACTTGGTGTATTTGTTGGGAGATGGAAGGTCCAGGGTTTTCTAAACCAACTTCTTTCTGACCAGCATTCAGCCTTTATTTCTTTGAATTTTTTTCTGCTCTACATTCTTTCTGTTCTCCTTATTGGATTCTGACATGTATTTTAAAACTTTGGGGAATGTTCCACATGTCCTTGAGGCTCTATTCATTTTCTTAACTCATTTTTCTGGGTTTTATATATTGAGTGAATTCTATTGATCTTTCTCAAGTTCATTGATTCTATCCCTTGTCATCTCCACTCTACTTTTGAGCCTATCCAGTATGCATTGTTTTGTTTGTTTATTATATTTTTCACTTCTAATGTTTTTATTTGTTCTTTTGAAGAGTTTCTATTTCTTTTCTGATATTTTCTGTTCTTTCAGTTGTTTCAGGGTAATTTTTGATTGTGCATTGAACCACTATTATCACAGCTGCTTTAAAATCCATCCGATAGTTCCAGATACATGTGACTCATCTCAATATTGGCATCACTGGGTTGTCTTCTCCCATTATGTTGTAATATTCTTGGTTCTTGGTATAGTGTGTAGTTTTCTGTTGTATCTTTGACATTGAAATCTTCTATTGTTGAAGTCTGTCAGCCAGTTTAAGTTCAGATTTAGTGTGGTCTGTTGTTCCAGTGACCATTTAGCTTTCTTGGGGCTTTCAATATTATTCTGTTTTGTTTCATTCTTCTGGCTCTGCTGGAGCTCACTGGCTTTCTGCCGGTGCAACCCATAGCAGGAAAAGGTTCTTTCCTGGGCCACCTTATATTGCTAGGTGATGCTGGGTGATGAAGGACCCATGGAAGAGAGAGTATTTCCTCTGGCAGTTTCCCAGCCACTGGGTATTGGTATGCTTCTCACTCTGCCTCTGCTAGTGCCCCTGAGTGGGGAAATTTTTTATCTCAGTCACTTTTTGCTGCTTAGCGTTGGGGGTTTTGAGAATTATCTCGTGAAGATCATTTTCTCTTATCAGGTACAAGGCCAGGAGCTGCAGGAACTGAGATGCTCTCTTCTGCTGGTTAAAGGGTTGGGACCTGGTTTGCATTCTACATCTTCGTGAAGGCTTGTGGTATAGTTTTCTGGCACCAGTAAAGGCAGAAATGGCTACTGCTGCTGCCTGGTGTGGAGCAGGGTATGCTCTGCCACTGTCCATGGGTGGGAGATAGGAGGGAATCCTAGTATTGAGACGAGTGAATGGTTACTGATGGAGATGTAAGTCTGGGCGCTAATGACGTATAAACACTTTCATACAAGAGAATGTGATGATACTAATGTTTTCATAGCCCAGGATTAACGGAGGAACAGGACTGATTCTAGATATCAACAGATTCTTAGGGAAGAGAAGGGAATATGCACTGAAAGAAAACATCTGGGGAGAAGCTGGGAAGACTAATGTTGTGAAAGTCCATTGAGAGGAGAGTTTGAACTAAGGATGATCAACATGGTGAGATATTAGAGAGAAAATAGTGAGGAAATGTCAGTTAAGATATTTGGGCTAACTTAGAAAAAACAAATGAAATGTTCACAGTGGAAGTCAAAGTAATGCTGTTAATTACATTGAGGTAGCATTCATAGACTATATATTCAAGAAATGGGGCTGAGAAAGACAAGATGCAGATCAGAAAGTTGTTTATCAAAAATTTAGAATTATAGCAAAAATCATATGGGGGAGGATAGGAGTTGTGATTAGTTATAGGCAGAAGAGGGTCAAGTGGAAAAGATTGTCGGTAGATAAGAAGGAAGTGGAATATCTGGTGAATAATACTATGGAATGCCTAATTGTGAATGCTTGACGATGTCCAGGAAGTAAGGATAAGACCAAACATTTTGTGTTCTAATCATTACAAATGTATCTTTATATTACTCCTGTTTAGGGCCATTGCTTTTATCAAGGATATGCCACAGAGATTGCAAACTCGGTTATGACGCTTAGCACCTGCTCCGGACTCAGGTAATGGCATATTCCAGAGATGTACATGACTGAAATCTTGTGTACCCTTTTACTTTTAGAATCTTCTTGAAGGGTAGATGGAAGACACAGAAAATAGACACTTTCATTATGTGTCTTCTCATCTGCTATCTTGGCCTGCTTGTCTTATCATTTTCCCTATTCGCTTTGTCTCTCTCCCAAGCTTGCAGTTATAAAATTTATTCAGAAAAAGCTGCCACTAGTATAAGAAATATCCACATTACTGAGCCACACTAGAATTGCAATGACTCCTAAATGATGTAATAGATAGAAGAAGGTAGAAAATTGGGTTTAAATGTTAATCCAAGGAAGATGGGATGATTCTTAGATATTAGACGACAAAGGTCACTATCAAATTTCTATATAATGTTTTCACTTAATATTGATTTATGTTTATCATTGAGAAATCTATGTTTTTAATTTCTTTTTATGTATTTAAATATTCAGGGGATTATTGCAGTTGGAGAATGTCAGTTATGGAATTCAACCATTGGAATCTTCAGCTACATATGAGCATATGCTTTATCAGATAAAGGATAATGAAATTGATTTTCCCCCCATAACAGAAAATAATTCTACAACCCAATTGGCAGATGAGTCCTACAAAATTCTTGTGAAATCAGAAGTAAGTAACCCCTTTTATGGGATCTTCATTTGTGCAACTTTTGATAAACATATTCACGTTGAAATTTGTTACATTTGGAAAACAAATTTAAACTGATGTTGATGATAAATAAACCTTCTCTCGTAACGTATTAAAATATTTTCTGTTTAGTCATATAGTATTTAAAAATGTAATAGATATAAACTTATAATCCAAAAATCAATATTCTCACGTATACCTAATTGCAAGTATTCTTATGCATATATGCACAGTTGCACTGTTACTGAATATGCAACCTAATAATATAATGATACTCAAATTTGCTGATTCTGACTCTGTCAGCAGTTTTGCCAGTGCATTTTTTTCTTTGTAAAAAAGTGTTATTTTGATAGAAAAGGTAAAAGTAGAAAAGAGGCAAGAAATCATCTGAAATGTCATTGTCTAGATATAGTGCTGTTAGAACTTTGGAGTATTTGTTCTAATTCTTTTACTGTATCTAGTTATAAAGGTTGATTTATAAAAGAAGATTTATTTAACAAAAAATTATCTAATCATATATGCTTCTTTGAAATTTCCCCTTAAAATTGCTATTAAGAGGATAATGCACATTTTCTCTTATCATTAAATTATGTTACATTTATTATTATTTTAAATTAACATTAGTTAATGTTGATTTAAAATTAAATGTATGCATAAGGAAAATAAGAAATGACCATAATACTGTTTTCTAGAGGAAATGTTGTGTGGAATTCAGGGCAATTATTTTGATTTGTACTCTTTCATGCTTTTTCATATACATACATATATATAAACTTAAAATATCTACTTTACAAAATTATGGCACATTCTGCATATTTGTATTTTTACTTTAATCCAGAAATGAACAGCAGTAATGTATCAAATTTTTGAGCATTCACACTTTTTTTTTATAAATACCTGTATCTAAGAATAGGCATATTTCCAAAGTTTTTTAGGTATATATACATACTAAATTCCTCCTTAAGAGTGATTGCACAGCTTTACATTTTGCCATCAGTGGTTAAGGAAATGAATCTCTGTCCACATATTCTCATGAAAATTAGATATCCTGTTTAGAGAAGCAGAACAAAATTGTAACGGATGAAACTTGAATTTAATTTTTGATCATCTCCATCTCATTGTTGCTTTAATATGCTTTTATTTATTTTGCCAAAGATGTTGGTACAAATATGGATTAGTAAAATTGCCCTTTCAGAAAGTCATAAAAATGATAAAATATAATCATATATAGAAATGAAAATTTCATTTTTAATGGAACTGAGATGTGACCCCTAACCCTATGCCATCTGCATATTGCAGTACAACACTGGACACAGTTGCAGACCATTTTCATAACTGAAATAGAGCACTGTCACATGAAGTAAATTGGATAACTTTAAAGGATTCCATGAATACTCTTCTGTGGCAGTGGGCAAACCTGAAGGGATTGACATGCTTTGGGAAAGACAAAGAGCACTGCACTGGAAGCCATCCCCTTCCAGTGAATCAGCAATAAGAGAGGGATGGGAAGAGACAGAGATAGCATACAGTTCCACCTGCCTTAGCTTGAAGTTCAAGTGGGTCAGGCTGTAGCCACAAGAATTTGGCCGAGTAACATCATCCTTCTGCGTTTAAATGTTCTCATCTGTAAAAATCCAATAATAAAAATAATCCCTAACTCACACAAATATTTTAAAGATTCCATAAATTTATAATTGAAAATGACTTAGCATAGTATGGGAAAAATAAGTGATCAATAAATATCGCTACTACTACTATTAACATTTGCTCTCTCTAGTTTCTAATGTAGTAAAGCAAGGTAACTGGAACTAATTATGGAAAGTTTGGATACAAAACAAAATGCAATAATGAAATAAAAAGAGACTAAAAGTTCAGAACCTAGAGGAAGCCAGGGATATCACTGCAGGAATGAATGGAAAGAATGGGTACTGACATGTTTGTGAATTAAATGATTGCTTTTCACCCTGAATTTGATAGGCTTAAATTTGTAGGTTTAGAGAAGCATGTTTTTACAAGCACAAATAGCCAAAGTGAGTATCTTCAATCTAACAGATATTTTAAAGAGAGAGAGAAAAATAAAATAAAATCTTCTATTTTAGGCATGTTTTGACATTTATGAGAGGAAACACAACTAAACTCATAATCAAGGTGAATGCCTTCATGATAACCAGTGAAAAGTAGAACAAACAAAATACATAAAGGGCTTACCTGTTAAAAACATATTGGACACATGCATTTACCCTGCCCCTTCCTTAAACCCCACTAAAGCGAAAAGGAGTTTTTAACATGGCATTAACATACACACACAAACAGAACAGAAGAATAGTAATAACATTGGAAGTTGAATAGCAGATAGACAGCTGATTTAGCCACTAAAAAGCTGAATCCTTAACTGGCAATTGGGATAGGCTACAGGAAACTTGATACACACTACAGAACTACTCAAATGTTTTTGGAACTGTAAGTCCGAATACCTTAGGAAATGATATTAAGGGTGGGCCTAGGAAGAGAAGTGGTTGAAAATAAGTTGTATAAATATGTATAAAATCTCATTTCCTCTCCTAATCGATTGTTTCTGTTGTAAATTAAACTTGACACACTAGATATTGGGAAACAGGTTTACACAATCCAAGATGTTCATTAGAATCCAGGAGGGAATGAAACCATGCAAAAGAATCAAAACTAACCATGTTGACAGCAGGGTTTTCCCAGCAAACAACCCAGACAATTTACTCTCTATGAAGACAGCAGGCCATAAGCTCCGTATGTGGTCATAGATGTTGGAATAAGCTGTCAGATGCTCAATGCCTAATACGTAGGGACACTAGACATATGATGAAACAATTGAATATGGTAGATAGAGACATGGAAAAATTCAAAGTGCTAAAGCCTGAGGTACCAAGGAATAGAGAGAGTGAAGAAAACAAAATGACAATATCCTCAGAGAGGTAGGAGAAAATATTTCACCACAAAATAAGAACAGAGTGCTATTTAAAAAATAACTCTCAGCAGATAACAGTTCTTGGAAGGTAAAAGCATGCTGAACCTATGTAAAAACTCAAAAGAAAGTTCACAAGATAAAATTCCAGAAATCACACAAAAACTAAAATATAAACAAAAATGACAGGGAAATTTGAGAGATAAGAAATTCAATTAAAAGAACAATATGGGTGATGCAATCTGAGTTCTGGTACAAATAAACATAGAAAATTGAGTTGAATAAATCACAAAACAATCCAAGAAAAATTCTCAGTATGATTTAAGTGGAGGTTCTGGACCAATATTTTAAAAAATCTGGTTTCTTATATATAAAGAAGATGCAGAATGGCATGGTCTTACCTAGCAGCAATATTGGAGATTGAAAGGCAATACAACAGTTACTTAAAAGGAGGAAAAGTGATTTCCAGCCTATAAGTCTATACCCAGTCAGAACTATAAAATTGAGATTTTTTTTGGCTGAAGCCATTTCTTTCCTCCCTATTGTGAATGTCCTTCCTAATGTCTGAAACAAACCACACTTTTAAAAAAAGAGACTCTAATCTCATCCCGAATGAAAATAATAGCCAGCCACAATCACAACCAAATTCATAAGGGGTAGTTGCTAAATACAGTGAACTTTCAATCAGATCAAAAGATGGAACAACTATGTAAGCTTCCTCAAACTGTATTCTTCTTGAGAACCACTATTAGGTCAAATACCACTAGATTTTGAAGCAACCAATTCCCAACTGTCAGTGGTTTAACATCACATATGTGCTTTGCTCAGGCAAAGACCAAGGTGGATGAAACTGCTGGTTATTTCCCTTTCTAGCTTCAACACGGGGCCCCAAACTGTCCCCCACTAGTTTTTGAATCTAGACAGGAGTTAAGGGAAAAGAGTGTCTATATCATCCCCTCCTTGATGCTGCTGGCCCTGGACAGCTATCTCTCACAGACTTCTCTCTTGGAGAAGGAGCAAACATCATTCTTGGATAATTGGCCATTTCTTATAAAGCAAGTATAGCAACTGCTGGGCCATTACTGGTCCATGGCCTTTTAGGAATGGGGCCGCACAGCAGGAGGTGAGCAGTGAGTAAGTGAAGCTCCATCTGTATTTACAGCCGCTCCCCATCGCTCACATTTCCACCTGAGCTCCTCCTCCTGTCATATCAGTGGTGACATCAGATTCTCATAGGAGTGCGAACCCTACTGTGAACTGCACATGCGAGGGAGGGATCTAGGTTGTATTCTCCTTATGAGAATCTAATGCCTGATGATCTGAGGTGGAGCTGAGGTGGTGATGCTAGCGCTGGGGAGTGGCTGCAAATACAGATTATCATTAGCAGAGAGGTTTGACGGCACAGAGACCATCATAAATCAATTGCTTGTAGACTCATATCAAAACCCTATCAGTGGGCTTCCCTGGTGGCGCGGTGGTTGAGAGTCCGCCTGCTGATGCAGGGGACACGGGTTCGTGCCCTGGTCCGGAAAGATCCCACATGCTGCAGAGTGGCTGGGCCCGTGAGCCATGGCTGCTGAGCTTGCGCGTCCGGAGCCTGTGCTCTGCAATGGGAGAGGCCACAACAGTGAGAGACCTGCATACTGCAAAAAAAAAAAAAAAAAAAAAAATCCCTATCAGTGAGTGGCAAGTGAAAACAAGCTCAGGGCTCCCACTGACTCTGCATTCTAGTGAGTTGTATGATTATTTCATTATATATTACAAAGGAATAATAACAGAAATAAAGTACACAATAAATGCAATGTGCTTGAATCATCTGAAACCATCCCCACACCCCAGTCCATGGAAAGCTTGTCTTCCATGAAACCAGTCCCTGGTGCCAAAAAGGTTGGGGACTGCTGAATTATAGTATGTCACCTATCCCCACCATTTGTTCAACAAAAGTTTGACACAAAAGAAATGAATGTATTCTAAAAGAAGAAGACTCCAAAAGGAATAAACATGGGGCATAAGAATGAATATAAATATAACATATAAGACATATACAGGATCCAAAGTGAGTTAAAAAGCCATATTGATGTTGTTTTATATTCATGGTCTGCCTCACAGGTGCCACCTATTGTTCTAAGAGCTTTACAGTATACCCTGTCTTTCCAGTTCTTTCTACAGTTCTGAGAATGAGGACCATTGTCCCTCTCTTCAGATAGGAAGCAGAGACCTAGAGAGTTTAAATCATTATCCTAGGAAATCCTCCAGTAAGTTACAGCTTTAAAATTCTAACCTAAATAATACAACCCCAGAGATAACGTTCTTTAGCACTCACATGTCTACCCTACACAGTCTGTTTAAAGATCCTGGAAGTGCTCAAGAAATAAACATAAGAGAAAAAAAAGTCATTTTTAAAATGAAAGACATTGACAATAGAACGAGTGAATAACAGAATAGACACTGTGCTAAAACCCCAAGGTGATGTTATAGTCAGGGTTAAAGAAATAGAGAAAGCAATGACATAAAAATGATGGCAGAGAAAACCAAAACTGTGTAATGGTTAATTTTATGTATCAACTTCCCTGGGCCACGGTGCCCAGATGGTTAGTCAGATTTTCTGGGTGTTTCTGTGAGGGTGTTTTTGATAAGATTAATAACTGTATCAGTGGGGTTTGTGTAAAGCAGATGGTCCTCCATAATGTGGGTAGACCTCATCCAATAGGTTGAAGTCCTGAATATAAGAAAAGGATGTAACTTCCCCTGAGTAAGACAGGACACTCTAGCCGACAGCTCTCCAACTGGAACTGGAGCATCAACTCTCTCCACGTCTCCATCCCACTAACCAGCCAGCCTCCATAACCATATGAGCCAATTCCTTGTAATACATCTAATTATAATAAGTATATGAAATGTGTAAATATACACACTTATATTATTGGTTCTGTTTCTCTGGGGAACCTTGACTAATAGAGTGTGAAAGATTGCTAATGGAAACTCAGGATAATTAATAATTGCCATTCATGAATAAAATCACAACCAAAGTATTCCAACTTATGAAGGAAGAAAACTCTGTTGAAATAAAGAAGTCCTGAACTTGAAATTTTTCAAATTACAAAAAATCCACATGAAAACTGGTGACACCAAGATACAGTGTATTTTGGACTTTATCAATAAATAATGAATAATGCTATAGGCATCTTGGCCTCAAAGAAAGTCACCCACAAAGGTAGAAAAACTCAGACTGGAATTAGCCTTTGCCAAAATGTAGTGCTTATAAGATAGTCAAGAACGTCTAACTAGGGAGTAGAGAAAATGGCTTCTCCAGGGGGGTACACAATATCCCAGCAATTTGTTATCCAGTCAAGTTGCCATTATACTCCAAAAACATGTGTGCTTTTTCAAAGACTTTGAGACAATATTACCTAAGTCAGTAAAGAAAACAGGAATTGAATGAATTTAACATATTTCGGTAGAAAACCACAGAATTATGGCAATAGTTTCAGCAATACCATTTGGCAACATTCAGTACACATTCATGGTAAATAGTAGGAATAGAAAACTTCCTTGATCTCATAAAGAGCATCTATTAACATCCACAGCTAACGTAAAGAATGTAAATGACTGAATGCTTTGCTCCTGTTATGGACTGCAGGCTTGTGTTCCCCCAAAATTCATGTTTTGAAACCTTAACTTTCAATAGGATGGTATTAGGAGTTGAAGCCTTTGGAAAGTAATTAGGGTTAGATTATGTATGAGGGTGGGGCCCTCATGGTGGGATTAATGCTCTTATACAAAAAGGAAGAGGCACGGGATCCCTCTCTCTGCTCTCCATCACATGAGCATACAGGAGATCTGCAAAGTAGGAAGAGTGGTGTCACCAGCCATCATATCTCCTGGTGTCTTGATCTTGAAGTTTCCAGCCTCTAGAAATGTCAGAAATACATGTTTGTGGTTTAAGCCACCTAGTCTATGGTATAGTTATAGCCCCAAACTGAAGAAAACCACCCCTGAGATTAGGGATAATGCAAGGTTGTTTGCCTTCACTACTTCCAGTCAACATTTTACTAGAGTTCTTAGGTAGTGCAATAGGAAAAAGAATAATAATAAAGGGTATAAATTTTTTTTTTTTTTTTTTTTTTTTGCGGTACGCGGGCCTCTCACTGTTGTGGCCTCTCCCGTTGCGGAGCACAGGCTCCGGATGCGCAGGCTCAGCGGCCATGGCTCACGGGCCCAGCTCTGCAGCATATGGGATCCTCCCGGACCGGGGCACGAACCCGTATCCCCTGCATCGGCAGGCGGACTCTCAACCACTGCGCCACCAGGGAGGCCCGGTATAAATTTTTGAAAGGAAAAATAACCCTATTTCTTTAGTGACCTAACTCTCTACATAGAAAGTCCTAAAGAATCTCCATTAAGGCAATCCGGACTTATTAAGAGAGTCTAGCAAAGTCACAGAGAAAAAGAAAGATAAGATATTCATTTTCCCCAAATTGATCTGTAGATTCAGTGTAATCCCAATCCCAAAATTCCAGAAGACATTTTGTAGAAATTGATTCTCAAATTCATAAGGAGATGCAAATACCTAGAAGAGTCAAAGAGTTTTGAAAATTGAAAAAAAGAACAAGGTGAAAGACTTACATTGCTTTTTCTTAAGCAGCCAGATAGTAAATATTTCAGGCTTGTGGGGCATATGTTCTGTTGCAGCTACTTCACTCACCCTTTGCAGCGTGAAATCAGCATAGACAAGCTATAAACAAATGGGGGTGGCTGTGTTCCAATAAAATATTTTTTTACAAACAGGTGGTTATACCAATGGGCCATTGTTTGCTGACCCCTGCTGTGGAGAAACATATCGTGTTTTTGGTATAAGGGTAGGCGTATAGGACAATGGAGCACAATAGATGAGAAGTAGACCCACGTGCTCGTGCCCAAATTGTTATCCACAAAGGTGCTAAGGCCTTTGAAAAGTAAAGAAAGATCTCCTCATCAAATGATGCAAGAAGATTGGATTTCCACGTGGAATAAAATGGGAATTGGCCCTTACTCCAAAAACATGAATTAGAGCATAGTCAAGGCTAAACATAAAATTTCTAGTAGGGGACTTGGAGAAACCACATTAATGAGCCACAAGCCTGTGAAGAGATGTTCAACATCATTAATCACCCAAGAACTGCGAATTAAAACCTCAGTGAGATCTCGGTACAGACTGACAAGAATGCATGCAATGCAAAAGATTGACAATACCAAATACAGGCAAGAATGTGGAGCAATTGACATTCTTATTAGTTCTTGGAGAAAAAGCAGAATGATCAAACTACTTTAGAAAGTAATCTGGAACTTGTGTACTACTTTAGACATATACAAGTATCATGCGGATCAGGTTTTCCAATTCTAAGTAACCAAGAAAGAATGAAAGACTATAATTGCCCAAAGACCTGTACATGGATATTCATAGCCACTATATTTACAGTAGCTAAGATGATTAAATAATCCAAAGGATCATCAACAGTTAAATGTATAAACAAACTGTTTTGTGTTTCTAAAATGGCACTTCGTAGCAATAAAAACAAATGGATCACTAATAATCACAGCAACACAGATGTGTGCTGAGTGAAATAAGCCAGATATAGAAGAAGACATGCAGTATGATTCCATTTGTGTGAAATTCTAGGGTAAGTTATTGTAACCTATGGTGAGAGAAAGCAGATCACTGGTTGCCTTGAGACTTGTAGGCTATTAACTTGGAAGAGGGTGATGGAAACATTATTTATTTTAGTGATGAAAATGGTTGCATGGGTGTACATATTGCTACCAGTTCATGTAACGGTATTCTTAAAATAGATGCATTTTATTGAGGGTAGGCCACAATAAAGTTAATATAAATAATTACAAGTACAAAAATGATGATAAAATAGAGGTAACGTTAGGGGGAAAGCTGATGGGAATTTGTTTAGCTTGAAGGTTGGGGTGAGGGACCAAGAGGAAGGTTTTCAGAGGAAGGAACAAGGATTCTCCCTCATTTCAGTAACTTTTTTGAGGATTCTAATTCTCAAGAATATAAGGTGAAAGCTTCTGATTTGTTCCTAAAATTTTCATACAGAATCTCACCAGCTTATTTACTCAGTAGACATCAATCCTGTTATTTCTCTAATATTTATAGCTTTATGTATTTGTATATGTATCTACCACCTAAGTATCTATCTACCTATATCTCTCTGTCTTTCTGTGTATCTATCTATAAATCTGTATGTGTGTGTGTGTGTGTCTGTATGTATATAATTATATAATGTACATGATAATTACGAACAATGTAAAAATTTTTTAATGTTTTATTCATGTTTTCTGTTTTGCAGAAAAATTCTGGTGTGCTGTTGAAAAGAGTTCTGAAAATACAAGTCATTATGGATAAAGCCTTGGTATGCATTATTGATATATTTCATTGTATCTTTTTTGTATTTAAATTGAAAGGGGATTGTAAAAGAATCTTCTTTTTTTTTTTTTTTTGCGGTACGCGGGCCTCTCACTGTTGTGGCCTCTCCCGTTGTGGAGCACAGGCTCCGGATGCGCAGGCTCAGTGGCCATGGCTCATGGGCCCAGCCACTCTGTGGCATGTGGGATCTTCCTGGACCGGGGCATGAACCCGTGTCCCCTGCATCAGCAGGCAGACTCTCAACCACTGTGCCGCCAGGGAAGCCCCCCCACTTGCATCAGTGAACAGATCATCCAGACAGAAAATCCGTAAGGAATCAAAGGCCTTAAGTGACACATTTGACCAAATGGATATATTGGTCATTCCATCCAAAAGCTGCAGGATGCACATTCTTTTCAACTGCACATGGTACATTGTACAGGATAGATCACATACTAGACTATAAAACAAGCCTCGGTAAATCTGAGAAAATTGAATTCATATCTTTTCTGACCACAATGCTATAAGACTAGTAATGAACTACAAGAAAACTACTGCAAAAACCCCCAGACACATGGAGGCTACACAATATGCTACTAAACAACCAATGGGTCACTGTAAAACCAAAGAGGAAATAAAAACTTCCTGGAGACAAATGAAAAACAAAACACAGTGATCCAAAAATCTGAGAGACAGCAAAAGCAATTCTAAGAGGGAGGTTTATAGAGACACTAGCTTGTCTCAGGAAACAAGAAAAATCTCAAACAACCTAACCTTACAGCCAAGGGAATTAGTGAAAGAAGAAGAAATAAAACTCAAAATTAGTAGAAGGAAAGAAAGCATAAAGAGAACAGAAGAGAAATAAATGAAATAGGTATAAAAGAACAATAGAAAAGACCAATGAAACTAAGAGCTGAATCTTTGAAAAGATAAACAAAATTGATAAAACTTTAGGCAGACTCATCAAGGAAAAGGAGAGAGGGCCCACATCAGTACAATCAGAAATGAAAGAGGAGAAGTTACAACTGACACCACAGAAATACAAAAGATCATAAGAGACTACAGTGAAGAACTGTATGCCAATAAAATGTACAACCTAGAAGGCATGGACAAATTCTTAAAAACGTTCAATCTCCCAAGACTGAACCAGGAAGAAATAGAAAATAGGAACAGAACAATTACCAGTAATGAAATTGAATCAGTAATTTTAAAACTCCCAGCAAACAAAGTCCAGGACCAGATGGCTTCACAGGTGAATTCTGCCAAACAGTTAAGAGAAGAGTTAGCATCTATCCTGCTCAAATGATTCCACAAAATTGGAGAGGAAGGAACCCTTCTGAACTTACTCTGTGAGAACAGCATCACCCTGGTATGAAAACCAGACACAGATATCACAAAAAAGGAAAATTACAGGCCAATACCACTGATGGACATAGATGCAAAAGTCCTCAACAAAATATTAGCAAACCAATTCCAACAAGGCATTAAAAGGATCATACACCATGATTAATTGGAATTTATCCCAGGGATGCAAGGATTTTTCCATATCCACAAAGAAATCAGTGTGTTACACCTACAGATAGCCAACAGCCACATAAAAAACCAGATGTTCATCTCAATAGATGCAGAAAAAGCTTTTGACAAAATACAACCTCCATTTATGAGAAAAACTCCAGGAAGGGGGCATAGAGGGAACATACCTCAACATAATAGAGCTCATATAGCACAAACCCACAGCTAACATCATACTTAATGGTGAAAAGCTGAAAGCACTTCCTCTAAGATCAGGAACAAGACAAGCATGTCCTTGCTCACAACTTTTATTCCACATAGTATTAGAAGTCCTTGCCGCAGCAATCAGGCAAGAAAAAGAAATCAAATGAATCCAACTTGGACAGGAAGAAGTAAAATAGTCACTGTTTGCAGATGACATGATACTATGCATAGAAAATCCTAAAGACACTGCCAAAAACTAGGAGAACTCATCAATGTATTTCATAAAGTTTCTGGATACAAAATTAATATACAGAAATCAGTTGCATTTCTATAGACTAACAGTGAACTATCAGAAGGAAAAATTAAGAAAACTATCTCATTTTACCACTACATCAAAAAGAATACTCCCTAGGAATAAATCTAACTGAGGAGGTGAAAGACCTGTACACAAACAGATGGAAACACCCTGTTTCCATAGGTTGGAGGAATTACTATTGTTAAAATGACCGTTCTACCCAAGGCAATCTACAGATTCAATGTAATCCCTATCAAAATACCAAAGGCATTTTTCACAAAACTAGAACAAATAATTCTAAAGTTTGTATGGAAACACAAAAGACTGCGAATAGCCAAAGCAGTGCTGAGGAAGAAGAACAGAGAAAGGCATCACGCTCCCTGACTGTAGACTATACCACAAATCTGCAGTAATCAAAATAGTATGATACAGGAACAAGAACAGACACATAGATCACTGGAAGAGAATAAAGAGCCCAGAAATAAACTCATGCACTTATGGTCAATTAATCTACAACAAAGAGGCAAGAATATACAATGGAGGAAAAAAGTCTTTTCAATAAGTGGCGCTGGGAAAACAGGACAGCTACACGTAAAAGACTGAAATTAGAACATTTTCTCACACCATATAGAAAAATAAACTCAAAATGGATTAAAGACTTCATGTAAGGCAGGAGAGCATAATACTCCTAGAAGAAAATATAGGCAGAACACTCTTTGTTGTAAATCATAGCAATGTTTTTTTGTTTTGTTTTGTTTTGGTTTTTTTCATCTGTCTCCTCGGGCAAAGAAAACAAAAGAAAAAAATAAACAAATGGTCCCTAATTAAACTTAAAAGCTTTTGCCCACCAAAGGAAACCATAAACAAATGTAAAGTGAACCTACTGAATGGGAGAAAATAGTTGCAAATTATATGACTGATAAAGGGTTAACATCCAAAATATATAAATAGCTCATACAACTCAATATCAAAAAACAACCCAATTAAAACATGGGCAAGGGCCTCCCTGGTGGCGCAGTGGTTGAGAGTCCGCCTGCCGATGCAGGGGACGCGGGTTCGTGCCCCAGTCTGGGAGGATCCCATATGCCGCGGAGCGGCTGGGCCCGTGAGCCATGGCCACTGAGCCTGCGCATCCGGAGCCTGTGCTCCGCAACGGGAGAGGCCACAACAGTGAGAGGCCCGCGTACCGCAAAAAAAAAAAAAAAAAAAAAAAAAAAAATGGGCAAAAGAACTGAATAGACATTTTTTCCCAAGAAGACCTGCAGATGGCCAGCAGGCACATGAAAAGATACTCAGCATCACTGATTATCAGAGAAATGCAAATCAAAACCACAATGAGATGTCACCTCACACCTATCAGAATGGCTATCATCAAAAAGGCCACAAATAACAAATGTTGGCAAGGATGTGGTTAAATAGGAACCCTTGTACACCTGTTAGAGGGAATGTAAATTGATGTAACCACTGTGGAAAATAGTATGGCGGTTCCTCAAAAAATTAAAAATAGAACTAACATATGATGCAGCAATTATACTCCTGGGTATATATTTGAAAAAAATGAAAATACTAATTGGAAACATACATGCACCCCAGTGTTCATAGCAGCATTATTTACAATAACCAAGATATGGAAGCTACCTAAGTACCCATCAACATATGAATGGATAAAGATGTGATACACACACACACACACACACACACACACAATGGAATACTACTCAGCCATAAAAAGTGATGAAATTTTGCCATTTGCAGCAGGATGGATAAACTTGGAGGCTGTGTTATGCTAAGTGAAATAAGTCACGGGGAGAAAGACAAATACTGTATGATACCATTTATATGTGGTATCTAAAAAATAAAGGAAACTAGGAATATAACAAAAATGTAACAGACTCACAGATATAGAGAATAAAGTAGTGGTTACCATTGGGAAAAGGGAATGGGGAGCGGCACAATAGAGGTAGGGATTCAGAGGTATCCACCATTATGTATAAAGCAAATAAGCTACAAGGATATATTGCACAACACAGGAAATATAGTCAATATTTTATAACAACTATAAATGAAGTATAACCTTTAAAAATTGTGAGTCACTGTGATGTACATCTGTACCTTATATAATATTGTACATCGACTACACTTCAATAATATATTTTTTTTAATGTAGACATGTTTCGTCAGTAAAATCCTGTGTAACCCCTTGTGATATTATTTTAGTCTGTCTTATTTCTTCTTGTGTAATCAACCACAAAATAAATTATTTTACATTAAATATCCAATTGTTGTTTAAAGAAATTAAGGAAAGGAAAAACATATTTCATATTTACTATTTCCAAACTTTACATTTCTTCTTCTCACAGGTTGGTTTTTCTGATATTTCTGTTTAACCTGTAGTAATTCATTTGAATTCAGTTTTTGTTCACCTGAAAGTATCTTTATTTTATCTCTGTTTTTAAATATTCTATTTGGAAACAGAGGAATAGGAATAATACAAAGAACAGCTATATTCTCTCTACTCAGATTTATTAATACTGTTTCCCTTTATTACTTGTGCTGTCTCCATGTGAAAGTAAGTTGTAAATTGCATTTGTAGCTTTTTCTTCAGTGTGCATTTACCTAGAATAAGATCATATATATCCACAATCAAGTTATTCATCTAAGTAAAAATAACATCATTGAAATACTTTTTATCAAGTTTACAATCAAGTTTACTTGATTGCATTGTGGTTGGACGATGTGGGCTAAGTGATACTGTGCTTTATATTCTAATGTTTTATGGCCTAATATGAGTCAATTTATATAAAACTTACAGGTATACTTTAAAAATATCCCTCTCATTTTTTATATAAGCTTGTATATATGCATATTACATCAAAGCTTGCTTGAGTTTTTAAAATCTTTAATATTTTTGCTGTAAATTTGCTGCGTGCTGTAAATTTGTCAGCTTGAGCTATTAATGATTATAAGAACTATGTAAAAATCCCTAACTATGATTGTAATTTTCTATATCTAAATCTGTTAAATTATATATGTGTGTGTGTATATATATATATATATATATATATATATATATAGTTGCTGTACCATTAATTATAAGTAAGCTTAGAAATGTGTGCACACAAAATTAGAAATGTTTCAGTGAAAATGTTACAATTTTTTTCCCTTGGATGAAGACATGTTCTTGAATTTGTTCACTATGTAGCGCTCAGAGCTCTGTGTTTAGAAAGTACATGTTTTTCTCCAGGATATATAGTCATGTTGTCTTATGGGAATGAAGACAAAAGATGGCAGCACAGTTGAGCAGACAAAAAAGACTTAGGGGTTTAGTTAGAGATTTGAGTGTTGGTTCTCACCCTTATTAGTTATGCAGTCTTGGAACCTTAACTTTTGATCCTAAATAACTACATGTGTAAAGTAGAAGATACTCATCACCATCACATTTTAATATGTAATGTCCCTAGGCTTAAATCTAGAACTTACTAAGCATGTGATAAGTCTTAATTCTGCTTTTGTCCTTTCACTTGAGCACTGCATTATTTTAACATTTTTATACCCATTGAAACGTGGTAGTTTAGTCATTTTTATTAGTGATTAAAAAACAAAATTTGCCTTTCAGTATGGTTTTATGGGCTCTGAAGTGGCACTTGCATCTGAGAAAGTTGTCCATATCTTTAGTCTCATCAACACTGTGAGTATTTATGTCTCATATTTAAATAAGAAACATTCATATTAATACAGTAGCATTGTTTGAATAAATAGCATATGCACTTTTATAAACTATATAGTCCTACCAACTAGTTTCTTCCACCGATGGATTTCATCTCTAAAAATTAGTAAATTGAATATATTAGCATTACATATAGAGATTTAGTGTTATATTTATGATTACCTAAAACCATATATCATGTATCTTCTGTTTTCAGATGTATTCTCAGCTTAAAGTGTTGGTTACATTAACTTCTCTGGAGCTCTGGTCAGATGAAAATAAGATTTCAACTAATGGGGATGCTAATGAAGTTCTACAAAGATTTGTGTCATGGAGAGAAAAATTTTTATTTCAAAGGTCCCATGATATGGCATACTTATTAATGTAAGTGATTTATTTTCATTGGTATAAAGTTTATCAAATTACTTGTAAGTTAACCATCAAAATTATATACAAAATTTATTATTTATGATGACAAGACACCTCAAAAAAAGATTATGTGGGTACTGTGTTGGCAAAGTGCAAGCTATAAAAATCTAATAAAATATAAGACACGAGAGCGTGGTAGGCCATTATCCTCAGAGTGGGCTGCTTACCTATGGAAATTTAAAGAACTGATAATATGGAAAGCCTCGGGAAAACATAGTGCCTCTATGGTTTTAAAGATTTTCTCAGAGGTAGATAATTGAAACCAGCATTTTAACATTAAATAAAGCATACATTAGTTAACAGAATGCAATAATTGCATGTAAAGCTGGTTACACTGGAAAACATAAGTATGGTAATGTGGTGACCCAATGGTATTTCTGTCCTGACCTAAGGTGTAGCTGTTTAACTGCTTGCACTGTAACTGTCACGAGTCTTTATATAGATTTTTATTTTACTAGTTTGATTATTTTAGATGGAAAAAACAGAAACACGATTCTGAAGATCTTAAGCAATATGGAATACATTTATAAATCTCTGGGTGTCTCTGTGGAATTTAAGGTCAGGTTTGGGGATGGAGGAGCAGCATTAACTAAGGAGTGAAATGTGTGAGGACACTTAATACATCCCATCTCTCTCTTTCCTAGTGGCTGTGCTGCATATTGTCTTTCTCATTCTGTCTTCCAATCCAACACTTTTCATGCAGTCTAAGGTTTTACAACCTGCAAATCATGGCAGGAATCTACCCTGACTCCTATGTCTTTGCATTATATCCATCCAGTGTTGACAACAGTGGTGATTAATTTCTGGAAGGATTAGGCACTGCTGGATTTTAAGCTGTGTATCATACGATGCTAAAGTTGCCTTTAGAACTTAATTTTGTAGGCACCGTGGGAGATTACCCAAATACAAAATGATTGAAAGCATTAGACATGATACGTAATATTTATGTCTAAAAGAAAGCAGCAGCATTATTGAGGAATCCAATTCTTAAAAGATCATTAAGTTTTTAAAACTTTAAAGTGCATTTATCCACAAGAAAAATTTTATTATTTAGTTATAGGGACCATCCTAATTATGTAGGAGCAACATATCATGAAATGGCATGCGATCCAGAGTTTGCTGCAGGAATTGCTCTGGTATGCATTTTATTCCCATCTCTTCAGTAATTATATCACAGTTTGAAATTTAATATCCACTTCAAGGAACAGAAGTACATATAGTATATCTACCATTTTATTAAATTAATATTTTTTATAATGCTTTATTTTATTTTATTTTATTTTGTTTATTTATTTTTTGTGTGGTACGCGGGCCTCTCACTGTTGGGGCCTCTCCCATTGCGGAGCACAGGCTCCGGACGCACAGGCTCAGCGGCCATGGCTCACGGGCCCAGCCGCTCTGCGGCATGTGGGATCCTCCCGGACTGGGGCACAAACCCGTGTCCCCTGCATCGGCAGGCGGACTCTCAACCACTGCGCCACCAGGGAAGCCCTACAGTGGTTTATTTTTTACTTTAATCCTCGAATGTTATCAGTTTTAAACGGTTTTTTTATTGTGGTAAAATACATAACACATAAAATTGACCATCTTAACAATTATAAGTGCACTGTGCAGTAGTGTTCAGTCTATTTACATTGTTGTGAAACAGATGTTTAGAACTTTCACCTTGCTTAAATGAAAGTCTGTACCCTTTGACCGAGGCCCCATTTTCCACACCTCTACCCCCTGGCAACCACCATTCTACTGCCTGCTTCTGTGAGTATGATATTTTTAGATCCCACATATAAGGTGGATCATACAATATTTGTCTTTCTGTGTCTGGCTTATTTCTCTTAAAACAATACATCCAGGTTCATCCATATTTTTGAAATGGTGGGATTTCATTCTATGTATGGCTGAATAATATTTCATGCTATTTATATACATATATATTTATATGAATTATATATATAAATCCTATCATAGTATACATTTATCCATATATAGAAACATTCTCTTTATACATTCATATGTCAATGACCACTTAGTCTGGTTCCATATCTTGGCTATTGTGAACAATGCTGCACTTTACATGGGAGATGGGAGTGCAGATATCCCTCTGAGATAGAGTTCAGTTACTTTGTACATTTACCCAGAAGTGGGTTTGCTGGATCATATGGTATTTCTATTTTAATATTATGAGGAATCATTATACTGATGTCCGTAGTGGTTGCACCATTTTATAATCCCACCAGCATTTCACAGAATATATTTTATTCATTACATCCTCACTAACAGTTGTTATTTTTGTTGTTGCTAGCTATCGTAATGGGTATGAGGTGATATCACATTGTGGTTTTGACTGTATTTTTATGATCACTAGTGATACTGAGCATCTTTTCATATGCTTTTTGGTGTTTTGTATATCATTGCTGGATAAATATTTATTCAAGACCTTAGCCCATTTTTTAATTGGGTTATTTGATTTTCTTGTTGTTGAGCTATAGGAGTTCCTTTTTTTTGTAACTTTGCATTGCCTTCATCCAGTTCCCCCTCCTCTCAACCCCTGCTCCCAGTACCCACAAATCTAGTCTCTTTTGTATGAGTTTATTTGTTTGTTTTGAATTATAATTGACCTACACTATGTTAGTTTCTTTAACACAATGTAGTAATTCGATATTTCTATACACTTCAAAATGATCACCACAATAACTCTAGAAGTGACATGTCACCATACAAAGATATTACATAGTTATTGACTGTAGTCCCCAAACTACATTTTGTACCCATGATTCATTTATTTTGCAGTTGGAAGTTGTATCTCTTAAACTATTTCACCTTTTTCTTTCCTTCCCCAAACCCCTCCACTCTGGCTGCCACCTGTTTGTCCTCTGAATCTGTAACTCTGTTTCAGCAAATATTTTTATAATAATTCTTTTCTTAAAAAAAATTTACTTATTTGGTTGCACTGGGTCTTAGTTGCGGCAGGCAGGCTACTTAGTTGTGGCCCCCGGGGTCCTTAGTTGCAGCTTGCCAACTCCTTTGTTGCGGCACAGAGGCTCCTTAGTTGCGGCATTCAAACTCTTAGTTGCAGCATGCATGTGGGATCTAGTTCCCTGACCAGAGATTGAACCGGGCCCCTTGCATTGGGAGCCCAAGGTCTTATCCACTGTGCCACCAGGGAAGTCCCTGTTTCTGCTTTGTTATGCTTTTTCATTTGTTTTTAGATTCCACATATAAGTAAAACTGTACAGTATTTGTGTTTCTCTGTCTGACATGTTATACTTACTATTATATGCTCTAGGTCCATCCATGTTGTCTCAAATGGCAAGATGTCCTTTATTATGGCTGTGTAGTATTCCATTGTGTGTGTGTGTGTGTGTACATATGTTTATTCTTTATCCATTCTTTTATTGATGGACACTTAGGTTGCTTCCATACCTTGACTATCATAAATAATGCTGCAGTGAACATAGGGGTGCATATATTTTTTCCTTTAGTGCTTTTGTTTTCTTATGGTGAATACCAAGGAGTGGAATTGTTGAATCATATGGTAATTTTATTTTTAATTTTTTGAGGAATCTCTGTACTGTTTTCCATAGTGGCAGCATGAACTGACATTCCCACAGGAGTGCACAGGAGTTCCTTTTTCTCCACATCCTCGACAATAGTTGCGGGTTGTTGTTATTTGATAATGGCAGTTCTCTCACGTGTGAGATGATATCTCATTCTGGTTTTGATTTGCATTTCCCCGATGATTAGTGATGTTTAGGAATGTTTTCATGTGCCTGTTGGCCATATGTATGTCTTCTCTGGAAAAATGTCTATTCGGATCCTCTGCTCATATTTTAATTGGGTTGGTTTTTTCAGTGTTGAGTTGTGTGTGTTCTTTGTGTAATTTTAATATTAACCCCTTATCAGCTATATCATTTGCAATTATCTTCTCCCATTCAGTAGGTGTCCTGTTAGTTTGGTTAATAGTTTTCTTTACTCTGCAGAAGCTTTTTAAGTGTGATGTAGTCCAATTTGTTTATTTTTCCCTTTTGTTTTTCTTGTCAAAGGAGACAAATACAGAAAGTTACTAAGATGTCAAAGAGCTTATTGCCTGTGTGTTCTTCCAGAAGTTTTATGTTTTCAGGTCTTACATTCAAGTCTTTAAACTGTTTTGAATTTATTTTTGTCCAGGATGTAAGAGAGTAGTCCAGTTTGATTCGTTTGCATGTAGCTGTCCAGTTTTCCCAACATTATTTCTTGAAGGGGCTGTCTTTTCCCTATTATATATTCTTGCCTCCTTTACCAGAGGTTAATTGCCCATATTAATTGTGGGTTCATTTCTGGGCTCTCTATTCTATTCTATGCCAGTGAACTATGGGTCTGTTTTTGTCCCAGTACCATACTGTTTTGATTACTTTAGCTTTGTAGTAAAGTTTAAAATCCGGCAGTGTGGTCCCTCTAACTTTCTTCTTTCTCAAGATTGTTTTGGCTGTTCAGGCTCTTGTGTTTCCATAATCATTTTGGAATTGTTTACTCTGGTTCTGTAAAAAATGCCATTGGTATTTTGATAGGAATTGCAGTGAATCTGTACTGTCTTGTGCTGTATGGTTATTTTAACAATATTCATTCTTCAAATCTTTAAATACAGTATATAATTTCATCTATTTGAGCTGTATTCAGTTTCTTTCATCAGTGTCATGGTTTTTCAAGGATAGGTATTTTTTCTCCTTAGCTAGATTTATTCGTAGATATTTTAATCTTTGTGATGTGATTGTAAATGGGATTTTTTTCTTAATTTCTCTTTCAGATAGTTTGTTGTTAGTTTATAGAAATACAACATAGTTCTGTAAATTAATTTTTATCTGGCAACTTAAGCATATTCATTGGTGAGCTCTAGTAATTTTGGGGGTCTGTCTTCAGGATTCTGTCTATATAGTATCATGTCGCCTGCAAACAGTGTGACCATTTTACTTCTTCCCTTCAAATTTGGATTTTTAAATTTCTTTTTCTTGTCTGACTGCTGTGGCAAGGATTTTCAATACTATGTTGAGTAAATGTAGTGAGAGTGGGCATCCTTATCCTGTTCCTGATCTTAAAGGAAATACTTCCAGCTTTTCACAACTGAGCTGTGGGCATGTCATATATGGCCTTTATTATGGTGAGGTATGGTCCCTCTATACCCACTTTGTGGTGAGTTTTTATCATAAATGGATGTTGAATTTTGTCAAAGGCTTTTTCTGCCTCTGTTGAGAGGATTGTACCATTTTTCTTTTTGAAATTTTTAAAGTGGTGTATCACATGGATTGATGTGTGGATACTGAACCATCCTTTCACCCCTGGGATAAATCCTACTTGATCATGGTGTATGATTTTTTTAATGCATTGTTGAATTCAGTTTGCTAATCTTTGATAATACAGGAGTTCTTATACTTTGAATGTTAACCCCTTATCAGATGAATGATTGGCAAAGATTTTCTTCCCTTCTGTAGATTGCCTTTACATTCTGTTGATTGTACCTTTTGAAGAACAAAGGTTTAAGTTTGGCTTAGTCCTGTTTGTCTATTTCTGCCCCTGAGGTCAGTGATTTTTGCATCATATCCACAAAATCTTCATCAAACCCAATATTGTGAAGTTTTTCCCCATGTTTTCCTCCAGGAGTTTCACAGTTTGCTGTCTTACATTTACATCTTTATACCGTTTTGAGTTAATTTTGTATATGGTGTAATATAAGGGTTCTACTCTTTCTTTTGTATGTGCATACTTAATTTTCCCATCACCATTTCTTGAAGAGACAGTCTTTTCTCCATTGAGTATTCTTGTTGAAGAAACTGTCCTTTTTCCCATTTTGTGGCCTTGGCACCCTTGTCATAGGTCATTTGACCATATACATGATGTTTTATTTATAGGCTCTCTATTGTATTCAATTTATATATCTTTATGCCAGTACCACACTCTTATGATTACTAGAGCTTTGTAATATGTTTTAAAATCAGGAAATCTGAGTCTTCCAACTTTGTTCTTCTTTTTCAAAAATGTATGTATATTTGTGTCCCTTGAGATTCCATATGAATTTTGAGATTATTTGTTTCTATTCTTGCCCCCCAAATGCTATTGGGATTGTGGTAGGGATTTCATTGAATCTACAGATTGCTTTGGGTGGTAATGACATCTTGACAATGTTAAGCTTTTCAATCCATGATCGTGGAATATCTTTCCACTTATTTGTGTCTTCTGTACTTACTTTCAGCCATGTTTTGCAGTGTCTATGTGCAAGTATTTCATCTCATTAGATAGGTTCAATCCTAAGTGTTTTGCTCTTTTTAATGTTATTGTAACTGAAATCATTTTGTTATATTTTTTCAGATTGTTCATTATTAATGTATAGAAACAATCAGTTGTGTTGATTTTGTATCCTGCAGCTTTGCTGAATTCATTTATTAGTTCTCACAGTTTCTTTTATGTGGAATATTTGTGGATTTCTACATATAGGACCATATCATCTGCAAATGGAAATAATTTTACTTTTTTCTTTCCAAAATAGAAGGCTTTCATTTATTTTATTGCTTAATTGCTCTGGTTTGATCTTCCTATACTATATTAAACAGATGTGGCAAGAGTGAGTACCCTACCTTGTTCATAATATTAGAAGAAAAACATTCAGGATTTCACCATTGAGTGTAATGTTAGTTATGTTCTTTTCTCCATGCTCTGTGTTATGTGGAAGTTGTTTTCTTTTCTTTTAATTAATTAATTAATTAATTAATTAAATTTTGGCTGCATTGGGTCTTCGTTGCTGCACGCAGGCTTCTCTAGTTGCAGCGAGCAGGGGTTACTCTTCATTGCGGTTTGCGGGCTTCTTGTTGCAGTGGCTTCTTTTGTTGCGGAGTACGGGCTCTAGGTGCACGGGCTTCAGCAGTTGTGACACACAGGCTCGTGACTTGAGTTGTGGCTCATGGGCTCCAGAGCGCAGGCTCAGTAGTTGTGGCAAATGGACTTATTTGTTCCGCGGCATGTGGGATCTTTCAGGGCCAGCACTCGAATCCTGGTCCCCTGCATTGGCAAGTGGATTCTTAACCACTGTGCCACCAGGGAAGTCCCGAGGTTGTTTTCTTACATTCCTAGTTTGTTGAGGACTTTTAATCATAAAAAGGGTATTGACTTTTAGTGTATGCTTTTTTGTTTTTTATTTTAGTCATGTGAGCCTTATCTCTTATTTTCTCAGTTAATCTAGCTAAGAGTTTGCCGATCATGCTGATGTTTTCAAAGAATCAACTTCTTATTACATTAATTTTTTTTCTCTTCTCTAATTCTATTTATCCCTGCTTTGAACTTTATTATTTCTTCCTTTCTGTCTGAATTTCTATCTTTCTGAGTTCAGTTTGTTCTTATTTTTCTAGTTCCCTGATGTGTAAACTCATGTTTTTTCATTTGAGATATTTCTTCTTTTTTAATGTACTTGTTTACTGCCATAAACTTCCCTCTTAACAGAGCTTTTACTGGATCCCATAAGTTTGGATATATTGTATTTTCATTTTCTTTTTTCTCGGCATATTTTGTAACTTTGCTTTGTGATTTCTTCTTTGGAATCATTGGTGTTTAATAATGTGTTGTTGGAGTCCCACAAATTTGCAGATTTTCAAGTTCTCCTTTTCTTAATAATTTGTAGTTTCATTCCAGCAGCATCAGAAAAATATACTTTGTATAAATTCAATATTTTAAAGTTGACAGACTTGTTCTGTAGCCTAACAAGTGGTCTACCTTAGAGACATTTCTGTGTGCACTTGAGAAGAACATGAGTTCTGCTGTTGTTGGATGGGATGTTCCACATGTCAGTTAAGACCAGTCAATCTATCCTGTTGTCAAGTCCATTATTTATGTAATATCTTTTGTCAGATTGTTCTGTCCACTATTCAAAGTGAAGTATTAAAGTCTATTATGTTGCTGTCCATTTAGCCTTTCAATTTGGTCAAGAGGTGCTTCGTATATTTAGTGCTGTAATGTTTGGTGCATAAATATTAAATGATGTATCTTCTTGGTGAAGTGACCCTTTTATCATTAGGAAATGTTCTTCCTGGTCTCTTTTAACAGTCTTGAATTTAAAGTATATTTTGTTTGATATTAGTATAGCCAGGCCCAGCCCTCTTTTGGTTACTATTTGCATGGAGTATCTTTTTCATCCATAACCTTTCAACCTGTGTGAGTCTTCAGATCTCAAGTGACATAGTTGAATCCTGTTTTTTTAATCTGTTAAGCCTATACATGTCTTTTAATTGAGGAGTTTAATTCATTTACATTTAAATTAATTACTAATAGGAAGAACTTACTTTTGCCATTTTGTTAATTTTTTTCTTTATATCCTGTAGCTTTTTGTCCCTTTCATCTTCTCTTTCTGCCTTACTTTGTGTTACATTGATTTTTTTAATTGTGAAATGTCTTTTCCTGTTGTGTATATTGTAGATATTTTGGTTATGGTTAATTATGCAATTACTAAGAATATCTCAATTTTATAATTTTAAACTGAAAAACTGATAACAACTTCACTTCAATTACATACATATACTCTATTCCTTTACAGTTCTATCCTTCTCTTTATGTTATTGCATAGATATTAGTTCTACCATTTAAATTCTATACAGGAGTTAAAAGTGAATATATGCACCAAAATTTTGATGATACAGGTTAGTATATTTATCCATGTACTGACCTTCATTAGAGGATTTTATAATTTTCTTTTAGCCTTATGTTGCTATCGAGCATCCTTCCTTTTAACCTTGAAGACCACCCTTTCTCATTTCTTATACATCAGGTCAATTGGTAATAAACCCCCACAACTTTCCTGGAAAAGTCTTCATTATTTTTTGAAGGACAGTTTTACTGTATACAGTATTGTTGATTGACAGATTCTTTCTTTCAGCACTTTGAATGTATTTTTCCCAATACCTCTGGGCTGTAATGTTTCAGCTAAGAAATCCGATAATAACCTTGAGACCTCCCTGACAACTGACAATTCATTTTCTCTTGTTGATTTCAAGATATATCCCTTTGTCTTTGACTTATAGTGGTTTTATTACAATACTTTTCTCCATAGGTCTCTTTTGATTTTCCTAGTTAGGGGTCATTGAGTTTCTTGAATCTGCATGTCCTCAGATTTCTAAAGTTTGTGGCAATGATTTCCTCAAATAAGCCCTCTGTCTCTTTCTTTTCTCTCTTCTCTTTCTGAGACACCCATAATGCATGTATTGCTCTATTTGTTAGAGTCCATAAGCTCATCTCTTTTTCTACATTTTGTTTTTGTTTTTGGTTTTTGCTCCCGTGAAAAAGTAATTTCAAATGACCTGTCTTCATTTCTGACTTTTCTTCTGCTTGACCAAGTCTACTTTTGAAGACCTCCAGTAAATGTTTATTGATTTTACTGTACCACAGAGTTTCTTTTTATAATAATTTATATCTCCCTATTGATATTTATATCTGGAATTTTTTCAGATATTTAGGGCTGGATAATCATGTAAAGATCAATTAATTTAATTGATCCTATCAGTAAGCTAAAATGGAAAATATTTGATTATATCAATAGATGCAGAAAACACATTTGACAATTCCAATACAGTTTATGATTAAACTCACCAAAGTGTCAATAGAAGCAACTTCCTCAACTTCAGAAAGACTGTCTACAAAAACAATACAGCTTACATCAAACTTAATGTTTAGAAATGAAATGCTTCCTACTAAGATTTGGAACAAGGCAAGAATGTAACCTACCATTCTTATTCAGCTTTGTACTCGCATGCAAAACTAATGATACCAAATATTGTGAGGATTTGGAGCAACAGGTAGTCTCATTCATGTCGATGGGAATACAAAATGGTACAGCCACTGTGATAGACAATTTGGCAATTCATTATAAACTTCAACATTGCCTTACCATATGATCCAGCAGTTGTCCTCTATACCATTTAGAAAAATTAGTTGGAAACTTACATCCACAGAATCCTCAGACATGATTATGTATAGCGACTTTATTTATAATTGCCAAAAATTGAAATCACACAAGATGTCTGTTAATCGGTGAATGGATAGAGAAACTGGAGTTAATCCATAAAACGGAATATTATTCAGTATTTAAAAAATTAGCCATCATGCAATTAAAAGACGTGGAGGAATTTTAAAAGCAAAATGGTTAGTGAAAGAAGCCAATTTTAAAGGGCCACAGACTGTATTATCCCAACTCTATGACATTCTGGAAAAGGCAAAACTATGGAGATAGTTAAAAACATCATTGATGGGGCCTCCCTGGTGGCGCAGTGGTTGAGAGTCCGCCTGCCGATGCAGGGGATACGGGTTCGTGCCCCGGTCTGGGAGGATCCCATATGCCGCGGAGCGGCTGGGCCCGTGAGCCATGGCTGCTGAGCCTGCTCATCCGGAGCCTGTGCTCTGCAACGGGAGAGACCACGACAGTGAGAGGCCCGCGTACCACAAAAAAAAAAAAAAAAACATCATTGATTACCAACCAGGGCTTTGTGTGTTACTTATATCACTACTTCTGAAGTTTTAGTTTTTTAATACAAGTATTCTGCCTTTAGGAAAAAAAATGTTTGATTTTCTCTCCTAAAACTATTTTTGACATCAAAACTGATTGTCAGTTAAACCCTTAAGAATCTGTGTATTTTTCAGAGTGTTAACATTAAAAGTGATATAGTTACTGAAACAATGATTAATCTTGCCAAAATATTTTTTAAGTTTATTAGAATTAAATCAGTAATGTGTCATGAAAACATATGATATGATTAATCTTATTTTGTTATTTTTCAATGCCATTTGGATTGAAAGTACTGTTACTCAAAAAGAATAACAAAATTTAACTTCGTAAAATGTTCTTAAGAAAATCTTAAGATCTTTGGTATACTAGTTTATTAAATTAGTATTTGCATTTAGGTAATATGGCCACAATTATATGAAAAGACCAAGGGTTAAAAAAATAACTTAAGCAACCATTCTGTTTTTCATTTCTATTTAGTATCCAAAGATGATAACCTTAGAGGCATTTTCAGTTGTTTTGGCACAGTTGCTTGGAATTAACCTGGGATTAACATATAATAATGACATCTACAATTGTTACTGTCCAGGAACTACATGCATAATGAATCCTGAAGCAATGCAAGATGTTATTTTTATCAAATCTTTGTCTTCTTTTGGGAGATGTTTCTTGCATTTCTTGATGAATAATTTCTCTCAATATAACTTGAATAAGAATATTTTTATTAAATACCTACAAGTTATTTTAAAGCTTATTAAAGGGAATGAGTATTGGATATTGTAGAAAATGTGCTTCATAGTTCTATATTCAGTGCTACAGTATCGAGTCGTTGATGATGACTTTGTGTGGAGTACTAGAATCTTGAGGTGAAATTCATTCATTCTATCAAAAAAGTTTTAAACTATGTACTGTGTCACAAGTATTGTGTTTGTCATATAAATGATTAGCGAGATAGAAAAAACCTATATACCTTATATTAGTCCATCAGGGCAGAAACTTAAAAAGTTGAAATAAGAATAAACAAGATTTAAACAGCTTATGATAAGTGCCAGGAGGGAAATAAATAGGGAATACATGGGGAAGAGAAACTTACTGATAAAGTGGTCTAGGAAGTTTTCTATGAGGCAAAAGTTATGTTAGGACCTGCAAGAGAAGAAATAAATCTAGTCATGTGAAGAACTTGTTGAAAACTTTTCAGGGAAAGCAAGTGAAGTGATACTTGGATAGCAAAAAATTTTAAGAGCTCAAAGACTGGAAAAAAAGGGCTTGGGGGAGGGATAAAACAAAGAAACAAAAGAAATGGCTGAAACTATAAGGAAGAATGTTAAAGGCATAGACATTAAAAAAAAAAAAAAAAAAGGAAAGTAAAATACAAAGAGGCTAAGGAACCATGAGTCAGAGGAAGAAGTCCAGGAGGTAATAGGAAATGTAGGAAAGAGCCTGAGCAAGCAATCATGATGTAGAAATTGGGATTTTATGATAAATTTTAAAAACCACATTTTAATTGATTTATGCAGTATGGATAATATAATATATTTTGTAAGATGAATGTTAAATATATCAGAAAGAACAGCTGTATAGTAATATTGTTACTGAATTCAGTCCTATAGACCCTAGGCTCTCTGCCTGGGCAGGGGAGAGTTCTTTTTTTGTTTTATTCAAGCAGCAGAGTAACGAAACCGAAGCTGAGATCCATCGACACAGCACAAGCTTTCCTCAGTGGGCAAGGAATGGAGAAGCAGGAACTAAGTTCACAGATCAACTTCTCACCCGTGTGGTGAGAGGGATTTACTTTTAGAGAGTAAGGACAAAGGTAGGAAGAGTGAGGCTGATGATGGGGACGCATATGCGTTAGTCTACAAGGGTAGAGGCAGGGCTATTTTGAGGGAGTGGGGTGCCCCCTTTTATTAATCCTTCTTGTTCCTTAATGTCCATTTATGGGCCCTGGTAGGTGTGTCGTTTAATAAACTAATATAGTAAAATCAGTGTATAATGAGACTCAGGCTCTGTTGGAGGTCAGATTCCTCGCCATCTTGGTCCCAGCTGGTTCCATCTGTTTGTTTGTTTGTAGCTTCCTTTCTTATCTCTGGACCCTTTACCTTAAAGATTTATGTTGGGCTTCCCTGGTGGCGCAGTGGTTGAGAGTCCGCCTGCCGATGCAGGGGACACAGGTTCGTGCCCCGGTCTGGGAAGATCCCACATGCTGCGGAGCGGCTGGGCCCGTGAGCCATGGCCGCTGAGCCTGCACGTCCGGAGCCCGTGCTTCGCAGCGGGAGAGGCCACAACAGTGAGAGGCCCGCGTACCGCAAAAAAAAAAAAAAAAGATTTATGTTAACTCCTGCTAAATGTGCATGTTGGCAGGTTTTGAGCAGAGACCTGGAGCACTTTGGCAACAGTATTTGGTAAATAATGATTCTCATAATAATCTACAGCAGTTTCATAAGACTGAGAGGAAGAGAGATGTCAAGAATTATTTATAGAGGTTCTGGTTCAAGATGGTGAGTTAGGAAGAACTTGAACTTCTGTCCGCCCTCAGACAAGCCAACTCTATGGCTATGCATGGAACAGTTTCCTCAGAAAAAACCAAAAAGCTTGCTCAAGACACCTACACAGAGGGCAAACGAGAAGAAACCTGCATCGAAGAGGGTAGGAAAGGCTAAGAACCAATCTCACCATAATTCCTACCCCCAGCAAGGTGACCCGAAATCGGGAGGGAACTCAAACCTAGAGATTCTCTCTGAGGGGTGAAGGATTTGAATGCTTATTGGACACCCTAACCGGTAAGACCTGCAACTGAGAGACGAACCCCCAAACATCTAGCTGTGAAAGACAATTGGACTTGCACATATGAGCCAAATAAGGCTATAGTGAACCGAGAAAGAGATCTTAAAACTTTTGAACTCACTTGCCACCTCTGTGGCCTGTTGAGAGGCACCCAGTCTTTATGCCAAAGAGGCTTACTTTCTCATATTAACGTGCTGGCTGGAAGGTCAGGCATCCAATTGAACACACATCTAGAAGCCTGCTAAGGTACTCTCTGGGGATGGAGGCTGGTGGATGCCATCTTTGTGTTCTCCCTCCACCTCGCTACAGCTTGCTGGATTCTCCTGGAAAGGAGCTTGTACCATCCCCTGGCACCCCAGTTTTTGTGGTTGCCACCCACAGGTTGCCACCTCTGGGCTCTGGCGGCCAGCTGGGTTTAAGCTCACAGGTTCCACAAAACTGTAAACAAGATTTCTTAAACAGCTACGACCCCCAGGTCGCAGCAAGAGGCCACAGTCCTAGGAACCCAGTCTTTCTGTGAAAGAGGCCTATTAGCTTATCTTCATAGCTGTGGCCTGGGGGGCAGGCTTCTAATGAAACCCATGTCGAAAGTCCTACTGTAATCTTTTTCAGAGGCCTTGGAGGATGGGAACTATCTTCCAGGCCTCCATCTGCCATGTTCCAGAGAACCAGTATCTCCAGGAGGGGAGTTTGTACAGGCTTCCGCTGCTTTAGTTTCTGTGGCTGCTGCCCAGGAGACACCCCTTGATGGCCTGGCTCTGGTGCCCAGAGGGACTTGCGTTCCTGGGTCCCCTGGGACTGTAACAGGACCGATTGGAGAGGTAGTTCATGGCGAGCTGTCACCCCAGGGCACTGCACAGGTAGCAGACTGAAACACACCCCAGATTTTCTGTGAAAGTGGCCCATTTACCTGTCCAGGAGCTTTTGCCTGAGGGGCGTGCTTACTGTTTGGCTCACATCTTGGGGCCAACGGTGATTCTCTCAACAAGCAGAGGCCAGTGGGCATAACTGTTCACCCTCCCCCTTCCTTGCTCCAGCTCCTCGGCGTCTCTCAGAAAGGACCTTACAACTTTGTCTGGTGCCCTGAATTTTGTTGCTGCTGCCGGGGAACATGTGTAGACCACCTGGCTCGGGTGGCCAGCAGGACTTATGCTTGTGGGTACCACAGGATGGTAACCCACGGAGAAAGTGTTTCAGCTGGTTGCCACCTGCATGGCACAGCAAACAGACGCTAGAACCAGAATTGCAGTCTTTCTGTGAAAGAAGTCTTTTCGCTTACCTTCATAATTGCTGCATGAGAATCAGGTTTCTAGTTAAACACAAATCCAACAACTGACTGCGATCCTTTCCAGAGACCGCAGAGGGTGAGTGCTATCACTGCTCTATCTGCTGTACCCTAGAGTGCCACTATCTTCCATAGAGGAGCTTCTGCAGGTGCCTGGTGCACTATTTTTTGTGGCTGCTGCCTTGGAGACACCTGTTGATCATGTAGCCCTAGTGGCAGGGGAGCTTGTGTTCCTGGGTTTCATGGAGCTATAACAAACAGGCAGTTCTTGAGAGCAAAAGACCCTGAATAGCCATAGCAATCTTGAGAAAGAAGAACAAAGTTGGAGACATCATATACCTGATTCCAGGACTAAGACACACAAAAGCAAACAAGCCTGGAACATTTGTGTCAGAGTATAAGGAGGCGTTCAAAGAATTATGGAGATTTGTCACAGGGACACAAAGCAGTTTGAAAGGGGCTCCCCATAGGCAAATCTGGGACAATTTGAAAGTCATTTGTAATGTTTGTAATGGATTATAACCCACTGAGTGTAACAGGAAGATATGATTCCATATTCATGTAAATAGATGAATGAATTGAAAATGTGATTAGAAATGAGATTTTACATAAAACTTCTCTCCAAATAATTATTAAGTGATAAGGAAGGAAAGAAATGTTAGAGTGAAGACTGGCAGACACACCTTAATCAACTGATCAAAGTGACTTTTACCAAAAATAGAACAAGTTGAAATCATATGCTGCCTGTTAGGATGCAACGGAGCAGACAAAGTCAGCAACACTTCTGTGATGAGGTTGCCCAGATGCATAACCTCAGTCTAACTATGGGGAAACATTTAATAAACCCAAATTGAGGGACCTTTTACCAAATAATCAGCCTGTAATTATAAAACTTTTCAATGTCATGAAATTCAACAAAAAATGTAATCAACTAAGCTAAGGAGACATGAGAACTAAATGCAGTGGTTGATTTTGAACTGGATCCTTTTGCTATAAAGTGCCAATACTGTGATGAAGGGGAAATTTGAATGTGATGTGAGGATTAGATTTTAGCACCGTATCATTATTTCCTGATATTGAAGGTATGATTTCAGAGAATTCATTTCTATGTAAGAGTTATACATTAAAATATTTAGAGTAATCAGGATCTCCCGTTGGCAATTTACTCAACCATTTCAGGAAACAAAATTTGGTTTTCGTACTTTTGTATCATTTCTCTAATCTCATAGAGATTGTTACAAATTTAAACAAAAGCCCATTAAACAGTGCACTTAGAAATATATAAATATCAAAATAAAAAGAATCTAGGGTTTATACATTCTATATACTCAGTGTTGAGATATTTTAATTAATTAATTTTGTTAGCAAAGTACAAATAATTCTGACTTTTAATTAACACAGTCCACCATTGTTTATTCCTTCATTTTTCCATATTATTCCTAGTATGTTTCATTTTCTTAATAATAATTAGTACTTTTTATAATAATTATTATAATTATGATGGTGTTGTCAATAATAATGAAAATAATAAATAGTAAGACATACTTAAACAGAGCTTTATGTGTGCCAAGCACTGTTTTGTTTAATATATTCTAAATCATGTAACCTTAACATCTTCTACTTATTAGATGTCTGTTATATTGAATTATAATAGAAAGGAACTTATTCTTGCATTACTAATTGTATTAAAAATAAAGCACTCTCCTGTTTTGGCTATTCTCTAAGTGAAATAGTACAGAATTCATAGTACGTTATTGAAGGAGTATTACTTTGATACTGATTTTATTCCTTTTAACTGAGGAATATAATTTAATTTTAGACATTCCCATGGTGTAAAGTTTTTTAGCAGTTGCAGCATGGATCAATTCAAACATACAGCTTCACAGCCTGAATTTGAATGTCTTCAGAATCAAACAGTTTCAAAAGTGGTTCCACAAGGAAGAGTTTCAGTTTGTGGCAATGGAGTTTTGGAACCGCCAGAGCAATGTGACTGTGGTGGGCCAGAGGTTGGTGAGAAACATTAATAGCTTATCTAAAGATTTGTTTCTGTGTTCATCATGTAGTCTTATAAATATAGTTGTGATATAAGTGGGAGGACTTTTTTTTTTAATGTTGCACCATTTTATCAAATAGCTAAGATGGGGAGATATAAGGCATGTGATAACTGGCTCATCCTGAATTTGAAATATTTGAAGAATTTAAGTTTGGGGTAAGTGCAGTGTGGTTAAAGAAGTAGATTTTCCTTGTTGTGTAAACATTACCCACCTTTCTGTATCATAAACATCAGTTCCAACAGTAGTATAATTATCACCTAAATCATCCCTGAATTCCTCCAAAGTGACTGAATTGGATCACTGAGTTCTTAAGTGTATGCTGTTGTTCACCTCCTCATCTCCTAATTTCCGTTCTTGCATGTATAGAGCCTCTTTTATTTTAACTTCGTTTCACAGAATTGGATTAATCACAATCCTTGGTTTGTTGTTATATTTAGCTTTTTGCTTTTTATCTTTTTGTTTTTCATTTGTGCTTGGTAAGGTAGCTAATCATTGCATTTTCTTGTTGTTGCCTTCATATACTCATGTGTGGTGATTATTTTAATGTTTCATATTTCCTTGCTGAGATGTAAGCTCTAATTGTTAGGAGCTAAAATCTGTATAATCTGATGGCGTTATAATTTTTAAGTGAATGACTCAAATCTTCTGTATATTTTTACTAATTTTGTTTGCCTGAACTCTCAGCACTTGAGAAATAATATTGATATCTCCAACTATACAGTTGGATTTGCCTAATTCCCATTATCATTTACTCAATTCATATTTTATATATTTTGTATTTCTTTTATATGGTGTAAATTTATTTACAATTGTTGTACCTTCCTAGAAATTTAATACTTTACCTTCAAATACTGAATCTCTTTATTTCTAATGTTGATTTCTGTTTTAATGTCTATTTGGTCTGGTATAATCTGTATATCTGTATACATATTTTATGTCTATATCTATGCACACACTAGCTTCCTTAAATTAGTATTTCCCTGATATTTCTCTATTCTCATTTAGGTTTTCTTTACTATTAAGCTCAGTATTTACCTTAGGTTGTAATTTATTATTCAATCTGTCTTTGATTTATAAGATTATCTCAAATATTATTGTGATTAATATTTTTAAATTAACTAAAGTCCATAGTTTATTCCGATTTCCTTTGTTTTTACCTAATGGCCTTTTTCTCTCCCAGGATCTTTTCCAGGATACCTCATTACATTTAATTTTCTTATGCTCCTCTAGATTGCATATTTTTATAAATTTAGTTGTCTCAAAATTTTTGTATTTTCTATATTCAATTTGCCACATTTGTTCTTAGTTGAATTTTTGTTGAATCTGTTTATTTTGTTTTCCTTTCTTCCAGTATTTCTTTTGTGATTTAGTCTATATGTACTGTTTATTTTCCTTTAGTGATTATCTTTGCATTTTTACCATAGATGTTTAATGGTAAACATCTATCTGGGCCACCTTCTTCCCAGATCACAGTGTTTACAACCCAGTTAACTTTCTTGTAAAATACTCTTGTAAAATATTTCATTTCTTTACATTAGAAAGTACTATGAAGAATTTATTCAGAAAATAGTTGCTTTATTTTACCTTCCATTCCTTTTTATCAGTGTTTTTGTATGTCGAAGTTTCCTTCAGAAATAATCTCCCATTTAATTACAATTTTCTTTAAAATATATTTTAGTACAGTTCTCTCTGTAGTAAACTCTGCCCACTTTTGTTTAGCAGTAAATATTTATACCATTCCATTATTTCACTGTGATATATAATATATATGAAATATATACAGAAAATACGGATGAAGAGTGTAATACATAGATACTTAACAAGCACCTGAATACTTTGCACTAAGGTCAAAGCAGTCCTTACCTCTGCCAAAGAATTTCTTTGTGTGTCCACTCTCAATATACCTCCTTTTTCCAATCATCATTTAGAATTTAAAGGTATCATTTCAGTACTTTCTTGTCATCATAGTTTTAGTTTTCCTCCTATTTTCCCATCTTTATACAATATAGTTTGATTAACTGTGTTCTACTATTATATAATTGGCAATCATATGATTTGTGTCATCTGTAACTTGGTCTTTCACCCAGTATTGTACTGGAACATCCATCAACTTTTGAATGTAGCTATATTCCAATTGTTTTCATTGCTTTTAGTATTGAGTTTATGAAAATTTCAGTTTATTTATGCATTATTTGTGAAATGAAAACTTAAGTTTATTTCAGTTTATGACTGTAAAGACTCATTTATTTATGAATTTTCTTGCACATGTTTCCTGCTGCACATGTGCTTGCGTTTCACTAGGGTGTATGTGTACCAACAAGTGAATGTGCTGTGTCATGAGGTATACATGTATATATAACTTTGAGGATATCTTACTTACTTTGGGTTTTCCTATGGTTGAATGGTCTTTTCATGGCTTTTACACATTTGTCTGTCATTTCATCCGCATTCACTTGTATGAATTATCAGTAATTTATCACCAATATGCTGGAAGGCTAGGATGTATGCTGATTCTTCAGTAAACTGAGTTTTTTCGGCATGAGACAAGTCTTACAGAGAGGACCTTCAGTGACCTAGGAGTTTAGGTAAAGGAGTAGGTGGGTGTACAGCTTATGGGGGTACAGCTTCCTGTTTGTGGACTTGACCAGTGTCAGAGGCCAATCTGTTTATAGTGGAACTTTCCCAGGAAAAGTTCTTCACTGAACCATGGGATAAAGTTCATTAGTTCCAAATTCCAGGAGCCAGTGAATATCAGGAAATTTAGGGCCATTGGATGAAATCAGCTGTGTAAGTGATCAGAGATGCCTGTGGTTGCAGGGGGTCCTAATCAGTTACAGTGCCCAGTGGCCGGGTTTTTTTCGCCTTTTATCCTGGACTGCTTTCAATGATTCTTCTGGCTGAGCTCCACCTACCCCCATTGAAATGTAACTGCTTGTTTTGTAAGTCAGTATAGATGGATTATTTGGATTGTAGAGTCTGTCTTTAGTCATATATGCTTAAATAGCATGGGATGCAAATTTTCTCAGTTGCAGACCATTATAAAAGTGTTATGATTTTGACAGAATACCTATACATTCAATAATATTTCACACTGGTATAATAATATTTCAGATTTGGTATAATCCTGAGATGACATATTATTGTGGGGAGGAGAGTATTGCGGTGCTCTAAGTCTTGCCTAATGAAATTGAAATGAACTTCATCAACTTCCCAGAATGGAAGTTTTTACTGCTAGTGAAAACTACTAGCAGTATCCAGTGCTATATGCTAAAGGCCAGTAGTGGCAAAAATTATTTTAATTATTGTTGATTTGTTAATCACTCTGGGAACAATGGTTTCCACTTCTGTTTAAACCTCAGTACTATAATGTAAGGCTCTAATTACCTGTGACTTCCTCTAGCCAGACAGTACTTTTTTTTTCTCGTTTGCAACATTTTACAACCTTGAAACGCTTTAGGAGTATAGGCAGTTCTTAGTTTATCATGAACATACATCACATCTGAGAACTGAGAACAAATTTATCCAATGATAAAGACTAACAAAAGAACAAAAATATATAAAAGGCATAAAACAAACTAATGGCCAGGTTAGTTCATTGTTTAATAAGCTCAGACATACACATTTGCAGAAAATTTAACTGGCTATAAAGTTACTTGTAGCTACTTGTGCATGATGTGGATCATAGAACGTCCATGGCCTGCCCCAGCTAACTGCACAGTACTGAGTATCCTTGGCTTTCAAGGTGGCACCATTGTCTGACTAGATGTGTAAATATCATCCATTTAGGAGTACTTGATTAGTATGGTTCATGTCTGCTGTGCAGAGGAATTGCTGTGTCATATCTGGAAAGGTGTCTATTGCAGTCAATGTCAAACAATACCCTTGAGAGGAGATTAGGGGCTAATATGCTGTATTTGTGAGGACTGGCCATGTCCATTGCCCTGGGCTGTGTGCCCTGGATTTCCTTTTCTCACTTGACTGTAACTGGTAGAAAAGACACATTTGCCTGTCTTCCTTGGTCCCAAGTGCTGGAAACACTAGGTCTTGTTTTGGAGCCCAGTCTTGGATTATAAGTGGATTGCAAGTGTCTCAGAACACATAGATGTGTTATAAATTGTTTTCAATATCTAAACTTGCAAGCTGATTTTGATCTTTTGGGTCTAGTGAGATACTGAAGAAAGATTTTACTATAATTCCCGCTACCACACACCAAGTGCCTTCGGTCTATAACTGCATCATGTCTGGAATTGCCATTGCTATTGGAGCCACTGCCATGTTTAGCTTATATAAGCCACCGTCTACTGGCCACGCAGGGCTATACTAAGATGACAGATTTTCTTGAGTATCCCCGCATATGCTGTCTCCTTGATCAAGACAGTGATCTTCTGACCAGCTCCCTTTCCCCTTCCTATTCCTTTCTCCCCCTCCCCTTCCCACTGTATCTTGTGCCGCTTCACAATAACAATCTAGAGAGGCCAGGATAGCTGTGTGGCTTCCAGTCATATACTCATCCCTACTTTCACTGTCTTAATCGTAGCATTTCCACATTGAGAACATCCCATAAAATCAAGAGAACTGTTACATTTATGTAGAATATCTATCCCCATCATCTATTCAGCATAAATCTATTATTTATGACTGTTTGGGTATGTGTTAGCCCTAAAGAACCCACCAGAAATGTATGTGATTTGAGAGCATTTCCAAATCTAAGTAAGAATATTCTTTCAACCTCACCCCTGGGGACTTCCTGGTACTATAATGGCCTGTGCTCAGGATAGATGAAAGGCTTGACAACTTGGTTACCATCACTTCTCCATCCCATCTTGACCAGTATATATGGCTTTCATTTCATGTGGATGAAACCCTTTATTCTTGTCCTGTTTATTGTTGAAGAAGGTAAGATCTGTGTACTGAGTGGGTACCAAGCGTTTCGGGTGAATGCCAATCAAATGGTATCATGTCAGACAGGATAGTCTGCCAATAGTAAATACATGGTGTCCAGGAATAACTCCTGCTCACAGCCCAAACCTTAAAGTACCATGGCTGTTCTGTAGCCCAGTAGTGAGAGAGAATTTCTCCGAAGGGCAGACAGTTTCCTCATTAGATTCTCTCTGGCCTAATATCCATGTCTACATGAACATATGACTCAGACTTGAACCATTGATTTTTCTGTCCCTTGGCCTGCAGGAAATTACATTTAGCTTTTGCCAAGGTGTCCATTCTGGGTAGTTTATTGCCCAGTTCCTAAATAGTTTTTCAGAGATTATTCCTGCGATACAACAGTACGTTCAGTTGTCTCTGATAGCCTGTTTGCACTGTGTGGATGAACTGATTAATCTGATTTGGGTCACTATTTCATCATCTGGGCACTCTCAAGTCTTCATTTAAAATCCAAGATGGAGTCACAGTGGACCTAAGGGAAGAGGTAGCTTGCCCCACTGGATTTCAAGGGTATGTATTGGAAAATGAGAATTCATCTTGGATAGGCCACTGTTTTATTATAGCTGTAAAGACTGTTAAAAGAAACAGGGGCATCACTGGTGGCACAGCGGTTGAGAATCTGCCTGCCAGTTGGCAGGGGACACAGGTTCGAGCCCTGGTCTGAGAAGATCCCACATGCCACGGAGCAACTGGGTCCGTGAGCCACAACTACTGAGCCTGCGCATCTGGAGCCTGTGCTCCGCAACAAGAGAGGCTGTGATAGTGAGAGGCCTGCACACCGCGATGAAGAGTGGCCCCCGCTTGCCGCAACTAGAGATAGCCCTCACACAGAAACGAAGACCCCACACAGCCAAAAATAAATAAATTAATGAATTTAAAATACAAACAAACAAAAAACGAAAACAAGACACCAGGCCCCAAATGGAGTCCGTTGCGCTAAACCTCACATCACCAAACTGAGAGATTTACCTTAACTACACTTCTGGCTCTTCCAGAAATGGAATCTTAAACCAGTCAATCAGGAATCATCTGGCCAGCACTAGTTAGGTAATCTGCCTGATAGACCTCTGCCATCCCCTAAAGTAGTAACTTTGCAATAATCAGCCCACCTTTTTGCCAGTATAACTTCCTTGTTCCCACTCCTTTCTGCCTATAAAAGTCTTCCCTATTTTACAGCTCTTCAGAGTTTCTTTCTTTCTTTTTTTTTTTTTTTACTTTTTTTTTCTTTTCTGGCCATTCCATGTGGCATGCAGGATCTTAGTCCCCTGACCAGGGATCAAACCCATGCCCCCTGCAGTGGAAGCACGGAGTCTTAACCACTGGACCACCAGGGAAGTCCCGTGGAGCTTCTTTCTAACTGTTAAATTGGATGCTGCCCAATTTGAATCAATTTTTGCTCAAATAAATTCTTAAAAGTTTTAATATGCCTCAGATTATCTTTTAACAAGACCTACTGCAGTAAGCCTTTACATTCTCTTTCTCCACATCCATGTCATTAGACAGTGTGTTCATTGACCAGTGGTACTTAGAGCATGAGGTTGGTTCTAAAAGTGACGGAGGGACTTTGAAGCCTTCATATCCAGCAGAACTTACATCGATCCATAATATGCTATTTGGATGAGACTTTATGATTTCTTCAGGCTTTTGCCTAAGCATATCTCTAATTTCTTTCTTTTCTTACTCATTGTAAGAACATATCTCAGTAAATTTTGGAGTGACTAAACCGGTCTTGATCACCAGGGATTTTTCTGCCTATAGTTATGGCCACCAGCAGAAGGGAAGTAGTTTTTATTTTCTTGAAAGTATAAGTGGGTGAACAGCAAGCCCAATAAACTTTGTTTTGTATTGCAAGACCATCACTTCCCACTGAGGGAACCTTTCAGGAGTCTCAACAACAGTGGTCAAAAACCATTTGCCCTCACTCTCACTGAAGACTTTACTGAACAAGTCTGCTTCTGCATACCATACCTGGCCAGATGATCCATGGGGCCTATCTGCGTTTATATCCACAAAGGCATTGTGACCTTGTCTTTTCTTGTCTGCACAGAGACTCATGATGTGTCTAGGTGGCCTTCATTATACTTATTTATATTTTCTTTCTGACTTGCTGAGTTTTTGAATTTGAGTGATGCTACACCTGATTAAATGTGGAAAATATGTAGAACGTTTACATTACCACAGACAGTTTTCCCTTACCAAATCCAAGTCAATCCCATAAATATCTAAACTTCTAATTTCTGTCACAACACATTCATTGTACTATTAAGTTTATAACAAAGTGTCAAAATGCTTTCCAAAACGGTTGTACTATTGTGCATTCCATTCCTCTCTGTATGACAGTGGCGGTTGTTCTGAATCCTCACCACTTTTGTTACTGCCAGTCTTCTTCATTTTAGTCATTTCAGTTTGTGCTGGTATCTCATTGCAGTTTTAGTTTGTATTTTCCTGATGACTAATTATATGGGACAGTATTTCATGTGATTATTGGGCATTCATATGTTTCCTTTTTAAAATGTTCAAATATTTGGCAACGTTTAATGGGGTTATTTGTCTTTTTATTATATACTTACAGGAATTCTTAATATAAACTATACACAAGCCTTCGCCAGGTTTTCTCCCAGTATGTGGCTTAGCTTTGTGTTTTCTTAATGACATCTTTCAAAGAGTCAAAGTTTTTAATTTGATGAAGTCCAGTTTATAATGTTCTTCTTTGATGTATTATGCTACTTGTAGCCTATCTATCCTAAATTTGTGAAGCTTCCTTGTAAATGTTCTTCTAGAAGTCTACAAATTTTAGTTTTTATGTGTATGTGTATGATCCATTTTGAGTAATTTGTGGCACTTTGTAAGTTAAGGATCAAGGGATATTTTTCTCCATAAAGATATCCAGTTGTTCTAGACCCATTTGTTGAAGAGACTGTCCTTCCCCCATTGAATTACCTTGGTACATTTACTGAAAAACAATTCATGACATACTTTGTGTTCGAATAATCTACGTATCTATCCAGTACCAGGTCTCCTTATCCTAATGCACAAAATCAGGTAAAATGTATCTTCGTGTTTGGTTACTTCTTTCTCAAGATAGATTTGGCTATTTTCGGTCTTTATATTTCTATATAAAAATTTAAATCAACTTTTCCATTTCTACCCACCCCCTAAAAAAAAAAACTCTTGAAATTTTTTTAAAAATCTAAAAATGAATTTATGGAGAATTGAATAGTATACATAATGTGATTTTCAAACCATGAACATGGTATATTGTTCCATTTATTTAGGTATCTGTAATTACTTAAATGTAACCCTAAGTAGTTCATGTTTTGAATATTATTGTAAATTGCATATTTTTTTAAAAAATTCAATTTTCAGTGCACTTTGCAAGTATATAGAAATAAAATTAAATAATGAAAGTTGTTGATTCCTCCTGTAGTCAGCTTAGCATTACTTTGTTTTTTTTTTTTTTTGTTTTTTTTTTGTTTTGTTTTTTTTTTTGTTTTTTTTTTTTGTGGTACGCGGGCCTCTCACTGTTGTGGCCTCTCCCGTTGCGGAGCACAGGCTCCGGATGCGCAGGCTCAGCAGCCATGGCTCACGGGCCCAGCCGCTCCGCGGCATATGGGATCCTCCCAGACCGGGGCACGAACCCGTATCCCCTGCATCGGCAGGCGGACTCTCAACCACTGCGCCACCAGGGAGGCCCTCCTGTAGTCAGCTTAGCATTACTTTGAATGACTGGTTTATATTTTGGAAAATACCTGCAAAATGCCTAAGTCAAAATTATCAAATAACCAATAAGTATCTGAAAAAGAGTATGCTTATGGTGTTTATTCCAGAAATAGAGAAATGTTTCAGTATTTTTCAACATATATCATTAAAGTAACAAAGAGATAAAAATTACAAGATATTAAATATTGAAGAAACATTTGATAAAATGTTATGCTCTGAACAACATTGTGAATTATCCTCATGTTTTGAACTGTTATTTAAACAATATATTGTGTCACTAAGTGACATATGGGTAATTTTTTCTGTGTTATATTACAGGGATATCTATTGTGGAAAGTTAGTTTGTCTCTGGACAGGTACAGAAGTAGTGCCGTTTAAAAATTTTGATACTCAATATACTTTCCTTGGAGGCATTGTGTGTCTAAGTGCACATCTAAGAAATTCGACACCAGTAACTTCCCGAGACGATTATACCTATGTAAAGAATGGCACTATGTGTGGTCCAAATCAGGTAAACACAAATTCTTCGTGATTCTATACATGGTCTGTGAGCGTCTTAGTGTCTGTGTATGTGTGTTTGTGTATGAGAGAGAGTGCACTTAAGATTTTTAGTTCTGTGCTGACTAGTTCTGTGGTTTGGGGCGTAGACTTCCACTGACAGTTCCACATTTTAGCCACCCTTTCCCATCTTGCCCTTTCAGCTCTTCTTCCTGTTTTTCCTTAGGACTCTGAGGCTGCAGCTCCTCTAAAGCAGTGTAAGGCTGATCAACTAGGCTCTCCCCTTTGCCACTGTGTTCCCTGTGGTTGCTTTCTCACTTCATCTCATCCAACAGTGACCTTCATTTTATTTCAAAATCCCAGGAAGTCCTTTACTCTCTCCCCTTCTAATTGTCTCTTTCTGATTTTCCTTTACTCTCATTTATTGGGAAAAGGGAGGCTATTGTGAGTGCCAAGTCTGTGAATTTGAGGCCATTGTGAGTGCCAAGTCTGTGAATTTGAATTGGAATCATTCTGTGGTTATTTTTAAAAGTCATCAAGGACATACTTTATGTTCATTTGTTATTCTACAGTGTTCAGTTGTTTTCAGAGAGGTTAGATAGTAAAGGCTTCTTTACCACATTCTCATCAAATGTGGGTCCTTTGTAAAAATCAGTCTATCAATTGATAGATAAGAAAAGAGAGAAAAAGATTTTATGTCTTATCTATCAACATAAAGAAGAGTATGTCTTCCTTGTCAATTATAAAAATTATAAATGTTATACTCCTAAATTTAATACTGTAATATATTAAGTGAATAATATATTACATGAAGATAAGCATTATTCCAGCAATGCAAGTTTGCTCAATATTGGTTGTGATAGAAGGCGTCTTTGAATTGTTTATTTAGAAGACAGAACAGGAGTTTATCAGACTGATTGTAGCTCATATAAGTAGGTGAGGGGTATTAAGCATATCTTATTAACATAATCATTTCAAACTTGAAGAAAATGTCTGGGGCATGTAATTTTCCAAAAATAGTTAAGCTAATCAGTGACCGAATAAATAAAATTAACTGTCTTTTCCTTACCCATTCTTATGCACAGAACTGTATGAAAACATGCTCACATAACCCAAGATTTTCTCCTCAGGAAATATTTTTTTAGTTATATCAAGGATTTTTTTTTTGAACTGTGATGTGATTTCTTCTGGGACACGATTAGTGTTTCTTTTTTAAAGAGGGAAATCTTATGTGTTAGTTAATATTCAAAACACTGTCCCAACCACTGACCATGGCTAAGTATTTTCATAGTATCTTTTGCTTTTCCTGTCATTACAAAAGAGCCAGCTACAAATCGATCTGTTTAGTTGAAAGAAATTATATCAGAAGCATGGTTCTTAACTTTTCCTGGCTTATTTTTCTCCTAAAAACAAGCCAGGGAAGTGTGACTGGTATTGCCTCAATGACAAGAACACTAGAATGAAAAGAGTTTTGTGGACAGGTAATGCTGGTTTGTCCAACATTTTGTTATCCTTGCTGGCTTTATCAGAGCACTTTCAGTTAATGAACAAGCTGATATTTGTTCTTTCCTTAATTAGCAATGGTGATAGAAAATAATGATATTTTTAGACTATTCATCAGATAGGGGATATTCTACCAGATACTTAAGAAAATCCGTCAGATAGTAGATTCCCCCGAAGATAGTCAAATTAAATTGAAATTTGGATAGACAAATATTAACATAGAGTCTACATAGAAATCAGGTTAAATAAATAAATAATTAAGATAATATCCTATATTTAGTGAGCATTTACTGTGTGCCAAACACTGCTTTTGTTCCTTTATCTGTAACAAGCTATTTCACCTTCATAACCTTGAGATAGTTATACTTATTATTCCAAATTCAAAGATGGATAAACTGAGGTAAAGAAGATTAAATAAATTTCTCAAGGTCACCTTTCCTAATGCAAAAGATAAGAGATATGGTCATTAAAGTTGGGAAAAAAATGTAAAAATGACAGGAACACTGGTATTGAGCGTTGATCATTGGGCTCTGTGAGTAAAATAGTTCTTGTACTGAATATTGGCTCTGTCAGTCAGTGGTGGTGTGACCTTAAAAGTATACATTTAATTCTCATCAAATATAAAATGAGGATATAAAATATATATAGAAAGTGCAAAGACAGATCCTAGCTCATTACCAACAGTCAATACAAGTTAGCTATTTTTGTACTTATACCAATTAATATCGATAAATGCACAGTTCTGCTCCCTCAAGGGAAAAAATGGTTTCTGGTTCTCAAAATACGATATTTGATAAGGTAACAACACACCATTTGACTCCAAGTTCTTTTATTAGAATGAGCAGATCTGAAATCCAGATTCATCTGAGGTATATATATCTTGTGCATCTAATTTTCTTACCAAGTACAATTGTTCAACTCTTGACTTTAAATTTAAAATTTTTGTCATTGGTGGTTGTTTTCACATTTTAGTTTTGTAACAGAGGATCTTGCACAGACGTCACTGTCAGCTCAGACGCAACTTGTATCTCCAAAATAAAGTGCAATGGACATGGGGTATGTATAATGGTTACTCTGTTTCTAAGTATAGTTATTTTGATCCATGTCAATAACATTTTTCAGTATAATAATGCTTAAAATTATTTGGGGTGTAGAAATGTATTTGGGAAATTGAAATCGAATAAGAAAAGCAGACTCCATTATTCGTACGTATGTATGTGATTTATGTGTTCAATCAGATCATATAGGCTTCATGACCAAATAATTTGCTTTGAACTTTGTACTAAAATCCAATATGAAGCAATCTATTATTATACTGTTAGATTAAGATTATGAAATTTTGGAAATGAGCTCATTAAGGATTACACATATACATTTATACATACATAAAAATATTGCTTATAATTGAGTGTATGTGTACTGATAAATATTTAAATGCTCACACAATATATATTATACATATTACTTATAATCTCATATTTTTATGGGAGCAGACTTTCTTGTTCATTATGATCTGCTTCATCCTTGAACAGCTTCAATGTGTTTCCCTGCATGTCTCTTCCTTACTATATTTGAAAAGTTATCCACTGATGGACTTTCAGATAATGTTAAATTTTTACTTAACTATTGTAACTAATGGTACAGTGGACACTGTTGTACCTTCACCTTTGCACATTTATCTGACTTCTTAAATTGTTAGCAGTGAAATCTGATGAGCCAAATATATGTACCGTTTAAATTTTCATTAATATTATATTGTCTTCAAGAAATATTATACCAGTTTTTGGTCTCACCTGTCATGTATAAAAATGCATATTTCCGGGCTTCCCTGGTGGCGCTGTGGTTGAGAGTCCGCCTGCCGATGCAGGGGACACGGGTTCGTGCCCCGGTCCGGGAGGATCCCACATGCCGCAGAGCGGCTGGGCCCGTGAGCCATGGCCGCTGAGCCTGCGCGTCCGGAGCCTGTTCTCCACAACGGGAGAGGCCACAACAATGAGAGGCCCGCGTACCGCAAAAAAAAAAAAAAAAAAAATGCATGTTTCCTCATATTCTGGTCAGACTAGTTTCTCTGTCTTTTGAATTTCTTCAAACATGCTAAATCCATTGTTAACTTGCATTTCTTTAGTAATTAATTATACAGTCCTTAAGTATGTATGGTCACATTTTCCATTTGCATTTCTATTTGTCCATCCATTGTGAAATTATCTACCAGGTTATGGAAATTTTGTAAACTTTGTAAGTTTTTCCAAGCATGTCTTTGGCTTTAACTGTGTGGCTAGTGTCTCCTGCCATACTGATGCTTCCTATTTTATATAGTAATCCAGGAGAAAAGTGAGCTGTGTGTCTTTTAAAAATTTTTTCTCCCAGATCACTTACATGTGCTATTATTTACAGTTTCTTTTCTGTTTCTTTCCTCTCTTATTTAATTTTAATTAATTTCTTGTTAAGTTTTTCACAAACCTATTTCTAGATTCTCTATAATGTTTCTGGCCCTTCCTTCAATTCACCCACCAGATCACATTTATAGATATTTTCTAGCCTTCCTATTTCTAGCCAAATAAATTTTGCTATCTATGTCTGATAAAGAATACTTCTCCCTTTGTTTTTCCCCCCCTTTTTTTTTTTTTGGTAAAAATTGGCTCTTATCATGGCTAATTTTTTTTGAACTAGCACAATTCATAGTATATTTAAACTCCCACTATTTTATAATTTCTAGCTTCATAATTCCTATGCCTTTCTAGAATAAGGCATTTCAGTTGTATCAGAATATTATATACTTTTATTTAAAAGTACAAGAGATAAATAAGAGAAAATCAATGGGACATTTGAAAAGATATTGCATGAACATTATTATATTAATTTTTAACTTAAGAATTGCTTTCCACATTACTATAAAAAACTACCTATAATATACTAAATTATAGTACTTTAATAATTTACATTGACTAAAAATAGCAAATAACGTGTTTAATTTCTATCTTACACATCAAATGCACTTTTTAAATTTGGTTTTGGCTTTAGGTTTGCAATACTCTCCATAACTGTCACTGTGACGTTGGATATGCTCCTCCACAATGTGAACCAATGCCTTCATCACCAGGAGGAAGTATCAATGACGGGTTTTGGCTTACGTCAGGTTAGTATCCAGATCACGGTATTCCAACAGAGCCTTCTGCACTTAGAGGAACAGTATACACCTCCACGGTCTGTGTGGCTATTGAGCACCTAGCATGTGGATAGTGCAACCAAGGAACTAAAGCTTCCATCTTATTTCACTTTAATATAAATTTAAATAGTCAGTTGTGATTAGTAGCTACTAAATTAGGCAGTGCAGCTCTAGATCATATTGTCAATCAAAATTTTGTATATGGTTTAAATTCAAATCTAGACATGAACACTTTAACAGATCTTCTCTGAATTTTAACAGTGGTTTCCAGAACTTTTCTATTTGTACAACAGAGTTTTCTAGATAGGTATAGTTAAATGATAGAATAGGTGATAGTTTTAATATGTAGTCTGTATATTCCAAGGATGTTAACTGTTGTGATGTGCTAGTTCACAGCAGAGTTGCCTCTTTCAAGTTTTAACTCTACTATTGAAAGGTGAAAATAATAAAATCTTCCACATCCAAAGTATATGGATAGTAGATGGCACAAAACATTTTTAAATTTATTTGGTGAACATTCGTGCACAACTGTAGCCTGTTTGATTTTTCTAAACTTCACAATGTGAAACTCTCAGAACACTGTAATTCCATTAAGGTCTTTCCATCATTTGTGCTTCTGTTTTGTGCCTCTGTTTTTATTTATTTTAGTTATGTATATGTTGTAAACCTGACAGTAGAGCATTGTATTTGCCTTAAAATAGCCAATGAAATGTTAAAGAATTTTAATGTAAATATTTACATTTAGCCCAACCTATTTACCATTTTCTAGGGCTTTTCAACTCCTCCAGCACATTCATATTTCTGTGTGGGTTCATTCCTTTCAACCTGTAAAACTCTCTTTTGTATTTCTTTTTGTGTGTACCTTGTAGTGATCAATTGTCTCAGCTTTTGTCTTTAAAATGTTTTCATAATGTCTTAATTTGTGAACGGTATTTTCACTGGAAGTAGAATTGCTTCTTTCAGCAGTTTAAAGATGTAATCCCATTGTATCCTGGCTTCCGTTGGGTGATGAGAATGCAGCTGGCATTCTTATTATTCATCCCAATAATATAGTGCTTCTTTCATTCCTTGTCTGAGTGGCAGACTTACTTTATATCTTTGATTTTCCATAGTGTCGCTATGGTTTACCAAGACGTGTATTTCTTTGAATTTATCTTGCTTGGTTTGGCGAGATTCTTGAATATATAGGTGGGTGTATTTCTGGAAATTTTGAAAAAATTAGTAGTCATTGTCTCTTTTTTAATATTTATTTTTTATTAAGAATATTTTGCTTTTTAAAAAATTTACACACAGTAGCATTCACTCTGTGGTATATAGTTCTATGAGGATTGAAAAATGTATGTATTCCGTTCCCACCACCACAGCCATGATGCACAACAGGTCCATCACCTCAGATCTTCCCTCTGGCTGCTGCCCTTTGTATTCATCTCCCACTGCCAGTTCCTTGCAACCAGTGACCTGGTCTCTGTCACTATAGATTTGCCTTTTCCAGAATGTTCTATACAGCATACATGCATTTGAGATTCATTCTCATTGGCATATGTTTTAATAGTTCATTCTTTATTACTGTTAAGTAGCCTCCTATTGAAAAGATGAACTATATAGTTTGTTTATCCATTCACACATTGTAGGGTATTTGGGTTGTTTCTAGATTTTGGCAATTTTGAATAACACTGCTGTAAACGTGCACATAGGCTTTCGTCTGTATTTAAGTTCTCACTTTTTGATGGGTAAATACCTAGGCACTTTTGTCTATATGTAAGTTCTCACTATAATACCTATAAGTGAGATAGCTGGATCGTTTACTCAGTGTATTTTTTTTAATGAGTGTATTTTTAATGTTTTAAGAAACAGCCAAGCTATTTTCCAAAGTGGCTTTACCATTTTCCTTCCCTCCATTCATCTGTGAGAGTCCCATTTACTCTGCACAGATGATCCACACTTCACAAGCATTTGGTATTGTCGTTTTTGGTGGTTTTGTTTGGTTTTTTTTTTGCCAGCTTTAGATGTGTAATGATATCCCACTGTTATTTTTAGTTAGCTTACTATGTTGAAATAATTATACACTCATAAAGAGTTGCAAAAAAATTTAGAGGGCAGTCTTACGAATACTTTACTCAGCTTCAGTCAATGTTAACATGTTTCAGTACTACAGTAGAATATCAAAACCAGGAAATGGACATTGATGAAATACACAGACCTTATTCACATTTCACCAGTATACATACACTTATCTGTGTATACGTGTGTGTATGCATTCACATGTGCGTATATTTAGTTCTATGCAATTTCACCACACGTTCAAGTTTGGGTACCCACCATCACAATCAAGATATAGAACTGCATCATCACTACATGGCCCCTGATATTGTTCCTCCTTTATATAGCTACACTGATTCCCTCTTTCCCCTTTCCGAACTTTTGGCAACCACTAAACTGCTCTTCATCTTTCTAATTATGTTATTTCATGAATGTTATATAAATGCAACCATGTAGTTTGTATCTTTTTGAGGTTGTCTTTTCCTCTCACTTCATTCCTTTGTATTGATGACTAGTATTCCTTTGTATGTCTGTAGCATATTTTGTTTAATTATTCACCCATTGAAGGACATTGTGTGGATGGCAATTTTTAGTTATTATGAATAGATCTGCAATGAAAATCTGTGCGGAAGTTTCTGCATGAAAATAAATGTTTAATTCTCTGGGAAGCATGGCCGAGAGTGAAATTGCTGTGTCTATGGTAAGCCATTTATAATTTTAAAAGCAACTGCCAAGCTTTTTGCAGAGTGGCTATATACTGTTTGACATCCCCACCAGTGATAAATGAATGGGTTTTTTGCAGCCTTGCCAACATTTGAAGATACCACTATTTTTTTTTGCCATTCTATTGGTGTGTTTTAATATCTCATTGTGTTCTTAATTTGTACTTCCCTAATGGATAATGATATTGAATATCTTTAATGTGTTTATTTGGCACCTGCATATCCACTTAAGTGAAAAGTCTGTTCATATCTTTTTCCCATTTGCTAATTGTATTGTTTATTAAATGTTGAGTTTTCACATAAACATCTATTTTGTGGGATTTGTGATTTGAACATATTCTCTCCAAGTGTTTTTTCTCAGACCAAAAGGTTTTTTTTTCCAATTCTTATTTTGATAAGCTCTTCTTTTTCCCTTTTTGGATCTATGTTTTTGGTGTCAAGTATATGAATTCTTTGTCAGTCTTAAGTCTTGAAATTTTTTGCTATGATATCCGTAAAAGGTATAGTTTTATGTTTTATATTTAAGTCCCTGATCCATTTTGAGTTACTTTTTATAAAGGGTGGGAGATTAATTTTCCGATTTATGGGTGTCAAATTGTTCTAGCACAATTCTTTGAAAAACCTGTCTTTTGTCCACTGTGTTGATTTTGCACCTTTGTTAAAAATTAATTGGACATTTTTGTGTTGATGTATTTCTCAGATCTCTATTCTGTTCCATTGATCTATGTGTCATTCCCTCCACCAATACTACACTGTTTTGATTATTGTAGTTATAGGGTAATCTTGAACAGCAGGAAAAGTGAGTCTTCCCATTTCATTCTTCTTTTTCAAAATGGTTTTGGCTATTTTAAGGTTTCTCCTTTCCATATACATTAAGCTTGTCTATATTTACAAAAAAATTTTGCCGTGATTTTGATGCAAATTGTGTTAAATGTATGGATCAATTTAGGAAGTTTCACATTTTTATTATTTACTATTGAATCTTCCAGTCTATGAACACAGTATTCTTTCCATTTATATGTCTTCTTTAATTTCCTTCATCATAATTTTGTAATTTTCACCAGATACTATATATTTTATTATTTCATATTTGTTATTTCACTTTCTTTAGAGGTATTGTAAATAATGTTGTACTATAATAGAACATATTTTTATTTTATATTTATAAACACCAGTTAAAATGATTAATCAATGTTTATCACTCCTACATCATCTAACTCCTTTCAATCAACTTTGCATGTATATTTGTCCACTTGTGAATCATATGAAATAAATGTTCATGCCCAAATATAATAAAAGGTAAAAAGATACTATCCTAGATCTTCTTTACAATACAGAACGTTCTAGGTATTTGTGACAAAATATTACATGCTGAAGTATGATTAACTGGATGAGAATATCATATTTCCTTTTTGCTACTAGAAATATTCTGTTCATTCATTGATTCTTCAGTTGGAGGAAAATTATGATAGCATCGTCCACTCTGATGACTTGTAGTATGAGATTTCATTTGGATGATCAATTTCAACACCACCATTATAGAGTTTAAAAACAAGAGCCCTGGAGGGGCTCTTTTGTACCTTCCTGAAAGTTGATATATTACTTGGGCAACAAAATTAGAAAACTGAAATTTGCCAATGGAAAAAATAAGGAGTATAGAAATAAACTCTCACATATGCAGTCTAATGATTTTCAATTAGGATGCCATGACCACTCAAGGGGAGAAAGGACGATCTTTTCAACAAATAATATTGGGATAACTGGATATCAATATGCAAAAGAATGAAGTTGGACCCTTACTTACACCTTAAAAAAAATTATCTCCAAATGAATCAAGGATTTAAATGTCAAGAGCTAAAACTATAAAATCCTTAGAAGAAAACAAAGGGGGCAGTATTCATAACATTGGATTTAGAAATGATTTATTGAATACAACACTGAAAGCACAGGCAACAGAAGAAAAAAGTAGATAAATTAGAATTTTATAATTAAAAACTGTTGTGCATCAAAGGACACTATTGATAAAGGAAAAAGCTAACACACAGAATAAGAGAAAATGTTCACAAATCGTATATCTGATGAAAATTAATATGTAGAATATGTAAAATATTCCTACAACTCAGCTACAAAGAAACATAAAATCCAATTAAAAATGGCAAAAGACCTGAATAGACATCTCTTCAAAAAAGATACATAGATGGACAATAAGCACATACAAAGTTGCTCAACGTCACTAATTGTTAGGGAATTGCAGGTCGAAACTCCAACTAGATACTAATCCAAACCTATTGGGATGGCTATTATTTAAAAATTTCAGAAAATATCAAGTTCTGATGAGAATGTGGAGAAATTGAAACCCCTGTGCATTGCTGGTGGAAATGTAGAAGTGCTGCAGCCCGTGTGGAAAATGGTATGGTGGTTCCTCATAAAATTAAACATAGAATTACCATATTACCCTGAATTTACACATCTAGGTATATACCCCAAAGCACTGAAAGCATGGACTCACAGATATTTGGACACCCATGTTCTTAGCAGCATTATTCACAATAGCTGAAAGGTGAAAACACTCAAACGTCCATCAACAGTATACCCATATGGTGGTATATACATACAATGGAAAATTATTTAGCTTTAAAAAGGAATGAAGTTCTGACACATGGTACAATATGGATGGAACTTGACAACCTTATGCTAACTAAAATGAGCCAGTCACAAGAGGACAAGTATTGGTTGATTGTGCTTTTATGAGGTACGTACAGTAGTCAATTCATAGGGACAAAGTAGAAAGGTAGTTGCCTGGGGCTGGAGGGAGGGGGACTGGTAAGTCAATGTTTAAAGGATTGAATTTCAGTTTGGGAGGATGAAAACGTTCTAGAGTTTGATGGTAATAACAGATGCACAAAGATGTGAATGTACTTAATGCCATTGACTGTACACTCAAAAATATTTAAAGTAATAAATTTCATGTGTTGAGTATTTTACCACAGTAAAGCAAAATTGTCAGGCAAAAATTCCATTTTATGACATCACCAAAAATAATACAATGTTTAGATATAATTTTATGGAAAGAAGTGTAAGATATACACTGAAAGCTAAAACTACATTATTGAAAGAATGATCTACATAAATGTAAAGACATCTCCTGTTAATGTATTGGAAGGCTCAATATTATTGCTCCAAATACTCTCAAAATTGATCTACAAATTCAACACAATCCTTAGCAAGCCCAAGCTGTCTCTTTTGCAGAAACTGAAAAGTTGATCTTAAAAGTCTTACAGAAATGCAAGCAACACAGAATAGTAAAAACAATCTTGAACACATAGTTTTCAAGAAAACTTGAAACTGAAAACATAATTCCAAAACATATTACAAAGCTAAATAATCAAGACAGTGTAGTACTGTCTCAAGAATAAGGATAGATATTTAGTTCAATAGAAGAGCGAGTCCAGAAATAAAGCTTCATGTTAACAGTCATGGATTTTTGACAAAGATGCCAAAACAATTCAAAGGACAAAGGATGGTCTTCTAAAACAATGGTGTAGGGACAAGTCGATATCCACATGCAAACGAAGTTAGATTACTGCATCACAAGGTTCACAAAAATTAACTGAAATTGGATCATAGATCTAAATGTAAGAGCTAAGGTTATAAAACACTCAGAACACATATTAGTAAATCTTTGTGACCTTGGCATAGGCTGTGTTATCGAAGACACCAAAGCACAAGTGAAGAAAGAAGCAGTAGACTGATTGAATTTCATCAAAATTGATAACTTTTGTGCTGCAAATGATACAACCAAGACAGTGAAGGACAAACTACAGAGTGGGAGAAAATATTTGTAAATATTGTATCTCATAGGGGACTTGTATCCAGAATATATAAAGAACCCTTACAAGTCCATAATAAAAAGACAAATAACCCAATTAAAAATGGGAAGGGATTTAGGGACTTCACTGGTGGCGCAGTGCTTAAGAACCCGCCTGCCGGGCTTCCCTGGTGGCGCAGTGGTTGAGGGTCCGCCTGCCGATGCAGGGGACACGGGTTCGTGCCCCGGTCCGGGAGGATCCCACGTGCCGCGGAGCGGCTGGGCCCGTGAGCCATGGCCGCTGGGCCTGCGCGTCCGGAGCCTGTGCTCCGCAACGGGAGAGGCCACAGCAGTGAGATGCCCACGTACCGCAAAAAAAAAAAAAAAAAAAAAAAAAAAAGAACCCGCCTGCCAATGCAGGGGACACAGGTTCGAGCCCTGGTCCAGGAAGATCCCACATGCCGTGGAGCAACTAAGCCCGTGCGCCACAACTACTGAGCCTTTGCTCTAGAGCCCATGAGCCACAACTACTGAGCCCACGTGCCACAACTACTGAAGCCCGCGCGCCTGGAGCCCGTGCTCCACAACAAGAGAAGCAACTGCAATGAGAAGACCGCGCACCACAACGAAGAGTAGCCCCCATTCACCACAACTAGAGAAAACCCGCGTGCAGCAATGAAGACCCAATGCAGCCTAAATAAATAAATAAATAAATAAATAAATAAATAAATAAAGGGAAGGGATTTAAATAAACACACCTCCATAGAAGATATACCAATGGCCAAAAAGCCCATGAAAAGATGTTCAACATCTTAGGAAAATGCAAACCAAAACCACGAGATACTACACACATTAGGATAGCTATTATAATAAAAAACACAGGCAACAAGTACTAGTGAGGATGTGGAGAAATTGGGATCTTCTTGGTGTTCTTTTTACCACTACTGCTCAAACTCTGGTATCTCTTTTCCACTCTCACCCCAGTAAGAGCTGCTGTCTAATTAGCTTCAGATTGTCTCATACTATGTATGTATATATACACATATATATTCCTTATCCTTCTGCCAAGGACACCTGCGAGGATCCCCTTAACAGTTTTGGAATCCTTAATTTACAGAGCAACTTACTGTTCAATGCTGCACCCTTCAGGTTCCCACCATTTCTTCTACTGTGAACTCTGTCTTCTGCTCCATGGGAATGATGTACTTTGCTTAGGACTCCAGTTCTCTGTTCTGAGATCAGCAAATTATCCATAGGTAGAATTGTATTTCCATAAAATCAACATCATGTTTTCTTTTCTTCAGATACTATAGTTCTGTGTTTCCTGTTGACTTCCAGAAACCATTTCCTTCATGTTTTATCCTGTTTCATATTTTTATTATTTGACACATATAATGGAAAAATTTCATCATGCCCACAAGTGGAAGCTCCCAATCTTTCTTCCTTAGAGTAATGGATATCTTCCAGTTAATCTAATAGTAATCTCTTTAATCAGTCTTTGGAGTAATTAAGCACATGAGAAGGAAGCTCCACTTGCAATATGATAATTTTAGTAAAGATGGATTAAAGGAGAATGGACCTTTTCTGATGGGTGAGGCCAGGAAAGGAGAGCTATAAAGTGTTGAGTTCTACCATAGCATGAGACTGCTGCATGTTTGATTAGTTTCAATATTTTTGCATATATTTGCTAATTTATTTCTTATAATACATAAAACTTCCTAAACCACTTTAAGGTAAATTACTTCTAATCAACATATAATTGGACTGTGTGTGTGTTTCAATATCACTGATCCTTTTGTCTTTTTGAGGGGGCATTCAATTCATTTACACTTAATATCCTCAATAGTTGCTTTGGTGGTAATTCTGATTGCTTGATATAGTTTTTTGTATTTTAATTGTCTGGTTTATTTCTTTTGCTTAACTGGACCAAGTTTCCATAGATTTAGTTTTCTAGTTTTATGTAATGTCCTTATAATGCCAAGAGGAATATCTATTTTTCTAATTAGTACAGTCAAAATTAAAACAATATCACTTTATACATCTATTATGTAAATTAACCTAGTCTACTATTGTTTTTTTAAATTAGCCTCAGTTATATCAATAATTTTCTGTAAATAATTTTTAAAAGTTCTTTTCTTTTTTTGCTCTGTATTTTAAATGGAAGAACCTATTAGATGAAAATATCAATCTGATGTGTTCTAAGTAGTAGTTCATAGAAGGGAATATGACAGATTAAAATACATTAGAAAGTAGCACATAAATAAATACTAAATATACATACAAAGATTAAAAATAAATTATATATATATATATACTTGACAGAAATATATAATGCACTTTGGGGCATAGTCACAGAATATTGGAAAACACTTTTAAATTTAAGTTTATTAACTCTATGGTTATATTATTTGAATTCCAAAGTTTTATAATTCAAATTATTAATATGCTTTGAATACCATTTTTGAAAAAGTTAAAAGGTACTCTTATGTTTTCAGGTAAAAGTACAGACATGTTGATAAAACGACGTGGTGCTTCTCGAAAAAATGGCCTTGTGATCAGTTTCTACGTTTTCCTGCCTTTCCTCATTTTAATTCCCATCATTGCTCTTAAATGGAATAAAATGAAGATATTTTGGAGCAGAGAGGGTACAGTAAGTGAAGGGTAAGTAAACTCATTATTTAACTCATATTTAATATTAAAAATGATTTAGGAGGAAATTCAAATATTATTCAGAATATTATAAGTAGGGACTCCTGGATGGATTGGGTAAATGTTCAGAAACATACCAAATATTTAGAAACATACCACATTTTTTTCAGATTTCAGGCAGGTGGGTAAGTTTCATGCTTATATAGGCCCAGGAACAACTGAAGTAACTCAATAAATCCTCATTACCTTTCGAATAGCAAGCCATGTTGGCTGTAACTGCTTTAGAAGGTCTGTCTACTTCCCAAGCAACCCTGTTTCCTTTCACTGACATTCACTTGTGCCAAGAAGATTAATAGAGACAGAGCAGCACAGAATAAAGAAGGTGAAGATTAATAGAGACAGGGCAGCATAGAATATGAGGAAGGTGAAGTTTAACAGAGACAAGGCAGCACAGAATATGAGGAATCTGAAGATTAATAGAGAGAGGGCAGCATAGAATATGAAGAAGGTGAAGATTAATGAAGACAGGGCAGCATAGAATATGGGGAAGGTGAGGATTAATGAAGACAGGGCAGCATAGAATGTGGGGAAGGTGAGGATTAATGAAGACAGGGCAGCATAGAATATGGGGAAGGTGAGGATTAGTAGAGACAGGGAAGTATAGAATACACGGAAACTGAGAAAATATAACATGGCAAAGAATGAGGGAGAGAACACACATAGGATACTGCCCATTTTACACATAATTAATATCACTCGTGTGTTTCTAAAATTAGAATTAAGGCACTTGAGCAGCTTTTCCGTTTATGATTTTTTTTTTTTTTTTGTAGAGCAGAACTTGATTAGGTCTTTTTTTTAATGAGGTATAATTAACATATGACATTATATTAGTTTCATGTTTACATCTTAATGCTTTGATATTTGTATATATTGCAAAATGATCACCACAGTGAGTCCAGTTAATATTTGTCACCATACATAGTTACAAAAATTTGGTTTTCTCCTGATGAGGACTTTCAAGATCTACTCTTTTAGCAAGTTTCAAATGTGTAATTCGTTATTTTAACTATAGTCACCATGCTGTACATTATATCCCCATGACTTATTTTTTTTACAACTGGAAGTTTGTACCTTTTGACCCTCTTTACCCATTTTGCTCACCGCCCCCTCATCCCATTTTTCTGGCAACCACCAATCTGTTCTCTGTATCTATAAGGGTGGTTTTTTTTGTAGATTCCACATGTAAGTGGGATCATACTTTGTCTTTCTCTGTCTGACTTACTTCACTTTCATACTGCTTTTTTCTTTACTGTAACAACAATACAAGCCACAATTTGCTTAGTGAATATTTAGGAAAATGAGAATGCAGAAGCAAGGGTAAAGAAGTGGGTCTCATTTCTTCATTGTAAAGGAAATCATTTTTGTTTCTCATTTGTGTAGCCAGAGACAAAATAATGATATAAAATTTCAGTCAACACCTCTACTTCCCAAGTTAGTTAATCTTATTTATGAACAAGTTAGCAGCAACCAGGTAATTCAGGGTAGTGTTCTGCATGATTCATCAATCATTCAACTGTTATAAACTGACTTAATTGGATGATATCTGGCACATCTTCCTGTGCTCTTACTTAAGACATCTTGGACAAATCTGAATAGTTGCAAGAACTCGATCTGACTTTGAGAAGAGATGCTAGAGTAAGGTACCACTGATCATAAAGAACAAAGTCTGCTCATGACAGCCTAAACTTTAGGGCAGCAGTAAATGGTTTCAGGGCTGCAAGGGCAAGAAATGCTGTAGAGCTGAAACACAAAAGGGTGGTAAGGAAATGGATGGTTATGAGCTAGGCCATTGTCTCCATCACCCAAAGCCTTTACAGTTGACATCGTCTCTTCTTGTCCATGTCCATTCTCTCCAAGATGACTGCTCTGCTTACACATGGCCCAGAGTACCTATCTCAACTCTTTCTAGTTTCATTTTCAAGTAAAAATCCCAATAATCTTCCAAAACCAGTGCCTGTTCGTTCATTTTCTCAAGAGACAGAAGGAAATAACTGTGCAAGTGTATCTCATTTCAGCCAGTGTTCTGTCTGGATTCATAATCCTGAGTTAGGTGTTCAAGCCTGATTTTATCATCTGTGAACAAAGAATTGTAGCCATTTAGTAGGAACCTTTACACCATGACATTCCTCTTCAATAGGAGCTGAGTGTGTATAGGAGCCGAAGAACAAATGAATGCTGTATAAATACCACAAAGTGTAACTAAGCATAGCTAATAGAGAGGCCTCATTAAGAACCTCATTAACAGAAGTGAAATAATAACTATTCACGTAGGTATTTGATAGAAATCATATAACTGAAGTTATGATAATTTAAGAATATGCAAATTATCTGTTTAACTTGGGAGAAGCATTATCATAGGTATTTTAATATTTCATCCAGTCTTCCATGTAGACAAAATAAAGAAAAGTAATAGATGGATTTTTAGTTTGAAATTTTAAAAATGCTTATTAACGTATTTAAAAGTTAGGCTAACCTCAGAAAAAAACCAAGCACTACAATATATGATCCCTGAGTAGCATATAGGAAGCAAAGCGGATATTGGTACATATTAATTGAGTAATTAGGACAAATCTAGCTTTATTACTTTTCTTGACTTTAAGATTACAGTGTTTCCTAACCTTAAAAATAATTCTGTATCTTTAAACAGATCTCTATCAGAAGACAGCAGTAGGAACAGTAACAGCAACGAGTCTTACAGTTAAAGGTGAAGTAAAAGAATCAAACTATTGACAAAATGATATAATTCATTAAATACTTTAAAAATATTTTTAACAGTACCTCAGTATAAGGAAGATATTATTCCGTATTTCATCATTTTGATTTCTATTTGTTGCTATCATATACTAAAACAAAGACTAAAACAAGCCATTTGATGTTAATTTTATTTTATACTTATCTAGAAACATTTAATGTTAACTCATATTAGCCACAGATTTATTAACCAACATCTTTGTAAAATGAAATGACTTCAATGGGATTTTTAATATTTTCTTAAAATATTTATGTGCAATCATGCATTTGATTGGTAGATTTAACGTTCTAACTAAGAGGTTTACACAGGTTGTCTCCCAACACTTGTATTTATTTCTCACTAACAATAACTCCCGGGTTATTGTTCTCCTTATTTTATTTTTTTTAAACTTTTTCATTTTGTATTGGAGTATAGCCGATTAACAATGTTGTGATAGTTTCAGGTGCACAACAAAGCAACTCAGCCAAACATATACATGTATCCATGCTCCTCCAGACTCCGCTTCCATCCAGGCTGCCACAGAACATTGTGTTCTCCTTATTTTAGAAATAAGGAAACAGACATAAAGAATGTAAATAATTCCGCACATGTATAGAATTTTAGTGAGTTTTTTGAGTTTGAGTTTGACAACCAGACACTAAGGTTGAAGCTCTTAAGAACTCTGCAATTTTGCCACATATTTTCTGATACAAGACTGGCGATGGGGAATGGAATTTATGCTTATTGAGGACCTAGAGGATGCCAGGTAAATGCTAAATGCACTCACCCTCCAAGGCAGAAGAACAATTCTTTACCATCAGACGGGATAAAGGAGGCTTCTGTATATGTCGTTCAACTTTCTAACTCATATGTGTAAAGAAATTGTGATGTTTGACATATTAGACTTATCCCTGGGAGTAAAGGAAAACAATCAAAAACTCATCTAAGTGTGAGACCCCAAGTTCATATCTTTACTTACCTGCCACATCTGACTTTGATGGAGAAAAAAGTCAGTGGGTCTCTGTTTCGTTATCGGCCACCAAACAAATCACTTATGACTCCTGTCCTCAATGTAAAGTGGTCTTATTTCCGCCTAGACCACCTTCTCCCTCTTCTCTGATCACGTTACTGAAAGCCCGCATCTTAGGTGAAGATTCTGGCCCTCGGCTGTCTTCTTCTCATGTCCTCCGTCATAGTTCCTGCATCATGCTGGGTGTCTTCACCTGAACTTCTCACCTCCACACAACCTCAGTCATTTTCTCATAGAGCGGTACACTGAGCACGCCTCTCCCCGACTTTCTCCAAGTCTTAAGTCGTAAATTCAGTATCTTGCTTTCTTTTACACTTTTTTCTATTTTTCACAGTCTTCTCCTGCCACCAGTACTTTATGGTTATATTAAGGTCTTGCCTCAAGAATTGGACACATTCATTCAATAAACATATTTTATAAGTTGGTTATAAAAGGTGATGAAAGGTGATTCTTTATGAGGAAGATGAGAGAAGTGGGGCTAACTGGGCAGTTGACACTGAAGGAGGAACTGGGTGGCAACTTGAAATGTGGTTGACTGAGTAGGCCCTAGGGAGCAAGTGACGTGTCAGCAAGGAATCGGAGGAGGCGCAAATAATGACCCAGTTTAGATATTTGAAAGGAGTCACCTGACATCACTGTCAGCTCACAGAAGGCTTCCATCTAAATGCAAAGGATACAGTACAGCAAGAGAGGGTGCAGGCAAGCGCTGGGGGTCAGAGAGACGCCTCAGGCACAAGGTCTCAAGGTTCCTTATTTTAAATTTTAAACAGCCCATCGTAAATCCCACTGCCCTTATCTCAGCAAAAAGTGAAACCAGATATTCAGGCTTTCACACAGCTAAAGAGAGAGCTTTACCGTTCCAGCTGTAAATCAAGTCTGTCTTAGACAGGCATAGAGCTGGCAGAGCTACCCATGCATATACCCGGGCAGGAACTTTTCAAGCACATGAATGATACAATGAAAAGAAAATGTCAGGACTAATCCAGGAGAGAAAGGATGTTACCTCAGACCAGGGATAGTAAAGATGGTCTTAGGAATAAATTTTGAAGGTGAACCAACAGAATGAATTGAGAGTTTGGCTGTAGAGTGTAAGAAAAAGTGCTTAAATGATGTTCATTCCTATACAGCAGGAAGATAGCGAGGCTACCATGTAAAAGACCTCTCTGTGTCTAAATTTGTGCTCTTAATATATTTAAAAATTTATTTTAAAATGTACAGATGTTGAAGGAGAAAATCTGCCTAGGTAACTATGAGCCAGGACCAGTCTGATATGCCACGATTAAAAGGTTACATTTCCTCATAGATGAATGGAATGTAGTTGAAGTATTTTTGACGTGGTAAGAGAGGGATTTAGCAAGATATGGTGCACTTTTTACAAAATTCACAAGGATAAATTAGGAGAAAATTCAGTCAGATTCAGTCAGAACTGGAGACTAGTGAAATGGAATATACAGGAAAAGTGTGATGAGGGCAGGATTGGTTAAGACAGAAAGAAAAACACAGTTTTCAGAGACCTAACAGGGGCAGACTTGGTTGAAGTGGTGACTGGATGGATGTATTTGGGTTAGAATAAAAGAGAACTACAAAGACAAACATTTCTGACACAATGGATAAGGACAGCTTTTACTAATGGCATGTTGTACAGCAGCTGAGAACCAGCTTGGTTTTGGAGCGATGAAGCGGAGGGGAGTAAAGAAGGAGTTCGTTCTGAACATGTGTGGGGGGGACACCTGTTGGCAACGCACAGAGGACTGTTGGGAGTTCGCCTCCTCTGTCTTCACATGTTGTATTGCTCTTTTTCTCTCTGTTTCCTTGTTCATGACTTTCTTTGACCCATGTAAAACATAGAGTCCATGTAAATGAGACATATATAAATAGCAGTTTATAGCATTTCCTTTTAATGTGGCTATCACAAATGTGTCTGGAAAAAATCAAACCAAAGAAACAAAAAAACCTTGGGTTTACAAATTCTGTAGAGCACAGGTATAGATTGTGACAGTATCAACTGTCTTATATTAATTAATTGATAACCTGTAGTTTTGTAGTAAAATTAGACAGCTTTTATTAACCATTAAAAATGTAGCATTTCTTTTTTCTGTATTTCTTTTAGAATGGTAACCAAACAATACTGTCAAAAGCCATAGCTTGGAGAAAAGATATTGCATATTGCCAAGAAACACACCATTAACTGGCCTGGTTCAAGAATAAAAAAATCTGCTTTTCTCTCCTTTTATGATGGCTTAAAGCTTTCAATTTCAAAAACAAAAGTAAATCCTGTGAGTGAAAGTATGTCGCCTTGTTTCGATTCATTCAGTTCTCGAGCCCAAGTTTGTGTGCCCGATGCACAGTGAGACCAAACAAAGGGAAACGTCAATGTTTGGAGCAGAGAAAGGTTTATGGCCAGGACCAACCAAGGAGAACGGACAGCTCGTGCTCAAAAATGCCAACTCCCTGATGATTTTGGGGAAGAATGTTTATAGGCAAAATTTGGGGCAAGGGCTGCAGGGTATGGAACCTTCCCCTGGTTGGTTGGTGGTGAGGTAACAGGGCGCTGTTCCAGGAATCTCAGTCATCAGGCCTTCCAGCCAGTGTGGGTCCACATGCTTGTGCTCAGCCTGAAGTGACTTCCTGCATCTGGCTTGAGGGGGCCCTAATTCCTGTTGAAGAGCTCAGACATATGCATCAGACTGTTCCGCACATCCCCAAAGAGCAACAGCACCAGGCCCCATGCTGCACTGTTGTTTCTTCCTGCCTTCCCTCACTTCCCTGATTAGTAACTGTTTGAATACACCCTTTGGAACTCAGAGAAGGTCTAGGAAGCTGAAAGCCTTTTTTTCTGACAAACTGGAAACTGGGGACTCGCAAAGGCTTTTGTGCCCAGGAGGGCTCCACAGGGTCCTGCTCAGTTTCAGTCCTTCTACTATGGTCCTCTAGTAGGAAATAGGCAGGTTGGCCTCTTTTGAACCTTCAAGGCTGCTGCATCCCAAAAGGAAAACTTTGCATTGTGCACTCCTGCCGCCGACTGCCCTCAGATACCCATGGCCCTGCTAATCGCTCCCATCTTAAGAGAGGACACCTAGAATCTGCACCTCTCCAATAGCTCATGATTCTCATGCCTTACCCATTCCAAGCTTCAGGATATTGAGAGGAAGGGTTGCTACACAAGGTCAGCCCCAGAGCCCTCGGAGAGTCACTAGCATCCATTCTATCTTCAAGGAATTGTTCACACTGAGCTCCTGGTCATAGATAGCTGTCCTGTCTCCAGATGATACTTCCCTGCCCTCATAGAAATTGAGCTCTAGAATATATCTTTGTCCTTTGAAGGAACTCAGACTTGCTGCTCTTTCCTGACTGAAGCTGAGCTTTTCTGGGTGACAGTTTCTTGTTTCAGTGCCCCCTCTCTTCATCTCCCTCTTCCTGAGATGGGTGCACTTCTGCACACCTCAAAACATTATTTGTGGATTAGAGATCCATCAGCCTATCTGGAGTCTAATTAGGACCTACAGAATTTCCATCCATATACATGAAGGTGCTCCTGGGTCATGGGTGGGAGCATCCCATCACAAAGACCAAGAGTTTCCTTTTCCAAATGAGCAACTGATGAATGGATACACAAGGTGTGGTCCATCCATACAATGGGATAGTATTCAGCCACAAAAAGGAAGCACTGATGTTACTACAACATGGATGAACCTTGAAACCGTTACGGTAAGTGACTAAAGCCAGTCACAAAAACCACGTATTCTGCATCTGTATGAAACATCCAGAACAGGAACATCTAGAGAGACTAAGATTAGTGGTTGTTTACTGCTGAAAGTGGGGGTGGAGAATGAAAAGCTGGGGTGGGTGATGTTAATAACTAAAGGGTAGAGGACTTGTTTTTGAGGAACTGAAATTGACTGTGGTAACGATTGCACATGTCTGTGAATATACTGAAAACCCTACAATCATTCACCTGTGTGCTTTAAGTGGGTGAACTCTGTGGTAAAAATAATACACATCGGGATGATACTACCATAACTTTCCCTCATCCCCTTTGCCACTAACTTATTTGGGGCCATTATGATCACTGTCCTGCCTTACTTAATTACAATTTCTCAGGATCAGTTTTCCAGGAGTACTACTACCTAGCAGGTCCAAGTTTTAGACCTGATCAGAGTTTATTTTTGCAACTGTTGGTATAACACATCCTTGCTGTGGAGTGTACTGGGATAAAGGAGGGTGTGGGTGAGTGGCAGGCAGAAGTTGAGTTAGGTTTTGAGCGTGAGTAGCTTAAGATATTTGTCAGAAAATTCAAAGACAATTACATGTTCTGTCTTCTGCAGCAGTGTCACTTTTCCTCTCTGAGTTTGTCTTGCTGGCCTTCCCATTTCTAAACCTTCCTTTTTACGGTTCTAACAGTAACTGTTAACAAGATACACTAAGGTTCCATTTCAACGTTTTCTTCCCTTTCCTCAACAGATTATAATCGAACATTGTAAGAATAGGCACACAGTTGAAGAATTGTGCTTTTTATTGTCTCATGCAGAATTGAGTCCAATATCCTTTTTTTTTAAATTGAGGTAACATTGGTTTTTAACACTGTATAAGTTGCATGTGTACAACATTTTTCAACTTCTTTCAGTGTGCCCACCACCAAATTTTTAGTTTCCATCCCCCACGCTTCTTCCCTTCTGATTACCATTACTCTGTTCTCTCATATGTGTTTGTTCTGGTTTGGTTTGGTTTCTTAATTTATTTTTTTCCACATATGAGTGAAATCATACAGTATTTGTCGTTCTCCATCTGACTTATTTCACTTAGCATGATACCATCAAGGTGCAACCATGTTGTCACAAATGGCAAGATTTCATCTTTTTTACAACTCCTATTCCATTGTGTATACATACCGCATCCTTATCCATTCATCTATCAGTGGTCACTTAGGTTGTTTCCTTATCTGGGCTATTATAGATAATTCTGTAATGAACATAGGGGTGCATATATCTTTTTGAGTTAATGTTTTCAATTTCTTTGGATAAATACCCAGAAGCAGAACAGCTGGATCATATGGTAGTTCCATTCTTAATTTTTTGAGGAATTTCTATACTAGTTTTCATAGTGGCTACACAAGTTAAATTCCTCCAAATAGTGTATGAGGGCTCCCTTTTCTCCACACCCTCTACAACACTTGTTACTTCTTGCCTTTTTGATAATAGCCATTCTAAAAGGCATAAGGTGATTCCTCATTCCAGTTTTGATTTGCATCATTTCCCTAATAATTAGTGAGGTTGAACATCTGTTCATGTGCTTGTTGGACATCTGTGTATCTTCTTTGGAAAAACAACAATTTATATCCTCTTCCTACTTATTAATGGATTGTTTTGTGAATTTGGAATTGTATGAGCTGTTTATATATTTTTGATATTAAGCTGTTGTTGGTCTCATTGTTTGCAAATATTTTCTCCCAGACCACATGTTGTCTTTTTGCTTTGTTGATGGTTTCCTTTGCTGTACAAAACCTTTTAAGTTTCATTAGATGCCACTTGTTTACTTTTGGTTTTATTTATTTTGCCTTAGGAGACTGATCCCCCTCACAAAAAAAATCGGTACAATTTATGTCGAAGAGTATTCTGCCTATGTTCCCTTGTAGGACTTTTATGGCTTCAGTTCTTACATTTAGGTCTTCTATCTTCTCTTCCTGCACAGTATAACTAAGGACTTGTTTTATTCGGTAGCATGTCTTTATACAGGGGATTTATTTTCAACTATATAAATATGAAAGTAGAAGACTATTTTTCCTTTCTCTGAGCAAGCACTAGAAGTCCAACTTCTGGTTTCTACATCTTGCCTTAAAACTTGGTGGTTAGCCAGATACCATCTCTCATGTTCTGATTTGTCTTTAACCTTGTTTCAAATTCTGATACTGGGATTTTCCCTTTTTTTCAAGCTTAGCTCTTATAGGATAACAGGAGAGGGTAACTACTAACCCATTTTTCCATGTTGCTAGATAATATTCCATGTTTTCATTCACACACATGCACACACATACACAATATTTTTCTTTTAGGTATAAATTAAATTTTACTCGCTATAAATTTTTATTGATATAGAAAAATTAGAGAAGTTCTAAGAATTTAGCTTGTAATGATTAAAAAGATGAGAAAAGTATCATTTTATTTATCAAGGTTAAATCATATGAAATGCCACTCTAAACTGCCCCCCATTTCTTTTTTTTTTTTGGTAATATCTCACTCCAGATTTCCTTACCATGGCCTTGCCTATATTTAGAACTTCTGTCTTGTCATTCTTTCACTTCACTCATTATACTACAGGCTTTGAATAGGTTCCCATACAAGTTCCCTACAGCTATTCAAAATGCTAGATCATTTCCCAAACTTTCAATCTCAGCCTAAACATCAATTCCACAAATAGGTTTTTCTAACTATCTTATCTATATGGTTATACCCCTCCTCAAAATTCTCTATTCGAGCACTCCATTTCTTCAGAGCACTTTTCACGGTCTCTTTATATTTGGGAAGTTTGTCATTAATTTCCTATTAATTTTCTTTCTCCTCTTCTGTAATATAAGCTCCAAGTGTGGACAAAGTCCCTTTCTTTCACATATGCCACTATATTGTTTTCTTCTTCTTTTTTTTTTTTTTTTTTGGCTGCACCATGGAGCATATGGGGTCTTAGTTCCCCAAAAGGGATTGAACCCGTGCCCCCTGCAGTGGAAACATTGAATCTTAACCACTGGACCACCAGGGAAGTCCCCAGTATGCCACTATATTCTTATTTTCTGTTGTAGTGCCTGACACATATGTATATTGAATTAGTTTTGCAAATTGAATGATTTGATTTAATAAGAAAGTTAAATAAGTGTGTTTTATATTGATTGCATCAGAAATACTAAGTGTGTTTAAGGCTATGGAATTTGGGCATGCCAAATTTTTCACCAGAGAACATTGGTAGTTTAATTACTTTTTCCCATTGTTTCATGCTTCTTAATCAATTAACTAGTATGGATATTTATATCAAAGATTTATCAAAATAAAGTGTAAAATGTGCTCAACATAAAGTACTAAAGTATAAAATTTTATAGGATCAAAACTGTTTTAATACATTATTTGCTTTTGTTTTCTTCTTACATAATGATGTTCTCTTTAATCTTCTTTATTTTAGTATCCAGGTGCAATAACATTGGAGGGATTTTTAGTTATTATAGCTCAATTTTTTGGCCTTAAATTAAGATTAACATATGATGACATCCACAGGTGTTCCTGTCCAAGAGCTACATGAATAATGAATCATGAAGCAGTGTAAGCCTTGTTTTTCTTTTGAATTAATTTCACACATACATTTGTGAGGTTGTTTACAAGACATGATGAATTTCTTATTCTTTATACTCAGTTCCACATCAAAAGTTGGAAAGGTATGTTGTGCCTGAAGAGATATCACAGATTTGTCCAAATGATACAAGACTCCAGAAGGTGGTAAATCACATGATAATGAAATATTCACTCAAGGGAATTAGAGGGAAAATTTAAATATTTATGAAGACTATGAAATATTTTATAAAATGTAATACTACTTCTGTTTTTGTTGTTGTAGTATCTATTGCCAAGGCAAAGATTTCTAAAATCATGCTTAAAAATATAACAAAGAAGTGGCAGCTTTGACTATTATTTTGATGGAAATAAAAAGGAGGAAAGATTTGAAGAGGAAAAAGAATTGCCCTCATTTGCAGAAATTACGATTAACTACCTACTTAAATCAACAGAATCAGTATACAATTAGAACAACAACATTAAAAAATTCATCAGGATGATCAGTCTTGGAAAACACTAGTATCTGTATATCAGCACTAAGAAAATGGATGACCTATTATAAAATTTCTAATTTTTCCAGAAGAGATCTATAAGTTCAGTAAAATCCCAATCTATATTTTAGATTATTTTTTAAGGAACTTGATAAACTCTATGGGAAGTGATAAAATGAAGATGGTAAACATAGACAACCTTTTGGGGATTATGAGGTGCAATTTATGATCAAAGAAGGGATTTTATTTTGGGGAGACACTACATATTGTCTACAGATTTGTAGAAATAAAGAAATGGGGGAAAGATGATGTTGGATATAATGAAGACTTAAGAGCAAAATCATGGAGTAAACTAGAGAGGAGAGGATCTGTTATGTAAAAAAAAAGGGACTGGCTTTTATCAGAGCTGGGCGTATTCAATTATTGTGATAGAGTGTTTGGAGGGTAAATAGATAGATATGAAGGTAGTTGAATAGCTGTGAGACAGGCTGGGACCTGGGACCCTTTGCTGCAGTGCTGCAGTGCTGCAGTGCTTCCACTTGGACAAATCTCTCTTGGAGCAACAAAATACAAAGAAGCTATATGGGACTGAAAATAACTGCATGCATGCCGAGTTGGGACAAATTCTGGACAAAAGATACAAAAAGACCCAAAAAAAGAAACACCCAGCTGCCGCTTTTGAAGAGCCTGGAGCAAAAGCAGAGTACTGTGCATGACCCCTGCACACAACACCACCTAAGGTGTGAGCAAACCACCTAAGCCACCGTTCTGGCCTGACCCCTGGACACACCCCTACCCTCACCCCATATAAGGAACAAGCTTGCCCCCCCTCACCGCCTCAGGGAGAGAGCCAGCAAGGGAAACTGTTGATTGTTTTCACTCCCCCACCGCTGCTCGCAGGAGGGGCCCCAATAAAGCCTTGCCTGAATTTCTTGTCTGGCCTCCGACCAATTTCTATTGATTAAGGAGACCAAGAACCTTGGCTGGTAACAGCTGCAACAGAGACCATATGGCACACTATTTCAGCAAAGCTGAAACTATGTTCTATTTCATTCTTTACAGAAAATGTTTGCTGTACCCTATTCTACAGCATTTCCAAGAGCTGCTTGTGGGATTTAGTTTTATCTTACAGGAGCAGTAAGGAGCTCACAGACTCACATGTGTTGGCTTGCTTCCCTTCCCTAACATCCCATACCAGTGCTTTGGTGGTAGGCAGAATGGACTTCCAAAGATGTCCTCACTCTAATCCCTGGAATTTGTGGATATGTATGTTACATGGTAGAAGGTAAGTTGCAGAAGTAATTAAGGTGATGGACCTTCAAGTAGGGACACTATCCTAGATTATCTGGGTGGGTCCAATCTAATCTCATGAGCCCTTAAAAACAGAGAATATTCTCCAGGTGAAGTCAGAGAGATGTGGCAGAATGGGGCTCAAAAAGACGGGTGCTGGGAAAACTGGACATCTACATGGGAAAGAATGAAATTAGAATATTTCCTCACACCATACACAAAATGGATTAAAGATCTAAAGGTAAGACCCAAAACCTTAAAACTCTAAGAAGATAACTGAGGCAGAACACTCTTTGACATAATTTATAGCAGTATTTTTTCAGATCTGTCTCACAAAGCTAAAGCAATGAAAGCAAAAATAAACAAATGGGACCTGTTTAAACTTAAACACTTTTGCACAGCAACGGAAACCATTGACAAAACTAAAAGACAACCTATGGAATGGGAGAAAATACTTGCAAATGACCAACAGGGGCTTTATATCCAAAACATATAAACAGCACATAGAAATCAATATGAAAAAACAAACAGGCCAGTCAAAAATTGGTCAGAAGACCTGAATAGACATTTTTCCAAAGTCATACAAAATGGTTAACAGGCAGGTGAAAAGATTCTCAACATTGCCAATTATTAGAAAAATGCAACTCAAAAGCCCAATGAGATATCACCTCAAACCTGATAGAATGTAGAATTTAAAACTCTACAATTCACAAATGTTTGAGGGGATGTGGAGAAAAGAGAACTCTCCTGCACTGTTGGTGGGAATGTAAACTGGTGCAGCCACTATGGAAAACAGTATGGAGGTTCCTCAAAAAACTAAAAATAGAACCACCATATGATCCAGCAATCCCACTACTGAGCATATATCCAGAAAGACGAAAATTAATTCGAAAAGATACATGCACCCTGATGTTCACAGCAGCACTATGTACAATAGCCAGGACATGGAAACAACCCAAGTGTCCATGACAGATGAATGGATAAAGAAGATGCAGCATATATATGCAATGGAATATTACTCAGCCATAAAAAGGATGAAATTCTTCCATTTGCAGCAACATGGATGGACCTAGAGAATATTACGCTTAAATAAAAAGTTTTAAAAGTAACATAGCTTCAAAATAGAAGAATCAAAAATTGATAGTAATTAAGGAAATAAAATAGCCAAACATGGTTGATTTTGTTGGTTTTTGGTTATTTTCACTGATCCAAAACTTTTTTTTTTAATTGAAGTATGGTTGATTTACAATATTATGTTCATTCCAAGTGTACAACATAGTGATTCAATATTTTTATACATTACACTCCATTAAAGTTATTATGAAATACTGGTTATATTCCCTTTGCTGTACAATATATCCTTGTAGCTTATTTAATTTATACATAGAAGTTTGTACCTCTTAATCCACTACCCCTATTATGCCTCTCCCCCTTTTCTTCTCCCCTCTGGTAACCACTAGTTTGTTCTCTGTATCTGTGAGTCTGTTTTGTTATACTCATTCGTTTGTTTTATTTTTTAGATTTGAAACATAAGTGAGAACAAACAGTATTTGTCTTTCTGTGTTTGACTTATTTCAGCAAACATAATACCATTTGCAACCACATGGATGGACCTGGAACGTATTATGCCAAATATGTTTTTTAATAGCTCCAACTATAAATGAACAAAGTTCTAATCAATAGTAAAATAGAAAAACAGATGGACACATATTCATTCAATGTGTGATATACAGCAACAAGAGGGAAAAAAAAACTATTGCTACTCACAACGTGGATGGATCTCCTAATCATCATGTTAAAAAAATTTAAAACTAGAAGATGTGGCACATATATACAATGGAATATTTCTCAGCCATAAAAAGAAACGAAATTGAGCTATTTGTAATGAGGTGGATAGACCTAGAGTCTGTCATACAGAGTGAAGTAAGTCAGAAAGAGAAAGACAAATACCGTATGCTAACATATATATATGGAATTTAAGGGGAAAAAAATGCCATGAAGAACCTAGGGGTAAAACAGGAATAAAGACACAGACCTACTTGAGAATGGACTTGAGGATATGGGGAGGGGGAAGGGTAAGCTGTGACAAAGCGAGAGAGAGGCATGGACATATATACACTACCAAACGTAAGGTAGATAGCTAGTGGGAAGCAGCCGCATAGCACAGGGAGATCAGCTCGGTGCTTTGTGACCGCCTGGAGGGGTGGGATAGGGAGGGTGGGAGGGAGGGAGACGCAAGAGGGAAGGGATATGGGAACAGATATATATGTATAACTGATTCACTTTGTTATAAAGCAGAAACTAACACACCATTGTGAAGCAATTATACTCCAATAAAGATGTAAAAAAAAAAAAAAAAGAATACATGGTGATTGGCTCCATTTATATAGGTTCAAAAACAGACAAAACTAATCTATGGCGTTAGAAGTAATGTTTTTCAGGGGACAATCTGACAGCTTTAGTGGTTCTATATTTTATTTCTGAATCTGAATCTAGGTGTTAATTACACTGGTTCACTGGAATATTGAGCTGTGCCTATATATATTATATACTTATACATAAATGTATAACATATGTAGTATAAATATTTATATATATTATATAAAAGTTCACTTAAGTGTAGATGAATCTTCCTTTTCATTAGCTGTTTCTTCAGCCTTGCCTTTCGGAAGTGATTCTGCACTTTCTTAGCCGGAAAGCGGAGTCACAAGGCTTCAAAGCCTCCTCCTGCATAGATTTAGGGGCCAAGGTCGCCCACGTTGAACGGTGCACAGCAGGCAGCCTCTCGACCCTCCGCTGCTCTCCCAGCCGCCTGCCTCCTGCGGTGTGTGCGGTCAGCAGGGGTCTCCTCGCGCCCCCAACTGCCCCGTAGTCAAGCGTACGGCCGTTATTCGGGCTGCCATCCAGGACGTCCAGCCATGTTGTGCCTTCTGTTTCTGCTCCTGGGGCTCATCGGGCTTCAGACAGACGATAGTAAGTACTTAAACCCTCTTCTATCCTTTAGGGAATGTCAGGTCTCCTTTCTGTTTCCCTCTGAGAGGCTGGATATCCCTTTGAATGTGTTTTTTTGGTGGGAGCTCCAACTGTGCAAGCCCGAATCCACTCCCACATTGCCACCTTTCCCAATCAAAATCCACTTTGGTTCCGAGGGTCTTTCCCACTCCTCTTGGGACCGTAGTAAAGATGGGAGATGCCGTGGCTTGAGTAGACCCCTTAAGATTAGAGTTTCATATACTGCTCTGCATTTCTGATATCTGGCTTCTGTAGTTGGAAGGTCCAAAGGACCTGACTTTATTTGTTCTGAGAGCACTTGGGCCTATTACCTCAGGGTTACCAGAACCTGCCCACAGGGCAATATTTCTAAAGCAGTATACCTGTTTCTCTTTAAAAGATTTTAATTCTAGAAAGAAGTGGGTATTAAGGTGAGGGTATTTGAAAAGAGTAAAAATGAGGGATGGCATATAGAATATTATGGATTTAGATGAGGAAATAATGTAGGAAGCTATGAGTTGGCGAGTGTTGCCCCTATAAAACATTTTGCACCTTGCAGATTCAGAAAGACTACGTGTGCAAATTACAGTTCCAGAGAAAATACGGTCAACGTCAAGTGGAGGAGTTGAAACATACGTAATTAAGCCCTAACATTTTTCACAAACTAAAAAGCATGTGAATATTTTGTTCCTAATAAGTAAACCTGGTATTTTTCATCTCTGCACACTTTCTGAATTTTATATTTATACCCAATTTTTCTTAAATGGAAGAGCCCTTTTGAAAATGAACCAAGATTAACAATGTTTCATAGAAATATGGTGCAGTGATGCTTACTATCAAAGCTCCAAGGCCCATCTTCTAAATCTCTTTCCCTCTTGAGTGTCTGAATAATACCTGACCTGATCCATTTAGAGTCTCTTGTCACTCATTCACCATACAATATTTGGAGGATTTTTAGTAGTTGTTCAGTAAGCCTATGGCATCCCAATAGGGGATGGCAATCATTTGATTTAATGAAATGTTGTATGAATAATTTTTATGTCTTGATTGCAAATATGTTAATCATTAATAATTCTTTTTATGCCATCTTAGTGTATCTTGGTTCAGGTATTAGTTTTCTCTTTTTTATTCTTTGAATTAATTAGAAAGTTTCTTATCTTTTTTACTAATTTCTAGAATCATTTCTAAAGGAGTGAAGTGTTTTTTTAAAACACGACACCTTAATTTTCTTTTTGATTGGTAGTAAATGTTTAGATAATTTGAATGCAAATATTTCCTTATCAGCTACCTAGTTGTCACAGTAATACAGATATCACAAGCTTAAAATTTTCAATATATAATTTATAAGGGAATTAATATTTATGAAAACTTTAAATCATTTAAATAGAAAAAAAGAGGTGAGACATTTAACAGCATTTTAAGAGTATTTTATTTTTTTAATGGAAAAATCTAGGGAATTACTTGGTCATATTAGAAAATGTACACAGAATCTACTTAGAGGGAAATATCTTCAACCAGGTTTCACCAGATACTATGACAGTAATTCTCATAAGAGAAGTAAAAAAAAAAAAAATCTTCTGTCCTCAACTGTCAAATTCATGAGGGAAAAATTTTGACTATTTTGTTAATGTCTCTAACTCCAGTGCCTAGAACAGTGCTGGATACATAATAAAGGAGTAATAGTATTTTTTGAACTGATAAGGCTATTGTACCTACCGACTTAACAAATGCAACAAACATGAAAAGTGTATGTTTATAATTATTATAATTAATAAAGAATATAGCACAAGAGAATATTCAACTTAAAAAGTCTAGGAGGTTTTAAAAATAACTGAATGGAACTTCTGTACATGAAAAATATAGTATGAGAGTAAAATCAAGAATTAACAGTAGCCAGAGACAACTGAAGAAACTAAGCAGATACAACATATAAACAGCTCAAGGAAAAAGAGGAGAGAATTAGAGGCTTAAGTACAGAACAATTAGAATTCCTGGAAAAGAGAGGAAAAAATCTGGAGAAGAGGTTATGTTAAACATAGATGAACTGAGATCAGGTATCACAACACAGAATAAATAAAAATTAGAGTACATTAACACTTTTCAGATTACAAGAGAAGAAAATAATTTAAGTAATATACTTCAGCAGTTAGAAATTGAAACTGGGACAAAGAATAACATAAAAGCTGGAATTGATGAAAAAGTATGAATATGTATACCTCAAAACAAAAATTGAATATACAATTGTAACTGTAACAAATAAAAGAATATAAAGCATATATACATCTTGGTATAATAGGAAATTAAAATTTAAATAAAACTTAAAAATTTTGATTGATTAAATTTATCAGAAATTACATATATTTTAAATTGAATTTAAAAATATATACCACAAGAGAACACCTAAATCACAAGGGAATAGAAAGGTCTAGCACAAAAATAAGAAAAATTATACAAAGCAAATAGTAACGTTAGTATATGCAGCCATATTTTATCAGGCACAAGTTGTCTGTAAGGCAACACAAATAAAAGTGTGAAAGATTTTAATAGGGATGAAAAAAGTGGACATAGTGATACATAGAGCAGAAATTTAACAAATGAATAATACAATGAATAAATGTGTCAACAAATTCAAAAAACCTTGAGGAGATAAGCAATTTCATAGAAAAACAAACTCCTGGGATATAGGGAAACATGAAAATGCCCAACACTTTAAAAACTTTGAATCTGAATATAAATGTCTCTTTCTCCCTCCTCAAAAATACAAAAACAACCATTAAAACTAAGTCAAAAGCTAAATTATTTTACAAATAAATACAACCAAACATTTAAGAAAGACATAATTAAAACTCATAAAAACTCAGCCAGCAAAAAGAAAAAGAGTTAATACTGCTGAATACATAAAGGCAATGTTACCTTGACACCAAAAACAAAGAAGGGTAATATAAGAAAGAAAATTTGGGACTGAATTAATTCATGAGTATATGTGGCAAACATAAGAAATATGAGAAAATCTAATATAACAAAGTATTAAGAAATGACCAATGGCTTGTTTGTTTTTTTGTTATTGAGTTGTATGAGTTGTTTGTATATTTTGGAAATTAAGCCCTTGTTGCTCACATCAATTGCAAATATTTGCTCCCAGTTAGTTGGTTGTCTTTTGTTTTGTTTATGGTTTCTTCTGCGGTACAAAAGCTTATAAGTTTGATTAGGTCCCATTTGTTTATTTTTACTTTTATTTCTATTGCCTCGGGAGACTGACCTAAGAAATCATTGCTATGTTTTATGTCAGAGAATGTTTTACCTATGTTCTCTTCTAAGTGTTTTGTGGTGTCATGTCTTTTTTTTTTTTTTTTTTGCGGTACGCGGGCCTCTCACTGTTGTGGCCTCTCCCGTTGCGGAGCACAGGCTCCGGACGCGCAGGCTCAGCGGCCATGGCTCACGGGCCCAGCTGCTCCGCGGCATATGGGATCCTCCCAGACCGGGGCACGAACCCGTATCCCCTGCATCAGCAGGCGGACTCTCAACCACTGCGCCACCAGGGAGGCCCAAGTGTCATGTCTTATATCTAAGTCTTTAAGACATTTTGAGTTTATTTTTGTGTATGGTGTGAGCGAGTGTTCTAACTTCATTGATTTACATGTGGCTGTCCAACTTCCCCAATACCACTTGCCAAAGAGACTATCTTTTATCCATTGTATATTCTTGCCTCCTTTATCGAAGATTAATTGACCATAGGTGTGTAGGTTTATTTCTGGGCTCTCTGTTCTGTGCCATTGATCCATATGTCTTTTTTTATGCCAATACCACACTGTTTTGGGGGGGTTTTTTTGCGGTACGTGGGCCTCTCACTGTTGTGGCCTCTCCCATTGGGGAGCACAGGCTCCGGACACGCAGGCTCAGCAGCCATGGCTCACGGGCCCAGCTGCTCTGCAGCATGTGGGATCTTCCCGGACCGGGTCACAAACCCGTGTCCCCTGCATTGGCTGGCGGACTCTCAACCACTGTGCCACCAGAGAAGCCCCACACTGTTTTGATTACTGTAGCTTTGTAGTATTGTCTGAAGTCTGGGAAGTTTATGCCTCCTGCTTTGTTCTTTATCCTCAGGATTACTTTGGCAATTCTGAGTCTTTTGTGATTCTATATAAATTATAGCGTTATTTGTTCTACTTCTGTGAAAAATGTCGTGGGTAATTTGATAGGGGTCGCATTAAATCTGTAGATTACTTTGAGTGGTATGGTCATTTTAATAATATTATTCTTCCAATCTAAGAGCATGGGATAGCTTTCCATTTCTTTAAATCATCTTTAATTTCCTTTATCAATGTTTTATAGTTCTCAGCATATAAGTTTTCACCTCCTTTGTTAAGTTTATTCTTAAGTACTTTTTTGGATCTTATTTTAGAAGGGTTTTTTTTTTTAACATTCCCTTCCTGATATTTCATTGTTAGTGTAAAGAAATGCAAAAGATTTATGTGTGTTAATCTTGTATTCTGCTACCTTGCTGAATTTGTCAGTTCTAGTAGTTTTTGTGAAGAGTCTAAATATGGGCAGAAGACCGAAATAGACATTTCTCCAAAGAAGACATACAGATAGCCAACAGGCACATGAAAAGATGCTCAACATTGCTAATTATTAGAGAAATGCAAATCAAAACTGCAATGAGTTATCACTTCATTCCAGTCAAAATGGCCATCATTAAAAAGTCCACAAACAATAAATGCTGGAGAGGGTATGGGGAAAAGGGAACCCTTCTACACTCTTTGTGGGAATGTATACTGGGGCAGCCACTGTAGAAAATAGTATGGAAGTTCCTAAAACAACTAAAAACAGTGTTACCATATGATCCAGCAATCCCATTCCTGGGCATATATCTGGAAAAGACGAAAACTCTAATCGAAAAGATAGCTGCACCCCAGTGTTCAGAGCAGCACTATTTACAATAGCCAAGACAAGGAAGCAACTTAAATGTGCATCAACAGATGAATGGATAAAGAAGATGTAGTTTATATATACAATGCAATACTACTCAGCCATAAAAAAGAATGAAATAATGCCAACTGCAGCAACATGGATGGACCTAGAGGTTATCATACTAAATGACATAAGTCAGACAGACAAAGACAAATATCACATGATATCACTTATCTGTGGAATCTAAAAAATGATACAAATGAACTTATTTACAAAAGGGAACCAGACTCACAGACATAGAAAACAAACTTACGGTTACCTAAGGGGAAAAGGGGGGTATAAATTAGGAGTTTGAGATTAGCAGATACAAACTACTGTATATAAAATAAACAAGAAGGTGTAGCACAGAGAATTACATTCAATATCTTATAACAACCCATAATAAAAGAGAATATGAAAAAGAATATACCTAGGTATGTATAACTGAATCACTTTGCTGTACACCAGAAACTAACACAACATTCTAAATCAACTGTACTTCAATTAAAAAAAAGAAAAAAAAATAGCCAATGGCAAAATGCAATTTACATCTAAATTGTTAAGATGATTGAATCTTAGAATATCAATGAATTAACTACTTTTTAGAATTATATGAGGAAATGAATATACATATAGCATTAGGAGCAGTAAAACTATTGTTCAAAGTTCAATACCATATATGATAAAATAACTTAGCAATAGAAGAATGTAACTTAACTTTGTTAATCCTATAAAATAAACCTCTTAATCCTATAAAATTTAAATAAACTTTAAACATTTTAAAACTTAAAATAAATTTTAAAGATATAATTTACACTACATCAAAATCAAAGTCTAAATAAATGTAACAAAGGAAAGCAAAACCTCCTCACTGAAGACAACAAAACCAGATGAGAGGAGGTAAAGATCTATATAAATTGAGTAGATCCTGTGCTCATGGATTGGAAGGCCCAATAATGGAAAGAGGTCAAGGCTCCTCAAACTGATCTATGAAGACTAAATTTTCCATTTGTAGACATTCTTTCTTAATAAAATCCATGAGAATTGCATCCAAACTTGGAACAAATTTTATAAAATCTACAAATATTAAATATTCTGTTTTGTTAATTCTTTGCTATACTATATAAATTTTCTATTTGGTAATTTAGTTATACTCTTCCATTTCAAGCATAAATTTTGCAATGGCCTCAATATTAAGCTAACACAATTATTGGATGCAAGTCAACAATATTTCAGGGCCTATCTTATTGCATAAGTGTTAAAATTAATAAGAAACTGTACCAATTATATTCTTCCATCTATATTATGAAAGCAAATATTTAAATATCTGATTACATTGGAATAAATCAATATTAAATTATAAATTTCCCACTTTTTTATTGTATTAGTGTGCTTTAGAATATTATTATTGTTAATATAAAATGATAGTTTTTCTTTTTAACATTCTTCTCACTTTTCTTTGCTTTTTTAATATACTCTCCTGCCAGGTGTCCTACAACATTGTAATTGAAGGGAAAACGTACACTGTGAACCTAATGCAAAAGTAGGTGACCTACATTATTTTATTACCTGTCTTTGTTCTATTTATAATTATTGTTCATATTTATCCAGAAAGTAACTATTTTGCATTTGTAAATATTTCTAGTTGCTTACTATTTGTCTCCTATTTTATGCTTAAGAAAAACATTTTAAGCCTATATAATAAATATCTAGTACCTGAATCCATATGTATGCTCCCATCTTTTTCCTTCCCAGCAGCATCAGATGTCTACTTGACTATTTATGTGGTTTCATGGAGGATGAATTTTGATATTTTTCTATTTTTATCAAGACATAAATACGACTTGTTTTTCAGTTCTCTTACATTCAACTATATTTGAAAGAACATAGTGGATTTTTGAGTGGAAAGAACAGTGGTTCTTTAAATTAGTTTACATATCAGAATGTATTAAGGACTTAGAATACAACTGTAATTAGCCAAACTCAATCCCATGCCAGCTAAGGAAATCGGGGAATAAAGAAAAATCAAAACAGTAATGGTCGTTTTTAAAATGGGTCCTTTATTAAAAGTTTTGGTCAATTTGTCTCTTTATTATAAATCTTGATAGCTTAAAGATAAGGTCTTTCCATCCTTTTCTTCATCAAGAATGTTCTGGCTTTTCTTACTACTTTTCATTTTCATATATTTTATAATAAACTCTTCCACAAAGATATATCCATAGATATTGATTGTGACTTCATTGAATCTACAGAGTACTTTTGGAGGAATTTTTCCTGTCCTTCCCTTTCAATTTTTTATTCAGTCTGGATTTTTTTTACTGAGTCTGAAATTCTTTTAATGCAGTCCAAATTATTATTTTCTTTGTAGCTATTATTCTTTTCATATTTAAAAAAAATCATTGTCTTCATACAGTCATGAATCCAAGCTGCCATTTTTTTCTAATAGCTTTTATTGTTTTCACTTTCATATTCAACTCTAGGGTTCATCCAGAATTGATCTTTGTGTGTTTCATGAGCATGGGGATCAAGATTCAAATATTTTATCGTATTAGCATCCAATGGATCCAACACATGCTATTAGAAAAAAAAATACTTTCCTCACTGCACTGTAATGAAATGTATGTAATAAATCAAATGACTGTTTATGAGTGGGGTATCTTTCTGGACTATTTTCTCTTATTTTATATGTTTACTCCTGAGCCCTATTTATCTGAACAGATATCACACTATATTAAATACTGTACTAGGTCTTGTTACCCAGCCTTGTTCAACAATTTTAAGATGTCCTTGTTTTTCTTGATCCTTTAATTTTCCATATAATGTCTGAAGTCACCTTTTTTCTTTGTACCTTTTATTTTATATTCTTTTTCTTTCATAGTCTCCATTTTAATGAATCTATTATTTTATATTATACCATTTTCCCTCAATTAAATTCTTTGTTATACAACTTTTTACTATTCTTTTAGTATTTTCTCTAGATTATCGTATTAATCCCTGAATTATTAAATCTAATATACATTATTATTTTACCAGTTATCATACATTGTTAGATCTTCAAACCTTTTAATTTCACTTACCTTCTACCTTTTCATTATTTTTCCTGTATGCTTTTAAACCCCAATGAGATATGACTATTATTTTTTGTATAGTCAATATCCCTTTATAATTAAGCATAAATTTACCCATTCTGTTGCTCCTCATTTTTTCCTGCATTTGTTTCTATCTGCAGTTAATTTCTATACATTTCAGGAATTCTCTATATTTCTATTGTAGGTCTGCTTGTTTTTGATTAATTTGTATTCAGTGTTAAATATTAACCTTACTCTTAAGAACTTTTTTGCTGGAATAAATTCTAGGATGACCTTTTAAAAATGACTTTTGTCCTTTAAAAGCATTATTCCATTGTCTTCTGGCTTTCCTCCTTTCTATTGACAACTTAAGCTATCAGTCTTATTGCTGTTCTTTGAAGGGAACATCTTCGTTTTCTTCTTGATACTTTGAAGGTTTTATTTTGGTTTTCATCAGTCTTTAAAACTAATTTTATGGATGATTTTTCTTTGCTTTTATCATGCTCAAATAAGATAGGATTTACTGAGTCTATATCATCAATTTTGAAAAAACTTTGCTCTTATTTTCAGAGATTTTTAAGTTTAGCTCCTTGGCTACTCTATGCAGCTTCAAAATTTAGCAGATGATTTTACAGGGAAAGAAGCTATGAATCTGATGCAATTTAAATATTCATATTTTTATTCCAGGACTGCACAGCCACCAAAAGTTCTGCTTGTTTCTAGGCTCCCCAATAATAGCTTTCTCCCTGGGCCAAGCATGGATATTTGACTTCTTTCTTTGCCAAAAAAACAGTGCTTGTATATCACTAGCTAAGTCTCTTTATGGGACTTTCAACCCAGAATCTGTGTGTTCCCTGGAGCTCCACCCCACTGTGTGTTATTTTCTTTTTTTGTTACAAGAATACAAAAAGTTGGGCTTCCCTGGTGGCGCAGTGGTTGAGAGTCCACCTGCCGATGCAGGGGACATGGGTTCGTGCCCCGGTCTGGGAAGATCCCATATGCCGCAGAGCGGCTGGGCCCGTGAGCCATGGCCGCTGAGCCTGTGCGTCCGGAGCCTGTGCTCCACAACAGGAGAGGCCACAGCACTGAAAGGCCCACGTACCGCAAAAAAAAAAAAAAAAAAAAAAGAATACAAAAAGTTTTGCTCTGTTTGTCAGCAGTTTGGCTCTTTGACCTTTTGCTTTCACAAATCCAGACTGCCATGGCTGTCACAAATCTTTATACTATACTAATTGGAAAAATGAAAATGAAATACCTACACTCACCCTTTCTCTTTATAGAGCCTTTTAAGCATATTCTTCCCATATTACAAACAATGTATTTTAATGTGAGATCTCCACCTGATCTGTTGAATTCATTTCATATTAGTTCAATACTTATTGACCATTTGTTATTTTCCAGGTATTCTTCTAAGAGCTTGAGATGCATTAGTAAACAAAATGGATATAAATTTTATATTGTTATCAGATGAGACTAATAATGGTATGATAAATAATGGATTAGGAAGAATGTTAGAAAGTGATAAATGCTTAAGCAAAAATATAGAACAAACTAAGAAGTGTCATTTGGAAATCCTATGCTTTAATAATTGAGAAAGTTTCAAATTTTTATAAACTTGTCAAGAGAAGCCTCAGTGAGATATGGATATATAAGCAAAGACTTGAAGTAGTTGAGACAATGAGCCATGTTGAAGAACATCCCAGGAAGGGGCAACAGCTAGTGCAAATACCCTGAGATAAAAGTTTGCCTGTTGTGTTTAAAAAACAGGAAGGAGGACAGTGTGACAGTAAGGTGAGTGAGGAGAGGTCTGAAGACTAGAATTTTTTGAGCAAAATTAAAACTAAATCCATGTACTCAAAGAATCTCTCCCTCACGTGTGCTCTCTCTCTCTCTCTCCTCTCCCTACCTATCTAAAATAAGGATAATAAAAGAAATACCTTTTCAAAATAAAATCTAGGAAACAAATTTTCCATTAAATACTTTTATCTTTATTTTACAGAGTTTTCTTACCTCAAAATTTTAGGGTTTATGGTTATAATAGCACAGGAAGTATGAAACCTCTTGAACAACAGTTTCAGGTATGATTTTTATTGTCTGTTTTACCTTTGTTATGTGAGTTTCTGTGACTGTTTTACTTAGGGTCCACATGTCTCTAGAGTATAACAGGCTGGAGGTATGTTTTGTTTTGGCATGAATGTAACCATTTCCTTTGATGATGTGTCTTGAACTAGCTTTGTGACACAGATGATTAACAAAACCACAAATGATAGTGATGCATTTAAGCTATTATTTCATGATGATGCACATGTATGTGTTTATGTACCTGTGGCAAAAGGGTTGAATATGGAGTGAAATACTTAAAATGAAAAAACATGACTTAAATCAGGAAAGCTAAATCTAGGAAGAAAAGGAAAATCCAAAGACTTGTCTGAAGTACGTTCAGGGACCAAATAAATACACATTAAATTTCATGCACATTTAGGAATATATTAAATTTTCATCTACTTGGAATACTTGGAGCTTCATTTAATAAAGTTTGCCATTTTTTGTAAATATAATAGAGAAGTGAGCATAGAATTTCAAGGAATACCCATGCCTGAAATACTGTTTTGCTTTTTACATTTGCCTTGCCTTACCAATTCCTGTTTTTTTTAATTTGCATTCTACGTAGCGAATTAACAACTACTTTGAAATTAAAGCATTTTTATAGATACTAAGCTCTTAACAGGAGAAATAATAGGTATGGTGAGTTCTTTAAATTTTGCCTAACAGAGTAGGCAAATACATGTGAATCATCTATGGAGTTCTCTATACAAATATATAAATAATGCATACTGTCAAAAAGTTTTATGTTATATACACACGTGCATATATACATAATATTATAGACATACTTATGTATACACACACAATATATGTGTGTGTGTGGCATTTTTTGTGTGTGAGCGTGGTGAAAAAGAGACAGAGAGAAACAGAGTTAAAACAATGAGACAACGAGATGCACAGGGCCGCAATATCCCGCACCTGAATTTTATGTAATTCTGCCATACCTAACACCTAACTCTACTTCCTACCTCCCAGGAGGTAATCATGAGAGACAGATGTATAATTCAAAAGAAAAAGCAAAGATGTTTTATTTATAACCTGGATGTAATAAGTTATTGAGTGCTGGCCTCAAATGCCATGTTTGCCAAAGCTGCAAGCCTATCTTCAGTGTAGGAAAATCCAGGAAAGTTTATTAAATTTGGCTAGAAGCATATAAATCTATTTTTCATAAATTCCACAAATGATTTTCATCCCTAAAAGTTATGTTATCTTTCTAACTAAAGATGTATCTATACGAAAACAAAGCAACCAGTTAGACACAGAAAGAGTTTGTTCCTAGTATCTGCAGTTTACTTTATGATCTCTCCAGGACAGAGAGATACTCATAATGGTCAAAAAGTAAAATTACCAGATGGCATAACAATCCAAAATGTGTATGCACATAAAAATAGACTTCAAATTATAAGAGGCAGAAATTGACAGAAATGAAAAAAGAAATAGGTAAATTATTATTATTATTGAAGATTTAAACATTTCTCTCTCAATAATTGATAGATGAAGTAGAAAGAAACTCAGCAAATATATTGATGCCTTGAGCAGAACTATCAACTTGATCTCATCAACATTTGCAGGTGACCACACACAACAGCAACATTCTTACTGTTGCTGAGTTTATACACATTCTTTTTTGAGTGCTAATAGAAGAATGAACAAGATATAATAAAGGAAAATAGTGCAAAAAACGACAATGATAAAAATAAGAAAAAAACTGGAGAAAGAAATTATATAATAATAATAAACTTTTGATTCCTCCGTCTCAAAATTTTATCCTATGCTGACCTAAAAATGATTTATTTATTAATTTCCAACTTTTCCAATCAACTTATATATAAGGTTGATATAATTTACTGATGGTTCTGAAGAATTAAATACATTATCAATCTGGATAATACAAACCACATTTGGAAGGAAGTGGATGAAATGTGGTGGAAAGGAAGAGGTATTTTACCTTGATTATATAAAGTATAATTTATACAGATGAACCTGTATATGGGACCACAGTGAAAATGTACAAATACGATAAGTCAATGAAATATTTTAAAAATATAAGATACTGTTTTAGTCTATGTCTAAAGATACCACGCAGTAATTTACACATGGAAAGTTTAATGTAAAGAATTATTAATTGTAACAAGGATTAGAGTACAAAAATATGAAGTAAAGAGAACTCTAAAGGTCATAGGAATATCAGATACAAGAAGCAGCCAGCAACCCTGGGACTGGGATAAAGAAGACAGTTTCCTTGCCCCAGAGTTGAGATTGTTAAAAGTGGCACGACCATGGATCTTCAAATAGGACAAGTCACTGTGGTGCTGTACCAAGAGATCTTGCTGTAAAATTTCTCTTTAGAACCCTCTGGAAATCTGTCCTTTGGGTAGCCAGGAAAGCTGTTCATAAGATGTCTCACCGAAGTCACTTTGCTACGGAAGGAGAGGGGCCTAGATGATGGGAGGATACTACTGGCTGATGGGTGCTAGAGACCACCATGCACTGAAGGATCTGGGTACTAGAGAATCTCCAAGCAATGAGGGATCCTGGTTTTGCAAAAAGCTGTACCCTCTGCAGGAGCCTACCAAGCTAGCACAGTGGAACCAAATAGCAAAGCTCTGTTCCCATGCTCTCCAGTACCCTTTACTAGCAAAGCTTCAGTGCCACCTGGCAAAGGAAAAAATAATTAAGAGGCTCATATTCATTTGCACAAAGCAGGCAAAAGGTTAATTTGAAGCTGAGTAGCAATACATCAATAATTGACAGAGCCTACAACTTTGACTACTTAGTTTCTGTATGCACTCTTTTATATACATTTGAACTCTGGAAAAACAACAAAATCACCCTACATTTCTATTTAGCAAGATTCAGCCAACCTTCTCCCAAGTAAAGAAATTATCATTCTTCCCTCAAAATTATGAGACACACAGTCATGAGTCACTGTGTCCATTGCTAAGCTATATTAAGTTCTCCACAAATCTAGTCACAGTCCAACTGAATACTATGTTAACATGAGGTTAAATTAACTTGTAAAGTTAACCTCCAACCACTTGCATGTAAACTAATAACAGGAAGAGGGAAAAAGAAGAAAATGGTTAGCACATACAAATAAAGATACATATGCATATGACAAGCCAAGAGAAAAATATTTAAAGCTACTATAGTCTTCATTTCTGTAATAAGTCATGATTGCCATGTATGACTTCTTTTTCCCACTACCTGCTCCCCATTTCCATTGCTCTCAACCAGAACCTAAGCTTGTTACGGATATTTACCTAGCAGAATAGCACAAATCTTCACTCCCAAAGGGTTTGCATCCTTAATCATATTTTATTTTGGTTACTATTATACTCAGGTGGGTTCAAGACACAGCACTTCTTTAAGCAACAAATTTCCCTATTGTGTTCAGAGTCAGTCACTCCAGCCACTGGGTTAGCCTGTTTGTGCAGTGGCAAAAGGAGCTTGAAATATCCAGTTGGAAGTTTCATCTTCCAAATTAGTGGAATTTTATTGTGTCCCCAGGTGAACAAATTCCCCACTGGGGGCTAGAAGCTAAAAGTTACTGGGACAGAAAGCAAAATGCTACAAAATGGTTATTAGGTATAATGATGGGAAGAGATGCTCCCATTTCAACACCTTACTTCCTGGACCTATGTATTGTGGTTCTCAGAAAACCATGCCATATAATAGTCTTGATTCAAACATAACCCCAGCCTTTCAGAGTAATGTCTCCCAACTACTATGGTAAATGAGTATTCAGTAACCTGGTCTACCTTTCAATTAGGCCAGCTGCTTCCAGATGACAGAGTATATGGTAAGACATGTACGTAAACCAATTGCTGCCCTTAATTTGCTGAGAAATAAGTTTCTGTATCAGACACAACACTGTGCAGAAGCCATGGCAGTGGATAAGGCATTCTGTGAGTCCACAAGTTCTGGTGCTAGAAGAAGCACCATGGACAGGGAAGGTAGTTTTTGTTTTTCAGGGAATTTAATCCATTTACCTACATCATCTAATGTTGGCATACAATTATTCTTAGCATTCCCTTAATAATCCTTCTATAAGGATGGTAGTAATATCCCACTTTTATTTCTGATTTTAGTAATTTGATTCTTTTCTTTTCATAGTCAATCTAGCTAAATAAAGATTTGTCAATTTTGGTTATCTTTTCGCAGAGCCAACTTCTGGTTTCATTGATTTGTTCTATTATCTGTTCTTATTAATTTCACTCTAATCTTTATTATTCCCTTTCTTTTGTTTAATTTAGGTTTAATGTGTTCTTCTTTTTCCTGTGTTATATGTGGTTGAATAGGATATTACTTTGAGATCTTTCTTCTTTATTAATACATGCTTTTATATATATAAATTTATCGAAAGCACTACTTTAGCTGCATCCCATACATTTTAGTATGGTGTGTCTTCATTTTCATTTTCCTTAAATATCTTCTGGTTTCATATTTGATTTATTCTTTAATCCATAGGTTATTTAGGGATATGATATTTAATTTCCACGTCTGTGAGTTTATCCAAATGTTTTCTGTTAATTTTTTCTAAAAAAATGCCTTATTAGCAGAAAACATACTTTTATTACTTCTATACTTTTTTTTTTTTTTTTTTTTTTGCGGTATGCAGGCCTCTCACTGTTGTGGCCTCTCCCGTTACAGAGCACAGGCTCCAGACACACAGGCTCAGCGGCCATGGCTCACGGGCCCAGCCGCTCCACGGCATGTGGGATCTCCCCGGACCGGGGCACGAACCCGTGTTCCCTGCATCGGCAGGCGGACTCTCAACCACTGTGCCACCAGGGAAGCCCACTTCTATACTTTTAAACTGAGGACTTTTTAAATGGATTAGCATATGGTCTATCCTGGAAAATATTTTGTGTACACATTAAGAAGAATGTGTATCTTGTTCTTTGGTGGAGCATTTTACAGATGTTTGCTAGGTTTACTTAGTTTATGATTTTTTTTTCAAGTCTTATATTTCCTTGCTGATCTTCTGCCTAGTTGTTCCACTGATCGTTGAAAGTGGCAGAGAAGAAGAAAAGAAGTCTTCAACTATAAGTGTTGAGTTCTCTATTTCTCCCTTAGTATCTACCTATTTTTTTATGCACTGTGGTGCTCTGATATTTGGTACCTATGTTTTCAAGTGTTATGTCTTCCTGATGCATTAAACCTTTTATTAGTATAAAATACTGCTCTTTATTTCTAGTAACATTTTTTTCTTTCAAAGTCTACTTTGTCTGATATAAATATAGTCAATCCAGTTTGCTCATGGTTGCTAGTTACATGATAATCTTTTTTCATTCCTTTAATTTGAGTCTGTGTCTTTGAACTTAAAGCATGTTGTCTTTCAACAGTTTATAGTAGTCTTTTCACATTGTCTGACAATCTGCCTTTTATTGGATTGTTTAATTCAATCACATTTAATGCTATTATTGATATAGTTGTATTTGCACCTGCATTTTACTTTTTGTTTTGTATGTGTCTCATGTGTTTTTGTTCCTCTTTTTTCTCGTTTTAGTGTTTTTTTTCCCTGTTAGGTGGATATATTCTACTGAAGAATTTAAATTTCCTTAATGATTTTTCAGTATTTTGAGTTTTTAGTGATTTCCCTAGGGCTTACCTTACACACTTTAACTTATCAGATGCAGATTTAGATTTATATTACCTTAATTCCAGTGATATATAGAAACATTGCTCCTATAAAACTCTACTTCCTTCATGTTTATGGTATTATTGTTGTACATATTACATTTATTAATGTTACAAACCCAACAGTACATTGTTATAATTACTTTACTATCTGCAGTCATTTCCTTAACACAGTACCTCTTTGTTTCCACTCACCTCCTATATGCTGTTACTGGCAAATATATTTCCTGGCCCCAATAATATGCCCTATTCATATTATTTTACTCAATTGATTTTTAAATCAGTTAAGAGAAAAAAGGCGGAAATACGCATTTATATTATGTTTTTAAGTTACATAATAACCTGTATGAGCTCTCTTTGGATGTTTATGTGGATTTGAATCACTATCTGAGATTGCTTACTTTCAACCTGAAGAATTTCCTCAAGTATTACTTGTAAGGCAGGACAATTAACAACAAATTCTCAAAGTTTTCATTTATATGGAAATGTCTTTAGTTTGATTTTGTTTCTCATTTTTCTTACTGAATTTTTCATATTTTCTTGTATGGCTATTTACTTATTTTCTCTCAGGACTATTTGTCCTTATGTCCACTTCTGAGGGATTTAAATTGTCATTTACTTATTTTCATCAGTTTCACTAGGGATCAGATCTATAGAGTTCCTCATGATGTCATACCAAAAGTTAACTCTCCATATCTTTATTTTTGAAGAATAATTTTGCTTAATATATAATTCTAAGTGCCAGGGTTTTTTCCTCTCTCAGCATTTTTTTTGTTGTTGTTCATTGTGTCCTGCCTCCTTACATGTGTGTGTGCGTGTGTGTGTGTGTGTATATGTAAAGAAGTACCATTATTTACATCATTACTCCTATGAATGTTATATGTTACTTTTCTCTGGTTTATTTCAAGATGTTCTCTTCATTTTTGGTTTTCAGCAGTTTATTATATGATTGGTTCCTTAGGTCTTGTGGAAATAAATAAAAACCAAGCAAATGAGAATAAACAAAGGTTACTTATTCATAGCAAGGACGTCATCCACTTTCACTTGCATTTTGGCAGATACGCAAAGGCAGGCAGAACAGTGGGAAAGCTTTATAGTGGAAGGAAGGGAAGACCTCAGGTGTGCTCTGATTGAAGGTTGTTGGTGGGGGCTGCTGTAGATGCGTTAACTATGTGACTGGAGTGTTTATCTGGCTTTTCTCTCCTTGGTTCTAAGGTGGAAGCAGGGACAAAAATTCGGGAAGCTGAAAGTTTTTATTTTATTTTTTATATATTTATTTTAAGTTTTGTTTTATTTATTTATTTTTGGCTGTGTTGGGCCTTTGTTGCTGTGCATGGGCTTTCTCTAGTTGTGTCAAGCTGGGGTTACTCTTCGTTGCAGTGCACGGGCTTCTCACTGAGGTGGCTTCTCTTGTTGTGGAGCACAGGCTTCAGTAGTTGTGGCTCACAGACTCAGTAGTTGTGGCTCGCGGGCTCTAGAGCGGAGGCTCAGGAGTTGTGGCACACGGGCTTAGTTGCTCCGCAGCATGTGGGATCTTCCCGGACCAGGGATCGAACGGGTGTCCCCTGCATTGGCAGGCAGATTCTCAACCACTGCACCACCAGGGAAGAACAAGCTGATAGTTTTTAATCAAGTCTTTGTTATTGGGACTGATTGCTATATAAGTTATTGGTTAGCTTCCTGGATTATTACTGGAGATAGCAGCATGACTTCCTACAAAGTCAGCTATTTATTGTTAGTAAAGAGGTTGGGGCTTCCCTCGTGGCGCAGTGGTTGAGAGTCTGCCTGCCGATGCAGGGGACGCAGGTTCGTGCTCCAGTCCGGGAAGATCCCACATGCTGCAGGGCAGCTGGGCCCGTGAGCCATGGCCGCTGAGCCTGCGCGTCCGGAGCCTGTGCTCCGCAATGGGAGAGGCCACAACAGTGAGAGGCCCGCGTACCGCAAAAAAAAAAAAAAAAAAAAAAAGAGGTTGGTTTCCTGCAGGTCAGAGTTCTATTTTTATATATGGTTTGGCCATTGCCCATTTGTTTATTCATTGTCTCAATCTATAAATGTGGTTTCTCACTAAATTTGGGGAAATTTTGGCCATGATTTTTTCAAATACTTTTATACCTATTTTCTCTTTCCATTTTTCTGGACCTCCAATTAAACATATTTTAGATAACATTGTCCCACAGGTTCCTGCAGCCATATTCCATTTTTAAAGCTTGTTTTCTCTCAGGTTTCTTTCAGATTCAATGGTTTCTATAGATCTGTATTCTAGGGTTTTTGTTTTTTGTTTTTGTTTTTGCTTTTTGCAAAAAAGCAGTGTCAGTAAAACATATCCAGTGTATTTCATTTTAAATGTATTTCTTTGTTCTAGAATTTAGAGTTAGCATTTTTGTAACATTTTATTTCTCTGCTGAATTTCCTAATTGCTTCCCTTATTATGCCCAAAATTTCCTTAATGTTCTTCATCATGTTTTTAATATCTGTTTTAAATCCATTTATTTACTAATTCCAAAATCCGGTGTTATTTTGAAGTCAGTTTCTTTCTGGTTTTACTTTTGACTATGGACCACATTTTTCTTTTATTCATATATCTAATATTTTAAATCATATACTGGTGATATTCCATGATACATTGGAGAGCTTGTGATTCTTTTCTCTAAAGAGTTCTCAGGGTCAGTAAGATTGTGTTTTTTGTAGGAACATTTGCTACTTTGTGCTGCCCTGCCAAGGGGAGGCCCTCAGGTGAAAACCAGTATAACACAAAACTCAGTAAATGCAGTTTTCGTCTTTCTGTTGTTGATTCCCTTCTCTCACCTTTTCTTGCCTGCCTTTGTTGTTGGAGTTTAAAAAATAATTTTTCAGAGTCTACATTTATCATTGATGAGAAGGCTAATCCAATGCAAGCTACTCTGCCATTATACTAAAGTAATCTTGAAAAGAAAAAATTATCTTTTGGGTTTATTTATTTTTTACATCTACCTTGAAAAATTAAGTCAGAAGAGTTTGAAGAAACAAGTTTTTGATGATTTTTACCTTGATCCTAATGATTGGGTTGTCATGTTTCATTTATAACAGAAAAAATCATGGAAGTGTACTTATTCTTTGGGACATGTAGGGACAGTTTTGGAAAACTAACCCAAATGTTCATCTAATGATGTTATAAATCCATTTTGGAAACAATTAGTGCTTGACACATACATATGTGTGTGTGTGTGTGTGTGTGTGTGTGTGTGTTTTAAGTATTTGAGAATAGTGCATTTAACATGAATTATTCTAATGGAAATATATGTGTTTATTTTTCAGAACTTATGCTACTACCAAGGGTATATTGAAGGTTATCCACATTCTATGGTGATCATTAGCACATGTACTGGACTCAGGTTGTTATACATAATTTTATGGTTACAAAAAATGGAATTTTTAAGAAATAATTTTCAAATTTGAAAAATTATAATCAGAAGCTTTATTTTTAAATTAATTTTATTGGAGTATAGTTGATTTACAATGTTCTGTTAGTTTCTGCTGTACAGCAAAGTGAATCAGTTATACATATACGTATACCCACTCTTTTTTAGATTCTATTCTCATATATAGGTCATTATAGAGTATTGAGTAGAGTTCCCTGTGCTATATGGTAGGTTCTTATTAGTTATCTACTTTATATATAATAGTGTGTGTATGTCAATCCCAATATCCCAATTCATCCCACCCCACCTTCCCCCCTTGGTAACCATAAGTTTGTTTTCTACATCTGTGACTCTATTTATGTTTTGTAAATAGGTTCATTTGTACCTTTTTTTTAATATTCCACATATAAGTGATATCATATGATATATATCTTTCTCTGTCTGACTTACTTCACTCACTTCACTCAGTATGATAATCTTTAGGTCCATAGATTTTGCTAAAAATGGCATTATTTCATTCTGTATTTATGGCTGAGTAATGTACCATTGTATATATGTACCACATCTTCTTTATCCATTTCTCTGTTGATGGACATTTAGGTTGCTTCCATGTCCTGACTATTGTAAAAAGTGCTGCAGTGAAATTTGGGGTACATGTATCTTTTCAAATTATGCTTTTCTGCAGATATATACCCAGGAGTAGGATTGCTGGATCATATAGTAGCTCTATTTTTAGTTTTTTAAGGAACCTCCATACTGTTCTCCATAGTGGCAGCACCAATTTACATTCCCACCAACAGTGTAGGAAGGTTCCCTTTTCTCCACACCCTCTCCAGTATTTATTGCTTGTAGATTTTTTGATGATGGCCATTCTGACCTGTGTGAAGTGATACCCCATTGTAGTTTTGATTTGCATTTCTCTAATAATTGGTGATGTGAAGCATCTTTTCATGTGCCTCTTGGCCATCTGTATGTCTTCTTTGGAGGAATGTGTATTTAGATCTTCCACCCATTTTTTGATTGGGTTGTTTCATTTTTTGATATTGAGCTGTATGAGCTGTTTGCATATTTTGGAGATTAATCCCTTGTCGGTCGTTTCATTTGCAAATATTTTCTACCATTTTGTGGATGGTCTTTTTGTTTTGTTGATGGTTTCCTTTGCTGTGTAAAAGCCTTTGAGTTTAATTAGGTCTCATTTGTTTATTTTTGTTATTATTTTCATTACTCTAGGAGGTAGATCAGAAAAAGATCTTGCTTCGGTTTATGTCAGAGAGTGTTCTGCCTATGTTTTCCTCTAAGAGTTTTATAGTATCCAGTCTTACATTTAGGTCTTTAATCCATTTTGAGTTTATTTTTGTGTATGGTGTTAGGGAGTGTTCTAATTTCATTCTTTTACATGTAGCGGTCCAGTTTTCCCAGCACCACTTATTGAAGAGACTGTCTTTTCTCCATTTTATATTCTTGCCTCCTTTGTCATAGATTAGGTGACCATAGGTGCATAGGTTTATATCTGGACTTTCTAGCCTGTTCCATTGATCTATATTTGTGTTATTGTGCCAGTACCATACTGTCTTGATTACTGTAGCTTTGTAGTATTGTCTGAAATCAGGGAACCTGATTCCTCTAGTCCATTTTTCTTTCTCAAGATTGCTTTGGCTATTCGGGGTCTTTTGTGTTTTCATATAAATTATGAAATTTTTTGTTCTAGTTCTGTGAAAAATGCCATTGGTTGTTTGATAGAGATTGCATTGAATCTGTAGATTGCTTTGGGTAGTGTAGTCATTTTCACAATATTGATTGTTCCAATCTAAGAACATGTTATATCTGTTTGTGTCATCTTTGATTTCTTTCATCAGTATCTTACAGTTTTCTGAATACAGGTCTTTTGCCTCCTTAGGTAGGTTAATTGCTAGGTACTTTATTCTTATTGATGTGATAGTAAATGGCATTGTTTCCTCAATTTCTCTTTCTGAGCTTTCATTAGTAGTGTATAGGAATGCAACAGATTTCTGCACATTAATTTTGTATCCTGTGACTTTACCAAATTCATTGATGAGCCCTAGTAGTTTTCTGGTGGCATCTTTAGGATTTTCTATGTATAGTATCATGTCATCTGCAGACAGTTTAACTTCTTTTCCAATTTGTATTTCTTTTTCTTCTCTGATTGCCATGGCTAGGACTTCCAAACTATGTTGAATGAAAGTGGAGAGAGTGGACATCCTTGTCTTGTTCCTGATCTTAGAGGAAATGCTTTCAGTTTTTCACTGTTGAGAATGATGTTTGCTGTGGGTTTGTCATATATGGCCTTCATTATGTTGAGGTAGGTTCCCTCTATGCCCACTTTCTGGAAAGGTTTTATCATATATGGGTGTTGAATTTTGTCAAAAGCCTTTTCTGCATCTATTGAGATGATCATATTGTTTTTATTCTTCAGTTTGTTAATGTGGTGTATCACACTGATTGGTTTACGTATGTTGAAGAATCCTTGCATCATTGGGATAAATCCCACTTGATCATGGTGTATGATTCTTTTAATGTGTTGTCGGATTTGGTTAGCTAGTATTTTGTTGAGGATTTTTGCATCTATGTTCATCAGTGATATTGACCTGTAGTGTGTGTGTGTGTGTGTGTGTGTGTGTGTGTGTGTGTGATACCTTTGTCTGGTTTTGGTATCAGGGTGATGGTGGCCTCATAGAATGAGTTTCTGAGTGTTACTTTCTCTGCAATTTTTTGGAATGGTTTGAGAAGGACATGTGTTAGCTCTTCTCTAAGTGTTTGATAGAATTCGCCTGTGAAGCCTTCTGGTCCTGGACTTTTGTTTGTTGGCAGTTTTAAAATCACTGTTTCAATTTCAGTACTTGTGAGTGGTCTGTTTATATTTTCTATTTCTTCCTGGTTCAGTCTTGGAGGGTTGTATCTTTCTAAGAATTTGTCCATTTCTTCTAGGCTGTTCATTTTATTGGCATATAATTGCTTGTAGTAGTCTCTTATGATCCTTTGTATTTCTATGGTGTCAGTTTCAACTTCTCCTTTTTCTTTCTAGTTGTATTAATTTGAGTCCTCTCCCTTTTTTTTCTTCATGAGGCTGGCTAAAGGTTTATCAATTTTATTTATCTTCTCAAAGAACCAGCTTTTAGTTTCCGTGATCTTTGCTAAGTTATAAAGTGAGGCATGGCTTATAGTGGGAAATTGTCATTGGAAAAGCACAGCATGGAGACTTTTGTACTGTCTCCTACTCTTCTCCTAAATTAAGATTTTTTAGTGTATGTGGAGACCACAGAGTACTAATAGCTTGGTAAATACCAATAGCATTACTACTCTGTTCCACTCAGTAAATTTGTGGATACTCAGTAACTTTTTCTTACTTCACCACATATGGCTAAGAATGAAAATAACCTGCATACTATAAAAAAAAACTGATTGTGTCATTTTATTGACTTTGTGAAAAATGAACTATTTTATTTATTCACTTAGTTTTTGGAATTTTTAGGGGCTTACTACAATTTGAAAATGTAAGTTATGGAATTGAGCCCTTGGAGCCTTCAGTTGGTTTTGAACATGTGATTTATCAAATAAAACGTAGGAATACAAGTGCTTCTTTATATGCTGAGAAGGATATTGAGTCAAGAGAAAAGCCCTATAAAATACAAATTATAGAGGTAAGTGATCAATTGAATAAGCTATATAGTTATTACTATGCAGCAATATAAAAAATGTATTTTTTCTGATAAAAACTTATTTACATTAACATATGTATATGAGAGAGAGAAAGAGAGAGAGAGTGATACCAGAAACTTCATTACATATTGTAAGTCTTAAAACTAGTCATTCAGTTTTCCAGAACACCAAGATGGCATTTTCTGCTGTTAGTGGCATTTTTCCCTGTGATCCAGACCTTTGTTGTCTGCAGATGCTCTCCTTTCTCCATATCCATTATATCAAAGTTTTGATATAATAAACATAAGTGACATTCACATAAATTCACATAAAATGAAGATACTTTTCTAGGATGCTGAGAAGAATCACTAGTGTCTTTTAAGGCAACTGCCTCAGGGTAGGCCATTACATTTTTTCTTATATCCTTATCCAGGGATGGAGAGACTGCTTCTACTGGCAAAGAAGACTCATCAGAATTTAGAAGTTTAGGGACTTCCCTGGTGGCACCATAGTTAGGAATCCACCTGCCAATGCAGGGGACATGGTTTCAATCCCTGGTCTGGGAAGATCCCACATGCCATGAAGCAACTAAGCCCATATGCCACAACTACTGAGCCTGCACTCTAGAGCTCACGAGCCACAACTACTGAGCCCGTGTGCCACAGCTACTGAAGCCCGCATGCCTAGAGCCTGTGCTCCGCAACAGGAGAAGCCACCACAATGAGAAGCCCGTGCACAACAACAAAGAGTAGCCCCCACTGGCCACAACTAGAGAAAGCCCGCGCACAGCAATGAAGAACCAACACAGCCTAAACAAACAAACAAACAAACAAATAAATAAATAATTATAAAAAATAGAATTTAGGGGTTTAGTGACCCCAGCTTCATCAGAGTTTCCCATATACCCCCATTCCAATTTTTAGGATCTTATTTCCTCCAGTAGACACCCTGTGAGGGTGGAAATTCAATTTGTGTTGTAGTTCATCCACTCACAAAATGAGATTCTGGGTTTGGTTTTCAACAATCTCAGCTCTGCACCAACAGTGGCTAAAGGTATTTTTCAAGAAAGACACCTCTCCAAGGAAACAGAACCAACATAATATATGTATATGTGTGTGTGTGTGTGTATACACACACATATATATTTGATGTAAACACACACACACACAAAGAGAGGGAGAATGAGAGGATTTAGAGTAGACTGTAGACTGGCAGGCTGGAGACAAGGGAAGAGTTGTATTCAAGTCTAAAGGCAGTCAGCTGGAAGGATTCTTTCTTGCTTAAAAGGTAGTCTTTGTTCTAATAAGGCCTTCAACTAATCAGCTGAGCTCCACACATATTATGAAGGGTAATCTACTCCACTAAAAGTCCACCAATTTAAATGTTTATCTTATCCAAAATCATTTTCACAGAGACATCCAGAGTAATTTTTGAACAAAAATCTGGGCATTCTGGCCCAGGCAAGTTCACAGAAAAAATTAACCATCACACCAGGTGTACAAAATTTATTTCATATTTCCTCCAAAAGTTTTATTCTTTAATCTCTTACATTTCAATATATGATCCAATTTAATTTAATTTTTGTATGGAGTGAAGGAGGGCTCTAAGTTCATCATTTTTCATATGCATATCTAGTTTTCCCAACACCATTTGTTGAAAAGACTCATGTTTGTTCCACTGAATCTTCATGGCCCTTTTTTTCAAACATCAGTTGACCACAGATGTTAGGGATTATTTCTGCACTTGCAATAATACTCCATTGATCTTATGTCTATTCTTATGCCAGAGCCACACTTTTTACTACTATGCCTTTGAAATAAGTTTTGGAATTAGTAAGTGTACATCCTTCAGTAATGTTCTTTTTCAAGATTGTTTTGGCTATTCTTGATACTGTCAATCTCCAAATAAATTTTAAAATTCACTTATTTTCAATTCCCTGAAAAAGCAAGCTGGGATTCTGTTGATTCTGTAGATTAATCTTGGAAATATTGCCACTTAACAATATTAACTCGTCCTATCCATGAACATTGAGTAACTTTTTGTTTTTAGGTCTTCTTTAATTTTTTACCACAATCTTTTGTATAGTTGTCTACAAGTTGTCAGCCAAACTTCTTATGTTAAATTTATTTCTACAAATTTTGTCATTTATATGCTATTTCATATTTAAAATTTTATTTCAAATTTGGATTTCTCATTATTCATGTTTGGAAATGATTGACTTTTGTATACTGATTTCATATTCTGCAAACTTGTTTAAATTGGGTATTAGTTTTTTATTGTACTTTTTGTAGTTTTCTAAGTATAAGATGATGTCATCTTAAATAAAGATTATGTTCTTCCTTTTCAATTACGAAAAGGAAGAAAAAAAATTGTCTTGGACCAATTTTAAGAAAAAAGTCCACCACTATTAAGTATAATGTTAATGGTGAAATAATATAAAAACTTTCTGGAATTTTCAACTCACTTTACTCTCTGATAAAATTCTCCTGCTTCACTTTCTATCTCACTTTCTCTGACTATTCCTTATACACTCATGTTCTAGATAATGATATTTCTTGTGTTATGTCTCAGGGTTTTGTTTGTCTTGTATATTGTCTTGTATATTTTTTCACGGCTTTATCTACTGTGATTTATAGATCTCCCACTCTTATTCCAATTTTTTCTGAGTTATTGTTCTTACATTGGACATAATGACTGCCCAAGTTAAACAAAATACACAAACACACACATTAACTATCTACCTACTTATCTATTTATCTGTCTATATCGTCTGTCATCTATCATCATCTTCATGTCCCTCTCACTTCCTGAATATTCTTACCAGTGGGCTTTGGTATCTTTTAACTTTAACTTTTTAATCCAACTATATTGCAATTGGATCATTTAGTAGTGTTCTCCAATCTTCTTCCCTAGCTCCAATTCTTTAGTGTTTATTTGACCAAAGCAAACTTTCATGCAATTGATGTCAACTTTATATAGCACATTTCCAAGAAATTGGTTTCCTTTATTGGCTACTTTCATTTACTAAATAAAATAGCTTTTGAGGTCTTCTGAAATCTTAACACCTGCCCACCTTCCCAATATACAGATTTCTTGGCATTCTTTTATGCATCTTTGTCTTAAATTTTTAATTATTTTGCTAAAACGGACTGTATCTTTTCCCCATGAAAGCTTATTGTCCAGTAAATAAATGAATAAATTATAATCAACTAAATATCATCAATCCCTATCTCAAAGATGAAAATAAACAAGGATTACTTCAGGAAATGTAAGTCAACTAACACTTATGTTGCTTAAAACAAAGAAATAGCTTTGAATCCCTCAAACCATTAATATTTTGTTAGTTTCAATTAATATAAATGTTTATTTTTCTCCTCGAATAAAGTTCATTTCCTTGTTTAGGCACTTCAATGAAACTTTGGAATCCTATAAGCAAAACTATCATGAAGCATTCGGTGCTTCCTTTTGGATGGAAATGAAAATAAACCAATTAGACCATAAGGGGATTTCATTTGCATTAAAAAAAAAAAAAAAAAAAAAAACCCCTCAAGTCTCCAAGGTTTTAAAAGAGAATTTTTAAATGGAGGGAAAAAATGAATGATCATTCACCCCTAAATTTGTCTTACTGACCTATTGACTTTTTTTCCTTTAAATTACTATAATCTTCACTTTTCTCTGCTAAATCCTGGATTTGTTTTTCTCTATTGCTCCTCTTTATATTAAGGAAAATGGTTTAACTAAAATGTGATAGTTTTGAACTTTCAAAGGATTAAATACCAGTGTAAAAAGAAAAAAATTCAGGCATTAAAATACGCATAATAAAAGTTTTCTCGGGCTTCCCTGGTGGTGCAGTGGTTGAGAGTCCGCCTGCCGATGCAGGGGATACGGGTTCGTGCCCCGGTCCGGGAGGATCCTGGGTGCCGTGGAGCGGCTGGGCCCCTGAGCCAAGGCCGCTGAGCCTGCGCGTCCGGAGCCTGTGCTCCGCAACGGGAGAGGCCACAACGGTGAGAGGCCCGCGTACCACAAAAAAAAAAAAAAAAAAAAAAGTTTTCTCAATTTTTGAAATTTGATCCTCTTTTTCTGCTTCTATATATTTGTCCAGTGCTTATACGTGGTATGCTATTGTAGTAACAAACTATTTTGAGTTAACTGCACTACAGTCTTAAAGTGCCCACAAAGACTGTCTTCCAAATTTTCCCTAGTACATTCCTCCTAGGTTAACTTCATGTAGAAATAATGATGAACATAAGTAATATTTTATTAAACGTAGTTACAACAATTATAACTTGTTGGCAGAGTGTAAGTCACACAGACCATAAGCCCATCAGGCCTCACATTTGTGCCTAATTTAACCACTGTGGTCTAATTAAATGACATCATAACCAGATTCCACATCCTGAAATATCTATGGTGCAGTTTAAGAAACCCAGTCATTTTGTTTCTCTGTTGCTCACTTTTTTCTGTGGTGATTTATACAAGGATTAGCTTTATCCTTCAGATGAAATCCCACCCCTCTAAACACAGAGATGTGCCCCTACTCTTTCAAGGCCATAGATAAAATCATACAGCATAATAATGTATAATGGAATCATTAAACGAACATAAATATACACATAATGGCAAGTCAAGGGAAGAATTTCCTCAGGGAAAAGAATCATATGAGTAGCCCAGTACCAGTGAGGATATGGAGGATGGAAGGTAGAGGAAAGTTATTTTCTGAGTAAATTAAGTGATTGATCAGGTGCGAAAGACATGACAAAGGCAATATTCTGAAAATGATTTCTATTTTCATATAGAAAACTGAATTTTCAATGTTGAATTTGTGAAGTAGTATATTACTTAAAATAATTAAATGATTCTTCAATTTTTATCTAAAGTTTGTGATTTTTTTTCAGCCACTTGCAGACTTCTCTCAGTATATAGAAATGCACGTTGTAGTTGAAAAAAATTTAGTAAGTATACTTTCACTTATTTGTCTTATGTTAATTTATATTAGCAATGGGAGGTTATAAAAAGTGTTGGAATAAATTTTTAACACAGGACAATAAATGATAATTTTTGCTTTATCTCTGCCTTAATGAATTTAAATTACTAGTATCAGTAGTAAATTGGAAATCAAATCTCTATTAGTTTATTTTTAATTTCATATAATTAACATATTAAAACATGTTACCTATAAAATAGTTTCTTAGTAATTGTTATTCATCATTCCCATACCCATAATGTCTAATAACCTTTGATCTTTTACTGTCTCCATAATTTTGCCTTTTTCAGAAGGTCATACAGTTGAAATGTACAGTATGTAGTTGTTACAGATTGGCTTCTTTACCTTGGTAACATGCATTTAACTTTACTACATGCCTTTTCATGGCTTGAGAGCTAATTTCTTTTTAGTACTGAGTAATATTGCATTGTCTGTATGTACCACAGTTTATTTATCCATTCATCTACTAAAGGACATCTTGGTTGCTTCCAATTTTGGCACATGAATCAAGCTGCTATTAACATCCATTCACAGGTTTTTGTATTGACATATTTTAACTCCTTTGGGTAAATATCAAGCAGCATGATTGCTGCATCATATGGTAACAGTAGGTTTTTTTGTTTGATTTTTTTGTGAGAAACTGCCAGACTGTCTTCCAAAGTGCCTGTTGCATTTTGCATTCAGCACTTTAAATATATCATCCCCTAGTCTTCTGTCCTCTAAAGTTTTTGCTGAGAAATTGGCTAGTAATCTTATTATCACCCCTTTTATGTGGTTAGTTACTTTTCTCTTGCTGCCTTCAATATTAATATTCTGTTTAGCTTTTGACAGTTTGATTATAATTTGTCTTGGTGTGGGTCTCTTTGGCTTTATCCTTCTTAGAATTTAAGCCTAAGGATTTGTGTGTTCATGTGGTTATTCAGATTTGGCAAGCTTTTGGCCATTATATCTTTAAATAATCTCTCTTCTTCTTCTGGGATTCCCTTAAGTCATATATTGTTCTGCATAATGGTATCCCACAAGTCCCTCCTTTTTTTTTTTCTGGTTCTCAGACTCAATAATTTCAGTTACCCTCTTCTCAAGTTTACTGCTTCTTTCTTCTGACCCTTTAAATCTACTGTTGAATCCTTCTACGCAATTTTCAGGTCAGTTATTGCATTTTTCAATGCCAGAATTTGTTTGGTTTCTTTTTATAATTTCTATATCTTTGTTGATATTTTCATTTTATTCATATATCATTTTCCTGACTTACCTTCATTCTTTTTGTTTTCCTTTAGCTCTTTGAGCCTATTTTAGACAGTTGTTTTAAAGACTTTGTCTAGTATGTCTCTATGTCCTCAGGAATGGTTTGTGCCAACTTATTTCCTTCATTTGGGCCATGCTTTTTTTCTTTGTTTGCCTTGTAACATAGACTGAATGTTTCTGTTCCTCTAAAATTTATACTACTGCACAGTGATGGTACTGGGAAGTGGAGCCTTTGGGAGTGGCTTAGGTCACGAAGGTGGAGCCCTCATGAATGGGATTAGTGCCCTTATAAAAGAGAGGCCAGAGAGCTCCCTCACCTCTTCTACCATGTGAGGACAGAGCAGGAAGATGGCAAGATGGCCATCTCTGAACCAGGGAGCATGTTCTCATCACACACAGGGTATGCTGGAAACCTAATCTTTAAACTTCCTGGCCTCCAGAACTGTGAGAAATACATGTTTGTTGTTTGAGCACCCAGTCTATGGTGTTTTTGTTAGGGCAGGCCAAACGGACTAAGACACATTGTGATTTTTGTTGAAAATCCAGCATTTGATAAAATAACCAGGTGACACAGAAAACAGCCATTCAGGCACCTTCCAGACAGGTCAGAACATTGCAGATAAGGTCTTCTCTGATCCACCTGGTATAAGGGAGGGAATTGGGAAATGGACTACCATTTCCTCCAGATTAAACCATGCCACACTGGGGAAGGGAATAGGGCATAGGGGAGTGAAAACACCACAAAATTTCCTGTCATTTTCAAGATGTTTTTTTCTTGATTGGACATTTGTAGACCTTTGAATGTTTTCCTGAGGTTTTCTGGAGGTTCCAATGAGGTTATTTCAGCCAGTTTCTGGTTGTCTTTTGACGTTTCCAGAGAAATATGAAGGCTTGGTGTTTTCTAGTTCTCCATTTGGCTGACTCCACTCCCATGAAGGATAATTTTTAATTATTTGTTGTCATCATTTTATAAAGACTACTTTAAAATCTTTGTCAGATAATTCTAACAAGTGATGTACTTTGGTGTTGACATGTATTGACTGACGTTTCTCCCTCAAGTTGTGATTTTGGTTCTTGTTATGGCAAATTGTTTTCAGTTGCTTTCTGGAAATTTTGACTATTACGTTACACAGTTCTTCATTTTACTTAAATCTTTTATTGTGTTCATTCAGACTCCTTAGTTGTAGCACATAAGTCCTGACCAAGTTATATGGGTTGAATTCAATGACAAAAGTTCTCAGAGCCTTCAAAAGGCTATTTTGGTCTTCTTGGTTCAGTCGCTGTTTCTGCGGGTCCCAGTGATACTTGCCTGTCCTGCCTGCAGGAGTGGAAGGACCTTCCCCCATCTCCTCCTTTTGCCTCTGAGTGGACTATTATAGATGGTGGGCCTGTGCAGGTGGAAAGTGTCTCCCTGGTCCACCCAGTGCCAGTGGGACTCTAGTACTGTTTGTGCGCATGGGAGTTACTTCCCAGGGTCATTCTGCCTAGTGTTTCTAGGTAGGTACAGGAGACATCAAGCCTGTGGGGGTGGAGATATTTTGTCAGAGAGTTTCACTCTTCCCTGCTGATACTGTCAATAGGACCAAATGGCTGTTTCCTGGTCCAGGCCACCTGTTGTCTCAAGCTCGTTAATGAGAAGTTCCATGCTGTGGTGCAGAGGTTACTATTCTAGGCATCACAGTGTTAATGGGTTTCTCATTCCATTTCTACCTGGACTACTTTTTTGCCACTGGATGGGGTGTTGGGAATTGCTGAGAAGCTATGTTGTTCTTCCATTCCTAGCATACCTGTACGGGTACCTTCTTACTTTCACCTTTTAGAGACTTCCTATGATTTTTTTGTTATATTATTTCAGGGTTTATACTTTTTTATAATTTTGATCAGCTTGGAGGAACAGGGAGAGATGAGTTTATACCACCCTTTCTTGAAATTTAAATTATTATCTTTTGTGGGAATTCCTTGATGGCCCAGTGGTTAGGATGCAGGCTTTTTCACTGCCAGGGGCCCAGGTTTGACCCCTGGTTGGCGAACTAAGATCCCGCAAGCCGCTTGGCCAAAAAAGAAAAAAAAAAAAAAAGGATAAATTACTTTCTTTTGCAAGTTTTTTAAAACTAATTTTAGAGAAGAAAAGACAAGATATTTATTGTTTTATACTTTGCTATTGCTAGTACCAATGTTCTTTATTATACTTATGTAGATATGAGTTACTGTTTTGTGTCATCTTTTCAACCTGAGAATTTCCTGATTATTATCATTTCTTGCCTTATTATTTCTGGCAGAGCAGCTCTGCTATCACTGATCTCTCTCTCTCTCTCTCTCTCTCTCTCTCTTTAAAATTTGAGAATGGCTTTCTGTTGCCTTTACTTATGAAGAATAGTTTTGCTGAGTATAGAATTCTTGCTTGAGAGTATTTTGTAGTAGCACTTTGAATTTGTAACCCCACCTGGTCTCCATTGATTCTAACGAGAAGTCAGCTCTTAACCTTGCTGTGCTTCTCCTATAGGTGATATACCAGTTTTTTCTTCTCATTATAAAGATTTTCTCCTTGTGGCTGTTGTCCAGTAACTACAACTATGATGTGTCTATGTGTCATTGTCTTTGATTTTATCTTACTTGAACTTTGTTGAGCCTAAGTAATGCGTAGATTAGTGATTTTCATTGTTTGGGAGTTTTTAGCTATTATTTACTCAAGTTTTGTATTTTTGTTTTTGTTTGTTTTGTTTTGTTTTGTTTTTTGATCATTTCTATCTCTCCTCTCCTTCTAAGATGCTCATTATGTAAATGTGTATTTGCTTTATGGTGTCAAACAGGTGTCTGAGATTCTGTTCAGTTTACTTCTTTCTTGTTTTTCCTTTCTGTTCTTTATGTTGAATAATTTCTATTGATACATTATTATTTTCATTTATTCTTTCTGCTAGTGAGCTCATATAATTTTAGTTATTATATTTTCAACTCAAGTATCTATTTAATTCTTTTTTACAATTTTATAATTATTATTTGTTTTTTCTATTTTACTCAGGTTTATTGAGATATAATTGACACATAACTGTGTAAGTTTAATGTGTATGTGTTGACTTGATACATTTATAAATTACAAAATGATTACCACTATAGTATTGGCTACCACGTCCATCCCATCACATAATTAATTTTCATTTCTGTTTTGTGGTGAGAACATTTAAGATCTACTCTCTTAGCAACATTCAAGTATATGATGCAGTGTTACTAGCCATCATCACCAAGCTGTACATTATAATGTATAATTTATATTCTTTACTGATACTCTCTTTTTTACGAGTCAATGTCATCATTCCTTTACTTCTTTAAACATGGTTCCTTTCAGTTCCATGTTTACTGTAGTTGCTTTTAAGTTTTGTGTGCTAAATCCAATAAGGTCTACCTCATAGTTTCTAATGACTGCATTTTCAAATATATGGGTAACATTGTTTTATTGTGCTTACTATTTTTTAAATTCTTGTTTCTACTTTTAAGCCAGGATTTTTGTGGTTGACCTTGGGTGAACATATCTTAGTGGTCAGCCAATGACTGGTCAGAAGCTGTGCTCCAACATTTGAGCTAGTAGGCTTCTACCCTTTGCAAATGGATTTGTCTGTTAGGGAAAGTATTCAATTTTCATGCAATTTTCAAGTCAGGTAAGTTTTGATTTTTATAGGACTTTCTCACATCTCCTCAGGTAGTGAGTAATGTTTCAAGTTCAGCCATGAACTTGTCGATATCTTAGACCCCTTTTAGTCTCCCTGAGCATGAGTATTAACTGGTGCATGAATGGAATATTCCAGACTATAAAGGATATATGGAAGGTTGTCAAGACCCATTATGGCTATTATATCCCCCCCCACCAATTCCATGTTAGATTTCTGGCTCATCTTCTGGTCTGTTGCTTGAAATAACCAGTATCACAGCCTAAGTTTATCTGTGATGATGCCCTTCAATATTCATTTGCCACAGGGATCACTACTGTTTTTGACAGTATATCTGGGCACATAGTTTTGCCCCGCTCTACACCAAATCAAGTTATCCTCCTCTGATAGGGAGGTGTCTGGATTTTATGGCTTGACCTACCATGGTAGAATTACCACACAATACAATTTGAGACGTGGTTGGGGACAACCTCAGGTGAAATGTCACAGATTCCCACTGTTCTTACCATAGGATAAATAGTTTTTCTTTAATTAATATTTCTCATTTTAGCCCTTGGTCAATTGCCAGATTCTGGAAATGTTTTTGACATTTTTGTCTTTTATCATTGCTTATTGTGGAAAGGATTTGCAGACCTCATTATTTCACCATCTCAGGAGTCCCACTCTCTGTAATTAATTTTTAATCCCCCTTAGTTTGTGAACTTTTCTTCATATAGGTTTCACATATTTGCTAGGTATTTTATTTTACTGTGCTTGAAAATTACATATTTTCATATATTCTTACTTCTATTCCTTGTTTTAGTCATTTATAGATTCCTTAGACACTTTTTGTTGCTCCATAACAAACTACTCCAAAATTTAGTGGCTTAAAAGGACAACTATTTATTTAGCTCACAATTCTTAAATAAATAAATTCTTAAATAAATTCTTAAATATCCTCTGATCTCATTAAGATCTCCTTGTGCTGGACTGGCCTCACTTGTGTACTGTTAGTAAGCTACTGATTTTGCTTGGAGTTGGGTGGTCCACTGGGTGTCTCAGCATGTCTTATCTCTGCTTTCCAATGATATTCGTATCATAATAATGTTATTTTTGTGCAAGTTTTTGTGTGGACATAAGCTTTTATTTCTATTAGGTAAAAAACAATTTTCATCATTATGTATTGCACCAGCAATGAACAAATGTATGAGTTCCAATTCCTCTAAATTCTCAACTCTGTTATTGTCTGTCTTTTGGACTTTAGCCATCCTGGTGGGTGTGAATTAGTTTCTCACTGTGCTTTTGATTTGCATTCCCTGTTATGTAATGATGTTGAGAATATTTGCATTTTCTTATTAGCTATTAGAATATTTTATTTGAGAAATTATTTAAATTCTTTACACATATTTCATTGGGTTGTCTTTTTGTTGTTGTGGTTAAGTATTCATTATATACTGTGGATGCTAGACCCTTATCCAATATATGATTTGCAAATATTTTTATCCATTCTGTGGGTTATCTTTTCATTTTTTGATTGTGTCATTTGAAGCATAGCATTTAAAAATTTTGAAAACATCAGTCTTTCTCCATTTAATGTTCTTGCTCTCTCCAAATATCAACTGACCATAAGTGTTAGAATTTATTTCTAGAAATTGTTGTTTTATTGATCTATAACTCTAATCGAATGCCAAAAGCACACTGCCTTGATCATTATAGCTTTGCAGTTAGTTTTCAAATTGGGGTGTATGAGTCTTCCAACTTTGTTCTTCTTACTTAAAATTTTTGCAGACATTCTGGATCCCTTTCACTTTCATATATATAATAAGGTAAACTTGCCAATTCCTGCGAAACAATGCTGGAATTTTAATAAGGATTATATTATTTCTATAGATCAATTTGGAGATTATTGCCATCTTAACAATAATAGGTCTTCCAATCCATGAACACAGGTTCACTTTCCATTTATTTGTATCTTCTTTACTTTCTTTCAATGGTGTTTTGTAGTTTTCAGTGCGTGTTTTGTACTTCTATTGTTAAATTTTTTTTTGGCATATTATCATTGTTTGATACTATCATAAATGGATTTATTTTCTTAATTTAATTTTAGATTGTTTATTGCTGGAGTATGGAAATGCAATTGATTTATATATTCATCTTGTATTCTCCAATTCTGCTGAAATCATTTATTAGTGCTAATGTTTTTTTAGTGGTTGTCTTAGGATTTTTATATATACACATCTTTTTGCCTGTTAATAGAGTGTTTAACTTCTTTTTTTTCTACGCAGATGCCTCTTGTTTCTTTTCCTTTACTAAATGCTTAGGCTAGAGCCTCCAGTGAAAGCTGAGATAGTAGCAATGAGAACAGATATACTTATCTTTTTCCTGATCTAAGAGAAATAACACTTATTCTTTCACCATTAAGTGTGGTGCTATCTGTGGTTTTTTAATAGATGTCCTTTATCAGGTTAAGGTAGTTCTCATCTATCCCTAGTTTATTGAGCTTTTTTTTTTTTCTTTAGTCAAATGCTTCTTCTGTGTCTTTTGAAAGAATGTCCAGCTTCCCAAAAGTCTACAAACAATAAATGCTAGAGAGGGTGTGGAGAAAAGAGAACCCTCGTGCACTGGTGATGGGAATGTAAATTGATATAGCCACTATGGAGAAAAAAAATAGAACTACCATACGACCCAGCAATCCCACTACTGGGCATATACCCTGAGAAAACCATAATTCAAAAAGAGACATGTACCACAATGTTCATTGCAGCACTATTTACAATAGCCAGGACATGGAAGCAACCTAAATGTCCATCGACAGATGAATGGATAAAGAAGATGTGGCACATGTATATAATGGAATATTACTCAGCCATAAAAAAAATGAAATTGAGTCATTTGTAGTGAGGTGGATGGACCTAGAGTCTGTCATACAAAGTGAAGAGGAAAACAAATATCGTATGCTAACACATATATATGGAATCTAAAAAAAAAGGTTCTGATGAACGTAGGGACAAGACAGGAATAAAGACGCGGATGTAGAGAATGAAATTGAGGACACGGGGTGGGGAGGAGAAGCTGGGACAAAGTGAAAGAGTAGCATTGACATAAATACACTACCAAGTGTAAAATAGACAGCTAGTGGGAAGCAGCTGCATAGCACAGGGAGATCAGCTCAGTGCTTTGTGACCACCTAGAGGGATAGGACAGGGAGGGTGGGAGGGAGATGCAAGAGGGAGAGGATATGGGGATATATGTATACGTATAGCTGATTCACTTTGTTATACAGCAGAAACTAACACACATTGTAAAACAATTATACTCCAATAAAGATGTAAAAAGGAAAAAAAGAATCATGTGGGTTTTGGTCATTATGTTCCTCATTCTATAATGTTTTGAAATACATCTACTGGTTTTTAGACATTAAGCCAAGCTTGTATTTCTGAGATAAATCCCACTTGGTCGTGGTGTATAATTCTTTCTGTGTTGCATAAATTGGTTAGTTTTCTGATTAGGGTTTTTACAATAATATTCATGAGGAATGTAGTTTGCTTTGACTTTTATTTTCTTGTTATGTCTTTTCTGGTTTTTGTTTCAGGGTAATACTGACCTTATTGAATGAATAGAAATGGGTTCCCTCTGATTTTATTGGAGAATTTGTAATGAGTTGGTGTTAATTCTTCTCTAAATGTTTGATTGGATTCACCAATAAAGCCTTCTAGGATTAGGTTTTTCTTTGTGGGAATTTTTAAAATGCATATTTAATCATTTTGCTTGTTACATATTCTGTTTCTTCTTGAGTCAGTTTCAGTATCTGTTTATTATAAGAAATCATTCATTTCATCTAAGTTATCTAAATTGTTGCCACATCATTTTTCACAGTGTTCATTTACAAGGCTAGTTATTTCTCTGTGGTTAGTGACTGTAACCTTTCTTTTATCCTGAATTAATAATTTTTGTTTTGTTAATATATGTTGTTTTTTATATTCATATTTCAATCATTTTGCTCTGATTTTTATTAATTTCTTCCATTTCCTTCCTTTGAGTTCTTCATGTTTGCTTTTCTTTCACTAATTTCCTAAGTGGAAATTAGTTATTTGAGATGGTGCTTCTTTTTTTTAATATAGCTATTTCCTATAAGTTGCCTTCTGAGCACTGCTTTAGCTGAATACCATAAATTTTACTATGTTGTATTATAGTATTTTCTAATTTCCCTGTGATTTCTTCTTTGATTATTGGTTATTTATAATCTATTGTTTAATTTCCACATACTTTGAATTTCTCAAATTTCTTTCTGTTGTTGATTTTTTATTTAATTTTTGTGGTCAGAGAGCAATTTTGTACTTTGTAATTGTTGTAACTCAGTTGAAGCTTATCCTATAACCTAGTATATAGTCTATTCCTAGATCATGTTCCATGAGCACTTGAGAAGCGCATGTTGTGCTGTTTTGGGGTGGAATATTCTATAAATATCCGTTGGTTTAAGGTTTAGTTTTAGTCTCCTATATCTGTGTTGAGTTTTTGACCAGTTATTCTACTACTGAAATTGTGTACTAAACCTCCAAACATTATTGTTGAATTTTCTATTTCTCCCTTCACTTGCGCATTTTGTATTTTGTGTAATTTTTAGGCTCAGTTCTTAGATGCATATAATGTTTATAGTTTTATGTCTTCCTGATAGACATCCCAGTCCTTGAAAATGTACTATATTTTCTGTAACAATTTTTTTTCTTTTGGCCATGCCGCACGGCATGCGGGATCTTAGTTCCCTGACCAGGGATCAAACTGTGCTCCCTGCAGTGGAAGTATGGAGTTTTAACCACTGGACGACCAGGGACATCCCTTCTGTAACAATTTATATTTAATTGTTTTTTTTCCTTAATCAAGTCTGTCAGTCTCTGATGTTTGCTTGGATTACTTAATATACTCATTAATTTTTTTGGTGGGCGGCCTTTCAAATCAACTGAATAGCTAATTCATTTTTTAAGGGCAGCACATCATACCATTGTATTTATATACCATAATTTATTCATTTATTCTATTATTGGTGAGTATTCACTTTGTTTCCAGTTTTTTAAATGTTGCTTTGTCACTATAAATAATGCTACATGAAGTATCCTTAGTCATGAGTTCTTACATCTTGGGAATTTAATCTCTGTGAAAGTAGGTCACCAGGAGTATGGATGATGGGTCAGAGGATATGTATGTAGTTTAATTTTAATAGATATTGTTCATTGCTTTATAAAAGGCTGTAACTTTTCGCATCTCCAAGGTAAAACTGAAAGTAGTATTTTCCTCTCATACCTGCCAACGATTAGTTTTATATTTCTCTTTAATTTTTGTCAGCCAATGGGTATAAAATTATATCTCATTGTAATTTTAACTTCCATTCTTTAACTGAGAATTAATTTGAATATCATTTAATGTTTACTGGCCACTAGTATTTTCTTTTCACTGAACTGTCAACTTAATCATTTTGCTCATTTTATTAATGGTTGTTTGCCTTCTTGTCAACTTGTAAGAAAACTTTGAATATTAAAAATATTCATGCTTTGTTCATTATCCACCCAATGTGAAGGAGCATATCACCTGTTTTCTTCTAGGTGTTTTATGGTTTCAGGTCTTGCATTCAAGTCTTTAATACATTTTGAATTATTTTTTTGTGTATGGTGTAAGATAGTAGTCCAGTTTCATTCTTTTGCATGTGTTGTACAGTTTTCCCTACATTATTTATTAAAGAGATTGTCCTTTCCCCATTTGTTGTAAACTAATTAACCCACGATAATGTGTTGGTTTTTTCCCTGAACTCTCTATTCTGTTCCATTGATTTATGTGTCTGTTTTAATGACAATACCACCCACAGTGCTTTGTACCAGTAATATAGTTTGAAATTAGGGAACATGATGTCTCCAGCTTTGTTCTTTCTCACATTTGCTTTGGCTAGTCAGGGTCTTTGTAGTTCTATACAAATTTAGGTCTGTTTGTTCTATTTCTGTGAAAAATGCCATTGACATTTTGATAAGGATTGCATTGAATCTGTATATTGCTTTGGGTACTGTGAACATTTTAACAATATTAACTATTCTAATTTATGAGCTTGAAATAACTTTCTACTCATTTGTGCCTTCTTCAGTTGCTTTCATCAATGTCTTTTAGTTTTCAGTGTAATGACCTTATCTCCTTGGTTAAATTTTTCCTAGGTATTTTATTCTTTTGATGCAATTGTAAGTGGGATTGTTTTCTTAATTTCTCTTTCTGATAGCCTGTTATTATTATAAAGAAATATAACAGATTTTTGCATATTGGTTTTTTATCCTGTAACTTTGGTGAATTTTTCTTAGTTCCAACTGTTTTTTGGTGGAGTCTTTCAGGTTTTCTATATATGTCAGCTGCAAATAGTGACAGTTTTACTTCTTTTTTCCCAATTTGAATACCTTTTATTTCTTTTTCTTGCTTAATCTCTCTGGCCAGGACTTCCAATACTATGCTAGATAAGAGTGGTGATAGTAGGTATCCTTCCCTTGTTCTTGGTCTTAGAGGGAAAGTTTTTAGCTTTACACTGTTGAGCATGATGTTGGCCGTGGCCTTTATTATGCTGAGACACATTTCCTCTGTATTCACTTTGTTGAGAGTTTTTATCCTGAAAGGAGGTTGAATTTTGTCAAATACTTTTTCTGCATCTATTGGGATGATCATATGATTTTTTTATTCTTTATTTTGTTAATGTGGTGTGCATCACATTGACTGATTCACAGAAATAGAACCATTCTTGCATCCCTGGAATAAATCCCACTTGATCATGATGTATGATCCTTTTAGTGTGCTGTTGAATTCGCATTGCCAATATTCTCTTGAGAATTTTTCCACCTATATTCATCAGGAATATTGGCCTGTAATTTTCTTTTCTTGGGGTGTTTTTGTCTGGTTTCGATATTAGGATAATGCTGGCCTCATAAAATGTGTTTGGAAGGCTTTCTTCTTCTCTTATTTTTGCAAGAGTTTGTAGTGCCTTTTTGTATTTTTTTTAATATTTTTCATTTTTCACACGTTATGTCTATAATAATAAATAATATTTAAAAACTAATAAATTGGTAATTTAAATAATTTCTTAACTCATACTTTAAAATTTTAAACATAATAACCATCATTAAATATTAAGCAATATATATTTATATCTAAAAGGCAATTATCTTTTTCAGTATAATCATATGGGTTCTGATACAACTGTTGTCACTCAAAAAATTTTCCAGTTGATTGGATTGACCAATGCTGTAAGTGTTTGCTTTTGCATTTGTTTGTGTTACTTAGACAATTCTCAGACTTTTTTTATGACCCTGCCTGAATACACATATTGTGTCAAAGAGGGCAAATATATAATCATCTTAAGTTTCAGTTTTCTAACTGTTTAATTGGAGTAATAATAATTGTAAATACCTAATTAGGGTTTTGTAAGGCTTAAATTAAACACTTGACGTTGGGCTGTCTTAAGCACAAGCATATCAAAATGTTACTTATTACTTGTTTTATTAGTGATATTTATTACTTGCTAATAGAATTTATAAGATCCAATCCGGATTTACAGTTTAGATTTTTAATATTTACATTGGTATAGCATTTATTTTTGCAGATAAATTCCCAAATCTATTTAAACCATGTAGTTTGAACATATTTTCTTTATGTCTTCTATTTTAGATTTTTGATTCATTTAATATTACAATAATTCTATCTTCATTAGAGCTTTGGATAGATGAAAATAAAATTCCGGTAACTGGAGATGCCAATGAATTATTACACAGATTTTTAAAATGGAAACGATCTTATCTTGTTTTGCATCCACATGATGTGGCATTTTTACTTGTGTAAGTATATCTTGGCATTACTAACTCTTATACATTAGAAAGCATATGTAATTTGACCTGATTTCTGACAGTTGACAAGCCCTTAGGGAAAAAAATCTTGTGTCATTTTTTTTATGTACAGCATCCTGTGAATATTATTTTTCACAACACAGATTTTATAGCAGAATTACTAATATCAATCACTCTGTTTATTGGCTTATAGCTAAAACTCACTTCAATCTTATTACCACGTTTTCTTACCTTGAGTATATAACATGCCATTAAATGTGCCTAACTATACATAAAATATTAACAATATCTGTCTGAAAAAATATACCTGAATTCTATGAATATAGTAATATGGCCTTCTTTTAATGCTTTATTTCCATAAAATCAAAATAGTGATGAAATGGAAACACTATTGTACATTTCAATATCTCTGACAGACTGTATTCACAGTGAGCTGCACTTTTAAAAACATAAGCCTCCCTTTCTATTTAATAATCTCTGTTTTTCTCTTATCAATATTCAGAACCTATATGTATTATATATTATCATATTATGTAAAAATCATGTATATAATTATAAAATTATAATCTTTTAAGTTATTTTTTGTCCCACAAATATGCATGCCTTTGCATGGCTAGGGCAGGCTAATTCTATCTGATTAAGGGGAGACTTCAACACATAAGCTTACTCTGCCCATTTGTCAACTTCATTGGCTTAGCTTTCTACTTTTAAGGAATTTTATTTATTTTTATTATTTTTACATTATAGGAATCAGTATAATTTTTTTAATTACATAAAAAAATCTTCATTATTCTCTAAAAATCCATATGATAAACACTTTCTATTATTTGTTTTTTAAATCTATTTGCAAAATAAGCAGACACGTTTAGTCCCTTTCTATGCTTTGTTATCCTAGTGTTAAAGTGGAAATATCTATGAATTTGTTATATAAGTATGCAAAACAAAAAATATTAGGTAAAGTTAATATTAATTGTTCTTAATTTTACAAAATTTTATGATTTGCTTCTTTTTTACACTTAAGTTACAGAGAAAAATCAAATTATGTTGGTGCAACCTTTCAAGGAAGGCTGTGTGATAAATACTATGGAGGAGGTGTTGCTCTGGTATGGTATGGTTTAAGTGACTTGGCTAAGATGTATAAGTATGATGCTATTTAGAGTAATATACAATTAACTATTTCTGTATTTTATTATGGCTAAGTATATTAAAATTTGCATAATGATTCTAGGGATCTTTGTTCCTGCTGCTGACAGAAATGTGTGAACTATAAGAAGTTTAACTTAACACATATAACACATATAACACATTTAATTTAATACATATAAAATTTTTACAATTTTCCTCTTGTGAGTTCAAATTATCCTCTTTTAGAAAGTTAAGGTAGTGATCTATTTTATAGTCTTATAAGATGCTCATAAATTTTTAATATACTCAATATTTAATAACTAATTTTAATTTCAAGCTTAGATTTTGACCATTTTCTTCATTATGTAGCTGATTCAATTATGAAGCAACTTAAAATAAAACTTTTGAAACTATTTATCAATTGCCACAAAATGCTTCCTGGGACATAGGTGAAGAATAACAGAATCAAATGCACTAATTGGCATTTCTATCTTAGTAGAAAATCTTGGTGTGCTTAAAATTGGTATGTTTTTGCTCCTATTTCATAATGCTTTGGTTATTCTGAAGTGTAAAACTTGCCTTTTTAAATTTTTTGTGTGTTTGTACAAAATAATCTGGAGATTGAGGAAGGCTATGCATAATACTCTTGTTTAAGTGCACAAGTGAAGATATAAGAAGATGAGTCAATGAAATGGAGACAAATTTCATCTTTAAAATTCATAATTCATGAAAATATGGCTTATCTTTTATGGGCAAATCATTACCTAGTCTCAAAAGCTAGAATTTGGCTGATTTACCTAGTCATATGCAACACTAAGAAATCTTAAGACATTCACATGGAGCAGGCTACCAAGTGGAAGGAAATCTCCTTGTTTACTGAAAAAGAGGGCAGTGGTCTCTGTACTGAAAGGAGCAATCAGAGAAGAACTCTTCTCGTATTCTTCTCTTATTCTCCACACTTCACTGGGGTAATCATTGCCGAACCTTTCGCCGGAAAAATGAGCAGTAGCTGATGTTCACAGGAATGTGATGTTGGAAAAAACAGGTGAAGCTCTGTCCTCTGATATTTAAACATCCACCACCCTCCCTACCTAATCACCCAGAGCTGTGGAATAAAATCTAGGAAACACATTCTTCTGAAGCTGCTTCTCCGTAAAGTTTATGGGTGAAACCACAACCCAAGTAGTTTTGGGGTGAGTAGAAGCAAGTAAATATAATCCACAGGAGATTTTTGATGTCTGCAGCTGTTTGCCCTTGGGTCATCCACTTATCTGTCCTGACGCAAGTTCACTCACAAGGACAGACACAAATTAGTTCTTGGCATCACGAGTTTTATACATTACATACTACCAGACACATTATCTGTTGGCCTCAGTTCATGGACTATACAGATCATGGGTATTAAACTTCCTCAGAAAAAAGCATACTACACAACATTGACCACTTGAAGCAGAACTATTAGTTGTAGGCCAGGAATTTCAAACAAAACAAAGTGCACAATATCACAGAAAAGGACTAGTTAGAAACATTAGATATGAACAATATAATAATTATAATAAATTGCATGAGGGATACAATTGATACATATGGAGATAAATTATCGAATTAGGACCTCTCTCAGAAGACATCAGAAAAGTTAAAGGAAAGATAAAATTAAAAGACATGGAAGATTAAAGTCAAAAGAACAGTTCTAAAGAAAAAATTGAGATAATTTCACAGAATGACAGTCATAGAACACTGTCTCCAGCCACTACCAGATCAACAAGGTGCCTACACCAGGAAATCCCTCCTGGAGTTGCCCCATGATCCCTGGCAAGAGGGGAGGAAAGTGGGTTGTCTGGTGAAAAGGACACATGGAAAGCCAAAAAAGAAGAGATAAAAATGCATACCAACAATAAAATGAAACTATCAAAGGAAAATTGTTATGTTCCTAAAAAGAAATAAATCATATAACAATGAAGACGTTCAACAGTCAGAAAAGCCACACTGGATGCAAAAAGACTTTATGCTTAAAATATTGAGCTAAAAGTACTTTGAAGGCATGATTCATATCTAAAAAAAATTCATTCAAACAGAAGGGACAATAAAAATACTCTCCGGCACATAAGTCCTCAAAAGATTTGCCAAACAAAAGACTAACGTTCAAAACATATTTGTAGAAATTACTTATATTTATGAAAAGCCACAAGGATTATGAAAACTAAAGAGAATAAATGTTGCTGAATTTTATCATTACCTTAAAATGAAAATACCTGGGTTGGGGTGCGTGGCAAAGATAGGTATGTCAATACTAAACCAGAACTCATATTCTATGATAGTGTAGAGATGGTTAAGGGAGAGATAAAAATGACATGAAAACATATTATAGAACTTGTCTTCTTAAGAAAACAGTAAGAATATTGGTATGTTTTAGAAAGAAGTAAGGGTATATGAAATGAATGTTGGCCTTAAGAACAAATAAGAAGAAAACTACACCATATAATAGTCTAATGGAAGAAAGGTAAGGACAGCCAAGGAAGAAGAAACTTAAAAACAATAATGTAAAATAAAATGAATAGAAAATAATCAAAGGAAATGTTTTAAACATACCCTAATATAATGACAATCATGTAAATGTAAATGAATTAAACTCACCAAGTAAGAGATAGAGTCTCTGATGGATTTTTTTTAAAAATTTAAGTTCAAACATTAGTTCTTTACAAAAAATACATTAATAGGGCAAAGTGAAGGTGAATATAAAATAATAAAATATACTTTGGTTAAATAAGAAGCAAGTAAACATGAGAAAACGGAATTTAGAGTAAAATACACTATAGATAGCAAAAAGGTGTAAACTGTAGATTTATATGTAGAAGTTTTGCAAATATTTTGTTTGATTTATTCCTAGGCATACCAGTAAATACTATACTGTTTGATGATATTAGTAAATACTACATTTTAAGTATAATTTATGAGTTTCTGTTATGTTGAAAAACGAATGTTATACACTGACTTGTGTACAATAATATTTCTATATTTACTTCTAGTAGTTTTAGATTTAAATTTTTCTGTGTCCAACTTTGTCATATGTGAATAAAAACAGTTTTATTCTTTTTTTCCAATATGTGTATCTTTTATTTTTTTTTAATGTTTTTCTCCTATTGAATTGCCTAGGATCCCAGAACAATTCAAGTTGAACAATGTTTAACTGAATTCATAGTAGACATTTTTGTATCATTCCTGATCTCAAGGAAAAAACTCTCAGTATTGTACTATTAGGTATTATGTTCATTCTGGTTTCTCACAGACATTAACGTAATAAGAAAGCTCAATTCTATTTCTAATTTTCTAAACTTTAAAAAATGTATTTTATTTTTTTATCCTGTCGTTATTTTTGAAGGGAAATTAATTCCATTTAAAGTTATATGAATTTTTTCTAAATGTCCCATTTTCGTAACAGAATTTTTTACTATAGTTATTGATATGCTCATATTGATTTTGTTCTTACTTTATTGAAATGTTTTCTCTTTCGTATAGAATTCAGTTTTCTTTTACAATATTGAAGAGATGTCAGGGCATTCCTAATCAAAATCTCAGCAGGCTTTTTGGGGTAAAATTGACAAGCTTATACTAAAATCTTATAAATATAAAAAAAGAAAATAGATAAAGCAGTTTGGAAATTGAGGAAAAGTTGAAGATACAAACTTTTTATAAAAGTATGGTAGTTAAGATATTGCAGTGTAGATAAATTGATTAGGCAATATATCAGGCAGAATATTAGGCAGAATCAGGCAGAATAGTTAAGGATATTAGTATCTAGTGAATTTTGCAGAAAATAAACCTTTAAATCAGTGATCCAATTATCCAACCTAAAATATATGGAAAGATGGAAACAACATTGCCCTAAAACATGTTGAACACAGGTAATAGTGAAGGTAAAAGCAGAAATCGAAGAAAGAAAGATGATCGGTAGGACAGAGATATTCAAAAAAGATATCAGGCCTTTAAAAAATTAAGAACAAAAATATTTCTGGCAAAACTATTTTTATAAGAGTAGGAATATATTAATAAAATTACAAAAATAATGGAGAACTACTAAAGATATAAATAACATTTAAGAGATGATAGAACAATTTATAACTTAAATAAATTTGAAAACTTAGACAAATAGTATATTGTTAATAGAAGCCCATAATTTACTAAAAGTTACACAAGAAGAACTGGAAATTCAGAATAACACCAAGCTATTAAAAGAATTGATATATTATTTTAAAATCTCACAAGGGGAAAAACAATGCTTTTAGGAACGCATTCTACACAATTTTGAGGGAACCAATTATTTCAATCAGAGTGTCAGAAAGGGAATGTAAAGAAATTCCATCTCAAATACAAAACCATGTCTTTGATCCTTTGATACAAGGAAAGGAGAGACCAGAACATATGCACTAATGAGAAGATAAAGAATAAAAGAGCAGTTGCATATTGGGATTTTATACAAATAACATAACATTTTTTGGATGTTGTTATTTCCCTCTTACTGTGCTATGAGTGATAATAAGGAACAGAAGAGATGGAGAAAAAGAAGCAATTGTAAAGATATATTGATTGAATGATTGCCAGCCCTTTCCTACAATATCCTGAAGACAAGAAAACCTGAATAACTACACTGATAATATAATATTCTCTTATTTATTATATTATTATTTATAATATCCTATTATTTAAATGTTTGAAATTTATCAGAATCCATCATGTTCTTCCCCATAGAATCAAGCATTCCTCCTCCTCTTCATCTACCTCCCCTTGCCCCCCCTCCTCCTTCTTTTTGTTCTTTTCCCTCCCTCCCTCCTCGCTCCCTCTCTCCCCCTCTCTCCTCCACCCTCTCTCTCTGAAAATGGGTGGTACATTCACCTGTGTTATTTTGATAAAGGGACCATTTATCAGTGTGTACGCAAGATGTAGGGACTTTGCATTACCTCAGGGCTAGTAATAAAGAAATGTAATTGTCACCCAGCCTTTAGGAAAGGACAATGTCAGTTTATTAGGGTTATACATGGAAGATAGAAACCTCTACTCAACGGTTCAGACAGTCATAGTACCCTGGAAGTGATGGTAATAAATACCCTGCTCTTTTTTCACCCTTTCCTCCCCATTAGACCAAATCAAGGTAAGAGCAGAGGGCAAAGGAACCCTTTGACATAATCCATTGGTGTAGTCCTTCTGAGCTGGAGAGTAGGGTGGAAAGTAATGGAAAGCTGATTGAGAGAGGCAAACAGAAGATACCAAAATATATCCCTAGGAACCTATCTTGAAGTATAGTCATCAATGTTATTAGATATATTTGAAGGGATATTGTGATTTGTGGATTTTTCTTAAAAATCGTATGTTTAGTATGGTCTAAGTGTGCTATAATAAGCATCTTACATTTGTTAAAAAGTGATAAAAGCATTTAGTTTTGAAAATAAAGTTGAGGCAACTGTGGAGAGTCAGCATTCTTATCATCAGTCATTATTACCATAATATAAATTAATTCAATGAGCTAATTTATGTTTTTTAAATGCATGAAACAGCATATAAAATATTATCTCCTATAATTAAATTATAAATGAGCACAAACTGTTATAATTGATACTGTGTGTGTATATGTGTGTGTCTTTAAAGACTTTCTTTTATGAGTACAAACATGGTTATAGCTATTGTTATATATGATTAACAAGTTATTGGGACAAATATGTTCTTGGCCTGATGCCACCAAACGAACCATACATTTACATTTTTGTAAAATTTCACACTTCACTTTTCATATTTTCCTTATATTGATAATGGTACCTGTAACATATTAGGCCAACATGGATGGCACTTCTGTGATTAACATATCTGATGTCTCTATTCTATTTTATCATGTGACTATTTTTAATAATTACATTATACTCCAGGTAAATAAATTATCTCCTAAAATGTGACTGTATACATGTATGGTTTTTTTTCCCAGCACCCCAGAACCATAAGTCTGGAATCACTTGCAGTTATTATAGCTCAATTACTGAGCCTTAGTATGGGAATAGCTTATGATGACATCAACAAATGCCATTGCCCAGGAGCTGTCTGTGTAATGAACCCAGAAGCAATGTAAGATGTTTGCTTTTATATGCTTTACATATATAGTTTATATGAAAATAAGTTTGGTATATTTTGTTTATGAAAGTTTATGCTATTAAAATAATTATTGGGCCTCCCTGGTGGCGCAGTGGTTGAGAGTCCGCCTGCCGATGCAGGGGATGCGGGTTCGTGCCCCGGTCTGGGAGGATCCCATATGCCGCGGAGCGGCTGGGCCCGTGAGCCATGGCTGCTGAGCCTGCGCGTCCGGAGCCTGTGCTCCGCAACGGGAGAGGCCACAACAGTGAGAGGCCCGCGTACCACAAAAAAAAATAATAATAATAATAATAATAATAATAATAATAATTATTATTATTATTATTATTATTATTATTAATGGTCGAATATAAACTGTGGCAAATGACCCCAGATCAAACTATGTATTCCAGTGCCCCTGCTGCATATCTCAATATTTCTTGTAATTTAATGTCACACTTGCTTTCTCATGTGACCTACCTCTACATTTATCACTATGTTACTTGTATGATTTTATAATCTAATGCATGATTTGATAAGCCAAATATGGGCTTGTGTTCATTATACAAGAATGATTTATTACAGGAGGCCTTTTGCAATAGTTATCATGCCTCAAAGGCCTACTGAAGTTTTTGCTATTATCCTCAGTATTTAGAATATGCTATGAGATTTTACAGAATTAGAACCAAATAGTCAGGAGATTTATAGAAACCATTATCCAGTCAGTGACTGGACTCAGTCTCTTATACTTTTTATTTATTTTATGTTTTTTTAACTGTAACCCAACAGTACGTTTTATTTAACAGTATATTTAATTTCTTTTATACTATCTCTAATATTTTGCCTTTTTTTCACTTTCCAATTTCTCCCCAAAGCACCTTAATCAACCAAAAAACTTAACCTACAATCTTAATGAGTGTTGAAATTTTTTTCATTAATTTTTAACATAACTTTGATTCTTGTGTAGATATGAAAAAAATAGAAATTCCACTTAAAAATATAAAATTATGGCCTGTATAAAATTAGTGGAATTATTAATACACATATAGAAACCATTCATCTGTGGAAATGCTTTTTTAAAAAGCTTAGTTTGACAAATTACAATCTTGCAAAAAATGCTTATTAATCATATCTTTAAATGCATTGCATCACTTGAATAGCATTGCATGACTCTAAAATTTTGGACAACACAGACATTTTATTCATCATTGAATGGCAAAAAAATGATGTGAAAATCTACTATTTAAAGGAAAATCTGAATAAAGAGGGCATATTTGAAAAGGATTCATTGCTTTCTTTAAACTGGTGGGAAACATCTTCTAGAATAATTCATCTTTAATGCCTTTTGACACTATCACATTCAGTGATTTTGCACAGGACAGAGTCCTAATAGGACATATGCCTTTCTGAGGCAGGTGTCCTCAATCTAACCTTAAAATTTGGCTTATTAAATAGCAGTACTTAAGGAGTTTAACATGTTATTTTGTTTCTGTAATCCATAGAAAATACATGGCCCACACTGATTTTTTTTACAAAAGACTGTCATTTTTCTGAGGGCTCACAATCAGTAGTCCATGGTTTATTCAGTCTATGTATCCAGCAAATCAGACATGCTACCTGATATGTTTCCGAATTTCAACTTTCTTTGACATTTTAATATTTTAATTAGGAACTTTGTTTCTTTAGATAAAGAAGTTGTCATTATGAAACTGTGCTTTTTTGGCTCATTCGAAGGTAGCAATATATCTGAGCTTTGGAAACAATGACTAAGGAAAACAATGTTTAATAAAATACATTGAGATAGAACAGAGTATAGCTTTTTTTTTTTAATTTTAAGTAAAATGAAAGTAAAAGAGAATGGTAGTTTTCAAATACATCCACAAATTGTTGCTACTTCTCCCTTCAAGAGGTAGAGTTTAATTTCCCTCCTATTGAGTATGGGTTGGATTTGGTGACTTGATTTCATCAAATAGACCATGGTAGAATTGATGGTGTGTGACTTTCAAGATTAGATAATTAAAGAGTTTGCAAATTTCTCTGTACTCTCTCTTTGATCAGGTGCCCAGGTTAAAGCTAGGTGCCATATCGTGAGGACAATTGAGTAACTTTATATAGAGGTCCGTATGGCCAGAAACTGGGGCCTCTTGCCAATAGAATAAAAGGGCAGATAAAAGCACAGCTGTAAACATTACTTCATATGACTTAAATTTATGGTTTCATTTAAGGCCAGTGGTCTGCTCCTAGCTTTACAAAAGCTAAATGTAAGTATTATACAAGGAAGTCATGTATCAGAGGCCCTATTATAAAGGAAAAATGGAAGAATAGAGAATAGAGAACATCCAGCAAATATGTGCAAGGATTCAAGCTGCAAATAAATTATCCAATTGGATATAATTATGATTGATAATCTCTTCCTAATGACAACATTAATTTCATTATCAGAAAGTGTACCCCTCTATAAACAAGTTCACACAGAGTAAACATATTGCATTGCCTAGTTCTCAATAATATTAAAGTTCTATCAATTTGTCTCCTTTTGTTTTCTGGTATTTAGATGAAATCATCTGAATTGTTGGCAATGTAATAATAAATCTATTATTTATGGTTAATACAATTAAAGAGTATATTCAAACTGGATGCAACCACAAAAAACACCAAAATTGGTAGTTTGTCCAAAAATCTCTAATGTTTTTCATTGTCCTCATGCGAAAAACATTTTCCTGTAATAATCCACCTGACTAGAATTTGAGTCTATTGCCTTAAAATTTAGTAATTTTATATTAGCTATATTTATCATTAGATTATAGACTTTTCTTCTGAGGCTAGTCAATTTACGGAAGCGACAGTTACATAAAAATCTGATGTTTGATGTATTTTTAGTCATTCCAGTGGTGTGAAGATCTTTAGTAACTGCAGTATGGAAGATTTTGCGCATTTTATTTCAAACTCAAAGTCCCAGTGTCTTCAAAACCAGCCACGTTTAGATGCAACATACAAAGTGGCAGTTTGCGGTAACGGAAAAGTCGAAGAAGGAGAACAATGTGACTGTGGGAATCAGGAGGTTGGTACTAATTTGGAAGATTACACACCAGAATTACATGAAAAATTATTAGTTAATTTTTATACTGTCACACTGCCATTTTACCTAATTTATCAAACTTCCTTTTCAACAAAGATCTTAAGGATGTATATTGGGATTATATTAATGAGTACACTTAAACATTGGTATATGAATTCAGCAGTTTGTAGATTATTGATACTGGTGATTTTCAAGGTCTTAACCCTATAGCTCAGCAGTCCCCAACATTTTTGGCACCAGGGATGGTTTCATGGAAGACAATTTTTCCACGGACAGGGTCGGGGGTTGGTTCAGGTGGTCATGCTAGTGATGGGGAGTGCTGGGGAGCGGCAGATGAAGCTTTGCTCACTCACCCACTGCTCACCTCTCGTTGTGTGGCCCGGTTCCTAACAGGCCACCGACTGGTACCGGTCCCCTGCTATAGGTGAGTTGACCTAGGTTTATACTTCCCTGCTTGAGCATACACTTCCTTAGTATGTCTTTTTTTTTTTTGCGGTACGCGGGCCTCTCACTGTTGTGGCCTCTCCCGTTGCGGAGCACAGGCTCCGGACGCACAGGCTCAGTGGCCATGGCTCACAGGCCTAGCCACTCCGCAGCATGTGGGATCTTCCCGGAACGGGGCACGAACCCGTGTCCCCTGCACTGGCAGGCAGGCTCTCAACCACTGTGCCACCAGGGAAGCCCAGTATGTCTTTTTTTTTTTTACGTTTTATTTATTTTTTATTGAAGTATAGTTGATCTACAAGGTTGTGTTAATTTCTGCTGTACAGCAAAGTGATTCAGTTTTATATATATATGTATGTATATATATACATATATGTTCTTTATTATATTCTTTTCCATTATAGTTTATCACAAGATATTGAATATAGTTCCCTGTGCTATACAATAGGACCTTGTTGTTTATCTGTTCTCTATGTAATAGTTTGCATCAACTAACCCCAAACTCCTAATTCATCCCTCCCCACCCCCCTTGGCAACCACAAATCTGTTCTCTATTCTGTGAGTCTCTTTCAGTTTCATAGATAGGTTCATTTGTGCCATATTTCAGATTCCACATATAAGTGATATCATATGGTATCTGTCTTTCTCTTTCTGACTTAACTTCACTTGGTATGTTAATCTCTAGGTCCATTCATGTTGCTGCAAATGGCATTATTTCATTCTTTTTACGGCTGAGTAATATTCCATTATATATATATATACAACATCGTCTTTATCCATTCACCTGTCGATGGACATTTAGGTTGTTTTCATGTCTTGGCTACCGTGACTAGTGCTGCTATGAACATAGGGGCGCATATATCTTTTTGAATTATAGTTTTGTCCAGATATGTGCTCAGGAGTGGGATTGCTGGTTCATATGGCAACTTTATTTTCAGTTTTTAGAGGAACCTCCATGCTGTTTTCCATAGTGGCTGCACCAGTTTACATTCCTACCAACAGTGTAGGAGGGTCCCCTTTCTCCACACCCTCTCCAGCATTTGTTATTTATAGACTTCTTAATAATGGCCGTTCAGACCAGTGTGAAGTGATACCTCATTGTAGTTTTGATTTGCATTTCTCTAAAAATTAATGATGTTGAGCATCTTTTCATGTGTCTATTGGCCATCTGTATTTCTTCTTTGGGGACATGTCTGTTTAGGTCTTCTGCCCATTTTTCCATTGGGTTGTTTTTTTGTTGTTGTTGAGTTGTATAAGCAGTTTGTATATTTTGGAAATTAAGCCCTTGTCAGTTGCATCATTTGCAAATATTTTCTCTGAGTCCATTGGTTGTCTTTTCATTTAGTTTATGGTTTCCTTTGCTGTACAAAAGCTTGAAAGTTTGATTAGGTCCCTTTTGTTTATTTTATTTCTATTACCTTCTATGATTTATGTCAGACAATATTTTGCCTATATTCTCTTCTAGGAGTTTTATGGTGTCATGTCTTTTTTTTTTTTTTTTTTTTTTTTTTTTTGCGGTACGCGGGCCTCTCACTGCTGTGGCCTCTCCCGTTGCGGAGCACAGGCTCCGGACGCGCAGGCTCAGCGGCCATGGCTCACGGGCCCAGCCGCTCCGCGGCACGTGGGATCTTCCCGGACCGGGGCACGAACCCGCGTCCCCTGCATCGGCAGGCGGACGCCCAACCACTGCGCCACCAGGGAAGCCCCCGGTGTCATGTCTTATATTTAAGTCTTTAAGCCATTTTGAATTTACTTTTGTGTATGGTGTGGGGGAATGGCCCAACTTCATTGATTTACATGTGGCTGTCCAGCTTTCCCAACACCACTTGCCAAAGAGACTTTCTTTTCTCCATTGTATATTCTTGACTCCTTTGTCAAAGATTAATTGGCCATAGGTGTGTAGGTTTATTTCTGGTTTCTCTATACTTTTCCATTGATCCATATGTCTGTTTTTGTGCCAGTACCACACTGTAGCTTTGTAATATTGTCTGAAGTCTAGGAGGGTTATACCTCCTGCTTTGTTCTTTTTCCTCAGGATTGCTTTGGCAATTCTGAGTCTTTTATGGTTCCTTATAAATTTTAGGATTATTTGTTCTAGTTCTGTGAAAAATGTCCTGGGTAATTTGATAGAGAGGGCATTAAATCTGTAGATTGCTTTGGGCAGTATGGCCATTTTAACAATATTAATTCTTCCAAGAGCATGGGATATTGTTCCATTTCTTTGAATTATCTTCAGTGTCCTTTATTAATATTTTATAGTTCTTAGCATATAAGTCTTTCACCTCCTTGGTCGGGTTTATTCCTAAGTTTTTTTTTTTTTTGGATGCTACCTTAAAAGAGATTTTTTTAAAATTCCCTTTCTGATATTTCATTATTGATGTAAAGAAATGCAACCGATTTCTCTATGTTAATTTTATATCCTGCTACCTAGCTGAATTCATTTATCAGTTCTCGTAGTTTTATGTGGAGTCTTTAGGGTTTCCAATATATAGTATCACAACCCACTCATATCAATGGACAGATCTTCTAGACAGAAACTCAGTAAGGCAACAGAGAGCCTAAATGGTACAATAGAACAGTAAGACTTAACTGATATTTTCAGGACATTACATCCAAAGAAAACCAGAATACACATTCTTTTCAAGTGCACCTGGAACATTCTCTAGGATTGACCACATCTAGGGCACAAAAGAAGCCTCAACAAATTTAAGAGCATAAAAATTATTTAAAGTATCTTTTCTGACCACAATGGCATGAAACTAGAAATCAACCATAGAAAAGGAAATGAGAAAAAGATGATTACATGGAGACTAAGCAACATGCTACTCAAAAACAATGGGTTAATGATGAAATCAAAGAGGAAGTTAAAAAATACCTTGAGGGGGCTTCCCTGGTGGCGCAGTGGTTGAGAGTCCGCCTGCCGATGCAGGCGACACGGGTTCGTGCCCCGGTCCGGGAAGATCCCACATGCCGCTGAGTGGCTGGGCCCGTGAGCCATGGCCGCTGAGCCTGCGCGTCCGGAGCCTGTGCTCCGCGGCGGGAGAGGCTTCAACAGTGAGAGGCCCGCGTACCGCAAGAAAAAAAAAAAAAAAAAAATACCTTGAGGGCTTCCCTGGTGGTGCAGTGGTTGAGAGTCCACCTGCCGATGCAGGGGACACGGGTTCGTGCCCCGGTCTCGGAAGATCCCACATGCCGCGGAGGGGCTGGGCCCGTGAGCCATGGCCACTGAGCCCCCGCATCCGGAACCTGTGCTCTGCAACGGGAAAGGCCACAGCAGTGAGAGGCCCGCGTACTGCAAAAAAAAACAAAAAACAAAAAACAACAAACCTTGAGACAAATGACAATGAAAACACAAACATACAAAATCCATGGGATGCAACAAAAGCAGTTTTTAGGAGGAAATTCAGAGCTATACAGGCCTTCCTCAAAAAACAAGAAAAATCTCGAATTAACAATGTAACCTACCACCTAAAGGAATTAGAAAAAGAAGAACAAACAAAACCTAAAGTCAGCAGAAGGAAGGAAATAATAAAGATCAGAGAGGAAATAAATAAAATAGAGATTTAAAAATAGAAAAAATCAATAAAATTAAGAGCTGGTTCTTCGAAAGAGTAAACAAAATTGACAAACCTCTGGCCAGGCTCACCAAGAAGAAAATTGAGAGGACCCAGATAAACAAAATAAGAAATGAAAAAGGAGAAATAACAACCAATAGTGCAGAAATACAAAAAAAAAAAAAAACTATAGGAGAGTTGAATTATGAACAATTATATGCAAATAAATTCAACAACCTAGAAGAAATGGACAACTTTCTAGAAACATACAGCCCACTAAAATTGAATCAAGAAGAAATAGATAATTTGAACAGACCAATCACTAGAAGTGAAATAGAATCTGTAATTTAAAAAACTCCCTACAAACAAAAGTCCAGGACCAGATGGCTTCACAGGCAAATTCTGCCAAACATACAAAGAAGAACTTACACTGATCCTTCTCAAACTCTTCCAAAAGATTGAAGAGGAGGGAACATTCCCAAAGTCATGCTATGACGCCACCATCATCCTGATACCAAAACCAGAAAAAGACACTACCAAACAAGAAAATTACAGGCCAATATCTTTGATGAATATAAATGTAAAAATTCTCAACAAAATACTAGCAAACAAAATCCAACAACACATAAAAGAGAGCATACACCACGACCAAGTTGGATTCATCCCAGGTTCACAAGGATGGTTCAACATATGCAAATCAATTAATGTGATATACCACATCAACAAAAGAAAAGACAAAACTCATATGATCATCTCAATACATGCAGAAAATGCATTTGATAAAATTCAGTATCGATTCATGGTAAAAACTCTTACCAAAGTGGGTATAGAGGATCCTTATTAGTTATCTATAGGTCCTTATTAGTTATCTATTTTATAGATAGTAATGTGCATGTGTCAATCCCAATCTTCCAGTTTATCCCTCCCCCCGACCCCTGCAAATAAACTTATGGTTATCGATGTCTTGGCTTTGCTGGACTCCGGGACTTCAGAAAATCCTACTACGAATATAGTCAAACCTACTGATATAAAGAGCACTGGGTTTAGCACATTAGGTGACCAATAAGTGTTAAATAAATGAATGAATAAGTGGTTTTATTTTTTTCTGTTTGCCAACATTTAAGTTAAGCATCAGTCTGTATATTATATAATATGTTGTCCTCATTAAAATATCTATTTAATGTAAATAAAAGTTGGAACATACTTCAGAGCGTTTGATTTGCCTTTCAGGCTTGTGCAGCTCTGCCAGACTCATGCTGTAACCAAGCCACATGTACACTCAATGTTGGGTCAGCTTGTGCTGCTGGACCGTGCTGTGATGCTTGTGCTGTAAGAGCCTTTTAAAAATTTTGTATTACCTACATTAGTAATGTTATCATTTTTTATAATAGTTAAATGTTCACATTCTGCTTTACTCAATATCATTTACTTCACCCCACCAGTTTATAGCAAAAGGACACGTGTGTAGGGTTTCCACTGATGAATGTGATCTCTCTGAATATTGCAATGGTACATCTGCAGCATGTCAAGAAGACCTTTATGTTCAGGATGGGCATCCATGTGCAGAGAATCAATGGATCTGTGTGAACGGAAAATGTATGAATGGGATAAAACAATGTTCGGAAATATTTGGTGAAGGTATTTATCATAATTTGATTTTCTGTATATGTATTTTTCTGGAAACTGACTAACATACATACCTTTATATAGATTAGAAAAGACAAAGGATATTATGAAATGAAGCTATTAATATGTCAAAAATATATTAACCTCTAGAGGTATAAAAATAGAAAAAGATAGTATCACCAGGGGGAAAAAAAAACTGAAACAAAACTCAATCATTCCAATAAAAGCACTCAGAGAAATTAAGAATTGGTGTAAGTCAAGTATTTGTTTTATAATCTAAGATAAATAGAAGAAGAATAATATAATAATTAGAAACTAAAAACTAATAAAGGGGAGAAAAACAAAAGCAATTAACATATTTGATTAACCCAAAAGAAGGCAAGAACAGAGTAAATAAAAGAACAAAGGATATGAAAATAAATAGTAATATTTATTGATATTTACATATTTAGCAATTACATTAAATATAAAACCTGTGTTAAATATTCAATTTAGGGAAAGGATGTAGCAAGAAGTGATGATGCAACTACAAGAAAATGACTAGAAAAATCAAGGTGTATTGCATTGATGATATTTTTAAAGGCTTTAGAGTACAGTGAAACCAAAGACAACTAATTTAAATCTCCACAGGAGAGAAACTTTGCCTATCTTAGGGAACAACTGACAGCCATTTATGTTCCTAGGGACATATGCAGACTCTGAAAGTTGAAGATCAAGCTTGGCTTAGCTAGAGATCTTCAAGAAAAAAGAAAGATAAAATAGAAAAGTTTTAGCAGTTGGAATTGAAGGGGAGGGGCTGTCAAAACCATAGGCTATTTTTCCATGAGGTGTCCACATCTTTGGAACTTAAAAGCTGCTCAGAAACTTGGTCAATTTAATAGATTAAAAAAAATTTACAAGGCATTATGAATTTTCTTGCAGTCACAAGATGATCAAAGACCAAATGGTAGAGGAATTTTGCCTTTAAAAAAAATCTTAGTCTTCCTCCAGAACCTTTTGCTACATTTTGAAGTGCCTGTGTTGGTAGGCTAGGAAGCTATGCTGAGACTAAAGGCATATATTTATCCCTGGCAAACTTTCAGTGAAGAGAAGATAAATGTTTGCAAGGCTCTCAGTTAGTAGGGTACAAGGGTCACACCCAAGATAACGAGGTGAATCCATAATAAAACTGTACATCAGCCTTGGCCCGTATAATTGCCTGACTGGACTTAGGTGATCACTGCCTTGCCCAATCTGCCTAACTGTTCCAACCATCATATAGTTGGATCATGTCTTATAATACATTCTGTCAATCTCTTCTTTTTGATTGAAGTGTTTAATCTATTCATGTAAGTGAGGTAGTATTTCCATCTGCTATTTTGCTATGTGTTTTCAATATATCTTATACTTTACCCTCTATTCCTCAATAACCTCTTTATTTGTATTGAACAGATATTTTCTAGTGTAATAGTTTAATCTCTTTGTGGTTTCTTTTACTATATATATTTAGTTATTTCTGAGTGGTTTGCTTGGGTGTTACAATTACTATCTTCAGACATTCAATTAATATTAACTTCATATCAAAAGTAAACAAAAAGCATATATATACCTGTTTTCCCATCCCTTGTTCTATTTCTGTCAGACATCTTACATCTTTATGTAAGCCTAATGAAAATGTTTTATAATAATTGTTTTTATGCAATTATCTTTTAAATTCTATAGAAGAGAGTCCATACAATAGATATGTTTATACTATCTATTATATTTTCTTTTACTTTATTTGATAGTTTACTATATTAGCATTGTGTTACTTCATGTAGATCCTGGTTACCTCCTAGTGTCCTTTGATTTCAGCCTTAAGGATGCACTTTAGTAGGTCTTGCTGGAAAGGTTTGGTAAAGATGAGTTCTCTCTGACTGTGTTTATCTTGGAATGCTATCATTTCTCCCTTAATTTTTTGAGGAGAGTTTAGCCAAATATAGAATTCTTAGTCTTTTCCTTTCAAAACTCTACAGATATCAGCCTACTGTCACCTGGCCTCCTTGTCTTTAATGAAGAGTGGAATCAATTTGACCATGATCTGTGGATCTCTTTAAAATTATTTCATGTGGAGTTTTTAAAGAAATCTTCTTGTAAAAATATAGATATAGGTATACATTAAATTTGAAAAGCTTTCAGTCATTATATCTTAAAATACTTCACTGCCATTTTCTGTTTTTTCCTCAGTTTTGGAATCCCTATATGCCAATATTTCATATGCTTGATGTTGTCCCACTGGTCCATGAAACTATTTTCATCATTTGATTTTCTTTCTTTCCTCATACTAGATAATCTCCATTGACCTATCTTCAGGTCAATAAAACTTGCCAGATTAAATCTATTGATTTTTAAATTTCTGTAGTTAAGTTTTTCATTTTAGTTAATACAGTTTTCAACTTCAGAATTTATATTTGGTTCCCTTTTTTATTTAAAAGTCTATATTAGTATTTCCCATTTAGTTTTTAAGAGATGGTTTCGCCTAGTGACTTGAACATATTTGTAACTTGAACATATTTGTAATAGCTAACTTAAGTCTTTGTCTCCTGGATTCAAAATTGGGGATCTCTGAGGACATTTTCTGTTGGCTTTTTCTTTTTTTCTGGGTATGTAGCGTAATTTCATTTTTTTGCATAGAGTGTAAATTTTTTTTAAAAAACTAGAAATTTTAGACAATATATTTTAACAATTTTGATTCAGATTTCTCTAAGGTTGTTGTTGTTATTGTTTGTCATACTGCTTATTTGTTTAGTGACTTTCCTGGACTAATTTTTCAGGTTCTGTATTCTGTGCTGTGTGCATCCACTGAGTTCTGATAGTTCCACTGATATTTTTTTTTCTCCCAAGTTCTTGTTTTAATTTTTAAGCCAGGCTTCCTAGGGATAACTCCAAATTAGTACAATTTAGTGCCAAGCCAATAACCGATCAGATACCCTTCAATGCCTTGACTCTTTATTTTCTACCCTATGCCAAGGATAGCTTCAAGCTTCAAGCTTCAGGCAGTTTGCAAAACCTCCATAGCTTTCACTTCTTGCTTGTTCAGGACCTAAATATAATCCAGAGAAGAGTGACTGGGGACTTCTCTTGCTCAGGATTGTTCTTGGCATGTGTACATCTTTTTAGATCCAGTTATGCGTTAAGCTTTTCAACATTCCTTATGATCATCTAGTTCTCCAAGGTTTCCTTTTAAATTCCCAGCAGGCTCTCGTTTGCCTCAACTGCTGTAATGTTGCTGTCATATTGCTATTATTTCAGTAATTCCCTGGGTGTAAGGCTCTTTTTCCCACTGAGCTGAGCTCTAACTCAAACCAAATAACAAAATCACCCTGGGAACAGAGATTTTTCTAGGTAAGTGAAAGTTTGGAAAATTTTCAGACTGTGCTCTGGTGATTTTAACAAAGCTCAGAATAGGTCAGATCTCTTCATTAGCTGTAAGGCTGCTGGCTTTTGGCTTCCATGCCACTGAGGAAAGATGAAAATATCCCCAAATTAATACAGCACTGAGCCCTCTGTCTTAACAACTGTATCAGCCAGGATTCCACCAGAGAAACAGAATCTTCCCCCGCACCCTGTTTATTATATCTTTATATACCCAAATCAGATGCCATCCCCTCAGGCCAGAGCTTCAGGACGAGCAAAGAGGTCTCTCTCACAGGGAGACTAATCCTGCATTTTAGCCTGCTGTCTGTGCTCTGACCTGGGGCTAAAAACTTCTAATTGTTAGCAGCCCAGGGGACCCAGGAATGCAAACCCCCTGGCCACTAGAGCCAGGTGATCTAGAGGTGTCCCTGGGAAGCACCACACATAAAAACCAGAGCACAAGATGCATGTAAAGGCTCCCCTCTGGGAAATACTGGCACTCTGGAGGGCGGCAGGGTGAGAACTTGAAGTTAGCACTCACCCACCAAAGTCTCTGTGAAGGGTTGGGGCCGGTCCTTAGACATGCGTTTCATTAGAAGCCTGCCCCTCAGGCCACAGCTACTAAGATAGGCTGACAGGCCTCACACAGAAAGACTGCGCTCCTCTGACTGCTGCCTCTTGCTGTGCCCTGGGTGTGGTAGCCAGTTAAGAACTCCTTCTCCTGTAGTTATAGTCTTGTAGGACCCTTGAGCATAAACCACACATCAGAACCATTTCACAGTTCTCTATAGCCCTGTGGGTCTCATGGACATGAGTGCCTGTTGGTTATCAAAGCTGGATGTTTTAGGGGCTCATCTTTCTGGTGCAGGTCTTAAAAGTTGTGGTGCCTGATGTGAGATCCAAACACTTCACCCCTCAGGGAGGAGCTCCACGTTTCGAGTTCCCTCCCAACTGTGGATTGCCATTGCCAGGATGGGTTTACAGCAAGACTGTGTCTCAGCCTTGCCTACCTGCTTCAGTGTGGCTTTCCTCTTGTTTGCTCAGTGTGAAGTGGTCACTCCACCAGTTTTTAGGTTTTCTTCACTGGAAATTGTTCCATATGTAGCTGTAGATTTGGTGTATCTGTGGGAAGTTGTGAGTTCGGGATCTTTCTACTTTGCCATCTTGAATTGGAACCTCTATTTCCATCAGCATTTTAAAGAGATTACTCCGTTGTCATATGGCTTTCATATTTCTGAAGAAAAATCTGTCATATTGTATCTCTTTTCTCTTTGAGCCATGAAGATATTTTTTGGTCTTTTGTTTTTAGCAGTCTTCATATTATATGTTTGAATGTGTGCTTGTGTGGATGTGCGTGCATGTAATTCTGCTTAGTGTTCCTGAGTGTCTTGGAACTGTGATGTAAATACGGTATTATTATACAGATTTAAAAAAAATTTTTTTTTTATTTAACAAATTTAATCAGTTATACATATACATATGTTCCCATATCCCCTCCCTTTTGCGTCTCCCTCCCGCCCTCCCTATCCCACCCCTCCAGGCGGTCACAAAGCACCGAGCTGATCTCCCTGTGCTCTGCAGCTGCTTCCCACTATCTATCTACCTTACGTTTGGTAGTGTATATATGTCCATGCCACTCTTTCGCTTTGTCACAGCTTACCCTTCCCCCTCCCCATATCCTCAAGTCCATTCTCTAGTAGATCTGTGTCTTTATTCCTGTCTTACCCCTATGTTCTTCATGACATTTTTTTTCTAAAATTCCATATATATGTGTCAGCATACAGTATTTGTCTTTCTCTTTCTGACTTACTTCACTCTGTATGACAGACTCTAGGTCCATCCACCTCATTACAAATAGCTCAATTTCGTTTCTTTTTATGGCTGAGTAATATTCCATTGTATATATGTGCCACATCTTCTTTATCCATTCATCCGATGATGGACACTTAGGTTGTTTCCATCTCTGGGCTATTGTAAATAGGGCTGCTATGAACATTTTGGTACATGACTCTTTTTGAATTATGGTTTTCTCAGGGTATATGCCCAGTAGTGGGATTGCTGGGTCATATGGTAGTTCTATTTGTAGTTTTTTAAGGAACCTCCATACCGTTCTCCATAGTGGCTGTACCAATTCACATTCCCACCAGCAGTGCAAGAGTGTTCCCTTTTTTCCACACCCTCTCCAGCATTTATTGTTTCTAGATTTCTTGATGATGGCCATTCTGACAGGTGTGAGATGATATCTCATTGTAGTTTTGATTTGCATTTCTCTAATGAGTAAAGATGTTGAGCATCCTTTCATGTGTTTGTTGGCAGTCTGTATATCTTCTTTGGAGAAATGCCTATTTAAGTCTTCTGCCCATTTTTGGATTGGGTTGTTTGTTTTTTTGCTATTGAGCTACATGAGCTGCTTATAAATTTTGGAGATTAATCCTTTGTCAGTTGCTTCATTTGCAAATATTTTCTCCCATTCTGAGGGTTGTCTTTTGGTCTTGTTTATGGTTTCCTTTGCTGTGCAAAAGCTTTGACGTTTCATTAGGTCCCATTTGTTTATCTTTGTTTTTAGTTCCATTTCTCTAGGAGGTAGGTCCAAAAGGATCTTGCTGTGATTTATGTCATAGAGTGTTCTGCCTATGTTTTCCTCTAAGAGTTTGATAGTTTCTGGCCTTACATTTAGGTCTTTAATCCATTTTGAGCTTATTTTTGTGTATGGTGTTAGGGAATGATCTAATCTCATACTTTTACATGTCCCTGTCCAGTTTTCCCAGCACCACTTATTGAAGAGGCTGTCCTTTCTCCACTGTACATTCCTGCCTCCTTTATCAAAGATAAGTTGGCCATATGTGCGTGGGTTTATCTCTGGGCTTTCTATCCTGATCCACTGATCTTTCTGTTTTTATGCCAGTACCACACTGTCTTAATTACTGTAGCTTTGTAGTATAGTCTGAAGTCAGGGAGCCTGATTCCTCCAGCTCCGTTTTTCGTTCTCAAGATTGCTTTGGCTATTCGGGGTCTTTTGTTTTTCCAAACAAATTTTGAAATTTTTTGTTCTAGTTCTGTGAAAAATGCCAGTGGTAGTTTGATAGGGATTGCATTGAATCTGTAGATTGCTTTGGGTAGTAGAGTCATTTTCACAACGTTGATTCTTCCAATCCAAGAACATGGTACATCTCTCCACCTATTTGTATCATCTTTAATTTCTTTCATCAGTGTCTTATAATTTTCTGCATACAGGTCTTTTGTCTCCTTAGGTAGGTTTATCCCTAGATATTTTATTCTTTTTGTTGCAATGGTAAATGGGAGTGTTTCCTTGATTTCACTTTCAGATTTTTCATCATTAGTATATAGGAATGCCAGAGATTTCTGTGCATTAATTTTATATCCTGCTACTTTACCAAATTCATTGATTAGCTCTAGTAGTTTTCTGGTAGCATCTTTAGGATTCTCTATGTATAGTATCATGTCATCTGCAAACAGTGACAGCTTTACTTCTTTTCCGATTTGGATTCCTTTTATTTCCTTTTCTTCTCTGATTGCTCTGGCTAAAACTTCCAAAACTATGTGGAATAAGAGTGGTGAGAGTGGGCAACCTTGTCTTGTTCCTGATCTTAGTGGAAATGGTTTCAGTTTTTCACCATTGAGGACGATGCTGGCTGTGGGTTTGTCATATATGGCCTTTATTATGTTGAGGAAAGTTCCCTCTATGCCTACTTTCTGCAGGGTTTTTATCATAAATGGGTGTTGAATTTTGTCGAAAGCTTTCTCTGCATCTATTGAGATGATCATGTGGTTTTTCTCCTTCAATTTGTTAATATGGTGTATCACGTTGATTGATTTGCATATATTGAAGAATCCTTGCATTCCTGGAATAAACCCCACTTGATCATGGTGTATGATCCTTTTAATGTGCTGTTGGATTCTGTTTGCTAGTATTTTGTTGAGGATTTTTGCATCTATATTCATCAGTGATATTGGCCTGTAGTTTTCTTTCTTTGTGACATCCTTGTCTGGTTTTGGTATCAAGCTGATGGTGGCCTCGTAGAATGAGTTTGGGAGTGTTCCTCCCTCTGCTATATTTTGGAAGAGTTTGAGAAGGATAGGTGTTAGCTCTTCTCTAAATGCTTGATAGAATTCTCCTGTGAAGCCATCTGGTCCTGGGCTTTTGTTTGTTGGAAGATTTTTTATCACAGTTTCAATTTCAGTGCTTGTGATTGGTCTGTTCATATTTTCTATTTCTTCCTGATTCAGTCTTGGCAGGTTGTTCATTTCTAAGAATTTGTCCATTTCTTCCAGGTTGTCCATTTTATTGGCATAGAGTTGCTTGTAATAATCTCTCATGATCTTTTGTATTTCTGCAGTGTCAGTTGTTACTTCTCCTTTTTCATCTCTAATTCTATTGATTTGAGTCTTCTCCCTTTTTTTCTTGGTGAGCCTGGCTAATGGTTTAGCAATTTTGTTTATCTTCTCAAAGAACCAGCTTTTAGTTTTATTGATCTTTGCTATCGTTTCCTTCATTTCTTTTTAATTTATTTCTGATGTGATTTTTTATGATTTCTTTCCTTCTGCTAACTTTGGGATGTTTTTGTTCTTCTTTCTCTAATTGCTTTAGGTGCAAGGTTAGGTTGTTTATTCTAGATGTTTCCTGTTTCTTAAGGTAGGATTGTATTGCTATAAACTTCCCTCTTAGAACTGCTTTTGCTGCATCCCATAGGTTTTGGGTCATCGTGTCTCTATTGTCATTTGTTTCTAGGTATTTTTTAATTTCCTTTTTGATTTCTTCAGTGATCACTTTGTTATTAAGTAGTGTATTGTTTAGCCTCCATGCATTTGTATTTTTTACAGCTCTTTTCCTGTAATTGATATCTAGTCTCATAGCATTGTGGTCAGAAAAGATACTTGATACAATTTCAATTTTCTTAAATTTACCAAGGCTTGATTTGTGACCCAAGATATCATCTATCCTGGAGAATGTTCCATGAGCACTTGAGAAAAATGTGTATTCTGTTGTTTTTGGGTGGAATGTCCTATAAATATCAATTAAGTCCATCTTGTTTAATGTATCATTTAAAGCTTGTGTTTCCTTATTTATTTTCATTTTGGATGATCTGTCCATTGGTGAAAGTGGGGTGTTAAAGTCCCCTACTATGATTGTGTTACTGTCGATTTCTCCTTTTATGGCTGTTAGTATTTGCCTTATGTATTGAGGTGCTCCTATGTTGGGTGCATAAATATTTACAATTGTTATATCTTCTTCTTGGATCGATCACTTTATCATTATGTAGTGTCCTTCTTTGTCTCTTCTAATAGTCTTTATTTTAAAGTCTATTTTGTCTGATATGAGAATTGCTACTCCAGCTTTCTTTTGGTTTCCATTTACATGGAATATCTTTTTCCATCCCCTTACTTTCAGTCTGTATGTGTCTCTAGGTCTGAAGTGGGTCTCTTGTAGACAGCATATATATGGGTCTTGTTTTTGTATCCATTCAGGCAATCTGTGTCTTTTGGTGGGAGCATTTAGTCCATTTACATTTAAGGTAATTATCGATATGTATGTTCCTATTCCCATTTTCTTAATTGTTTTGGGTTCGTTATTGTAGGTCTTTTCCTTCGTTGTGTTTCTTGCCTAGAGAAGTTCCTTTAGCATTTGTTGTAAAGCTGGTTTGGTGGTGCTGAACTCTCTCAGCTTTTGCTTGTCTGTAAACGTCTTAATTTCTCCATGAAATCTGAATGAGATCCTTGCTGGGTAGAGTAATCTTGGTTGCAGGTTTCTCTCCTTCATCACTTTAATTATGTCCTGCCACTCCCTTCCGGCTTGTAGAGTTTCTGCTGAGAGATCAGCTGTTATCCTGATGGGGATTCCCTTGTGTGTTATTTGTTGTTTTTGCCTTGCTGCTTTTAATATGATTTCTTTGTGTTTAATTTTTGACAGTTTGATTAATATGTGTCTTGGCATATTTCTCCTTGGATTTATTCTGTATGGGACTCTCTGTGCCTCCTGGACTTGATTAACTATTTCCTTTCCCATATTAGGGAAGTTTTCAACTATAATCTCTTCAAATATTTTCTCAGTCCCTTTCTTTTTCTCTTCTTCTTCTGGAACCCCTATAATTCGAATGTTGGTGCGTTTAATGTTGTCCCAGAGGTCTCTGAGACTGTCCTCTGTTCTTTTCATTCTTTTCTCTTTATTTTGCTCTGCAGTAGTTATTTCCACTATTTTATCTTCCACCTCACTTATCCGTTCTTCTGCCTCAGTTATTCTGCTATTGATCCCATCTAGAGTATTTTTCATTTCATTTATTGTGTTTTTAATCGATGCTTGATTCATCTTTAGTTCTTCTAGGTCTTTGTTAACTGTTTCTTGCATTTTGTCTATTCTATTTCCAAGATTTTGGATCTTGGAAATAGAATCTTGGATCATCTTTACTATCATTATTCTGAATTCTTTTTCAGGTAGACTGCCTATTACCTCTTCATTTGTTAGGTCTGGTGGGTTTTTATCTTGCTCCTTCTCCTGCTGTGTGTTTTTCTATCTTCTCATTTTGCTTATTTTACTGTGTTTGGGGTCTCCTTTTTGCAGGCTGCAGGTTCATAGTTCCCGTTGTTTTTGGTGTCTGTTCCTAGTGGCTAAGGTTGGTTTAGTGGGTTGTGTAGGCTTCCTGGTGGAGGGGACTAGTGCCTGTGTTCTGGTGGATAAGGCTGGATCTTGTCTTTCTGGTGGGCAGGTCCACGTCTGGTGGTGTGTTTTGGGGTGTCTGTGGACTTTTTATGATTTTAGGCAGCCTCTCTGCTAATGGGTGGCGTTGTGTTCCTGTCTTGCTAGTTGTTTGGCATAGGGTGTCCAGCACTGTAGCTTGCTGGTCGTTGAGTGAAGCTGGGTGCTGGTGTTGAGATGGAGATCTCTGGAAGATTTTCGCCGTTTGATATTATGTGGAGCTGGGAGGTCTCTTGTGGACCAGTGTCCTGAAGTTGGCTCTCCCACCTCAGAGGCACAGCACTGACTCCTGGCTCCTCAATTTGGGATGATTTGTTGTCTATTCATGTATTCCACAGATGCAGGGTACATCTAGTTGATTGTGGAGCTTTAATCCGCTGCTTCTGAGGCTGCTGGGAGAGGTTTCCCTTTCTCTTCTTTGTTCTCACAGCTCCCGGGTCTCAGCTTTGGATTTGGCCCCGCCTCTGCGTGTAGGTCGCCGGAGGGCGTCTGTTCTTCGCTCAGGCAGGACAGGGTTAAAGGAGCAGCCGCTTCGGGGACTCTGGCTCACTCAGGCCGGGGGGGAGGGAGGGGCATGGAGTGCGGGGCGAGCCTGCAGCGGCAGAGGTCGGCGTGACATTGCACCAGCCCAAGGCGCGCCGTGCGTTCTCCCAGGGAAGCCGCCCCTGGATCCCGGGACCCCGGCAGTGGTGGGCTGCACAGGCTCCCGGAAGGGCGGCATGGACAGTGACCTGCGCTCGCACACAGGCCTCTTGGCGGCGGCAGCAGCAGCCCCAGCGTCCCACGCCCGTCTCTGGACTCCGCGCTTTCAGCCGCAGCTCGCGCCCGTCTGTGGGGCTCCTTTAAGCAGCGCTCTTAATCCCCTCTCCTCGCGCACCAGGAAACCAAGAGGGAAGAAATAGTCTCTTACCTCTTCGGCAGCTCCAGAGTTTTCCCGGACTCCCTCCCGGCTAGCTGTGGCGCATTAGCCCCCTTCAGGCTGAGTTCTCGCCGCCAGCCCCAGTCCTCTCCCTGTGCTCCGACCGAAGCCCGAGCCTCAGCTCCCAGCGCCGCCCGCCCCGGCGGGCGAGCAGACAAGCCTCTCGGGCTGGTGAGTGCCGCTCGGCACCGATCCTCTGTGCGGGAATCTCTCCGCTTTTCCCTTCCCAGGTACGTGGGAGTTTCTTGCCTTTTGGGAGGTCTGAGGTCTTCTGCCAGCGTTCAGTAGGTGTTCTGTAGGAGTTGTTCCACGTGTAGCTGTATTTCTGGTGTAGCTGTGGGGAGGAAGGTGATCTCCGCGTCTTACTCTTCCGCCATCTTCCCCGGAAGTTCTATTATACAGATTTTTAACTTTCAATTTATGTTTATATTTAACTGTCTCTCCATAATTATTTCAATTTATTTATTTTTGATACATTGCCTTCTTGAAGATTTATATCCTTTGTAATTAATTTTAGTATATATGTACCATGGTTCTCCTACTCAATTATATGTAGATGTTTCTATTTTATATCTTTTCTTGAATATTTTACATAAAGACATATTCCTAGTTAAAATTTTTTTCACTGTCTTCATCTTCAGTTTTTTACTTACAGAAACTGTGTCTTCATTCTAAATGCTTCTCTCATAGAGACACTGCATCTTATATAGATACATCCATCTTTTTCTTCTGTTAAGTAAATGAAGGAAGAGACTAATCACTTTAATTAAATCAGAAACCAATAATTGTTCACGTTTAGTTAGAGTTTTGATTAGGTTCAGTCTATATCTAGTTCACTTTTGTTTCTAGGGCATAACTCTCCAGGTCTTTCAACTGAGAGATCGTATATTTACTGAGACTCCTTCCCCTGGCAGGTATGTAATCACAATGCAGAAACTGCAGAAAAATATGCTCTGCTTTCTGGAAGTCACCTCTTTATATTTTAATCTCTTTCTCTTCACATGTTGAGAAACAGGAAAATGTCTTAAGAGGAGACTGTACTATATGTTGAGGCCCCCTGATTCTCTAATTTTATCACTATAGTCGTAAAAGATCCTCCAACTTCGGCCTTATTTATGTCCAATGGCCTGCTTCCCTAGCTAAGCTTATAATTTTGATTTCTCACACATAGCTATGTTTCCAAATGACCTCTGGGATGAAAATCAACTGCTTATTTTCAGTTTACTACTGCCTCTAAGACTTTCAACTGAGATCCTGATGGGTCCACAGGGGCTCCTCTTATGTTGTGTCATTTTTTTCACAGTTAAATCTCCCTATCAAAAGTTTTTGGCTCAGTCTTCCCATTAGAGTAGAATTAATTGAGTCATGATAAATAAACTGCTCTTTAAGTAGACTGAATCTTATGAGAATTAAACACATAATGTGTGTGGATTGAATAGTAAATATGAAAATAAATCAGTTGTGACTCCAAGAATTTTTGGTCTGGGGAAATTAGGATAAAAAAATAAGATTATTTTAATAATCTTATTTGTCTTGAAAACACATTTATATGAAAACACTATTGACCAATAAGTCAATTATTTGTTTAAAAAAAGTTTCTTATATACTTATATATTGCTAGACTTACTAACAATTAGAAGATAAACTGCATACTGTAGTTAATCCTAAGGTATCTGTTTGGAGAGTAGACAAGATGCTTTCAATATTTAAATATTTCATTGAAGTAGTTTTTTTGTGATTTTAAAACTAGGTTTTATTTTCAATTTTGTGTTATGCTCTTATTCTGTGCAATATTGTAAACAATCTCAGAATTTTAAGTGTACTCATTAATTATTTTAAATTAATGTAAGTTCAGTATGACTAACCACAAATTTTTATTTTTCAGGTTCAGGTTTTGGTACTCAAGAGTGTTTTGACCAACTTAATTCTAAGACTGATCCATCTGGGAACTGTGGCTCAACTGCTTCAGGGTACACACAGTGTAATCCTAAGTATGTTCTAGGAAATCTGTCTGAAAAACTTTATTTATTGCTTTATATTTGAAAATACCATGAGATAATTTACTTTACATGTAAGTGAAATGTCACTTGATCATGAAGTAAGACTATATTTAATCAAATTATAAATGTCTCAAGTACAGAATGTCTGTACTTATCTTTCTCACACATCCAAACTATCCCTTGTACCATCCCACAGAGCATTTAATTTACATAAAGGTACATTAATTACCCATTAGTTAGAAGGACTGATCAGTTTTATTTTTCATGCTGTCACTTTAATTTTACAAAGGATGATCATTCTTCATAGTGATCTAATAAAAAATGCATGAATTTTTACTATCCAGGAAGTAAAGCAATGTGTTTAAGAACATATACTCTACAGGCAGACATGTTGGTTTCAAATACTAATCCCAATACTTACCTACTTGTGTGACTTTGGACATGTGCCTCACTTTTCTGATATGTAAAATATGCATATCAATTTCACTAACATCATTGGGCTTGTGCCAGTGTGGAATTTAGATACTCTATGAAAAGCACTTAGAATGGGACTGACATATATGAGGGTTAATTGTTAACTACTATGATTATTATATATACTAGAACTAGAATGCTACTGTTACTGTGATATTTTACTTTGATACTATTTCAAACTTGGTTTGATAGCAAAAATAAAAATTCTGTAAAAAAATTTCTTGTTTGCACGAATAGCAAAAAGACTTCCCATATAGCCTTTACTCAGTGGTTTACATTTTGCCCATTTGCTTTATCCTTCTGTTTTTCTAACTCTCCTCTCCTTTCCTCCCTTCAAAACGATTTTCCTAAACGATTTGAATGTAAATTGGTTACTATGTTTCATTATCCTTAAACAAATCATTGTGTTTTCTTGAGAACAAAGCTTTTTTTTTTTTTAATGGCTCTACTGTAGCTGTCAACCACAGTTCTCAATAAAACTTCATTCATTATCTCAATAAAGTATTTATAGGTCTGTTTTCTTGAGAACAAATCTTTTTTTTTTTTAATGGCTCTACTGTAGCTGTCAACTACAGTTCTCAATAAAACTTCATTCATTATCTCAACAAAGTATTTATAGGTCTTTTTTCTTGTTCAGGAGCAAATCCAGAGTCATGAGTTTGTTAAACTTTAATCTAGAACATTCTTTTTGTTTCCATTTCTTTTCCTGTTTTTTTTTTAAATACTACAGGCCAATTATTTTGTAATATTTTCCTCAAATAGGATTTTTTTGATATTTTTCATCATTAGATTCATGTCATAAATTTTGGCAAGCTTACCACTGAAGTGGTGTTGTACCATCAAGTGCAATTTTTAAAAGGTACATGCCATTTTCTCTCAATGTTGGATATTTTAAGTTAAATTATTTGGTAAAGTTAGTTTTCTTTAGGTCTCTATTGTAAAGTTACTCTTCTCCTTTGTGTTTAATGTGTAATATGGGGAGAGTTAATATTGAGACCATGGACATATTCTGTTCTTCTTCAAACCTTCACCCACTAGTGTTACGGTTCATTGATGATTTTCTAACTCCATTATTGCCTCCCCCTTTAAGCTAGAAATGTACTGTAGAAAGAAGTATTCTTTTTATTTATTTATTTATGTTTGTGTATTTATTTATGTCAGTTCAGACTCAGCGATTGTTATTTGACTCAATAGTATAGAATATATTACTATCATTTATTTTAACACTTACTTTTTCAAATTGTCTCAATTTTGGCTAGTGAGAGTTTCTTTTAGCTGGCCACAATGTTCTTTTCAAAAGTCTGTATGACATTTTAAAAACTTACACATTTTTCCAGCACAAAAAAAGATGTTCTAGGCCCCTGTTATATTTTTCCTACCTTTGTTCTGGATTCAGCTGTTTCTCTAAGTAGCCCAGATTCCTTTTAGTAGAGAAGAGTATTTAGTAAACATCTGAGAACCAGGTGTGCTTATTTCTGCTGTTTTCCATTATCTCTAAGTCTTCTCAGACAACAAAACTAGAACATACAAGTATCACATTTATTTCTATATCCATGTATTATATCTCTGTTTTTAAAACGTGAACTTATAGTGATAATTTTATTTCCAGTCAGACACCACAAATATATACAAAATACATCTTACATTCATAAGTTGCTTTTTCATATGCTCAAGCCCAGAAGCACAAAAGTTTGTTTCATAACTGCTAAAGCATATACTGACTAAAGGAAGCTCTCTGTTATGATTATATTTTCTTTTAAATCATTGATCTTTTTATATTAGCTGCTATAAAGTGCTTCTCTGCTAATTGCAATATTTGGGTCATTTGGATATTGATACCTAGTGCTTTATTTGCACCTATATCACATTTTAACTTTTTTGGCATGCATAGCAATTTTTTGACTTTGTATTGGATACTATGAGTAATACATAATGGAAACTTTGCATACATTTATGATTTTCTGTATAAGTACTTACAAACATTATATTAGTTTCAGAGGTAGAACATAGTACTCCAATATTTTTTATAGATTACACACCATACAAAGTTATTATAAAATACTGACTATATTCCCTATGCTGTATGTTATATCCCTTTGGCTTATTTATTTGGCCATTGGTAGTTTGTACCTCTTAATCCCTTTCACCCATTTTGTGCTTTCCATACACCTCTCCCTTCTGGTAACCACTAGTTTGTTCTCTGTATCTGTGAGTCTGTTTCTGTTTTGTTATATTTGTTTGTTTGTTTTATTTTTAGATTCCACATATAAGTAAAAACATACAATATTTGTTTTTCTCTGTCTGATTTATTTCACGAAGCATGAAGCAATATACTATCCAGGTCCATCCATGTTCTTGCAAACGGCAACATTTCATTTTTATTTGTGGCTGAGTGATACTCTATTACATATATAATATACAAATAATATAAATATATCTCACATCTTTATCCATTCATCCAATGCTGGGTTCTTAGGTTGCTTCCATATCTTAGCTATTTTAAATAATACTGCTATGAACATTGGGGTACATATATCTCTTTGAAGTAGTGTTTTCATTTTCTTCAGATAAATATCTAGGAGTGGAATTGTTGGATTTTATGGTAGTTCTACTTTAATTTTTTTTTTTTTTAGGAAAGTCCATACTGTTTTCCATTTGTCTGTACCAATTTACATTCATACCGACAGTTTACTACAGTTTCCCCACATCTGACCAACGCTTGTTTTTTTGTTTTTTTGGTCTCTTTGATAATAGCCATTCTGACAGGTGTGAGATGATATCTCATTGCGGTTTTGATTTGCATTTACCTCATGATTAGTGATGTTTATTATGTTTTCATGTACCTGTTGGCCATCTGTATGCCTTTGGGAAAATGTCTATTCAGGTCCTATGTCTATATTTTAATTGATTTTGGGAGGTTGTTTCTTATTGAGTTGTATAAGTTCTTTATATATTTTGGATATTAACCCCTTTACAAATATCTTCTTCCCATTCAGTAGGTTGCCTTTTTTGTTTGTTTTGCGGTACACGGGCCTCTCACTGTTGTGGCCTCTCCCGTTACGGAGCACAGGCTCCGGACGTGCAGGCTCAGCGGCCATGGCTCACGGGCCAAGCCGCTCCGCGGCATGTGGGATCTTCCTGGACCGGGGCACGAACCCGTGTCCCCTGCATCGGCAGGCAGACTCTCAACCACTGCGCCACCAGGGAAGCCCTCTAATATGTAATCTTTTTGTCTGGTTTCTTTTATGTTTTTGAGATTCATCCATTTTGTAGCCTATATCAGTAGTTTGTAGCTTCTTATTACTGGGTAATATTATATGGTGTGGATATAAACATTTTAAAATTATGTACCAGTTAATGGGCATTTAGAATGTTTCTAGTTTAAGGCCATTAAGAACAATGTTGCTGTGGATGTAAGCTATTATATAGAGAATGGATAAACAAGGTCCTACTGTGTAGCACAGAGAACTATATTCAGTCTCCTATGATAAACCATAATAGAAAAGAATATTGAATATATATATGTATAACTGAACCACTTTGCTGTACAGCAGTAATTAACACAATATTGTAAATCAACTATACTTCAATAAAAAAATCAAGAACAATGCTGCTGTGAACATTCTTGTGGAGTATTTTGTTTGCTTTGTAAAGCCATATATTTGTTTCTCTTGGGATATAACAAGTGTGAAGGTGCAAGTCTTTATGTAGACACATATTTTAAAATTTCACTTGGATGCACACTTAGAAGTAGAATTGCTGGGTCACATGGCAGGTATATGTTCAACATTTTAAGAATCTTCCCAAATATTTTCCAGAGTTACTGTACCATTTTACATTTCCAGCAAATATGTATCAGAGTTCTAGCTTCTCTACATCCTTCTCTACATCACCAACATTTGATACTGTAACGACTTTTTGTTTCCTTGTTTATTTGTGTGTCATTCTAAAAAGGTATCTTACTCTGGCTCTAATTTGCATTTACCTACTGATTTATGAAATTACCACCCTTTCTTGTGATTATAAGGCATTTGTATATCTTCTTTGGTAAAATGTCTTGGTAGATCTGTAGCCCATGGTTAAATTTTAAAGCCCATGGTTACTTTCATGATTTTGTCTGTGATTTATGCACTATCATTGTGATGAATCTTAGTGGTTCAGCGTTAATATTTATTGCATGTACTGCTTCTTGAGTGTATGCCTCAGTGTCTTGTCAGTTTGGGACCCATAATGTGGAGAGTACATATTATGTTTGAAAAACAGAAAAGGAAATCCAATCATACCAGTAATTTTTTAAATTTTACTAATTTTTTAGAATAGAATAAGCTTGGAATTATGTTTAAGAATCAAAAAAGGAATAAAGAATTGTTACCAAAAAAGTGATAAGGCTAAATAGAAAGTAGTTCATAATTACTAAGATGTTGTTACTATTAACAATGAAGGAAAGGCCCTCATATTTTTTGGTGTTGCACAATTAATTGCATACATCTTTTAGCAGCCCTTAATGCTTTATTTAAATCTGTTTGCTTTAGAAATGATATTCTAATATTTCTCTGTATTGAAAACTAATGATTTTTATTTGTTGGTAAATTATAGGGATGTGCGATGTGGAAAATTACTGTGTACATATGATAAAGGAATTATAATTAATATTCCAAATGCCACTGTTTTGTATAGCAACATAGATGGACACATCTGTGTTGGACTGGAATATGCATATGATGATAAAGACAGTGGAAACATGTGGGTAAAAGATGGAACTGTTTGTGGTCTAAATAAGGTATGTAGTCTTTTATTACCAACTAATTTCCTAATTTCAAATTTTAAATGCATATTTGGTATTTTTCTCATAATTTAAGTGCACATTTAATTTCAAAAAATAAGAAAGTAGAAAGTTTTGAAAATGAGAAAATTTTTAAAAGAAATATAACCTGCATTCATGCATAGATATTATCACTGTGAATATTTCATTGGCTATTTAGTACTTTTTTCATGGAAGTCATATGTATTAACTGAACTGAGAATCATACAGTTCATTAACTATTTTATTAATTATCTCATGTTACACAGGGAGTATTTTTAATGTCATGAATTATATTTTGATATAATTACTTAAAATAGCAGTTAAAGTAACATATGCCCATTTTAGTGATGAAAATAATAAAGGATTCACAGAGTAAAAGAAAAATCAATCAAAGGCACATAAATCTGAGATATAACTACTCTCCATTTTCATGAACCTTCCATCAACTCTTTTTATTAATTGAAGTATAATTGATTTACAATATTGTGTTAGTTTCAGGTGTACAGCATAGTGATTCAGTATTTTTGCAGACTATATTCCATTATAGGTTATTACAAGATAATGGGTATAATTCCCTGTGCTATACAGTATATCTTTATTGCCTATTTTATATATACCACTTTGCATCTGTTAATCCCATACCCCTAATTTGTCCCTCCCCACTTTGACCTCCCCTTTGGCAACCATAGGTTTGTTTTCTATATCTGTTTCAGTTTTGCATATATATATATATTCCTTTGCATTCTTTTTAAGTTTCCACATATAAGTGATATCATATAGTATTTGACTTTCTCTTTGACTTATTTCACTAAGCATAATTTTCTTTAAGCCCACCCACATTACTGCAAATAACAGTATTTCATTCTTTTTTATGGCTGAGTAATATTCTGTTATATAAATAAATTTATAAATATATATATACATATATATATTTAAAAATCACATTTTTAAATGCAATAGTCTGTTGATGGGCACTTGAGTTGCTTCTGAGTCTTGGCTATTGTAAATAGTGCTGCTGTGAACATTGGGGAACATGTATCTTTTTGAATTAGTATCTTTCTTTTTTCCAGATGTATACCCAGGAGTGGGATTGCTGGGTTGTATGGTAATTCTATTTTTACTTTTTTAAGGAACATCCATAGTGGTTGTACCAATTTGCATTGCCAGCAAAAGTGTACAAGGGCCCCCTTTTCTCCACATTCTCCCCAATATTTGTTATTTGTAGACTTTTTGATGAGAGCCATTCAAACAGGTGTGAGGTGATACCTCATTGTGTTTTTGATTTGCATCTCTCTAATAATTAGCAATGTTGAACATCTTTTCATGAGCCCGTGGGCCATCTTTATATCTTCTATGGAAATATGTCTATTCAGTCTTCTGCCCATTGTTTAACTGTTTTGTTTTTGTTTTGATATTGTGTTGAATGAGCTGTCTATATATTTGGGATATTAACATCTTGTTAGTTGCATAATTAGCAAATATTTTCTCCGATTCCATAGGTGTCTTTTTGTTTTGTTGATAGTTTCCTTTGCTGTGCAAAAGCTTTTAAATTTAATTAGATCCCATTTGTTTAGTTTTGATTTTACTTCTTTTGTCTTAGGAGACTGATCCAAGAAAATATTGCTACAATTTATGTCAAAATGTATCCTATCTATGTTCTCTTCTAAGAGTCTTATGGTTACAGGCCTTACAGTTAGGTCTTTAAACCGTTTTGAGTTTATTTTTGTAAATGTTGTGAGGGATTGTTCTAATCTTATTGTTTTACATGTGGTTGTCCAGTTTTCCCAGCACCACTTGTTGGTGATACTGTCTTATCTCCATTGCATATTCTTTCCTCCTTTTTCTCCTGTTTCTTTTTATAGCATGTGATTTTTTTGTTAAAAATTGGACTTTTGAAAAACAGCCATTTCTCCCACTGTTTGCAGTCTGGCTCTGTGCTAGCGTAGTCCTTTTCTAATTTCTTGGGTGTGCTCTGAGCCTTGGGAGTAGCCTGAGGAGAAAGCTTGTGGTCTCTGAGATCTTTGTGAATATGCATCTTTCCTGGGTCTTTTTGTGGCTCTTCTTATTCCCCACATACATGTGTGTTTTTTAATGTTTTGTTTTTCCAAATAGTCTCATGCCAGGGTTGCCTTGGAGCCTCAGATGGCCTATTGTATGTTTCCACCCATTCTCTCTGCTCCAAATGTCTACAAGTCTTAGTTTCCCTGCAGTTTTCCTGAACAGTGTCCATCTGAGATCTGAATTAGGTGGAACAGAGACCAGTCTTCAGGCAGTTCCCAGACAGGTTAGAATATTGAAAATAAGGTGTCCTCTACTGCATTCAGTTCAAGGGAGGGAATTGGAAACTCAGCTGCTGTCTGCTCCAGACCAAGACTATGGCATGCCCAAGAAGTAGTGGGACAAGGTTTGAGCAAAATACTACAAAACTTTCTAACATTTTGATTGTGGCTTTTTGTTTGTTTGTTTGGGCATTTGCTTAGCTGCAGTAGACCTTTGACTGCTTCCAGAGCTCCTATGGGTTGTTTTAGCCAGTTCTTCTCCCTCTCCCCACCTGCCTCCTCCTCCCCCAACTCCTTCCCCTCCTCCTCTTTCTTCATCTTCTTCTTCTAGGATCTCTAAAGGAGAACAAGACTTGGGGCTTCCTAGTGCACCATTTTGCTGATGTCACCCTCCAGATTATTTTTTCAGGATTTGGTAAAACCTGCTTTTAATTCTGTCACTGGTGTACGGTGCATATAATCACTTAAATACTACATCCTTAGCCATTGATGACCATGGGAGGAATGCTGGCTTCAGGTTTTGGTTACTTTTGTGGAATCACATTGTCTCACAATTTCTGTGCCTAAAAATAATTTTTATTTTATCTCAAGTGCGTAGTATTATTTGATATTACAAGTAAAAAGAAGTCTCAAAAATAATATTTCTAAACTTTTGAGCTTTATGCTTAGCTTTCTCATTCCATTACTTGTACCACAACCAAGAAAGTTAGACATACCAGAGACCTTGGTGTCATTGCCCCATCTCTCTTTTCATCCTTTATATACAATCTATCACTAAACTTAGGTGGATCAAACTATTTAACTCTGTCTCAAACACAACAACTGTTTCATCAACACCACTACCACTCAATTTCACTCTATGGTTGTCATTTTTCTGGACTACTGTAATGTTATTCTAGTTTGTCTTTCTATATTTTCTCTTGCCTTTTACATTCTCTTTTTCAAAACCTCCTATTATCAGCTTTCCATCTTCCAATTAAATCTCTAAACACCATCAATTGCTTATAGGCTATAGACCAATTTTCTGATTAAGACTATAAGACACAGACAAACCCTCCATAATAACCTCTGTCACATCACGTATAGATTTTCTGTTGTGTGTGTGTTTCTATATCTTTTACTGCAGTATGAGCAACATGAGTTTTGTTGTTGTTGTTCACTGCTGTGTTCTCAGGGGCAGGCGCATCGTAAGACTCAAATATTTAGTTAATTAATGTTTGAATGGCTATTCTTTGTGTAACAACTGCAGTGCCCTAAATATTTCTTAACAGTTTCATAATAGATATGATGTAGGGTCATTTTGAATATTTACTCTTTTTCTATAAGTACTTTGTCTTTCATGTCTATGCTTGATTAAGTCATGTTCAACATCAGAGCTCAATAAAAAAGTTTCACTGTCCTCATATATTAGATAAATTCTGTGTTTTTATTATTTCATAAAACTATTTTATTTTAGTATTTATTACACATTTACCTTTACTGTTATTTATTTCGTGTCTGTACTTCCTATCCCAGTATAAGCAGGGAAGATGCTTTTATTGTTTTATTTACTTTCAGATAATCAGTCTCATCTAGTGCTGAAAACATAGTAGCACTATGAATTAATCACTTATTGTTAGTATATTAATATTTATTATTAAATAAATACCTCTTATGTCAGTATAATAAGGAATCCTTTTAATTAGATGGCAAATATAGATGGTGGTACAGTTAACTTACTTTGGGATATCTCCTTTTTAGGTCTGCAAGAATAAGAAATGTGTAGATTCTTCATTCTTGAATTATGACTGTACTCCAGAAAAATGCCACAGTCAAGGTGTAAGTATCAGCACTATGAGACAAGAATAGAAATCACTGAGACTGATATTTGGAAAGCAAACGCACAGCTAAACACACACACACACAGTCATATTCATAAACCACGTAAGAAAATCAGCCTTATCTGACCTAGATATTACTTCAAAATTTTAAGTGAACACAAATAATTTTAGCTATTTATTTTATGATATTTCTCCTGTTTCAGGTATGTAATAATAAAAGGCACTGTCACTGTAACCCTACGTATTTACCTCCAAATTGCCAAGTTTCACTAGAGTCATGGGAAGGTGGGAGTATTGACAGTGGCAACTTTCCACCCTCAGTACCAGGCCTACATGGTAAGTATTGATTGATACTTGATTGATATTGATTTCAATAGAAATTCTAATTAAAATAACATTTTCATGTATTAAATTTACTAAAATAAGTATTTTGTCTACCAATTTATATTTAGATTATGTTTGGACATAAAACAATACACCATATATGGCTATTTAATTTACGTTTTCCTTCCACAGACTAATGTGTTATAACATATTAAATATATGTTATAAATAAGGTATGTCAGTAAAGGCCCAGACACGAAAATAGAAATCACTTTAGCCTTTCATACAGAAGGAATTCAATACAAGGCATGGGGTAACACAAAACGGCAGAGATAAAAGCCAATCAGAGAACAGTGAGGCAATCAGAGAACAGTGAGGCAACCAGAGATTAGCAACACAGGAATCCACTACCACTTCTTAGGGCTAAAGGCACAATAAATGGAGATGTTATTACTAGAACCAGAATCTAAGCCATCTCGCATGACATGTAACTGTGGTCAGGGCTATATACTAGGGTCTAGAACACAGGTAGAGGTACTCTCCAGCATGAGGTGAAAGTGTAGAGAATACAGGGGCACAACTGCAGATGCTGGAGACAGAGAGGGTTAAATACCATGGCGATTTCTGTCTTCTTACCCTCCAAATTTTATCCAGTGAATCCCATTAGCCAAACCTAACTAGAAGATCAAAGGTTAAGGAGCTTAGGAAATATAATTTTCTACATTTTTTGGTTCAAAGTAGAGATGGATTTTAGAGCAAGCTGGCAGATCCAGTGTTGCTTAGGACTAGATTTCTTTTATATAAAAACCTATATTTACAGAAAATCAAAGCAAGCAGATTTTGAGCCAGACTTAGTTCGTAACATTTCCACATTCATTCCAGCATTTCAAATATAGTATTTAAGACCATACAGTAATAGATTAAGTAAAAAACATTATAACATACTTATGTATCACCAAACTATTTCTATGTTAGTGGGAACGGTCAGCTTATCTTCAACTTAACAGCAATTAACTGCTTCTATCCATGCACATCCATGCTGCTTCCCCGGTGAGGACTGTTTCCTAGAATCCAGGTTGGTTTTAATGATGTGATTGAGCACTAAAATATACAGAAGTGAGATTCTGAGACTTCCATGGTCTTCCTGCAGATTCTGATTGGGTTTTTTAGAATATGAATGCTTCGAACTCTCATTATTGGAACACTCATTCTGTTGAAAATTATCTGCTGTATATGAAATTTGACTACATTGAGACATAAAAATACAACCATGCAACTAAGCCCTCCCCAAATTAATGACACACAAAATTAAAAGATTAAAAGTTAAAAAAATTAAAAGTTACTAAATTTAGGGATACTTTCTTGCACAATCTCTCTCTCTGTCTACACACACACACACACACACACACACACACACACACACACACACAAGTTGGTACCAGATGGTGTATTTATATTTATATAACAAGAATCTAAAACATGTGCCATTAGCTTTGGAATTGGATGGTGCATGGAAGGTAGAACAGGAAACTGTTGAAGACTATTGATATATGTTAACATTGTCTCAAGAAGACTGTTGGTGAGCAATTCAAAGACAGCTTAAAAACATGTTATTAGAAGTTGGAAAAATGAGGACATTTATTATGAAGTAGTGAATTGTGTGGCATCCTTGCTGCCTGTGGTAATGTGGAAAGTAGAATTCATGGTTCTGGTCAGCAAGATTTCTAAGTTGGGTGACTTAAGTTACCTATGATAAAATACAAGATGATAGTAATTATTAATGAAGGAAGAGTTCAGTTTTCAAGTAAAATGTCTATTTTACTTGAAAAGAGCTATAATTTATTTGGTTTGAAAGTAAAATTAATTTTTATTCCTGAATTCTTCCAGCAAAACATTCTTAAAGTAAGAAATGGCTAACAGCTAAATTTGAGATACTGAGGAATAAAATTTGATCTCAGATAAAAATTGTCAAGCGTATGTAAACCCCTCTGTTAAGACCTCAGAAAAACTTAAAGTGATGCCTCTTAGACACCTTCATCTATCAATATACAAAAAGCCTTCTAAGTATTGTACTGGACTGCCTCTTAAAAACTCTCAAACAATAAGGTTACTATGAGTGTTAAATAGGTTATTTTATAGCAGCCTCACCAGAGTCCAATATAGACAGATTTATGTAAAAAAGATTTGTGGGTGTGGTTTCATTTAATGGGGTGTATTTTTTATTTAATACACAAGAAATCCATACATTTTTAAGGAATTACATCAGTCAGACTGAAAACGGTCAAGATAATACATATGTTCTTCAAGTCCAATCAATTATGGGTAAAAGTAGACTGATAAAGCTACTCTAATGTAAAAAGGGTTATAAGGGCTACTCCTTATGGAAAAGGAATTATAAATCATAGGGTATAACCAAGAAATCAGAAGCCCAAACTTCATGATTTGTGCATTTGTGATTTTTGAAAATCACCACCAACAAAAATAACAGCAACAAGAAATACAGATGTATATGGTTTCACAGGTTAATTCTGGCAAGTTTTTGCAAGGCAGAAATACCATTTTTAAAAGTAGCAGTGGAAGTGACTCCTGTCACCTCACTGTATGAGGAAAACATATCCCTGATGACAAATCCAGAAGAAAGTTAACAAAGAAAAAATTACAGAACAATATACTTCATAAACATAAATGTAAGCATTCATTTGAAAGTCAATCAGTGCAATTCACCAAATGCAGAATTTTTTAAATGTGTATCATTTTCTCTTTTGATGCATAAAAGTCATTTGACAAAATTCAACACCTATTTATGAATTTTTTAAAGGCAACAAACTACCAACAGAAGCAAACTTCATTAATATGATAAAAAGCATCAACAAAAAAATTTTAGCCAATATATCTTATGATAAAATACATTGTTTTTTCCAAAATTTGAGAGCAAGGCAATGAAGTCTGCTCTCACCATGTCAATATTTTACCCTAAGCCCTAGCCAGTGCAATAAGTAAAGAACAAAAAATCAGGAGCATGAAGATTAGAAAGGATGAAATTAGACTGCAGATGATATGATTAATTACATCAAAAATCCTAAGGACTCTACAAAAATACTTCTAGAAGTAATAAAAACCTTTCGAAAGGTCAAAGAAAATGTTTAAAAGTGGATAGTATTGCTATATACTAGCAGCAGTAAATGAAAACCAACTTAAAATCAGTACCATCTACAATACTATCAAAATATAAAATATTAGGAATAAGTTTAACAAAAGATGTGCAAGACTGAAACTAAAACAAAAATGCAGATAGATGCTAAACATACAAGTAAATGGAGAAATATGCCATGCTCACCTATTGGAAAGTTTATTATTGCCAAGATGTCAATTCTCACCACATTAAATCTATAGATAAAAATAATCATAAAAGCATGAAACATTTTAGATATCAACAATTTGATTCTAAAATACACACAAAAGTGCTTAGAATAGCGAAAGAGCTCTGAAAAAGTACAACAAAGTAGGACAACTTAGTCTATTTGCCTTATATTAAATTTAGAATAATATAGATTTAGTATATAGTTACAGTAATCAAGAAAAGTACAAAGATAGTTCAACGGGAAAGGAAAGTCAGTTCAAAACATTGTATTCTAACAACTGGATATCCACATAAGGCCAAATGAATCTCAAAATTACAACTTACTTCACAATTCATGTGGGATAGACGATAAATCTAAATGTAGAAGCTAAAACTATTCTTGAAAGAAACACGGGAAATGTCTACATGACCTTGAGATAAGCAATTAATTTCTTAGATGAAACATGAAAATAAATACCAATGCAATAAAAGAAAAGAATTTGGACTTCATTGAAATGCTATTACATATGCAATATTTCTTACAAAAAAAATTGAGTATTGAGGGAAAATTCAGTTCTTCCTGGGATCACACTATAATTCTTTTTGTCTGTATTATGAGATAGATCTGAAAAGAGATTACATGGAATAGAAGGTTCTTAATAAACAAGCAAGGAATATAGGACTATTATGTAAGAGAAGAGTCTAACTTTGAGCACTTAGGATGTCAACTTATCCACTTTATATAAAATATGTTAATTATAAAATTATTAAATGTTTAAACATTTTATTCTAATAGTCATATTAAAATGCAGAAATGGTTTTGCTATATTCCTGGTAGTTGCTTTCAAATCACTGGTGTTTTCTCTCCTAGACAGGCGCTATATTGAGAATGTTTACTATTCCAAACCTACGAGATGGCCATTTTTCTTACTCATTCCTTTTTTCATTATTCTCTGTGTACTGATTGTTACACTGGTAAAAGTTTATTTGCAAAGAAAAAAATGGAGAACTGAGGACTATACAAGCGATGAGTATATTAATTTTATATTTAAGATTCATTACTTTTGTAATTAGTTGGCCTACATAGTAACTTATCAATAAATAACATTATGGTGGTATAACTAGTAATAATTCCGATTATATATTTATCTTTATATGGAAATTTAATATGTAATATATTAATGATCAATATAATGAATAATAAATTTCTTTAACCTTAAAACAACTTGGAGTGTGTTAAGGGTAAATTTAAGTAGAAATAATTTCTAATTAGTGTTTATCTACCTCCTTTTACTATTTGATCTTAATTATTAAATATGTATTAAATATTATTACTTTACTTTTTAATATTTATATATTTCAAAGAGTTTTGCATACACTATTTTATTAAAACATAGCATGGAAATTTAGGAGAGTAGTTAAGCTTTAAGGCACTTAAATAAATTGAGAGGCAGCCAGAGTTGGAAAAGATTAGAAATTAATATATAATAGTAAAACTGAAAAATCTAGATATAGCCATGGCTAACCTACAGAAAAAAATTTTTAATTAAATAACTTTATAAATATCTGAAAATATGCTTCAAGAATAAAACAAATATTAAAATTGGTTTATTTCCTTTCATGGAAATTGCTATAAAATAATTTCTGCCTTTGAGTTTTACATCTATGCCCTTCATCTTAATTAAAATGAAATGAATTTTATTCAAATATTTAAAGAAGTTTATTGAAGTATTTAAAGTTGATAAGATAATACTAATTAAAAGAGAATACATTTCATAGAAATATTTTGAAAAGTTTATGTAAAATTGCTGAAGTAATATGTAACACATAAAATTTTCACATAATTCAGATAATATTTAAACATATTAAAGGAATTTTCTTATATTAGATGACTTTATTGTGGAAAAACTGGGCAGAATATGAATGGTAAAAAAAAGTGTAAAACTATTTAGCTAATAATGTTATGAATATAAATATGATCTGAGTTCATTTCCAGGTAAACTTATATTACTTTGCTTTTTTCTCATATTAGTCTTTCTTACCAGTTAAGAGGTGCTCTTGGTGGTAAGATATTCTTAAGTAGTGACTGCTCCCAGATCTCAGATAGGGATTCAAAACTATTTCAATACTGATAAATGGTACAGAGGTTTGTAGAACCATCTTTGAGGAAAATACAATTTTAAATGATTATTTTTATTTTTAAATATATAGGCAACAGGAAGGTGACAGTGAGACCAAAGACTAGCCTGGAAAACAAAGAATTCATGGTATCACAGTAAGTATCAACTATTTTAGGATGAGAGGAAGAAACAAACAGAAAATTCAACGTATTAGATAGAAATAATATAAATGTATATTAAATGAAGATAGTAATATAGCTGCATATAATAAAAATCAAATTGAGGCATATTTTTCAATATTGTAAGCTATATCATAGACATGGTAAATCTGTCACCTAAAATATGTCTTGGAGTGCTATCTTTTCTCTTTTTTTCTAACAATGCTTAGTTCTTTAGCATTTGTGTATTCAAAATGTTGGTTACAAATAAATTATTGATACATGATAGAACTCTACTTCAAAATAAGTGTACCCTCATGCCATTTGTTGAATTAATCATCATTTTTAACTTAATTGATCATACAGGTGACTCTCCCTCCTTTATTTATTCTACCAGAGTAATTATCTTTGATGGACAGGAAAAATGGAAAAGAAAACGTACATGCCTTGCCTGATTACCTGGGATTCAAAACCTGTGCATTTTGTCTTTCATCTGTCAAGAAAAGATAGAAGTTTTCATATATAACATAATACCACAAATAACTTATTTGCAAGGAATGCATGTTTATGAGTTTTTATATTACATATTTCTTATTTTTAAAGTTACCTCATATTAATTCTGTTAATCAGTAGGCATTAACTCTGTTAATGAGTAGGCATGAGGTAAGGAAAGTTTATAATATAATACATGCAATACCATGATTAAAGGCCACTGTTATTTAAGTTGCAACGGTGTGTGGCTGTGTTATACTCTCATGGTCCATAACCAATCAAAAGACAACAATAAAAATTTTTTAAATTTGGAAAAAAATGTCAATTATACACTGCTTATAAAAGACAATTTCAGTTATATAAAGGTTCAAAGTAAAAGACAGATATATATACCATGGAACTTTAAACAAAAGAAAGCTTGGTAGACTTTTAACACAAAAAGCATTAGTAGATATAAAGAAGAACATATCATAGTGCAAAAGGTAAATCTAAGAAGAAGCTACAATAATATAAATGTGTGAGTCAGGGTTCTCCAGAGAAACAGAAGCAATAGGAGTTATATAGATAGATAGGGGGGGTGGGAGGGATGAGGAAATTTATTATAGGAATTGGCTCACATGGTTCTGGAGGCAAAGAAGTCCCAAGATCTGCCATCTGCAAGCTGGAGAGCCGGGAAAGGACTGGTAGCGTAATTCAGTGTGAGTCTGAAGGCCTGAGAAATGGGGGGCCAATGATGTAAGTCCCAATCTGAGTCCAAAACCCTGAGGACCAGGAGTGCCCGTGGGTGTCCCAGGATAGAAGGTGGATGTCTCAGCTCAAGCAGAAAGCAAATTGACCTTCCTCTACATTTTTGTTCTGCTCAAGCCCTCAAAAGATTGAATGATGCCCACTCGAATTGGTAAGGGTAGTCTCTCCTTCACTCAGTCTAATGATTCAAATACTAATCTCTTCCCAAGACACACAGACACACCAAGAAATAATGTTTTATCAGACATTTGAACATCCCTAAGTTGACACATGAAATTAACCATGACAAGTCTCCCCCATGTCAACTTGGCACCCATATGCATCTCCTTAAGCCATACTTAATCTCCAAATAAAGGTCATAACTCTGCCTAAAGTGATATAACTATCCTGCATACAACCAAAAATGCCCTAATTTCTTTCCAGAAGAGGAGATAAAACCCCTGAGTGATGTTTACTCTCCTCCTGATATTTTATAACTTAAATACTATGATGTAAAATTTAAAATATTTAAATACTTATATAAAGTCGATACATGATAAAGGAATAAGAGAGGAAAGAAAGCAAAGATATTTGCTTAATATATGTTTATATACAGACAAATGTATTCATAACAAAATGAGGAGAATATACTTGCGAAAATACAGTCTGCATTTCTGTAACTAGTCACATGGTTGTAGCTGGTATTTATAACTACCTTCTTCTACTCTCCACTCTGCGTTCCCTTTGACTTCATCAAGCACCTGAGCTGCTTTGCTGACCCAACCTTCATTTCTGAAAGGTCTGCACCATTAGGAATCCTTTCTGGATGGAGTTGTAGTTCTTCATTGACCTTAATTACAGAGCACGGTAATACTAGGAGACATTCCATGGGATTTCCTGTATTTCATACATACTCTTCCTTACCTCCATTGTTGAGTAGTAGTCCAGTTCCCTTTGGTAGTCAAGATCATTAACCACAGCCAATACCTTACCTCCCTTGTTTTCCTATTGATCATGAGGTATGAGGAACCGAAGTAGCCATGTAGCAATCTTAATTCCAATTAAAGATATTACTGTTGTGTTTCCTGGCAAAAGCATTCTTCCCTCTGGGACTAAGACCTCTAGGCCAACAGAACTTAAAGTCGGGAAACAGGAAGCAAACATTTTGCTAGTGGATCACTTGGGGTAATAGTGAGCGGTGCCACTCCTCTTTCCACCCTTCAATTCCTGGACCCATGAATCCTGGTTATTGGAGAAACAGCATCATATATTGGACAGTCTTCTGGAGAACCTTGCCCCGGCCCTGAAAAACACTGCCACCTAGCCAGCACTGTAATAGAGTGTTCAAAAGGCCATTCCACCATTCTATCAAGCCAGCAGCTTCAAGATGGTGGGGAAAGAGTGAATTCCATGAGCCCAGGGCCACTGCTGGAATTCTTTTGCTGTGAAGTTAGTTCCTTGATCAGAAGCAATGCTGCATAGAATACTGTGACGGTGTGTAAGTCATTCTGTCGATCAATGGATGGCAGTTTTGGCAGAAGCATTACATACAGGGAAGGTAAATCTGAACCCAGAGTGTCTATTCCAATAAGGAAAAAACACTGTCCCTTCCTTGATGGAAGTGGTCCAATGTAATCAACCCACCACCAGGTAGGTGGCTGATCATCCTGAGAATGGTGCTGTATCCTGAGCTCGGTGTTGGCCTCTGCTGCTGGAAGATTGGGCACTCAGCAGTGGTGCTGCCAGGTTGCTAAGCCCATCCTCTGCCACCATGATCACTTTATTCATTAGCCCATTTGGTGATAACAGGCATGGCTAGGAAATAGGCTGACTAGTATCCACAAAATGGGTCATCGTTTCCACCTGATTATTAAAATTGTCCTCTGTTGAGATCACCCTTAGTGAACATTCACATGGGACACAATCATCTTCTTGTTTCTTGCCCATTCAGAGAGGTCTAGCCACATACTTCTTCCCCAAATAATTTTGTCAGCAGTTTTCCATTTATGTTCCTTCCAAGTCCCTCATCATACAGCCAAACCACTGGCTACAGCCCAGAACTGGTATATAATCATATGTCTGGCTATTTCTCCTTCCAAGCAAATTGCACAACCAGGTACACTGCCTGAAGTTCTGCCCTTTTAATAGGATTTCCTTTCGCCACTATCCTTCAAGGATGTCCGAGAGAGGGGCTGTAGGGCTACTGCTCTCCACTTTCAAGTGGTGCCTGCACACCAGGCAGAATCATCTGTAAACTAGGCCCAAGTCTTGTCTTCCTCTGTCAACTGATTATAGGGAACTCCTTATGAGTCCATAAATGCAAGCTGAGAGAAGGCACTGCAGTGGTAGTTGGGACTATAGGCATTTATTTATTCCACTGCTTCTTGTAACTTACCTGTGCCTTCAGGGCCTGCTTGGGCCTGATCACAGTTACCATTTCCATTTGATGATGGAATGTTCCTGTGCAGCCCAATTTTATGACTTGGTGGTCAGAAAACACTTAGTTTATGATCAACAGCTGAGGTTGCAGTATAATTTGGTGGCCTATGGTCAAGTGTTCAGTCTCTACTAAGGCTCTACCAGTAGCTGACCAAAAGTTGTTTTTGAAAAGGAAAATAGATCTCTTTAGATTATGTCAGGGCCTTTCTCTATAATCCTAATGGCCTGCACCGTGATACACATATGGGGCCTGCCAGAGGCTCCAAACAGCACACCTGCCACTTCCCACTTCAAGTACCATTGGATCTGCTGGCTTATGTGGCCCGAGTGGAAGAGCAGCTTGCATTGTAGCCTGGACCTGTTGCAGAGCCTTCTCCTGCTCTGGGCCCCATATAAAACTAGCAGCTTTATGGGTCACTTGGCAAATGGGTTGGAGAAACTCACTCAAATGCGGAATATGCTGTCTCCAAAATTCAAAGAAGCCCATTAGGCATTGTACCTCTTTCTTGGCTATAGGACTGTCCAGAATCAAAAATTTATCTTTCACCTTAGAACGAGTATCTCAACAGGCCCCACACCACTGATCTCCTAGAAATTTCACTAGAAATCGAGATAGATGGCCCCAAAATTTTAGTCGGATTTATTTCCCACCTTCTGACAGCAAATGTCTTAATGATAAGTCTAGAGTAGCTGCTACTTCTCACTCACTAGGTCCAATCAACATCATGTTATCAATGTAATGGACCAGTATGATATCTTGTGAAAGGGAAAGGTGATCAAGATCTATATTATGACATAGGGCTAGAGAGTTGATAGACCCCGGGTAGGTAGGACAGTGAAGGTGTATTGCTGACTTTGCCTGCTGACAGAAATTGCTGCATAACAGGGACCAGAGGATGTGTTAATTTGCTCAAGCAATGAAACCACAACTGGTACGGCAGATGCAATTGGAGTCAGCCCCTGGTTAAGCTTAATGTAATCCATGCTTATTCTCCAAAATCCATCTGTCTTCTCTGCAGGCTAAATAGGAGAGTTGAATGAGTATGTGGTGGGAACCACCACCTGTACATCTTTCAAGTCCTCGATGGTGACACAAACCTCTGAATCTCTTTCTCTAAATTAAATCAGAGGAGGTTGGACATTTACAACTTGCTCATCATGGCTATTTTTGGTCTATGTTTTGGCCAACGAACCAAACTGTTAGAGCACTTTTAACCCCTAAGCTGCAGCATTAAATGCAGAATCTCTTCTTAGTGAGCCCATGTCAATACATTTGGCTTGATGCAAGTTTATGTTCCTTCCACTGTTATCTCACACCCTTAATATCCCTTCCCACAGAGCTTCTCTCGATGTCTGCTTATATAAATCAGAGAACTCAATTAGTTCTTTTGGAGTGTAGTTCACCTCACCTTCAGGAATCTGCTTAGACTGAGTCTAGTTATAGGTCTAGAAGCAAAGATGGATGGTGGGGGTCAGTCCTGAGGAGAATCAGCAGTGTCTTGAGTCCAAGACCATTTCCTCAGGGTTAATTCCCTCAAATTGAGGCGGAAAGGCTGAGACCACCGTGGGTGGAGACAGCACTGTGGGTGAGAAGGTCAATTCCACTGGGATTGGGGAGAATACTTTTGCTGAGGATGGGGAGGCCAATATCAATGAGGCTGGGAGGCCTCTTCCACAGTGAGGACTCATCAGGATTTAGGGGCTCAATGTCCTTAGCTTCAACAGCATCTTCCAACACATCCCCATCCCACCTTATAGGGTCTCATTCTTTCCCAATGAATGCCCTCACTTTGACAACAGACACCCTGTGAGGCTAGGAGGTCAACTTGCATTATAAATCAGCCAGGATGAGGTTCTCCATTTAATTTTCAGCAATTTCAGCCCTGGGGCTATAGGAGATAAGTCCTTTCTTCAGGGCACACCTGGAAGCCTTTATGTCATTTACACAACACTTGACCTGGGAATTCAGGTCTCTGAACTTATCTTTTTCTTTCCCTATGTTGTCCAGCAACATTAGGAGAAATCAACCAATGTTATTATATTCCTTAGTTTTCCAAAAATGTTCAAAAATATAGTCACGTGGCTCCTTTCTTCCTATAAGTGGTTGATTAGAAGTATCCAAAGCAGATATTTTGCATATCTCTATAAACAGCATCTTTTTTTTTTTCAGTCTTTATTGAATTTCTTATAATATTGCTTCTGTTTTATGTTTTGGTTTTTTGGCCACAAGGCATGTGGGATCTTAGCTCCCTGACCAGGGATCGAATGCACACCCCTTCATTGGAAGGCAAAGTCTTAACCACTGGACCACCAGGGAAGTTCCTGAGTCAATAGCATCTTTAAACTGAATCAGATTACAAAGCCAGTTCCAGGAATCCCAAAACCAATTCAGAAAACTCATCCTTTAAGTCCCCAAATCTGTATAGTCAGTTAGGGTTTCCAGAGAAACAGAACAAACAGGAGATTATTATATATATATATATATATATATATATATATATATATATATATAGAGAGAGAGAGAGAGAGAGAGAGAGAGAGAGAGAGAGAGAGAGAGAGAGAGAGAGAGAGAGAGATGAGATTTATTATAGGAATTGGCTCATGTGGTTATGGAGGCCAAGAAATCCCATGATCTGCCATCTACAAACTGGAGAACCAGGAAAGCTGATGATGAATTCCGCCCAAGTCTGAAAGTCTAGAATGGGAATGGGGGTGGTGACAGTATAAGTCCCAGTCTGAAAAGCACGAGGGCCAATGTCTGAAAGCAGGAGAAAATAGAAGTCTCAAATCAAGCACAGAGCAAATTCACTCTTCCTCTGTCCTTTTATTCTATTCAGGAGCTCAATGGATTAGATGCTGCCCACCAGCATCCTTGAGAATGGTCTTTACTCAGTCTTCTGACTCAGATGCTAATCTCTTCCAGAGACTCCCTCACAGAAACATTCAGAAATAAAGTTTTAATCAGCTATCTGGACATCCCTTAGCCCAGTTAAGGTGACACAAAAAATTAAAAGTCACAAAAATTATAATATTTTATAAATCTTAGTATAACTTCAATACACATAAAGCAAATTATTGTCAGAAAAAAATTAGAAAAATCAACAAATACAGTGAGGGATTTGAAAAATATGATGAAAATACATGACCTACCTCGGGCTTCCCCGGTGGCGCAGTGGTTGAGAGTCCGCCTGCCGATGCAGGGGATACGGGTTCGTGCCCTGGTCCGGGGGGATCCCACATGCCACGGAGCGGCTGGGCCCGTAAGCCATGGCCGCTGAGCCTGCGCGTCCGGAGCCTGTGCTCCGCAACAGGAGAGGCCACAACAGTGAGAGGCCCGCGTACCGCAAAACAAACAAACAAAAAACACATGACCTACCTCATATAGAGAACAGTATACCCAACCTCTGCAAAATACACATTTTAAATATGTATAAAAGATTTAATGATATATACCACATGCTTAGGTATAAAATAACTCTTAACCAATTTCTCATGACTGAAATATTTCAAATTATGTTCTCTAACGAAAGTTAATTTAAGACAAATATATTATAAAAATATTAAAATCCCCAAATATTTGATATACTTTTCTAATTAATCCATGGATCAAAGAGGAAAATTCAATGAAAATTAAAATATTCTTTGGTACATACTATAAAAATACTAAAGAAAAATCCATGACATAGGTAGGTCTTGCTTAGCAGGAATCTAAGCCATCTGAAAACTGTTGACACAAATAATCAATAATGAATTTATAATAAGGAATAGAGGGGGAAAGGGGTGGGGTGGGAGGAATTGGGAGACTGGGACTGACACACATACATTGATACTATGTATAAAATAGACAACTGATGGGATCATACTGTATAGCACAGGGAATTCTACCTAATGCACTGTGGTAATCTAAATGGGAGGGAAGTCCAAAAGGGAGGGGATATCTCTATGAGTATGGCTGATTCATTTTGTTGTGCGGTGGAGGCTAACATAACGTTGTAAAGCAACCATACTCCACTAAAAATTAATAAATAAAAACAAAAGGAATCTGAATACACTAAAGCGGGTATACAGCTTTCAAAGAGGAGAAGCAGTAACAAGGGAAACACTGGATTCAACTCCTAGCTTAGTAAATGCCACTGGGACAAGTCACAGGCTAGCTGAAGTTTAGAAGCTCTTCAAGGAAGGAGGAAGGTAAGGCTTCTGGGGGTGGGGAGGAGATTCAGGTCAACCTAAAGAGCAGAAAGGAAAAGGGTTGCTCTCTATCCCTGGGTCATGAGGCACAACTGACGGGCCCTCAGGGCTTTATGGGGTGAGGGTCTTTGGCTGCTTTTAACTGATTCAGAGTCTTTTCTGGATTCAAGTTAGAGTAGATAGGTTGGAAGCTGGAACTGAAAATACAGAGAAAACACCAGACATAATTCAGGTGATTCACGTGCAGATGATTTATTATTTCATAATTTAAACCCTCAGCAGTGACAACAGAGGCGAGGGAGAAATATGTTTTTTTCCTTCTTGGTTTAGGCCAGTTTCTGGTGATTTATTTGGTACCATCCTCTCTTCAGGCCAAGATTGTTAGAGACTGTTACTGTGAGGGAAAACAAGACAAAGCACAACACAAAATACCAGTGTTATTTATTTATTTATTTTGGAGCCCACATATTTCTAACACAAGAATTTATTTAAAAGGCATGGAAAACTGAAGAGAAAGGATGAAGAAAATAAAAATTGATTCCAGAAAAAAACAATCATCTGTTACCTTCAACTGCAAATATTCTTAGTCTTCTACTAGAGTGGCTTCCTAAAATATCCTAAGTGTTTATCTATTTTTGGTAACTATTTAGGTCAATAAAGCAAAGTGCCTTTAAATTTCCATTCTAAGTATATAAACTGACTTTAGAATAAAAAAGAAAAATTGTGATGTTTCTAAGTACAATCACATTTAATAAAAGATAAAACACCAACATATACACACACATGCGTCTGTACATCTATATATATTGAAATATTTTAAAATGATCATCGTAGGTGCTAAGATTAATGATGATTTTTTAAATTCTTTTGAATATTTTTAAATGAATGTTCATTACTTGTACTGCTACAATAAGAGACAGAATGATTCACCCACTCACAAGCACGTGCAATTTACTGAATAAATCAAGAGAAGAGAGTCAAGGTAAGATTTGGGTATCCCAAGCTCTCCGGACTAAAAAGAATCTTATTGTCATTAAAATCTAAAATAATCCATCAGAATTATGAATAATGAACACAGTTAAGCATAAAATAGAGTCAAAATGTTTGTTGTAAACCTCAGAACAAAACTGAAAACGATAAAATATTTTTGGAACCAAGAAAATAATGTTTAAAAAACAGGAATTTATTAACATTAGGCTAGGTCTAAACTCCCAACTTACATAACAAAAAAATCAGTGGAGAGAGAGAGATGGGAGAAGGTAAACGTATACTAAGCATCCCTCATACTAAAGGAAGTCTCAAAAATGCCTCTTAGCCCTTACTTTTATATTATATATTTTTCTTTCTATGCCATACTCATTTAAGAAACAGCTCATTACTAAGTGACACAGTGGAAAATACAGAAAATTCAATACGATAGTGAAAGAAAGTAAAATTTAAGATATGTTATAACTAGAAAGCACATCACTCAAATGTACAAATGACTAAAAATAACTAACTTATGAAGGTTACAACTTGATACAAATGGATTGGTGGTGATCATTACAATCAGGTAATTTGGCAGTAGATATCAAAAAGCAAGAGTGTAAATATTATATTTATGCATTAATCAATCTCTCTTCTAGGGATTTATCCTGAGGCTATAATTTATATAGCCTTTATAATTTATTAATTATTTAGACTATTATAATTTATATAATAATATAAGGATGTTTATTACAGGGTGTTCATAATACAGAAAAACTGGAAGTAGTTTACATATTCATAATAATGGATTTTTTAAATGTTATTTTTCTTTTTTTTTTCTTTTTTTTTTGTGGTACACGGGCCTCTCACTGTTGTGGCCTCTCCCGTTGCGGAGCAAAGGCTCCAGACACGCAGGCTCCGGATGCACAGGCTCAGTGGCCATGGCTCACGGGCCTAGCCGCTCCGCGGTATGTGGGGTCTTCCTGGACCAGGGCATGAACCCGTGTCCCCTGCATTGGCAGGTGGACTCTCAACCACTGTGTCACCAGGGAAGCCCTATTTTTCATTTTTAAGTTGAATACTATTTGTCACAAAATGATGATGTAGGCCTAGATTTTAGGATATAAAAGTTTCCCATAACAGTCTCTAAGTAAAAAAAAAAAGTACAAATAGGTAATTTTATGTTTATTCTTTAGAAAAATTTTTTAAGAATATATACATCTATATTGTTAATGGAACTTTTCTTTGGGTATTGTGATTATGAGAAATTTATCTTTAATTCATATACCTACCGAGGTATTTTAGATATTTTAATAAATACTTGATAATCATTAAAAATCAGAGAGATGCGTTTTGAAAATAAAAAGATCTATATTTTAACTAATTGTTAGTTCTAAAGTTTACCTGGTTATCCCTACTTTCCTTGCATATGAATTTCAGAATCTTTTTCTCAATTTTTCCTACCCTTTTATATAAAAAATATTTAGTGAATTTATGTTAAATATACAAAAGCTTACCTATATATAGATTATTGATATTTGAAAAGAAAAGAATAAGATTTAAAGTTAAAAGTATAAAAAAAGAATTAAAGCCAGCAGATTCAAATTAAATGGAAAAGGAAAAAAAAAATTTAGGTAATTAGACTCAAAATTTATGGAAAATCTCCTTTGCAAAATTCTAGGAAATAAAAGTTCCGTTATAATATAAAGTAAATATAAAATGTAAGCATGATAGTTCTAAAAATGAAAATTAAAGTTATAAACAATTGAAACCTGATAGCTTTAGAAGATGCTAAACTGCTGAACTGTAATAAAAGTATTAAAGTAATAAAATATATGCTCGTGCCTGCAGTGTGTGACAGTCCTTGTTGCTTGATATTCTAACCAACACTTGAGGTTGCCTGTTCTTTTAATTTTAGCCACTCTTATAGGTGTGTAGGGGACACTCGTTTTTATTTTAATTTGTCTATTTCTGATGATTAATGATGTTGAGCAATTTTTCATGTTTTGAGCTCCTTTGATATCATCTTTTGTGAAGCGTCTTTTCAAATATTTTGCCTATTAGGCTTTCCCGCGTTTTGTTACTGGTTTACAGGGATTCTGTATATATTCTGAGTATGAGTCCTTTATTGGAAATATGTATTACAGACATCTTCTCCCACACTGTGGCTTCCCTTTTCCCTTTCATAAGGGTGTCTTTTGTGAAGCAAAACTTCCTCAAGGTTTAAAAATTTTATTCTACTGTGCTTAAGAACACTTAAATGAGATCTACTCTCTCAACAAAAATTTAAGCATACAACATTTTTAACAATAGGGATAACGTTGTACAGCAGATCTCTAGATTTTGCACAATTGAGACTTCATTCTCATTGATTAGCGACATCCCACTTTCCTGTCATCCCAGCCTGAGGCAACAACCATCCTCCTCTCAGTTCTAGGAGCTTCACTATTTGAGATATCTTAAGTGGAATCATGCAGTTATTTGTCCTTCTGTGACTGGCTTATTTCACTCAGCATAATGTCCTCAAGGTTCATCTATGTTGTCATAGATGCAGGATTTCCTTCTTTTTAATGGCTGAACAACATTCCATTATATGTATATACCACATTTTCTTTATCCATTCATCCAATGATGGACATTTAGCTTGTATTCACATCTTGACTATTGTAAGTGGTGCTGCAATGAACACAAAAATGCTAATACCGCTTTGAGATCCTGATTTCAATTCTTCCGGAAAAATATCCAGAAGTAGGATTGCTGGGTCATACAGTAGTTCTATTTTTAATTTTTTGAGGAATCTCCAACAGTTTTGCACAGTGGCCACAATATCTTACATTCCCATCAACATTGTACAATGATTCCAATTTCTCCACATCCTTGCCAACACTTGTTGACTTTTGTGGGGTTTTTTAAATAATAGCCATTCTAACAGGTGATATACCTCATATGGTTTTGATTTGAATTTCCCTGATGATTAGTGACCTGAGCTATCTTTTCCTATATCTGTTGGCCGTAAGTATGGTATTTTGAGAGAAGCATCTATTCAAGTCTTTAGCCCATTTTAAAATCAGGTTTTATTTTTTTTTTGTATCGATGGTAGGAGTACCTTATGTGTTTTGGTTATTAACCCTTTTTCTGATACATGGTTTACAATATTTTCTCCCATTCCATAGGTTGCCTTTCACTCTATTAAATGTTCCCCTTGCTGTGTGGAAGGCTCTTTAGTTTGATGGAGCCCCACTTGTCTATTTTTTGCTTTTGTTGCCTATACTTTTGGTATCAACCCGAAAATTCATTGCGAAGACCAATGATATGAAGTTTCCCCCCTATGTTTTCTTCTAGGAGTTTTACACTTTGGGGTCACTTTTAATCCACTTTGAGTTGATTTTTGTGTATGATGTAAGGGTTCAATTTCATTCTTTTGCATGTGGCTATCCAGTTTTCCCACCGCCATGTCCCACTGTATATTCTTGGTACCCTTTCAAAGGTCATTTGACCATCTATGTGGGGATTGAATCCTGGGCTCTCTATTCTGTTCCATTGGTCTTTATCACAGTACCATACTGTTTTAATTACAGTAGATTTGCAATATATTTTAAAATCAAGATGTATGATGCGTCCAGCTTTGTTCTTTCTCAAAATGTTTTGGCTATTGAGGGTCCTTTGTGGTTCCACATAAATTTTAGAATTTTTTTTATATCTCTGTGAAAAATGCCACTGGAATTTTGACAGGGGTTTCATTGAATTTGTAGATACCTTTGAGTGGTACGGATATTTTAACAATATTAATTGTTTCAGCCCATGAACACAGGATGTCTTTCCATTTCTTTCACTGCTTTCTTGGCAGGTTGTATGTTTCCAGGAATGTATTCATTTCTTTTTGGTTCTTCAGTTTCTTAGCATACAAATATTCACAGTAATCTTTCATGAACTATAAACTATAAAAAGATTATTTGTATAGTACAATTTGTAATGTCTCCCCTCTTATTTCTGGTTTTATTTATATTAGTCTTCTCTCTTTTTGTGTTAGATGGTCTAGCTAAAGGTTTCTTTCTTTCTTTCTTTTTTCAAAAAACATGCTTACTTTTGTTGATGCTTAAAATTGCTTTTTTCTTCTTCATTTTGTTCATATCTCCTCTGACCTTTACTATTTCCTTCCTTTCACTTACTTTGGGCTTAGTTTGTTCTTTTCTTCATTCCTTGATGTGTAAAGTTCGGTTGTTACTTGGGATCTTAAGACAGTAAAATGAATGAAAACTCCAAGCCTCTATCTTATTAGCAATAATTTTTTCTGAGATAATATTATAACTATAAGCACATCTGACATTTTTATAATATCAATCCTCTTTTTATTGCCAGTAAAATGTCATCAACATATAAGTCCTGTTTACCAAACCTCAAAAAAAAAATAATCCTAAAATTTATGAGGTCATAAATGCTAGTGTGGGTGCACAAAAATCACTCATTTGGTGTAGATCAGGGAGGAGAGGTTGAGACATAATGAAATCAAGTTTTATTGTTTAGCATTATAAAATCACCTACAGTGGGAACCACAAAGAATATTATTAACAAATGTTTTGGTTTCAAGCTAACAATTTTTAAGTGCTCCTTCAATAATGATCAAAAGGTATGATGCCGAATGGTTAATCAACCACTCGTTCTACACTCACCTTGCACTGAGTGACAACTTGCTGTTACTGCTGCTTTCTTCCGACACAGATCTATAACATCAATAAAGTTTATTTTAAATAAGTGGGGGAATTTAAAAATGTTGAACAATTAAGTGACTATTTGAACGAAAAATGTTCTTCAAAGAAACAGAGTGATTCACTACACAAAATGTCTCCTTCCAGCAAAATAAGACAAAACAAATAAAACTGGTACCATCTCAATATTACAACAAATGCCATCAGCCACCTTGCTTTGTTGACAAAATCCTCTCATCCTCATTTTACATTTACTCAATTTTTACAGATAGGCCCCCTGATTCTATGATATCACTAACTCCTCAGGCCAAATTAAAGCAAAACCATAAAGTAGCAGTCAAAAATTTCAGTTAATTTTTCCATATATTTCTACAGATTTCTTTCATCCTCTCGTAACATACTCAGATCTTCTCTTCATATCACTTCTTGGAAGGTAAAACTAGAGGTAAATACCTCTCTGGAAGAATACAGTAAATTATGACTAAGGGGCTCAATAATGATGTTTAAATAGTTGTGTAACTGATTACAGATAATATGGTGATTTCATTTATTAATTTGGTGTACCCAAAAGTTTATGATACATTGGAAAGCTATTATCTCACATTTTATAGAGTTATAGAGAATAATTTTAAGAACATAAAGATTAAATCCCTTGCTCAAGATATCATAGTTAGCAAGATATGCAAGATTTAGGAGTTGAAACTAGGATTTCTGAGGCTAAATATAATTTTCTCACCACTCCATGATGCTTCCTCCTGTCTCATAACCTGATTAGTATGAACTACACATGTAATTTCTAGTTGAGAAATGACTGGACAAATCAGCAATAATTAGGAAAATAAATATTATGCAGGCAGGTTCATAGATATTATATCTAGTTGAGTGGGGTGTTCTGATAAAGTTATTTACCACTGGTCTGAGGATCTATATCTTAAAATTTTATTTATTTACTTTTTAAATGCAGTGTTATTTATTCTCATGAAGCTCATGGACACTATGACTATTTAGACAAAACCAGTGGATTAAGAGGCTGAATAAACCTCCACAATACCCTTGGCACCCATATCTCCTCCTCAAGTGATACTGGTGGTAAAATGAATGGTTTTAGTAATGAGTAAAACCAGAGAAAACATGAAAACACCAAGCTAGTTTGAAATGTATCCCTGGGCCATCCTCAAATTGTTTTACCTACAGTCTTAGCTTATTCCTGATGAAACTTGACTACTTTTTTCTTGACTTATTTAATTTAATAAGAATAAAAACATACATACCTCTCACTTTCAGGTTCTCCTCTGTAGCATAGCTCCCTTATTTTACTCTGGCTTATTATTATAACAGCAATAGTAATGATGAACACAGGTAGAGAAATGTAGAAAATGAGTTGAAATCTGTGTTTTGGATGACTGAGAGATATCTCCCGCAAAAGCTTTTTACCTAGAATGGAAAGCATCCATTTCAAATTATGTCAGAGATTTTATTAACCAAATCAAAAGGTGGAGGGGTATCATTACCAACAATATTCCCCAAAACTAAAAATTTCATTCACATAGACTGTGAATATAATAAAATCTGAAAACCTAAACTAATATATAAAATGGGCTGTTACTAGCGCTTTACTGATGTTTTTGAGTTTTCAAACTTCCACCATATGGTGATTTCCTTGATTGAAGGTAATGTTCTTTCATGGACCACATATTTAATGCTTGCAAATATTTCTTCAATTCTGTTCTGATACAGGGTTTCCGAGGTTCAAACATGTATATCACAAAGAGTACTGGATTGTACCTGTATGTGAGAATTAAATCTGGGGTATCTGGCATTTAATTTCTCTTACATTACTACAATTTTTTTCCTAAAAATTAAAAATCAGTAGTCTCTAAACTTATTTAAGTTTGTTAATCAAATATGTCAAATATGCAGCAATAGGAAATTGTTAAAATGGCTCTAGAATTATTTTATAGAATGCATGGCTAAGCTTGGCTTTGACCCACTTCTGACTGACTAGTGCTAATGTCTACATTTTCTTCATCTGTTCTTGTAGATTCTCAGGTGACATCTGCATTCACCTTTCTGGATTCATAATGTACCGAGTTCTTCTCTCTCCACAACTTGTTGGTATGCTTCCTTTTATTTGATACAAACTGTGACTCTATCACTTCTTTGCCACACTGGAGGAGCTGACAGTCAGAAGAGCAACTCCCCAGCTACAGTGTGGATGATCGCTGAGGCTCAAAATACTCCTCTTACTACTGTCCCAGCACTTCTCCCTTTTTCCCCATGTGTTTGTTTTAAGCGAGTTCAAGGTAGGAGCAACATTTTCTTTTTCAGTCAGCTTTGTGCATGCGCTTGGGGTTCCCAGTATCTTCGAGACAAAGATTACATGATATTTGTAATTAGAAAACAAGTGAATCAGATGAAGAGATCAGCCTCTCTGGCCATATACTGCAGATTGATTCTCAACTATGTGTATAGTCTTCCGGGTAATCAGTGATACCACATGGGTTATTTGAAAATGAATGTAATATATGCCCAGGTGGCCTTGGAAGTCTAAGTAGGAAAAATTGGTCTCACTTCTTTCGCTTATACTGTCTAGTTTTAACAAGCACTACTTATTTATACCAGCCAACAAAGAATATTTTCTACTAACTCTCCTCTCAGTTTGGTGACCTTCATTAAGTTAATTACTCGGAATCTCCATTTCCCATTGGTTAAACTAGTCCCCAATAATCTGCCTCAAGGCTTCTACCTCCTTCTAAAGATGCCTCAGGGAATCATCCAGTCATTTAACTATTATTCATGGTTTTTCACCTCCTTCCTTTTATGACCCCAAAGTGTCTTAGCCTTTATGACTCAAGCGTTTAACTGTCATATCAAACTCCCCAAAACATAGATCTTACCCATACCAAACTTTATGGGTAAATATCAGGTATAGAAATAAAAGATTTTTCCCTGGAGGAGCCAGCATGCATCAGCTCCCAAAGCTTCCCTATCCTCCACCCTGTGCCACATTCAGATTGATTACAGAAAACACAGATGGAGAGCTTTGTGTAAAGTAGATACAAGATTGCTCATAAACAGTCATTTCACTTTTGCACTGTTACACACTTTACATGATTACCCAGTTTCTCCAGCCAGCTATTCCACCATAAATCAGTAACTCCAGGTTTACTTAGAATAATCTATGTATACAGATGAGTATATCCTGCCAAAAACATTTTATAGAAAGGGGCTCCTGTTATATTTCTCTAGCAAACACTGTTCATACATGTAACAGTTAATTTTATGCATCCGTTTGACTGGGCCACGGTGACCTCGGATATTTGGTCAAATATTATTCTGGGTGTTTCTATGGGGTGTTTTCAAATGAGATTAACATTCAAATCAGTAGACTGAGTAAAGCAGTAGCTTTCTTTAATGTGGGTGGGTCTCGTCCTGGAGGCCTTAATAAAACGAAAACACTGACCCTCCAGTGGACATGGGAAGAGTCTTCCTGCCTGAGGTGCCCAAACCGAGACATCAGCCTTTCCTGACCTTCAAGCCTGCCGTCCTTCACACACAAACTGCACCATCGGCTCTCCTGGGGCTGCAGGTTACTGACTCACTCTGCACATCTTGGGATTTGTCAGCCTCCGTAATCACATGAGCCAATCAATTCCTTCGAAAACATCTCTCTCTCTCTCTCTCTCTCTCTGTCTCCATACTATTGATCCTGTTTCTCTGGAGAATTTTGATTTTGGTACCAAGAAGCAGGGTGTTGTTATAACAAATACCTAAATATGTGGAAATGGCTTTGGGTAGTGGCTAGAGGAATTTTGACGCACATTTCCGAAAACTCCGAGATTAATCTGAAGAGACTGTTGGTAGAAACATGGACGGTGAAAGCAACTCTGGTGAGGGCTCAGGGAGAAAAGAGGAGAGCAGAAGAGAAAGCCTACATTTTCTTAGAGAGTACAAAGGTAATCATGAACAGAATGGTGGTAGAAATATTTACATGAAAGTTGTTTCTGGTGAGATTTTAGACAGAAAAGGAAAATGATTAAGAAAAGGCAACTCCTGCTGTAAAGTGGCAAAAAACTTGGCTAAATTGTAACCTCGTGTTTTATGGAAGATAGAATTTGTGAGCCATGAAACTGGATAATTAGCTCAGAAGATTTCTAAGTGAAATGTTGAAGATGTAGTCTGGGTACTCCTGACTGCTTATAGTAATATGTGAGAGGAGGAGATAAATGGACGAAGTAAGCGTTACACAGGGAGGTACCAGAACTTAAAGATTTGGAGAATTCTGTCTATCCATATTGCAAAAAATGGGAAAACATGTTTTAGAGAGAACATACCAAAAGTGTGGATGGAAAAATCATCTGATAAAGAGACTGTGCATGTGATCCACCTCAGGAAAAGTCAGGAATAAGGATGAGATTACACCAGCAGAAACATTGCCAGGTTGGACCAAAGGGAACAGCACGGGGCAATAGAGCTATGTGGCTGCCAATATACTTTATCCTTCAAGAAAAGAGAAGGACACGAAGGTGATTCAGAGATCATCAAGGCTTCCTCCCCCATCACAGGTCCAGGAGCTGTCCCCCCCTCGGTTTTGACTAGCCAAGCTCCCCCGCCCAGTGGTTGAGAGGGGCAGGGCCACTCCAAAGAGCAGTATGGATGGGGCCTCTATCCAGAGCTGAAGGAGTGGGGTTGACTCTACTGCAGGCTCTGGGGTTATGCTGCTACCCCAATGGGCCTGGAGGGCAGAACATCAACCCTAAGAGGATTATCTTCCAACCTTAAAATCGAATTGAATTTGCCTTGCTAGGTTTTATTTGTATTTACTGGGATCTGTCACCCCTTTCTTCTTTCCAATTTCTCCCTGTAGGAACAAGAATGTCTATCCTATGCCTGTCTCACCTTTGTTTTTTGGAAGCACATAACTTGTCTGATTTCACACGTTCATAAATGGAGAAGAATTTTGCCTCAAGATGAATCATAGCTCAAGTCTCACACATTCCTCATTTTGATGATATTTAGAAGAGACGTTGTATTTGGAATTTATACTGAAACGGGTTAAGACTTTTGGAGCTACTGAGATGGGGTGGACGTATTCTGCATAAAAGGAGGACATGAATTTGGGGAGCCATACGATGGAATGTTATGGACTGAATAGTATTCCCCCCAATTCATATGCTGAATTGAATCCCTAAACCCCAGTGTGATGGTATGTGGAGATGAGGCCTTTGGGAGGTAATTAGGGTTGAGATCATAAGGGTGGGGTCCTAATCTGATGGAACTGATGTTCTTATAAGAGGAGGAGGAGACACCAGAGAGCTTTCTCTCTCCACACACACAGAGGACTCAGCAAGAAGGCAGCCATATGCAAGCTAGGAAGAGAGCTCTCACCAGAAACCGAATTTGCCAGCACCTCGATCATGGGTTCCCAGCCTCCACAGCTGTGAGAGAATAAATTTCTATTGTTTAAGGTACCCAGTCTGTGGCATTTTGTTATGGCAACCAAGCAGACTAATAGTGTATTTTCATGAAGGAATGGATGAGGTCATTTATTCCCTAGGCCATCCATTGAAGGGAGGACTAGCTGTGGAACACCAAACAAACAAGTGATTACCAGTGGAGAGTGGGAAGAGGGGAGGGGAAAGGGATTAAAATGTATAAACTTCTATGTAGAAAATAAGCTACAAGGTTATATTTGTGCAGCACAGGGAATAGAGCCAATATCCTAATAACATTAAATGGACTATAATCTATAAAAACTTTGAATCACTATGCTGTAAACGTGAAACTAATACATTGTAAATTGACTGTACTTAAAAAAAAACACTTTCCTTCCTAGAGATATTCATTACCTAATAGTCTAGGGAACTTCAGGTTAGAAGACAAGATGGTTTAGTATTAGAAAATCTTCAAAGGCAATATAAGACACAATATAATCAGTTCAATAGATGCCTTCCACATATCTAATAAAGCCCAAAATACATTCCTGATTTTAAATAAAATTGGGAGAGATAAATATTTTCTCAACAAGATGAATATTGAATCAAAAGGAGCAGCCTTTTCATGAGACAATATTAGAGGTATTCCTAAGAAGTAACGATAGCCTCTTTCATGATGATTTCCTGTTATTCTGAATGGATTACCCAATACAATTATGAAATGAGAGAGAGAGAGAGAGAGAGAAGGTGAAATTAACTGAAGAAGAGGAAAGAAAGGAAAATTATTATTAAAAAGGTGTGGCAAAATTATTATTAATTTCAGTTCATATCATTTAAAAAATATAAACCCCCTAAAAAAATCAACTAAAAGCCTTTTGAAAATGATGATAGTCCATTGATAAAATGTACGCACAAAAATCAGGTTTCCTATAATTAAAAGTAGCAATTTAAAATACAACAGATCTTCTGATATCAATGTTCAAAAAAATGATGATATTCTTAAAAATTAAACTGGTAACTTTTGATCTACAGATCCTGCTATACCCATAGAGAGATCAAAACCACAATGAGTTATCACTTTACACTCATTAGGTTGGTTACTATAAAAAGAAGAGTTGGTGAGGATATGGAGAAATTGGAAAACTCGTTGATGAGAATGTAAAATGATTCAGCCTCTATGAAAAAGAGTTTTGTGGTTCCTCAGAAAGTTAAATATAGAATTACTATATTATCCAGCAATTCCACATTTAGGTATATACTCAAAGTATTGAAAGCATGGACTCAAACAGATATTTGTACACCCACGTTCACAGCATCATTATCCACAATAGTCAAAAGGTGGAAGTAAGCCAAGTATCCATCAACAGATCAATGGATAAACCAAATGTGATATATACATGCAACCGAATATTACATGGCCTTAAAATGGAATGAAATTTTGACATGCTACGACACGGGAGAACTTTGAAGACATTATGTTAAATGAAATAAACCATAAATAAAAGGACAAATAATGTATAATTCCACTTCTATAAGGTATGTGAAAGTGGTCAGATTCATAGAAACAGAAATTAGAATGGTGGCCTCCATGGGTTGAGGAAGAGAGGAATGGGGAGTTATTGTTTAATGAATATAGAGTTCCAGTTCTGCAAGACGAAAGAGTTCTGGAGATGGATGGTGGGTTTACAACAGTGTACACCAATGTATTTAATGCCACAGATTCATACATTTAATAATGGTTAAAATGGTAAATTTTGTTATGCATATTTAAAAATTAAACATATACATATAAAAATGTATGTGTGTTAGGTCAAAAATATCACTAGAAGTGATTGTCAAGGGTAATGAAAGAAAAATATGCAGAATAATTATAAATTTCCTACAACCATAAGATAAATGGGAAGCCTCATGAAATTAAAGAAATGCGAATGGAATTTTTTTTACTATTGGCTTGTCATAGATTTAAAAGGTTGATAATAACACCTGAAAATCAATAATAATATATAATATTAGTAGTGGTTAACTTCTGGGGTTAAGATTATATAAAATTATTAAAAGAAAAATTATAATATAAGATTAAATAAACTTGATGTATAAATTTTATATACCAAGTAGACAAGTTAACAAAAATATATGAGGATTTAGATTCTAGAATATGCAAACAAGTAAGTCATACACACAATCACATATATATTTAATTATATTTAATTATGTACATATGTTATATCTTTGTATGTAATGCTATAAAAACAGATTATACATTCTTTGAAAATATCCATGAAATATTAATAAAAGACAATAAGGTACTGGTTACAAATAAGGCCAGGATAAATTCCATAATTTGAGGTTTTCCCAGGCCATATTCTGTTAACATAAGTCAGTGATATTCAAAATAAATAAAATGAGGATATAAAGCAAACTTGGATTCCTTGGGATCACCATGCCTCTCAAACTCTTTATGCCCCCAAATGCATTCAGCATCACAAGGGCTTCTCCCACATTGAGTCCAGGCCCATCAGCAGCCCAGGGCTTCCTTGACTGGGTACAGGGCCCCAAGGAGATAATTTGGGCACAGAACAGGCAGTCAGCTGGCATACCAGCCCAGGGGTTTCGGGGTAGACTGACAGGTCCCAGAATAGAGGGGATGAATACAGCCTACGGCAGCTGACTAAAAGAAACTAGTTGTATTGGAAGGTTTCCTCTGAGCCCAGGCTCAGGTGCAACCACAGTACTGCCATTTGGACCTAAAGTGGCTTAGGGTAACTAACCATGATTGTTGGCCTGGCACTGTTCCAAGTGTTGTAAGGAAAGCCTTATATACCAGGGCATCCATTAACAGGATGGGAAATTTTCTGATTTTTAGAAACTGGCTTGGAAGTTTGGAAGGAAAAAACAAAATTCATACAGAAGCTTAAAAAAAATACCCAGGAACTAAAAGCAACATTGTTTTGGTGTCAAGTGAATATAGCATAGATTATCTGCAGTTGCTGTTGCTGTTTTTAACTCTGACTACTGATGTTCACTCTGAGTGATGTGACTTAAGTGTGCAACGTAAGGGTACTGAAATCATTAATGTGAACAGTACATCTTTGACTTAGTCTGTGGATTAACTGTTGTGCTTTGTGTCAAGATAGCACTAATTTTTCATATTGTCAATACTGTGATCTTTCCTAAGAGCTCAGATAATGAAAATCAGAATGATGACAATACTAACACCAGCATGACCCAGACATCACTGAACAAGAAGGCTAAATGACTGTTCCTAGTGACAGATGGAAGAACATATACAACTAGATTAGATACGTAAGTAACCAAACATAGCGTATTGTACAATATGCCAAAAATAATTTGGACCTAGAAATAAACCATGCGTATATGGTCAATTAACATATAACAAAGGAGCCAAAAATATACAATCTAGAAAGGATAGTCTCTTCAATAAATTGTGTTGGGAAAACTGAACAGCTACATGTAAAAGAGTGAAACTGGACCACTATCTTACACAATACATAAAAATTAACTCAAAATGGATTAAAGAGTTGAATGTAAAACCTAAAACCATAAAACTGCTAGAAGAAAATATAGGCAGTAAACTCCTTGACTTTAATCTTGGTGATGATTTTTTGAATCTGACACCCAAAGCAAAGGCAACTAAAGCAAAAATCAACAAGCAACAAAACATCAAATGTAAAAGCTATTTCACAGCAAAGGAAACTATCAACAAAATGAAAAGACAACCTAGTGAATGGGAAAATATATTTGCAAATCATACATCTGATAAGGGGTTAATATCCAAAATATACAAAGATGTCATACAACTTAAGAGCAAAACAAAAAAATCCAATTAAAAAATGGGCAGAAGATTTGAATAGACATTTTTCCAAGTAAGACATCCAAATAGCCAACAGGTATATGATAAGATGCTCAACGTCAAAAATCATTGGGAAAATTCAAATCAAAACCACAATGAGATATTACCTCACACCTGTCAGAATGGCTATTCTCAAAAAGATAAGAAATAACAAGTGTTGGTGAGGATGTAGAGAAAAGGGAACCCTCATGCAGTGTTGGTTGGAATGTAAATCGGGTTAGCCACTATGGAATACAGCATGCATGTTCCTCAAAAAATTTAAGAATATAACTACCATATGATCCAGTAATTCGACTTCTGGGTATATACCCAAAGGAAATGAAAACACTAAGTTAAAAAGACACATATACCTCCATAGTCATTGCAGCAGTATTTACAGCAGTCAAGATATGGAAACAATCATCTATCATCCTGACCAAAAAATGTGATACATGTATATATCTATATCTATATCTATATATATATAATGAAATATTATTCAGCCATAAAAAGAATAAAATTTTGCCATTTGCAAGAACATGGATGAGCCTCAAGGGCATTATGCTAAATGAAGTAAGTCAGACAGAGTAAGACAAATACCATATGATCCTACTTACATGTAGAATCTAAAAAACAAAACAAAACAAAAAACAAGCTCATAGATACAGAGAACAGATTGGTGGTTGCCACACATTGGGGTGGGGGATGAGCAAATTGGGTGAAGGGGGTCAAAAGGTCCAAACTTCCACTTACAAAATAAATACATCATGAGGATTTAATGTACATCATGGTGACTGTAGTAAATAATACAGTATTTTAGTTGTTTTCTTATAGTTGATTTCTAATCTCATAGCACTGTGGTCAAAAAAGATGCTTGATATGATTTAAATTTTCTTAGATTTACTGAGGCTGCTTTGTGGCCCAAGATGTGAGCTATCCTGGGAATGCTCAGTGTGCACATGAAAACAATATGTATTCTGCTGTTTTCAAATAGAATGATATATAGATATCAATTAAGTCCACAGGATCTAATGTGTCATTTAAGGCCTGTATTTCCTTATTGATTTTCTCTCTGGATGATCTGTCCATTGGTGTAAGTGGTGTGTTAATGTCCCCCACTATTATTGTGTTACTATCAATTTTTCCTCTTATATCTGTTAACATTTGTCTTATATATTGAGATGTTCCTGCGCTGGGTGCATATATATTTACAATTGTTATATCTTCTTAGATTTATCCCTTGATCATTATGTACTGCCCTTCTTTGTCTCTTGTAACAGCCTTTATTATAAAGTCTATTTTGTCTGATATGAGTATTGCTACTCCAGCTTTCTTTTGGTTTCCATTTTCATGGAATAACTTTTTCCATCTCCTCACTTTCATCTGTATGTGTCTTTAGATCTGAAGTGGGTCTCTTGTAGACAGCATATATATAGGTCTTGTTTTTCTATCCATTCAGCCAGTCTATGTCTTTTGGTTGGAGGATTTAATCCATTTACATTTAAGGTAATTATCAATATATATGTTTTTATTGCCATTTTTTTAATTGTTTTTTTTTTTTGGTCTTTTTCTTCCCTTCCTCTTTTGTTCTCTTCTCTTGTGATTTGATAACTAACTTTACTGTTGTGTTTGGATTTCTTATTCTTTTTGTGTATGTATCTACTGTAGATCTTCAGTTTAGGGTTACCATGAGGTTTTGATATAGCAGTCTATATTTAAACAAGATTGTTTTAAGTTGCCAGTCTTTTAATTTCAAATGCATTCCCAATATCCTGCATTTGTACTATCTTCTCACAATTGCCGGTTTTGATATATTTGTGTGCAGATTATTTCCTACCTTTACTATATATTTGCCTTTACTGGTGAGCTTTTCCATTCATATATTCCTTGTTTCTTGTTGTGGTCTTTTCTTTTCTGCCTAGAAAATTCCTTTAGCATTTATTACAAAGCTGGTCTGGTAGTGCTGAATTCTCTTAGCTTTTGCTTGTCTGTAAAGCTTTTGATTTCTCTGTCAAATCTGAATGAGAGCCCTTCTGGGTAGAGTATTCTTGGTTGCAGGTTCTTCCCTTCCACCACTTTAAATATATCATGCCACTCCTTTCTGGCCTGTAGAGTTTCTGCTGAAAAATCAGCTGATAACCTTATGCAAATTCCCTTGCATTTTATTTGTTGCTTTTCCCTTGTTGCTTTTTATATTTCCTCTTTTACTTTTGTCAATTTGACTACTATGTGTCTCAGTATGTTCCTCCTTGGGTTCATCCTGCCTAAGAGTCTGCGCTTCCTGATTTGGGTGACTGTTTCCTTTCCCACATTAGGGAATTTTTCAGCTATTATATCCTCAAATATTTTCTCAGGTCCTTTCTCTCTCTCTTCTCCTCTGGGACTGCTATAATGAGATGCATTTAATGTTGTCCCAGAGGTCTCTTAGACTCTCATTTCTTTTCATTCTTTTTTCTTTATTCTGTTCCCTGGCAGTGATTTCCACCATTCTGTCTTCCAGGTAACTTATCCATTCTTCTGCCCCATTTATTCTGGTATTGATTCCTTCTAGTGTATTTTTCATTACAGTTATTTTACTGTTCATCTCTGTTAGTTTGTTCTTTAGATTTTCTAGCTCATTGTTAACCATTTCTTGTCTCTTCCCAGTCTGTGCCTCCATTCTTTTTCCAAGATTTTAGATATTTACTGTCATTACTCTGAATTCTTTTTTGGGTAGACTGCCTATCTCCACTTCACTTAGTTGTTCTTCTGGGGTTTTATCTTGTTCCTTGCTCTGGGATATGTTCCTCTGCCATCTCATTTTGTCTAACTTTCTGTGATTGTGGTTTCCATTCCACAGGCTGCAGGGTTGTCATTCTTCTTGCTTCTGCTGTCTGCCCCCTGGTGGATGAGGCTGGTCTAAGGGACTTGTGCCAGCTTCCTGATGGGAGGGCCTGGTTCCTGCCCACTGGTGGGTGGAACTGGGTCTTGTCCCTATGGCGGGCAGGGCCATGTCAAGGGGTGTGTTTAGTGGGAAGCTGTGGGCTCAGGAAGACTTTAGGCAATCTGTTCACTGATAGGTGGGGTTATTTTCCCATTCTGCTTGTTGTTTGGCATGAGGCATCCCAGCACTGGAGCCTATAGGTAGTTAGGTGGGGCCAGGTCTTGGTGAGAAAATGGCAGCCTCCAGCAGGGCTCATGCCAATAAGTATGCCCCAGAACTACTGCCACCAGTGTCTTTGTCCCTGCAGTGGGCCACAGCCACCCCCAGCCTGCACAGGAGACCCTCCAATACCAGCAGGTAGGTCTGGTCCAGGCTCTTATGAGGTCACTGCTTTTTCCTGGGACCTGGTGCACACAAGACCTTGTGTATGCCCTCCAAGAGTGGAGGTTCTGTTTCCCCAAGTCCTGTGGAATTACTATGATCAAACCCCGCTGACCTTCAAAGGCAGATGCTCAGGGGGCTCCTCCTACCAATGACAGACCCCTAGGCTGGGGAGCCTGACATGGGGCTCAAAACTTTCACGCTTTGGGAGAACCTCTGCGATATAATTATTTTCCAGTTTGTGGGTTGCCCACTTGATGGGTATGGGATTTGATTTTATCACTACTGTGCCCCTCCTACCATCTTGTTGTGGCTTTTTCTTTATATTTGGATGTAGGGTTACTTTTTTGGTAGGTTCCAGTATTTTTCTGTTGATGGTTGTTCAGCAGTTAGTTGTGATTTTGGTGTTTTTGTGAGAGAGGGTGAGCTAACTAACATCTTTCTACCCAGCCATCTCGTCTCTGCCTCCTTTTTTTTTCCCTTTGTGCTTAGTCTTGTTTCACTCCCTCATAAGGTGCCAAGTGCAGAGGCTTTGCACCCAGCACTTCAAACCAGAGTGCCCAGTGTGAAACGGCTGTGCCGACATCTCCGCTCAGTGTGCAGAAGCATTCAATAATACAGTGTTGCTTATTTAAAAGTTGCTAAGAGATTAGAATTTATAAGTTCTCAACACAAGAAAAAAAATTTTGTAACTATGCATGGTGACAGCTGTTACCTAGACTTATTATAGTGATTATTTTCCAAGGTATACAATATCAAATCATTATGCTGAACACCTGAAACTAATGTAATGTTATACATCAGTTCTATCTCAATTAAAAATATTTGGATTTGGGTATGGTGGAGAAGGAGTTGTGAAAGCAACATACGGAGATGGAATCTCAAATGTCTGCAGTGAGACAAGAAAGTATTTCTAAGTCAGTCATATTTTTCTGTTTCCTAATGAAAAAAAACAAATTGTCTTCCCAAAAGATAGCAATGTTCAAATAAAAATAGCTACCACTGAATTAGTTTGGGTACACCACAAGAACAAAAATATTTTCTCTATTCATTCAGTTTCTTGATTGTTCTACAAAACTGAGTAAAATTACATTTCTAGATTCATAGATTGCAACTAAAATGCCCAATGGGAGAAAAAAGAGTTATTTTGATAACATCTGTTGACTCCTCACAGTGAAGTAATGATTCTGTCGCATTTTACCAAGTGAATGTGGCAGCAAAATATTGCCCTCAGCTCTTAGGTAATTTGGTTTCCAGAACAGAGTTTCAAATAGGCTTCTGAATTTCTATGAAAATTTTAATAAAACCATATAAAACAAAAAGATTTTTGCTATCTTGCTCAAATACAAACCAGACTTTGCTCATCTATATGTGTAGTTAGCAGACAGGGCAAATGTAAATTTTTGCAAGTTCCATTCAGTCTATAAATTTCTTAATGAAGAAAAGAAAAAGATCTCACTTGCCAAATGTCCTGTACACCTGGTACACAACACCAAAATGGGTGTGATTTGTTTTCCTGTGATATAAAGGCTTTCATAATGAAAGGTTCAGTCAGTTTCAGTTTCCTCAAAGCGCATAAGCACTTACCAAGAATTTTTTTTTTAACTTCACAAAATGGAAAGAAATTGCTTCCTTAAACAAGTGTAGAAGATGACTGTACTCCTTACTGACCATAAAAGATATGTTAAAATATTTAAGATGTAAAATCTTATTTTTAAAAGTTTGGACAAGAAGAATGTACTTCTCTAATTTTGAAATTCATGGAGGATGAGAATAGGAAAAAAAGTGTGTAGTGAAGCAGAAACTTATGTGCTATTTCTCCAAAACAATCTGATGATCTGTGAAGGGGCCATCAGGATTATAGAAAAGGATGCACTGACTGCACCTGGGTAGTTCTATGATTTGCACAGGTTGTGACAACTCATACAATGAAAAAATGACTCATATTTTTGGAAATAAGACGGCTTCAGAACTCAAAACAATGTAACCAGAGATGGGTAAGCAAGTTCAGAAGGACCTTCTCAGTTCCTTTATTAAAACTGTAATTTATGTGGAATTCAACTTAGATTTCACTAATTAAGATTACTTCTATGCTTTAAAGCATGCTCCCTGAGAAAGAGAGATTTAACACATGACATCCAATGTGCTTTGGAGTGTATAAAAATGATGGGCCTTATAGACGTGGACAGCCTATAAGATGAATTTAAATATGCAAAGGAGCTGATTGACAGAGAGGTGGCCTACTAGAATAAGCCTGTAGAAAAAAAGAGAATGATTTTTGAAGAGCTGCAAAATAATATTTCCAAGCCTGAAAACCTGCTGTACCTAGTAAATAAGACCCAAGTATCCCATGCTCAAATGCTTTTGTCAAGATACTTAGCTTAATGCCACCATGATGGACTGACACCAGAATTCAGTAAATGTGGGTTTGTTAAAACAAGAGCTTCAAGTCAAAATGAATTTTACATTTGATTCTATTCCATTTTGCTACTACTTAAAAGAAGAATGTCTTACAGGCTGCAAGAGCAGTTCAGAAAAGTATAACTGGAAAATGAAACCAAAAATCAAAAATATGTCTGACTGTATTACGGCACAGAAGGAAGCATGTCAATGCTATTTTCATTAAATATGAGCATATCTTTAATCATTCCTACCATATTTATATTCTTTCTCCTTTCTAAAAGTCCTATGTTTATGTATCTTAAGAATAAACAATAAGATAGCCATGTAAAATTTAAATATCTAGTAAAGAATTTTTAAAAAGAGGTAAAATAAATTGCTGTATCAGAGGTTACATTATAAAATATTCTCATTATAAAGTATTGCTGTTTTTACTCACATGTTTTATTTTTTAATTGGTTGTTCTATAAACTATTGATCAGCACTGTTTACTAATTCTATTGCTATTTCACTTAAATAATAGCAATTTATGTAACAAAAGTACACAGTACAGAATAATGTACAATTTCAAATAAATGCCTATTCTTTCAACATATTTATGTGAAAATAATAATATACGTGTAGTTGTAATTATATGTTAAATGATTATGTTTATTTTTTGGTCTGATACACAGTCTGATACAGCTGTGTTTTAGCTGTCTAAAAAGTTACTCACCCTAGGTATGCCCCCTCAATAGTCAAGCTACACATAAGTCTGCCCAGGAGTTCATCATTTAATTGCCCCAAAAGAAAAAGGGTTTGTAAAGGTAGACAGATCTCCTCTTCTCCCAAGTTAGTTTAGGTGGGTTCCAATAACCTTCTGGAACCAGGGACTATCCCCCACCTGTTCCCAGTCTCATCCAGGCCTGCTTGATCTCAAAATACTACTCAGGAACCCTAGAGGGGATATCCTAAAGGGAAATTTCTAAAGATTAGATTGTAGCTCCTAAAATGCAGGAGAAAGGAGTAGCCTTGAAAGATTCTGGTGGCATTAATATTACAATGACTACTAACATCATTTAAAACTAGGAATATATGAGACAATACAAAGTGAATAATCTAAATTAACTAATCAAATTATATGCACTGGAATTTCTACTTCTAAAATTTCCTACCAGTAGTTACACTTTTTCTTAGACAATGTCAGTGTTGATATAGAAAGAAGAGTTCAAACTTAACTGTCTTAGAGTCTTTTAAATATTACAAGTAAAGTAAAACCATAATTGTTGACTAGTTGCTTTGCAATGTGACTTGGAACCTACAACTGTAATTTATTGTCTTACATATTGTCTTTGATTAATAAAGTTTTAAAGACACTAACCAGCTTTGCCCCTGTGTCCATCATCAACACTTCCAAAATCTCCTGCCATCGGCTTGCAATGAGGAGGAGCAAACCCCATTTTACAATGGCAATTGTTAAAATTGTTGCAGACCTAGAATAATCAGAAAATAGAACAATTTTTATGTACAAAGATGGTTTTCAATAGAGACCAATTAATATTCTACACGTATTCAACAGAGAATTTATTCCAGAGAATGTATCCATTCCAGAGAATTTACCTTAAATAGACAAATTCAACAAATTTTCTCTTGACATTTCCCATACTGAGAAAGTATATCTGGCTTCTGTTGCCAAATCAATTTTTGCCAAATTCTTTTCCCAAATAAATTCTCTCAACTCTCCCCACAGCCAGACCAAAATATTGTCAATCACCAGTAACATGCCTCTAATTATCATTTACTTCCTAGCTTCACAGAACAGCCCAGACACTAAATTAATGAGCAAGACCAGCAAGAAAATCCTAATGACCTTTATTTACCATTTCCTGCCTTCTCTCTGTAAAAATAAGATCATTTTGGTTAGATGGTAACACATAGTGCTTATAGCACATCCAGCCCACATATTTACCAAACATCTTATAGATGTTTGGTAAATCTATAAGGTAAATAGATTTGGTAAATATAGAATCATCTTAAATGTTTCTACTTTATCTTCTCTAATAAACGGTTTGGCAAGATTTCTCAAGAAGATAAGATTGAAGCTATAAGTTACAAACTGTTAAATGACACTAAGCAGCATGAAAGTGATCAAAAACATTATTCAAATGATTTCTTTAAATCTCCAAACTGTTTATTGAATTGTTCAAAGCATGTTGCTTAAAATGAAAACTGAAATTACTTACTCCATTTGAATTACAATCTCTGGTAGAATTGCAACTCTGAAAATTGACATGGTATTTAAGTTCTACACAGTTAAATCTCAGACAATACTGAAACAAAGCAAAAGAAGTAAAAAACAAGTTCAGTCAAACCATCAGATTGTGTGCATAGATAATACATAAGAAAAAATTCAAGAAAATTCAAGAATTCGTATTACCAAGAATTGGCATAAAAATCCAAAACATAAAGTAATAATTGTGACTGCATTGAAATAAATGTGAAATAAGCTATATGTTTTCAGATTGTAAAGATATAGTCTTATATAAGAAGTTGAAACTTTTATTTTCTTACTATCTAGCACCAGAAGTCCTCTTAGAAAGAGAAATATCTGGAAAAATAATTTGATTAGTCCCTTCAGTTCAATAATTATCTGAGAAGCATTTTTAAAATACCCAGGCCTGGGTACCTCCTGAGACCATTATATTAAAATCTCTGGGGCCAGGGTCCAGGTGATTATCACGTGCAGTCAGGGTTAAGAAGCATCGAGTGGGAGGCTGAGGTATTGAAATCATTGGTATGAGGAGCAAAGGAAGGTAAGTTACTATTTCATATTGGGGAAAAATGAGGAGAAAGCAAGGATAACAGGTAGTTATATGAGGTAATAGGATAATGAGAGACTCCCATGGGTGAGATGGCTAAAAGGCCTTCTAAGAAAAGGAATGTTTAATGTGTGAATTACATTGTCCTAATTTATGGCATTAAATTGTGTGACCTTTCCCAATTATACAAAATTTTTCAGTAAAGTCAATACTTTATGAAAGAGTTTTGTTCTTTGGTGAGTTGTGTCTTTGGATCATAATAACAGGGTATGCAGAAAGAAGAGGATCAGAATTCTGAAACAGAAATTTGAGCCAATATCATTTACATTTCAAGGGGAGAGAGATCTCAGGTCTTATTTGTATCTATATGTTTCCAAATGAGCAAGATGTGACAGATTCTTGGATTATTTTCTTGCGCTATTATCAAAGAGCATTATATAAAAATAAATTTGAATTTAGCAAGCAAACCTTGAGACTTTCTCTCAAAAGAAATGTACACTTATTTAACTTTCCAGAGTAGCTCTTGGAATTAATAATTTCTAGGATTAATTAGAACATTAAATGGTTGTTAGATATATTGTTTGTTTATAGGATATTAGAACATTCTAAAAACATTCTAAAATTATAGTATGCTATATTATTAATTGTTAATACTGTTCTCTTGTTCTTATGTATAACATAAATGATAACTATAATATGTGTTATAGCAAAATATTGTAATAATAGTATTCAATTTAATTAAAACATTCATCTACCAATCAGAAAAAAATCAGAGTTGATTATAAGAAGTTAAAATCAGTGTAAATTTGGAGGTTCTATTGAAACAATGAATACAATTCAAGAAAGTTGTTACAAAAACATTCCAAAGGAGGAAAAATGCTTGATCATATAATACCTTACTCGTGCCAAACTAGTATTCACATGTGATCTTCAAATGTTAGCTAAAAAATTACTCCCTATAGTGCATGCAAAAGCACTTGATTACATATTGCAGAACATAAAAAATGATCTGTATAAAAATTATTTAAAAGTAATGTTGCTGTTAAAAAGAGGTGTGGAGATCATTAAAAACAAATATTGCTGGAATATTGCTAATATACCTGTTAAAAATTGTCCACACTTGGGGGCTTCCCTGGTGGTGCAGTGGTTGAGAATCTGCCTGCCAATGCAGGGGACACGGGTTCGAGCCCTGGTCTGGGAGGATCCCACATGCCACGGAGCGGCTATGCCTGTGAGCCACAACTACTGAGCCTGCACGTCTGGAGCCCATGCTCCGCAATGAGAGGCCACGATAGTGAGAGGCCCGCGCACCGCAATGAAGAGTGGCCCCTGCTTGCCACAACTGGAGAAAGCCCTCGCACAGAAATGAAGACCCAACACAGCCAAAATAAATAAATAAATTAATAAACTCCTACCCCCAACATCTTCTTAAAAAAAAAAACAAAACTGTCCACACTTGAAAATAGAGAAAATTGGAGAACCATATTTCTTTTCAATGTCATTTTTGAATATTCATTAAAGGACCCATCTAAGGTAAACCTAAAGATTATTTAATTATTTAAGGGAATGTACTTTGTATAACTTGCTAGTCAGTACTGATAAGAGCCTAGATTTTGTGAACTTATATGTTAACATAGTTTCTGTCTGGCCAATATGTAAATGAGTTTTGTCTGATTGAAACCATAACCCAAAATTATGGTTTTATTACACTATAGGACATTAGCAGATTTTACTTCGAACCTAACAAGTGTATTTCAACATTCTTTTACTTAATGCCTCTAAAGTAGGGTGATTCCCAAGTGGCATCAAAAATTTAACTTGGCTGATTCTCCATTTCTCTAAGTTTTTTTCTTCTCATTTTGTTTTTTTTTGCTTTGTTTTTGTTTCCGATTCTTGACCAAGTCAGTAAGTCTGCCCATGATGTGTATATATTTGTGAGTGCTTGTATATATGCATATACACATGTGTATACACATACAATTTTGCTTAGTTTATATATTACAGAATGGCTATAACTTTGGGTTGTATTAATTAACTTGTTCGTTTTTGTCACTTTAAAAAGAAAATGAGTGTGACTGTAAGGGATTGTATTAAGTATGTATGAGTTTTTAGGCTGCTAACTAGCTTCTGTATGAGAGGCAGAAATAAATTATCTACCTCTCACATCTTTCTGAAATATAACTTAATTGGGTTAAAAATTATAATTACTACAATTAGGACATGCCAGTAGCAATAATGGCAGAAGACAATTATGTATCAGGATAATAGGATGTGTAATTGCTTCTCAAAAGACAAAACTGTTTTATCCTAATGCTATATCTGGTTGTTTCAGAATATGAAAGAGGACAGTGAAAGTCAAGGCCTGAATGAATATGGAAAATTATAGACATTTTGTGCAAAGTAACCTTGGTTTTGTTGATAATACCTATGCACAAGAAAACAATGAGTCTGAAAAAAATTTAGCAACAACTGTTCAATTTTGGTGGGGTCATTCATAAGATAATTTAAAAAATATGCTTGTGAATACCGTAAAGCCTCATACTATATTGATGCAAAATTAGAATTTGGGTTTTAAAAATTGTATACATAGAAATTGCCTGTGAAGTATTCAATTTGCTCTTAACAGTGGTAGTACAAGGTTTTTGTTTACTTTCTATAAATTTACCTGGATGGCAGAGATTCAATATTTCACCAGAATAATTCTCTGTGCTTTGTATTATGTAAGTGGTTATTTTTTAAAACGTCCCCCTTTTTTTGAAAGAGCTAAAGTTCCCTATAATTTTACTACCTTTTCCTATTTTATGTAAGCTCTTGCACTGTCACTTTGATTAACAGGGAGTTAAGCAATTTTTACTAGATACCAATAATCCTTTTTAATTAAGTAACCACCTTGGACAACTCTGGTGATTTTACCTTACCAAGGTCAGAGTCTAAAGTCAAAACTATTTTTTTTTCGGGCTTCCCTGGTGGCGCAGTGGTTGGGAGTCTGCCTGCCGATGCAGGGGACACGGGTTCGTGCCCCAGTCCGGGAAGATCCCACATGCCGTGGAGCGGCTGGGCCCATAAGCCATGGCCGCTGAGCCTGCGCGTCCGGAGCCTGTGCTCCGCAGCGGGGGAGGCCACAACAGTAAGAGGCCTGCGTACCGCAAAAAAAAAAGAAAATTTTTTCTTCATGATTTTATTAACACCTAAAACTATCTTTGAGATTTCTGAGATTGCCATCAGAAAATAACAGATTTGTTCTCTTATCTCATAAATATAAGAATGCTAGAAATAATTACAATTTGTTTGGTATTCTCCATTATTTATTTATTTTTGTAAGATATTAATTTTTTAATGAAAACTCATCATATTGTAATGGCTTTTTACAAAATAAAAGAAACTATTGTTCCTAATTGCAGTTGGGAAGAATTTTACAATATCTTTCTTTTTTTAATCCATTTTTAAATTTAAGTAGTTAATTTACAATGTTGTGTTAGTTTCAGGTGTACAGCAAAGTGATTCAGATATATATATATATGTTTTCATTTTCAGGTTCTTTTCCATTATAGGTTGTTACAAGACCTTGAATATAGTTCCCTGTGCTATACAGTAGGTCCTTGTTGTGTACCTAGTTTATACATAGTAGTGTGTATATTGTAACCCCAAACTCCTAATTTATGATATTCTCCATTATTTCCTAATAGATAGCAATGTAAGAGCTGCATAGGAAGAACTGTCAAAGAACTTCAGCCAGCCTTCCCTAGGTTAATTTTAAATGTTATTAATATAAGCATAACTAACGTTCTCAGCATAAATGTTTCATATATTGTACACGTAACAAGAATGGATTGAATGCTTGTAGAAAATCAAGTCCACTTCTCTTCATAATATTTTCTTATCCTCAAGAGAAACTTTGATCAAACTCTTAATAAATAGTTATTATCACACCCCTGTCTTCAAAATAAGAGATTTTGCTTTTCTCCATTCTCATACTATTGATGACTCTAATAAATGAACCATTCAAACTTTTCAGGCTTTTGATCTACTGGTAGTTTCTGCTTTTCTCTAATGTTTGCCTGAAGTTTCTGCTTTAGGTACAGGATAGAAACTAGGTCTTCACTGATATGTAGAAAAGATCATATCAGGTATTCTAAACTATTTGAATTCAAGAATTAGACTCACAGGTACAGGATATGGTGCTTAAGCTGATACTGAGTAGACAATTTTAGAACACACCATATGGCTGAATCAGGCTTTATTGGAATCCTTTATATCCAGGAATATAATGCCATATGAAAGCAAACTGCTAACTCAAGATCCACAGGAATAAGAATCAATTATACAGGGCTAAATTAAATAATGAGAAAAATTAACTGTGGTTATACATTTCTGATGATATATCAGAAAGCTCTTTTTCTTTCTTCTTGATGCATTTCTAATCCTCAGCTTATTAGCTATGCTTTTATAAACTGAAATGAAACATTTTAAAACTAGGAACTGGTTCTCACTAGTGCCCCCAAATTCAGAAACAATACATTTACTGTTCTTTCACTTTTTATGGTAATGTAATTATTTATAGGCTCAATAATGGTCCACCATTACCCTCCTACCATAAATAACTAGAAAACTAGACAAATTATAGAAAACAACTATTTTTACACATTGGACTACAGGCAGAACAAGACTATGATCTCTGAGAAAAAAATAAAAAACAAATGAGGTGAGCCCTCCTATTTTCCAGGCTCTTTGCTTGGAGGCAATTTCCTGACTAAGGTGTAGTGAGGAGGAATCCAAACACAGTCGGGAAATCTTGTTGAGTAAAGGAGATGGAGATTCAAGTATGTGAAGGTTAAGAGGCTGTGGAACCTAGAATTTGCTGAGAAGACTATTCTAGAGGAGGGAACTACAAATGAAAGAGTTCTATAAACCTACATAGGAACTGCCTTCTGTCTTTGGCTGAATACAATCTGCACCTGCACAGGGCTAACATCCATAAGACTGAACAAGAACTACTTCCAGAGGAAAAAAATTAGCAAGGAACTATAAGATGAATAGTTTCTGAAATCACACAACCTGGAAATCATACAAGGTCCTATCAGCATGAATGTACAGGCCATGTTGAATGCACAGAATATTCAACAGACACCATAGAAGGGTCACAACTCAGAACTGGGGCAAATTTAGCCTAAAGTAAAATTTAGGCCCTAAAATATTTACTCTATGCTTTCAAAGAGCTTAACAACAAGTCTTGAAAGGTTTAAAATGATCTGCAAGTTCTACCCAATAAAGAATTGAAGGTAATGATCAAAGAACTCAGGAGAAGATTGGAAGAAAAAAGTGAAAAGTTAGAAGTTTCTAAAAAAGAGTTAGAAAATATAAGGTACAACCAAACAGAGATGAAGAATACAATAACTGAAATAGAAAACACACTAGAATAAATCAATTATAGACTAATTGATACAGAGGAATGGATCAGTGAGCTGGAAGACAGAGTAGTGGAAATCACTAATGCTGAACAGAAAAAAGAAAAAAGAATAAGAGGAAATGAGGAAAGTTTAAGAGACCTCTGGTACAATATTCTGTGCACTAATACTCATTTTATAGAGATCTCAGAAGGAGAAGAGAGAGGGAAAGGGACTGAAAACATATTTTAAAACATAATAGCTGAAAAAAATCCCTAACCTGGAAAAGGAAGCAGACATCCAAGCACAGGAATCAGAGAAAGTTCCAAATAGGATCAACCCAAAGACGACTACACCAAGACACACTGTAGTGAAAATGGCAAAAATGAAAGACAAAGAATATTAAAAGCAAAAAGGGGAAAACAACAAATTACATACACGAGAACTCCCATAAGGCTATTAGCTGACTTTTCAGCAGAAACTTTGCAGGTCAGAAGGGGGTGGCACAATATTTTTAAAGTGATGAAAGGAAGAAAAACGACAACCAACAATACTCTAGCTGGCAGGGCTTTCATTCAGATTTGATGGCAAGATCAACAGTTTTACAGACAAGCAAATGTTAATAAAAGAGCACCACCAAACCAGCTTTACAAGAAATGTTAAAGGAACTTCTCTATGTGAATAAGAAAAGGCCACAACTAGAAACGTGAAAATTACAAAACTAAAAATCTCACTGGTTAATGAAAATATATAGTAATGGTAGTAAAAACAAAAAATCTCACTGATTAATGAAAATATATAGTAATGGTAGTAAATCAACCACATATTTATCTACATGAAAGGTTAAAAGACAAAAATAGTAAAGTCACTTATATCCACAATGAATAGTAAAGGGACATGAAAAACAAAAATACGTGAAATATGTCAAAAATGTGGGGGAAAGGGGAGTAAAATGCAGGATTGTTAAAACGTGGTTGAACTTCAGAAATCAGCAATTTAAAATTATATATATATATATATATATATAGTTTTATATAAACTCCATGTTAACCACAAACCAAAAATCTCTAATAGATACACACACACAAAAAAAGATAATGAGTGTGCAAACATAACACTAACTATAGTCATTAAATCAGAAGGTAAGAGAGCAAAAAGAGAAAGTAACAAAAAAGAGAAGTACAAAAACACTCCAAAACAAATAATAAAATAGCAATAAGTACATGACTATCAATAATTACTTTAAATGAAAGTGGACTAAATATTCCAATCAAAAGACATAGAGTAGCTAAATGAATACAGAAACAAGATCATATACATGCTGCCTACAAGAGACTCACTTCAGAACTAAAGACACACACGGACTAACTGTGAGGGAATAAAAAAGGGTATTCCATACAAATGGAAACAAAAAGAAAGCCAGGATAGCAATAATTATATCAGATAAAATAGACTTTAAAATAAAGACTGTTACAAGAAACAGAGATGATAATATAAATGATGACAATGATAAAGGGATTAGCACAAGATATGAAAACCTTTAAATATGCATACACCCAACATAGAAGCAATTAAACACATAAAGCAAATATTAACAGACATAAAGGGAGAAATTGACAGTAACACAATAATAGTGGGGGACTTTAACTCCCCACTTACAACAATGAACAGATCATACTGACAGAAAATCAGTACGGAAACACTGGCCTTAAATAACACATTAAAACAAAGAGACTTCATAGATATATATAAAACATTCCATCTAAAGCAGTAGAATACACATTCTTTTCAAGTGCACAGGGAACATTCTCCAGGAAAGATCACATGCTAGGCCACAAAACAAGTCCAGGTAAATTTAGTTGGAATCATATAAAGCATCTTTTCTGACCACAAGGTGATTGAGACTAGAAATTAACTATGAGAAAAAATAATGTGGAGCCTGAATAATATGCTACACAACAAAAATGGATCATTGAAGAAATCAAAGAAGAAATTTTAAATGCCTGGAGACAACGAAAATTAAAACACTATAATTGAAAATCCATGGAATGCAGCAAAGGTAGTTCTAAGAAGGAAGATTATAATGATACAAGCATACCTCAGGAGACAAGAAAAATCTCAAACAACTTAAACTTACTTAACAACTTAAACAACTTAAACTCCTTTAGTTACTTAAAGGAACTAGAAAAAGAACAAACAAACTCCAAAGTTATTAGAAGAAGTGAAATCATAAAGATCAGAGCCAAAATAACTAAAATAGGGACAAAAAAACCCCACACACAATAGAAGAGACCAATGAAACAAGAGCTGGTTCCTTGAAAAAGAAACAAAATTAATAAACCTTTAGCCAGACCCATCAAGAAAAAGAAGAGAGAGGGCCCAAATCAATAATACCAGAAATGGAAAAAAAAGTTACAACTAATACAACAGAAATACAAAGGATCATAAAAGATATTCCAAAAAGTATATGACAATGAAATGGACAAAGTCCTAGAAATGTACAATTTCCCAAGACTGAATAAGGGGTAAAAACAAAATCTGAACAGACCAATTACCAGTATGAAACAGAATCAGTAATTTAAAAACACTCCCAACAAACAGAAGTCCAGGACTAGATGGATTCACAGTAAAATTCTACCAAACATTTGGAAGAGAGTTAACAGCTATTTTTCTCAAATTATTCTAAAAAATTGCAGAGAAAGAAATGTATCCAAAATCATTCTAAGAGGCCATATCACCCTGATACCAAAAGCAGACCAAGATATCACACACAAAAAAGAAAATTACAAGGAAATATCACTGACAAACATAGATGTAAAAATCCTCAACAAAATATTAGCAAACCAAATCCAACAATATATGAAAAGGATCATACATCATGATGCAGTGGGAATGTATTCCAGAGATACAAAAATGGTTCAATACCCACAATTCAATCAATGTGATACACATATTAACAAATTTAAGAATAAAAATTATAGGATTATCTCAATACATGCAGAAGAATCTATTGACAAAATTCAATGCCACTTATAATACAAACTCTCAACGAAGTGGGAATAGAAGGAATATACCTCAATGTAATAAGGGACATACATGTTAATTCCATAGCTAACATCATACTCAATGGTGAAAAGCTCAAACCATTTCCTCTAAGATCAGGAACAAGACAAGAATGCCCCCTCTCACTACTTTTATTCACCATAGTATTGTAAGTCCTAGCCAGAACAATCAGACAAGAAAAAAATAAAAGAAATCCAAATTGAAAAGGAAGGAATAAAATTGTCACTTTTTGCAGATTACATGATATTATGTATAGGAAATCCTAAAAATACCACAAAAACTACTAAAGCTAATTCAGTAAAGATGCATGATACAAAACTAATATACAGAAATCTGCTCCATTTCTATACATTATCAGAGAAATTTTTTTCAAAATTCCAATTTCAGTTGTGTCAAAATAATACAACACCTAGGAATAAATCTAACTAAGGAGGTAAAAGACCAGTACTTAGAAAACTGTAAGACACTGATGAAAGTAACTGACGACAATACAAACAGATGGAAAGATGTACTGTGTTCATAGATTGGAAGAATATTGTTAAAATGTCCATACTACCTAAAGCAATCTACAGATTTAATGCAAGCCCTATCAAGATACCCATGACATATTTTCACTGAAATAGAACAAATAATTCTAAAATGTATATGGAACCACAAAAGACCCCAAATAGCCAAAACAATCTTGAGAAAAAGAACAAAGCAGGATGTATAACTCTCCCTGATTTCACACTATATCACAAAGCGACAGTAATCAAAACAATATGTTACTGGCATAAAAAAAAGACACACAAATTAATGGACCCATATAGAGCCCAGAAGTAAACCAACACACTTATGGTGAATTAATCTATCACAAAGGAAGCAAGAATAGACAATGGTAAAAAGACATCAATAAGTGATGCTGGGAAAACTGGACAGCTACATGTAAAATAATTAATTTAGAACATTTTCTCACCCCATAGACAAAAAATACACTGAAAATGGATTAAATACCTAAAAGTAAGACTGGAAACCATAAAACTTCCTGAAGAAAACATAAAAGAATGCTCTGTCATAAATTGTAGTGATAATTTTTTTTTGGTCTGTAACCTAAGGCAAAGGAAACAAAAGCAAAAATAAACAAACAGGACCTAATTAAACTCAAAAGCTTTTGCACAGCAAGGAAACCATTGACAAAAATGAAGAAAACCTACTGAATGGGAGAAAATATTTACAATGATATGACCAACAAGGGGTTAAGATGCAAAATATATAAACAGGTCATACAACTCAATATCAAGAACCCAAACTACTCAATTAAAAAATGAACAGAAGACCTGAATAGACATTTTTCCCAGGAAGACATAGAGAAGGCAAACAGGCACATAAAAAGATGCTGAAAATTCATAATCAGTTGTAACTTGTCCTTTTTCAATTTTAATTTTATTGACTTGAGTCCTCTGCTTTTTTTTCTTGATGAGTCTGGCTAAAGGTTTATCAATTTTGTTTAACTTCTCAAAGAACCAGCTTTTAGTTTCATTGATCTTAGCTATTTTTTTCTTTGACTCTATTTCATTTATTTCTGCTCTGATCTTTATGATTTCTTTCCTTCTACTAACTTTGGGTTTTGTTTGTTCTTCTTTCTCTAATTCCTTTAGGTGTAAGGTTAGATTTATTTGAGATTTTTCTTGTTTCTTGAGGTAGGTTTGTATAGCTATAAACTTCCCTCTTAGAACTGCTTTTGCTGCATCCCATAGGTTTTGGATCATCATGTTTTCATTGTAATTTGTCTCTAGGTATTTTTTGATTTCCTCTTTGATTTTTTCAGTGATCTCTTGGTTATTTAGTAGCACATTGTTTAGCCTCCATGTGTTTGTATTTTTTACAGCTTTTTTCCCTGTAGTTGATAGCTTGTCTCATAGCATTGTGGTCAGAAAAGATGCTTGATATGATTTCGATTTTCTTAAATTTACTGAGGTTTGGGGGCTTCCCTGATGGTGCAGTGGTTGACAGTCCGCCTGCCGATGCAGGGGACACGGGTTTGTGCCCCGGTCTGGGAAGATCCCACATGCCGCGGAGCGGCTAGGCCCGTGAGCCATGGCCGCTGAGCCTGTGTGTCCGGAGCCTGTGCTCCGCAATGGGAGAGGCCACGACAGTGAGAGGCCCGCGTACCACAAAAAAAAAAAAAAAAAAAAAAAAAAAATTTACTGAGGTTTGCTTCATGACCCAAGGTATGGTCTATCCTGGAGAATGTTCCATGTGCACTTGAGAAGGACGTTTATTCTGTTGCTTTCAAATGGAATGTTCTATAAATATCAATTAAGTCCCTTTGGTCTATGTGTCATTTAAGGCCTGTGTCTTTATTGGTTTTCTGTCTGGATGATCTGTCCATTGATGAAAGTGGGGTGTTACAATCCCCCACTATCATTGTATTATTGTCGATTTCTCCTTTTATGGCTGTTAGCATTTGCCTTATATTTTGATGTGCTCCTATGTTGGGTGCATATATATTTACAATTGTTATATCTTCTTATTGGATTTATCCCTTGATCATTATGTACTGTCCCTGCTTTGCCTCTTGTAACATTCTGTATTTTAAAATCTATTTTGTCTGGTATGAATATTGCTACACCAGCTTTCTTTTGATTTCCATTTCCATGAATTATCTTTTTCCATCCCCTCACTTTGAGTCTGTATGTGTCCTTAGATCTGAAGTGGGTCTCTTGTAGACAGCATATATATATAGGTCTTGTTTTTATCTCTATTAAGCCATTCTAGGTCTTTTGGTTGGAGTATTTAATACATTTACATTTAAGGTAATTATTGATATGCATGTTTTTATTGCCATTTTTTAACTGTTTTGGATTTTTTGGGTTTTTTTTCTCCCTTTGTCTTTTGTTCTCGTGTTGTGATCTGATGTCTATCTTTAGTGATGTGCTTAGATTGCTTTTTCTTTTTTGTCTGTGTATCTATTGTATATTTTTGTTGTGTGGTTCCCAAGAGGTTTCGATATAGCAGTCTATATGTACACCAGACTGTTTAAAATAGTTGATCTCTTAGTTTCAAATGCATTTCCAATATCCTGTATTTGTACTCTCCTCTTCTCACAATTGCTTGTTTTGATATCATATTTGTGTGTGGATGAATTCCTACCTTTACTTTTTGTTTGCCTTTAATGGTGAGCTTCTCCATGCATAATTTTCTCTTTTCTTGTGGCTTTTTCTTTTCTGCCTAGAGAATTTCCTTTAGGATTTTTTGTAATGCTGGTTTGGTGGTGCTGAATTCTCTTAGCTTCTGTATGTCTGGAAAACTTTTGATTTTTCCATCAAATCTGAAGGAGAGCCTTGTTGGGTAGCATATTCTTGGTTGTAGGTTTTTCCCTTTCATCATTTAAAATATGCAGAACCATTCCCTTCTGGCCTGCAGAGTTTCTGCTGAAAAATCAGCTGATAGCCTTATCAGGGTTCCCTTGTGTGTTATTTGTTGATCTTCCCTTGTGGCTTTTAATATTTTTTATTGTCTTTAATTTTTATTTATTTTATTAATATGTGTCTCAGTGTGTTAATCCTTGGGTTTCTCTTGTATGGGATTCTCTGCATTTCCTGGACTTGAGTGACTGTTTCCTTCCTCAAGTTAGAGAATATTTGGCTATAATCTCTTCAAAAATATTCTCAGGCCCTTTCTCTGTCTCTTCTCCTCCTGGGACCTCTTTACTGCAAATGTTGGTGCATTTAATGTTGTGCCAGAGGTCCCTTAGACTGCCCTCATTTCTTTTCATTCTTTTTTCTTTATTCTGTCTTCTGGCAGTGGTTTCTACCATTCTGTCTTCCAGCTCACTTATTCGTTTTTCTGCCTCAGTTATTCTGCTATTGATTCCTTCTGGTGCAGTTTTCATTTCACTTATTGCATTGTTCATCTCTATCTGTTCTTTAAATCTTCCAGCTCTTTGTTAAATATCTCTTGTAATTTCTTGGTCTGTCCCTCCATTCTTTTCCTGAGATATTGGATGATCTTTACTATCATTACTCTGAATTCTTTTTCAGGTAGTTTGTCTATCTCCACTTCATTTAGTTGTTCTTGTGGGTTTTTATTTTGCTCCTTTGTCTGGAACATTTTTCTCTACTCTCTCCTTTAGTCTAGAAATACACCCACACACCTGTGGTCAATTAATCTATGACAAATGAGGCAAGAATATACAATGGAAAAAAGACAGTCTTTTCAGTAAGTGGTGTTGGTAAAACTGGACAGCTACATGTAAAAGAATGAAATTAGAACATTCTTTAACATCATATGCACAAAAAAACTCAAAATGGATTAAAGTCCTAAATATAAGACCAGATACTATAAAACTCTTAGAGGAAAACATAGGCAGAACACTCTTTGACATAAATCAGAGCAAAATATTTTTTGAGCCCTCTCCTAGAGTAATGGAAATAAAAACAAAAATAAACAAATGGGACCTAATTAAACTTAAATGCTTGTGCACTGCAAAGGAAACCATAAACAAAATGAAAAGAAAACCCACAGAATAGGAGAAAATATTTACAAACAAAGCTACCAATGAGGGATTAATCTCCAAAATATACAAACAGCTCATGCTGCTCTATTTCAAAAAAGCAAACAACCCAATAAAAAATGGGCAGAAGATCTAAATAGACATTTCTCCAAAGAAAACAGAGAGATGGCCAAAAAGCACATGAAAAGATGCTCAACATCACTAATTATCAGAGAAATGCAAATCAAAACTACAAAAGGTATCACCTCACACCGGTCAGAATGGCCATCAACAAAAAGTCTACAAACAATAAATTCTGGAGATGGTGTGGAGAAAAGGGAACCCTCCTACACTGTTGGTGGGAACGTAAATTGGTACAACCACTGTGGAGAACAGTATGGAAGTTACTTAAAAAACGAAAAGTAGAACTACCATATGATCCAGCAATCCCATTCCTGGGCATATATCCAGAGAAAACCATAATCCAAAAGGATACATGTACTCCAATGTTCATTGCAGCACTATTTACAATAGCCAAGATTTGGATGCAACCTAAATGTCCATCTAGAGAAAAATGGATAAAGAAGATGTAGTACATATATACAATGGACTATTACTCAGCCATAAAAAGGAATGAAATAATGCCATCTGCAGCAACATGGATGGACCTAGAGAATTTTCGTATTAAGTGAACTAAGTCAGACAGAGAAAGATAACTATCATATGATATCACTCATATGTCTAATCTAATTTTTAAAATGAAACAAATTCTTATTTAAAAACAGAAACAGGGCTTCTCTGGTGGTGCAGTGGTTGAGAGTCCGCCTACCAATGAAGGGGACACGGGTTCGTACCCCAGTCTGGGAGGATCCACATGCCGCGGAGCGGCTGGGCCTGTGAGCCATGGCAGCTGAGCCTGCGTGTCCGGAGCCTGTGCTCCACAACGGGAGAGGCCACAACAGTGAGAGGCCCGCATACCACAAAAAAAAAAACAAACAAACAAAAAAACAGAAACAGACTTACAGGTATCAAAACCAAACTTATGGTTACCAAAGGGGAAACATGGTGGGGAGGGACAAGTCAGGAGCTTGGGATGAATATACACACACTACTATATATAAGATAGAAAACCAGCAAGGATCTGCAGTGTAGCACAGGGAACTCTACTCAATATTCTGGGAAAACCTATACAAGAAAAGAATCTAAGAAAAGAATGGTATATGTACATGTATAACTGAATCAATTTGCTGTACAGCTGAAATTAACACAACATTGTAAATCAACTATACTCCAATAAAAGTAAAATTAAAAAATAAATGTAAAAAATTGTTAATGATCAGAGAAATGCAAATCAAAACCACAATGAGATTATCACCTCACACCTGTCAAATGTTTATCATCAAAAGTCTACAAATGGGGCTTCCCTGGTGGCGCAGTGGTTGAGAGTCCGCCTGCTGATGCAGGGGACACGGGTTCGTGCCCTGGTCCAGGAAGATCCCACACGCCGCACAGCAGCTGGGCCCGTGAGCCATGGCCACTGAGCCTGCGCGTCCGGAGCCTGTGCTCCGCAACAGGAGAGGCCACAACAGTGAGAGGCCCGCATAGCGCAAAAAAAAAACCAAACAAAAAAAGTCTACAAATAATAAATGCTGGAGAGGGTGTGGAGAAAAGGAAACCATAGTGCACTGTTGGTGGCAATGTATTTTGCTATGGCCACTGTGGAAAACAGTATGGCGGTTTTTCAAAAACCTGAAAATAGAATTACCATGTGATCCATCAATTCCATACCTAAATATACATCCAAAGAAAATGAAAACACTAATTCAAAAAGATATATGCACCCCAATGTTCATAGCAGCATTATTTATAATAGCTAAGATATGGAAGCAACCTAAGTGTCCATCAACAGATGAATGGATAAAGAAGATGTGGTGTATATATATATACAAGAGAGTATTACTCAGCCATAAATACAAATGAAATTTTGCCTTTTGTGACAACATGGATGGACCTTGAGGGTATTACACTTAATGAAATAAGTCAGAAAGAGAAAGACAAATACTATATATTATCACATATATGGAATCTAAAATATGAAATGAGTGAACACAACAAAACAGAAACAGGTACAGAAAACAAACAAGTGGTTACCAGTGGGGATAGGGAAGTGGGGAGGGGAAAGAGAGGCACAGGTGATTAAGAATATATATAAAACAAATAAACTGCAAGTATATATTGTACAGCAAACGGACTATATCCAATATTTTATAATAACTTGAGTATAATCTATAAAAATGTTGAATCACTATGTTACATATCTGAAACTTTTATAATATCATAAATCAACTATACCTCAATAAAAAAATGTATGTATATCCTGAGCCCTCAATAAGACAGAACATAACTTTCTACTTTTTAAGTCTGGTATATACATAGTGACTTTTTTCAACAAAGTGCAATATGGAAAGAGGGGGAAAAGAGTAATTTTACAGTGAGAAATCTGGAAACATTACCTCAGCCAGGTAATCAAGATTAACGTCAACATGCACATATACTTGATATGATGAAAGTGCACTTTACCTGTGCATTTTCCTCCCAAGAACACATAAACCCAATCTAATCACAAGAAAAACATTACACAAATCCAAATTGAGGGACATTCTACAGAATATCAACCAGTTCTACTCCAAAGTGTCAAGGCCATCAAAAACAAGGAAATTTTGAGAAATTGTCAAGAGGAGCTTAAGGACACACATTTAATAAATGTCCTGTGGTATTCTGAGTGGAATCCTGCAAAAGGACACTAAGTAAAAGCCAAGGAAATCTGAATGAAGCATGGAATTCAGTTAAAAATAGTGTATCAACATTGCTTCGTTGATTATGGCAAATGTACCATACTGTTGTTAGATGTTAATAATAGGGGTGTTGCTTAGGGGTGAGGTGTTCAATATGGGCAACAGGGAAATCTGGGGGGCGATAGCATGGTCTAAAACTGAATGTGGTGATGGTTGTGCAACTCTATAAATTAATCAAAAGCAGTGAATTGTACACTTATCATGGGTGAATTTTATGGCAAATGATACCTCAATAAGGCTGTTTTAAAATGCATTGGTTGGTATATTGGCAAAATGAGTATAAGCATAAAAAATAATTTTTAAAACACTTAAAATAGTTAGTTATAATTACCATTTCAGGACCACACATAGTGCCATCTTCTACAAATGTTTGATCTCTGTCTTCGGGTTTTTCAACTGTGGTCAGTGTATCTCTAGGTGTCTTCTCTGTGTTTAGAAATGTTGATGTACACACGTCATCTCTTACATGCGTATAAATCACAGATAAATTTGTGCGTGTTACTAAAGCTTTGTGAGGCCAGGTACAAACTAATTTTCCACATAACATATTGCTAGAAGCATAACGAAGAAGAAAAGTTTCTTATTATTTACAGAAATAATGTAGATTGCTGATATAGCTAAATTTTTAAAGTATTTTACTAACTTAAATCCATATTTCAAAACTTTTCTCTAAGTAAATTTTTTTGAGCACACTGACTCATGTATGATGTGGCTCTTTTTGTTTTGTGCAGAAATGTAGCAAGGGAAAAATTAATCATTTTTGTAATCTGACAGCCATGATCTGTTCTATATTAGCTTCTGAAATTTGAGCAAATGATCATTGGTCTTTGATTTTTTTCATTAGTACAATGGGATAAATAATTCTAACTACAAATATTTGATGTATATAAATATATATTTATAATATATAGCATAAATATATAATGAATATAAAGGACCTAACACAATGCCTACCTCATCCATCAATAAACACAGGTGATTTTTATGGTCATTATTCTAACATTACAGGTACTGAACACATGTTGTTTGTAGGAAATAGGTAATACTGTTCAGCTCAGATCATGAAACAAGAGGAAACTTGTTATAAAATGGCATCTTAGCTTGTACATAATATGTTCCAGAATCTGAGCAATATACAACCTACATTCCAAACAAAATTATAATTTTCTAAATACATACGGGTAATTACAATAGTTTCGGCCACAGTTTCCAAATTTATCTCCTCTTGAATTTATTTCATCAAAACAAGCAAATGGAGCACCTCTAGATGCTAAAAGAAAAAAAGAAACTTAAGTAAGTAAATTACAACACACAATTCCAATTATCATGATAGAAACGATAGACTCAGTCTGGAAATTATAATGTTATCCCAAGGAAGGTTTATAATTACCTTGCATTAAAAAGTTGCTGGGGATAGATCAAGATTAATTACACAAAGAGCAGCATTACTCAAATGTCTATATACTATTAGAGAAATAAGCAGTCATTGCCTCTCTATTCCTCTAAACTGTTTATGTTCTGTCTTAGTTACCTACCAAATGTGAAAATAAAGTCTGCTTTTACTACAAAAAAAAAAGAGGAAAGAGATGGGATTTATAATGCAATACTGATAAGAAGCCCAAAGAGCATTTGATTTAACTCTTCCTATTCCATACTAGAGTCCTCAGCTGTGTTCCCTAGTACCCTAACAATCACTAAACAAGAACTATTGAATTTTAAAATTAGGAAGGATGTGAATGTTCATCTACTTTGGCCATTTAAAATACTTATATCTAATTTTAAGATCATGAAAAATTAAAAGATATTTAAAGCTGCCCCATCACTTTGACTTGATGATTTAGAGGTGGGTGGTGCTGCTCATTTTAATCACATGTAATAAGAACTGAGATCTTTTGTTGTCACTACTTTTAATTGACAAGGGAATTCTCCTTAGCAATTTCACAGATTTTTATAGTTGGAGAACATGATCGATAAACTTCACTCTCTCTCCTGAAAGACACAATCGGTACATATACAGTATGCTACAAAACAGGCCAAAACAGATTTGTGAGAAGAATCCACCATAATTAGCAATTCTCTTTTGAAAACACCAGCTCTTCAACTCACCAGTAAGTACTTAGCTTCTGATTGATTTGCTGCAGTCAAAATACTGATTTGATTAAATTTAATTTAAACTTCCCTACACCCCCAGATTCTATACAGGGCCAGCATTAAGATGATGCAAAATTTATGGTGACCCTTTCTTCAAATGTGCAGACACCTATGCAGGTCTACAGGGATCATGAAAAATATGACACAACCAAAAGAACACAATAAACCTCCAGAAAATGGCCCCAAAGAAGTAGAAGTCCAGGAAATGTCTGACAAGTAATTCAAAATAATTGTTCTAAAGATACTCAGAAAACTACAAAAGAAAACAGGTAAACAATTTAATGATACAGAGAAAATAATACAAGGATGAATTAAGAGGTTCAGTAAAGAGGTAGAAAACATTAAAAAAAAACAAATTTTGGAGATGAATAAATACAATGACTAACTGAAGAATTCAATAGAGCTTCACTAGCAGACTTGAACAAGTAAAGAGAGAATAAATGACCTAGGAGACAGATCAATTAAAATGACCCAGGAATGTGGATCAAAATGGCAGAGTAGGAGGTCCCTGAGCTCACCTCCCTCATGAACATATCAAAACTACAACTACTTATAGTATTACTCTCACTGACAGTGACCTGAAGACTAGAAGAATGACTCTTCTACAACCAAGGCTGTAAAGAAAGAACCACATGAAGTCTAGCAGGAGGGGAAGAGAAGTGAGCTAGTAGGGTCCCAGACCACTACTAGGTGACCCAGAAAAGGAGGGGGAAATCACAGCCTCAGGGATCCTCCCTGGGTAACAATGGGTTTGAGTCACATATTAAGCATCCCAGCCCTGGGGTGTGACACGTGGGAGAAAAGCCCCCTTACTTGGTTTGAAAAGCGGTGGGACTTCCAGAAAGCTGTAAGAAAATGAGACTCAACTCTTTCTATTTTTTTATTTTTTTTTATTGGTGTATAGCTGTTGGGAGACTTTACTCTTAAAGAGTGATACACAGACTGGCTTACTCCCATTTCCAGCACAGAAGCAGCATATTGAAAACACATTTGGGAAAGAATGGATCCGAGCACAGTAGTGTGGCTCCAGCCCCTCTGGCACAGACCAAGCCACTAACCAAGATGCAAACATTGGAGAAAAACTGGAACCGGCTCAGAAGTGCACCCACAAGCCCTTGTTCGCAACCAAGGTGGAGGCTGCCATTACAACTGAGAGAAACCCAACTCCCTCAGGGCTCCTGCTCCAGCTCCTTAGGCCTCAGCCATACCCTCAATAGGGTGGAAACTACCACTGAGCCTAGAAGTCCCAGCTCCCACCTGGCTCAGTGGGGAAGATGTGGCCCATGCTCACTTTAGTTCCAGCTGTCCCACTAAAGCCACTGGGCACACGTGGACTTGTACAGTGACAATCCCAGACAAGGACATGCCTTCAAGACTGGGATAGGTAACTGTTTCACCTAATTTCATAGAGACAAACAAAAAAAGTTAAACAAAATGAGAAATGGGAATGTTAAAAAAAAAAAGATAAAGCCCCTGAAAAATCCTAATGAAATGGTGACAAATAATTTACCTGATAAAGAGTTCAAAGCAATAGTAATAAGAATGCTAACTGAACTTGAGAAAGAATAGACAAACACAATGAGCACTTCAGCGAAGAACTAGAAAATATTTTTTTAAAAGAACCAGTCAGAGCTGAAGAATACAAGAGTGAAATAAAAAATACACTAGAAGGACATAAGAGCAGATTAGATGATACAGAAGAACATTGAAATAACCTGGAAGACAGGATAGTGGAATACACCCAATCAGAAAAGCAAAAACAATTTTTAAAAAACTGAGACAATCAAGTATATTAACATTTGCATTGTAGGGTATTCACAAGGAGAAGAGAGAGAGAAAGAGGTAGAAAATATGACTGATGAAATTATGGCTGGAAACTTCCCAATCGTGAAGAAGGAAACAGACATTAAGGTACAGGAATCCACAGACTCCTAAACAAGATGAACTCAAAGAGACGCACATCAAGATACATCACAATTAAAATGGCAAGAGTTAAATATAAAGAGAATTTTAAAGGCAATAGGAGAAAAACAAAGTCACATACAAGGGAACCCCTTAAAGGCTACAAGCTGATTTTCTCTAAAAAATTTGAAGGGCAGAAGGAATTGGCATGATATATTTAAAGTGCTGAAAGAAAAAACCTACAACCTAGTATACTCTACCCAGCAAGGTTATCATTCAGAATTGAAAAAGAGTTAAGAGAGTTTCCAAGATAAGCAAAAAGGAAACGAATTCATCACTACTAAACTGATCTTTCAAGAAAGGTTAAAGAGTCGTCTTTAACTGAAAAATAAAAATCACACAAAAAATAAGAAAATATAGGAAGGGAAAAATCTCCCTGGTAAAGACACATATAGTAAAGGCAGTGGATCAACCACATAAATTAGCTAGTACAAAAGTTAAAAGACAAAAAGTGTAAAACCAACTTTAACCAAAATAAACACATAGGGATAAACATGAAGATGTAATATATGACATCAAAAAACACAAAACCTTAGGGAAGGGAGTAAGAAATGTAGATCTTTTAGAATGTGTTAGAACAGAGAACTACAAAAACAACTAGAAAAGCAAGAAAATGTCAACAAGTACATACCTATCAATAATCACTTTTAACTGTCAAGGGACTAAATGCTCCAATCAAAAGACACAGAGTAGCAGACTGGTTTTTAAAAAAAGACCCATTTATATGCTTTCTACTAGAGACTCATTTCAGACCTAAAGACAAACATAGAGTGAAAGTGAGGGGATGGAAAAAGACGTTTTATGAAATGGAAATTTCAAAAAAAGCCAGAGTAGCAATATTCATATCAGACAAAGGAGACTTTAGAATAAAGTCCATGATAAAAGACAAAGAAGGTCATTATAAAATGATAAAGGGGTCCATAGAGAAAAGAATGTAACATTTATAAACATATATGCACCTACTATAAAGGTACCCAAATATATAAAGCAAATATTAAAAAACATAAAGGGAACAAGTGACAGGAATGCAATCATAGTAAGGAACTTTAACACCCCACTTAGATCAATGGATAGGTCATCCAGATAGAAAACCAAATAAGGAAACAGTGACCTTAAATGACACATTAGACAAGTTGGATTTGATAGTTATCTACAGGACATTCCACAGAAAATCAGCAGAATATACATTCTTTCCAAGTGCACATTTCTAGTCTCTAGGATGGATCACATGCTAGCCCAGAAAACAAGACTTAGCAAATTTAACAAGTTGAAATTATATCAAGTATCTTTTCTGACCAAAACGGTATGAAACTAGAAATAAATTACAGAAAAAACACAGAGATGTGGACACTAAACAACATGCTACTAAAAACCAACAGGTCAATGAAGAAATCAAAAAGGAAATCAGAAATTACCTTGAGACAAATGAAAATTAGAACACAACTTTCCAAAATCTAAAGAACACAACAAAAGCTGTTCTAAGAGAGAATTTTATAACAATACAGACTTACCTCGTGAAACTAGAAAAAATCTCAAATAAACAACTTAACCTACCATTTAAGGGAATTAGAAAAAGAAATAAAAACAAAGCCCAAAGTCAGCACAAGGAATGAAATTATAATAATCAGAGTGGAAATAAATAAAACAGGGTCCCAAAAAACTATAGAAAAGATCAAGAAAACCAAGAGATGGTTTTTTGAGAAAATAAACAAAATGGATAAGCCTTTAGCCAGGCTCATTAAGAAGAAATGAGAGAGGACTCAAATAAACGAAATTAGAAATGAATAGCAGAAGTTACAATGATATCACAGAAATACAAACAATCATATAACAATACCATTATACATAAACAAATTGGGCAACATAGAAGAAAGTGATTAAGTCCTAGAAACATACAATCTTCCAAGACTGAATCAGGAAGAAACAGATAAACTGGACAGACATGGATTACTGGTATGGAAATTGAATCAGTAATCAAAAAAACCCAACAAACAAAAGTCCAGGAGCAGACAGCTACACATGGGAATTCAACCAAACATTTAAAGAAAAGATAATGCTTATCTTTCTCAAACTATTAAAACAATTGAACTTGAGGGAAAACACTCAATCTCGTTCTATGAGGCAAGCATTTCTCTGATACCCAAACAAAAACACTACAAAAAAAGAAAATTACAGGCCAATATCTCTGATGAACTGAGATGCAAAAATCCTCAACAAAATATTAGCAAACAAAATTCAACAATACATAGAAAAGATCATGCAACATAATCCAGTTGGATTTATCCTAGGGACGCAGAATGGTTCAATATCCACAAATCAATCAATGTGATACACCATATTAACAAAACAGATAAATATCACCTAATTGTCTCAATAAATGCATAAAAAGTATTTGACAAAATTCAACATCCACGCATAATAAAAACTCTCAATAAAATTGGTAAAGAGGGAATGCATCTCAACATAATAAAGGCCATTTATGGCAAACCCACAGCTAACAGCATACTCATAATGACAAGCTGAAAGCTTGTCCTCTAAGATCAGGAGCAAGACAAGAATGGCTACTCTGACCATTTCTATTTAATGTAGTATCAGAAATACTAGCCACAGCAATCAGACAAGAAAAAAAAATTGCACCCGAATTTGAAGGGAAGATGTAAATCAGTCACTATTTGCAGATGATACGATACTATATATAGAATATCCCGAAGTCCCACCAAAAAAACATACAGACTAACAAATGAATTCAGTAAAGTTGCAGGATACAAGATTAATATAGAGAAATCTGTTGCTTTAAAATAAACAGTAAAATATCAGTAACGGAAAGCAAGAAACAGCGCTGCAATGAACACTGGGGTGCACATATCCTTTTGAACCATGTTTTTCTCTGGATATGTACCAAGGAGTGGGATTGCTGGGTCATCTGGTAGCTCTATTTTTAGTTTCTTAAGGAAAATCCATACTGTTCTTCATAGTGGCTGCACCAATTTACACTCCCACGAACAGTGTAGTATGGTTCCCTTTTCTCCACACTGTCTTCATCATTTACGGTTTGTAGATTTTTTGATGATGGCCATTCTGACTGTGAGGTGATATCTCACTGTAGTTTTGATTTGCATTCCTCTAATAATTAGCAATGTTGAGCATCTTTTCATGTACCTCTTGGCAATTTGTATGTCTTCTTTGGAGAAATGTCTATTTAGGTCATCTTCCAACTTTTTGATTGGGTTTGCTTGTTTTTTTGATATTGAGCCACATGCTGTTTGTAAATTTTGGAACTTTATTCCTTGTCAGTCGCATTGTTTGCAAATATTTTCTCCCATTCTGTGAGTTGTCTTTTTATTTTGTGTATGGTTTTCTTTGTTATGCAAAAGCTTATGAGTTTAATTAGGTTGCAGTTGTTTATTTTTGTTTTATTTGAATTACTCTAGAGAGAGCTCAAAAAAAGATATTGCTGTGATTTATGTCAAAGAATGTTGTGCCTATGTTTTCCACTAAAAGTTTTATAGTATCCGGTCTTACATTTAGGTTTTTAATCCATTTTGTGTTTATTATGTGTATGGTGTTAAAGGATGTTTTACTTCCAAGTTTTTACATGTAGCTGTCCAGTTTTCCCAACATCATTTATTGAAGTGACTTTCCTCCATTGTATAGTCTTGCATTCTTTGTTATAGATTAATTGACCACAGGTGTTTGGGTTCATTTGTTGAGTTTCTATCCTGTTCCATTGATCTATATTTCTGTTTTTGTGACAGTACCATACTGTTTCGATTACTGTAGCTTTGTAGTATAGTGTGAAGTCAGGGAGCCGGATTCCTCCAGCTCCATTTTTCTTTCTCAAGATTGCTTTGGCTATTCAGGGTCCTTTGTTTCTCCATACAAATACTAAGATTTCTTGTTCTAGTTCTGTGAAAAAATGTCATTGGTAATTTGAAAGGGATTACACTGAATCTGTAGATTGTCTTGGGTAGGATAGTTGTTTTGACAATATTGATTTTTCTATTCCAAGAACATGGTATATACTGTTCCATCTGTTTGTGTCATCTTCGATTACTTTTATCAGCATTTTATAGTTTTTGAAGTACAGTTCTTTTTTATTTTATTCTTTTTGATGCAATGGTAGATGGGATTGTTCCTTAATTTCTCTTTCTGATCTTTCTTTGTTAGTGTATAGAAGTGCAACAGAATTCTTTGTATTAATTTTGTATCCTGAAACTTTACCTAATTCATTGATGAGCTCTAGTCATCTTCTCGTAGCATCTTTTGGATTTTCCATGTATAGTATCATGTCATCTGCAAACAGTGACAGTTTTGCTTCTTCTTTTCCAATTTGGATTTCTTTTGCTTTTCTGATTGCTGTGGCTAGGACTTCTGAAACTATGTTGAATAAAACTGGTGAGTGGACATCCTTGTCTTGTTCCTGATCTTAGAGGAAATGGTTTCAGCTTTTGACCATTGAGTATGTTGTTAGCTGTGAGCTTGTTATATATGGCCGGCATTATGTTGAGGTATGTTCCTTCTATACACACTTTCTGGTGAGTTTTTATCATAAATGGGTGTTGAATTTTGTCAAAAGCTTTTTCTGCGTCTATTGAGATGATTACGTGGTTTTTATTCTTCAGTTTGTTAATGTGATGATTCTCATGGATTGGTTCACGTATGTTGAAGAATCCTTGCATCCCTGGGATAAATCCCACTTGATCATGGTGTAGGATCCTTTTAATGTATTGCTGGATTCGGATAGCTAGTATTTTGTTGAGCATTTTTGTATCTATGTTCACCACTGGTATTGGCCTATAATTTTCTTTTTTTATGGTATCTTTGTCTGGTCTTAGTATCAGGGTGATGGTGGCCTCATCGAATGAGTTTGAGAGTGTGTCTTCTGCAGCAATTTTTTGGAATAGTTTCAGATGGATAGGTGTTAACTCCTCTCTAAATGTTTAATAGAATTCACCTGTGAAACCATCTGGTCCTAGACTTTTGTTTGTTGGGAGTGTTTTAATCTCAGTTTCAATTGCAGTACTTTTGACTTTGCAGTCCTGTTCATATTTTCTATTTCTTTCCACTTCAGTCTTGGGAGATTGTACCTTTCTAAGAATTTGTCCATTTCTTCCAGGTTGTCCAAGTTATTGGCATATAGTTGCTTGTAATAGTCTCTTATGATCCTTTGTATTTCTGTGGTGTCCATTGTAACTTCTTTTTCATTTTAATTTTATTGACTTGAGTCCCCTTCCTTTTTTTTTTTGATGAGTCTGGTAAAGGTTTATCAATTTTGCCAATCTTTTCAAATAAGAAACTTTTAGTTTCACTGATCTTTTCTATTTTTTTCATTTGTTTCTGCCCTCATATTAATGATTCTTTCCTTCTACTAACTTTGGCTTTTGTTTCTTCTTCTTTCTCTAGTTGCTTTAGTTGTAAGGTTAGGTTGTTTACTTGTGATTTTTCTCGTTTCATGAGGTAAGGTTGTATTGCTATAAACTTCCCTCTTAGAATTTCTTTTGCCACGTCCCATAGGATTTGGATCATCATGCTTTTGTTTTCAACTGTTTCTACGTATTTTTTAAATTTCCTCTTTGATTTATACAGTGATCAATTGGCTGTCTCATAGCACATTGTTTAGCCTCCACATGTTTGTGCTTTTGCAGTTTTTCTTTCTTCTAGTTGATTTCTAGTCTCATAGTGTTGTGGTCAGAAAATATGCTGGATATGATTTCAATTTTCTTAAATTTACTGAGCCTCACTTTGTGGCCCAACATGTGGACAATCCTGGAGAATGTTGCATGTGCACTTGAAAAGAATGTGTATCCTGGTGCTTTTGGGTGGAATGCTCTATAAATATCAATTAAGTCTATCTGGTCTAAGGCCTGTGTTTCCATACTGCTATTCTGTCTGGATGATCTGTCCATTGATGAAAGTGGGGTGTTGAAGTCCCTTACTATTATTGTGTTACTGTCAATTTCCATTTTCATGGAGTAACTTTTTTCATCCCTTCACTTTCAGTCTGTTTGTGTCTCTGGATCTGAAGTGGGTCTCTTGAAGACAGCATATATACAGGTCTTGCTTTTGTATCCATTCAGCCAGTCTATGTCTTTTTTTTTTTTTTTTTTTTTTTTTTTTGTGGTACGCGGGCCTCTCACTGTTGTGGCCTCTCCCGTTGCGGAGCACAGGCTCCGGACGCGCATGGCTCAGCGGCCATGGCTCACGGACCCAGCCACTCCGCGGCATGTGGGATCTTCCCAGACCGGGACACGAACCTGTGTCCCCTGCATTGGCAGGCGGACTCTCAACCACTGCGCCACCAGGGAAGCCCGTCTATGTCTTTTAATTGGAGCATTTAATCCATTTACATTTAAGGTAATTATCAATATGTGTGTTCCTACTGCCATTTTCTTAATTGTTTTGCATTTGTTTTTGTAGGTCTTTTTTCTTCCCTTCCTCTTTTTTTCTTTTCTCTTATGGTTTGATGACTAACTTTAGTGTTGTGTTGGATTCCTTTTTATTTTTTGTGTATCTATTGTAGATTTTTGGTTTGTGGTTACCATGAGAATTTGATATTGCAGTCTATATATAAACAAGATTGTCTTAAGTTGCTGGTCTTTTAATTTCAAATGCATTTCCAATATCCTGCATTTGTGCTCTCCTCTTCTCACAATTGCAGGTTTTGATATTGTATTTGTGTGTAGATTATTTCCTATCTTAACTTTGTGTTTGCCTTTAGTGGTGAGCTTTTCCATTCATAATTTTCTTTTTTATAGTAATGGCGCTTTCTTTTCTGTTTAGAGAAGTTCCTTTAGCATTTGTTGCAAAGCTGGTTTGGTGGTGCTGAATTCTCTTACCTTTTGCTTGTCTGTAAAGCTTTTGACTTCTCCATCAAATCTGAATGAGAGCTTTGCTGGGTAGAGTATGCTTGATTGTAGGTTCTTCCCTTTCATCACTTTAGATATATTGTGCCACTCCCTTCTGGCCTGCAGAGTTTCTGCTGAGAAATCAGCTGATAACCTTATGTGAGTCCACCTGTATGTTATTTGTTGCTTTTCGTATTTTTTGTCTTTAATTTTTGTCAGTTTGATTCCTATCTGTCTCAGCAAGTTCTTCCTTGGGTTTATCCTGCCTGGACTCTCTGTGCTTCCTGGACTTGGGTGACTGTTTCCTTTCCCATGTTAGGGAAGTTTTCAGCTATTATCTCTTCAAATATTTTCTCAGGTCCTTTCTCTCTTCTCCTTTTGGGAACCCTATAATGTGAATGTTGGTACGTTTAATGTTACCCAAAACGTCTCTTAGACTGTCTTCATTTCTTTTCATTCTTCTTTCTTTATTCTGTTCTGTGGCAGTGATTTCCACCATTCTGTCTTCCAAGTCATTTATCTGGTCTTCTGCCTCAGTTACTCTGCTATTGTTTCCTCCTAGTGAATTTTTCATTTCAGTTATTGTACTGTTCATCTCTGTCTTTTTGTTCTTTAGTTCTTCTAGGTCTTCATTAAAGATTTCTTGTATTTTCTCATACTGTGCTTACATTCTTTTTCCAGGATCTTGGATCATCTTCATTATCATTACTCTGAATTCTTTTTCCAGTAAATTGCCTATCTCCATTTTACTTAGTTGTTCTTCTGGGGTTTTATCTTGTTCCTTTATCTGGGACATATTCCTCTGCCATCTCATCTTGTCTAACTTTCTGTGTTGCAGCTTCCATTCCTCAGGCTAAAGGGTTGTAGTTCTTCTTTCTTCTGCTGTCTGCCCTCTGTTGGTTGAGGCAGGCTAAGGGGCTTGTGCAGGCTTCCTGGAGGCATCATTCTCTCTGACTTCAGACTATACTACAAAGCTACAGTAATCAAAACAGCATGATACTGGCACAAAAACAGACATAAATTACTGGAACAAAATAGACGGCCCAGAAATAAATCCACACACATATGGTCAATTAATCTACAGCAAAGAAGGCAAGAATACACAATGGGAAAATGACAATCTCTTCAATAAGTGGTGCTGGGAAAAGCTAGACAACTACATATTTAAGAACGAAATTAGAGTGTTTTCTCACTCCATTTACAAAAATTAACTCAAAATGTATTAAAGACCTAAATGTAAAACCTGAAACCATTAAACCCCTAGGAAAAATACACAGGCAATACATTGGTCTTAGCAATATTTTTATTGGATCTGTCTCCTCAGGTATGGGAAATAAAAGCAAAAATAAACAAATGAGACCTAATCAAACTTTAAAAATTTTGCACAGCAAACTATCAAGAAAATTAGAAGCCACCTACTGATTGGTAGAAGATATTTGCAAAACATACGTCTAATAAGAGTTTAATATTGGGAATACATAAAGAACTTACAACTCAATATAAACAAACAAACAACCTGATATCAAAATGGGCAGAGTACCTGAATAGGTATTTTTCCAAAGAAGACATGCAGGTGCCCAACAGATAAATGGAAAGGTACTCAACATCACTAATTATCAGGAAAATGCAAATGAAAACCAAAATGAGATATCACTTCACACCTCTCAGAATGTGTATCATCAAAAAGCCTACAAATAACAAATGTTGGCACAGATGTGGAGAAACTGGAACCCTTGTACACTGTTGGTGCAAATGTAAATTGGTGCAGTCACTATGGAAAACAGAATGGAGGTTCCTCAAACAATTAAAAATAGAACTACCATGTGATTGAGAAATTCCACTCCTGGGTGTTCATCCAAAAGAAAAATAAAAGCACTAATTTGAAAAGATACATGCACCCTAACGTTCATAGCAGCTTTATTTGTTACATAGCCAAAATACAGAAACAACATAAGTGTCCATCAGCTAATGAATGGATAAAAATTATGTGGTATATGGTATACAATGAAATATTACTCAGCCATAAAAACTAATGAAATTTTGCCATTTGCAACAATATGGATGGACCTGGAGGGTTATGCTTAGTGAAAGTCATATAGAGAAAGAAAAATACTGTATGTTTTCACTTACATGTGAAATCAAAAAAATAAATAAAACAAGCAAATGAATGTAACGAAAAAGAAGCAGAATCACAGATACAAACTAGTTACCAATTGAGAGAGGCTTTTAGGAGTGGCAAGTTATAGGAAGGGGATTAACAGTTACAAACTACAAGGTAAAAAAATAAATAAAAATTTGAATATAAAATACACCACAGGAAATGTAGCCTATATTTTGTAATAACTTTATATCAAGAATAATTTATAAAAATATAAAATCAGGTATTCCCAGAGAGTCCAGTGGCTAGGTCTCTGCACTTCCACTGCAGGGGGCGTGGGTTTGATCACTGGTCGGGAACTAAGATAACATGTGCCACATGGTGCAGCCAAAAATGAATGAATGAATGAATAAGTAAATAAAATCACTATATTGTACACCTGAAACTAACATAATATTGTAAATAAACTATACTTCCATAAAATAAAATAAACAAAATTATTGAATTAGAGGAGACAAAAAATAGAATGAAAAGGAATGAAGAACACCTACCTGACCTATGGGATACCGTCAAAGAAATGACGAACACATCATTGTAGTCCCAGAAGGAGAAGAGAGTGAGGAAGGGATAGAATGCTTCTTTAAAGAAATAATGGATGATAATGTCCCATGCCTGGGAGGGATTTGGATATCCAAGTTTATAAAGCTAATAGATCACCTCAAAATTCAACTCAAAGTAATCTTTTGCAATGCACATAATCATAAGACTGTCTAAACCAAAGACCATGAGATAATTATAAAAGCAGCAACAGAAAAAACTTTTCTCATACAAGGAAACTCCCATAAGGATATCTAAATTTCTCAGTAGAGACTTTGCAGGCCAGGAGAGAATGGGATGATCTATTCAAACTGCTAAGAGAAAGAAACTGTCAAACAAGAATGTTTTAACCAGAAAAGTTGTTCATCAGAATTGAAGGGGAAATAAAGACTTTCCCTAAGAAACAAAAACAGAGGGAATTCACCACCACTAAACCTGTCTTACAGGAAATGTTGAAAAGAGTTCTACAAGCTGAAGTAAAGGGATGCTAATTAGTAACATTAAAACAAATGAAAATGTGAAACATACTGGTAAAAAGAAGCATATTGTCCGATTCAGTATGCTCTAATACTGTAATATGGTGATGTGTCAACTCCTTGATTCTAATATAAAAGTTGGAGGAAGAAAGTATTAAAAATAGCTATAGCTTCAATAACTTTTAGTGGGTACACAATATGAAAAGATGTAGTTCTCAGTACAAGAAAAATTGTTTGTAATTATACATGGTGACAGATGTTAACAACACTTATTATGATCATTTTGCAATATTTAAAAGTATTGAATCACTATGTTGCACAACTGATATTAATATATTTCAATTATACCTCAATTTAAAAAAATGTAAATGGTGACATCAATAATATGAAAGGGGGATAAAAGGATAGAGTTTTTAATGTGATCAAAGATAAATTATCAGTGCTCTCTCTCTCTCTCTCTCTATATATATATATATATAAAATACACATATATATATGTATGTAAACATGACTTACATATGTTTTATGTGAGCCTCTTGGTAACCACAAAGCAAACACTTAAAGTAGATACAGAAAAGATAAACAGAAGGGAATCAAAGTATACCACTATAGAAAATCATTAATTTACAAAAGAAGGTAAAAAGAAAAGAATAAAAGAAAAATAGAGTTACAAAACACAAAATACCCAGAAAACAACAAATAAGATGGCATTAGTTGACCGTTAAGTATCGGTAATTCTTTAAACATTAATGAACTGAATTCTCCAGTCAAAAGGCATACGGTGGCTGGATAGAAGAAAAAAAAAAGACCCTATTATGCAGCCTACAAGAGACTCAGTAGAGTTTTAAGGACACACAGAATGTCAAAAGTAAGACATGGTAAAATATATTCCACGCAAGTGGAAGCCAAAAGAGAGCAAAGGTAACTATATTTACATCAGACAAAACAGACTTCAGGCAAAAATAGAAACAAGAGACCAAGATGGTCATTATGTAATGATAAAGAGGTCAATTCATCAAGAAGATATAACAATCATAAATATATATGCACTCAACAATGGAGCACCTAACTATATTAATCAAATACTAAGAGATATGAAGGGAGAAATAGATAAAAATACAATAATAGTAGGGGAACTCAACACACCACTTTCAACAATGGATAGTTCATTCAGACAGAAAATCAACAAATAAACGTTGGACATGAACCATACATTAAACCAAAGGGATCTGACAAACATATTCAGAATATTCCAACAGCAGCAGAATTCACATTCTTCTCAAGCACACATGGTACATTCTCCAGTATAGAGTAGTGTTAGGTCACAAAACAAGGCTGAGCAAATTTAAGAAGACTGACATCATAGTAATTATATTTTCTGACCACAAAGGTATAAAACTAGAAATCAATAACAGAAGTAAAGCTGGAAAATTAACAAATATGTGGATATTAAACAATATGCTCCTGCACAACCAGTGGGTCAAAGAAGAAATCAAACAAGAAATCAAGAAATATCTTAAAACAAACAAAAATATAACATATGAAAATCTCTGGGATGCTACAAAAGCAGTTCTAAAAAGAAAGCTTACAACAACAAATGGTACATTAAGAAAAAATAAAGATCTCAAAAAACCTCACTTTACTTAACAAGGAAGTAGAAAAATAACAAGCTAAGGCGAATGTTAACAGAAGGAAGGAAATAACAAACATCAGAGCAGAAATAAATGAAATAGAGACCAGAAAATAATAAAAAGAAATGAAGAGCTGGTGTTTTGAAAAGAAAGAGATTTGACAAAACTTTAGCTAGATTAAGTCAGAAAAAAAGAGGAGACTCAAATAAATAAGAGAATTTAAAGAGAAAATATTACAACTGGTACCATAGAGTACAAAGGATCCTGATCCTGAGAGACTACTATCAACAATTATAAACCAACAAACTGGAAAATCTAGAAAAAATGGATAAAATCTTCAAATACATACAAACTACCAAGACTGAAACACGAAGAAATAGAAAATCTGAACAGACTAATTACAAATAAGGAGATTCACAAAACTTCCAACACAGAAAAGCCCAGGACCAGGTAGTTTCACAGGTGAATATCAAACATTTAAAGAAGAATGAATGTCCATCCTTCTCAAACTCTTCCAGAAGACTGAAGAGAAGGAAACACCTGCAAACTCAATTTATGGGGCCAGCATTATCCTGCTACCAAAACCAAAGTGTAAGGATACTACAAGAAAATTACAGACCAATAACCCAATAACCCCCATAAATACAGATGCTAAATTTCTCAGTAATTTTAGCAAACCAAATTCAACATCACATTAAAATAATAATTCACCATGATCAAGTGGGATTTATCTCTGGGATGCAAGGTTGGTTCAACGAATGGAAATCAATAAATATGATATGCCACATTAAGAGAACGAAAGATAAAATTATATGATCATCTCAATAAATGCATAAAAGGCATTTGACATAATACAACATCCTCTCATGTAAAAACTCTCAACAAATTGGGACTGAAAGGAACATAATGCAACACAACAAAGGCCATATATGACAAACTCACAGCCAATGTCATACTCAGTGGTGAAAGGTTGAAAACTTTTCTTCCATGATCAGGAAAAAGACAATGGGACCCATTCTCACCAGTCCTACTCAATATAGCACTGGAAGTCATAGCTAGAGCAATTCAGAAAGACAAAAAATGAAAAGCATCCAAATCAGAAAGGAGGAAATAAAATTGCCCTTGTTTGCAGATGATATGATCTTATATACAGAAAATCCTAAAACTCTACAAAAAAATTCTTAGAATAAACAAATTTGTTTAAGTTACAGGATACAAAACATATATGAGACAGTTGCATTTCTGCCCACTAATAACTAAACATTTGAAAAAGAAAAAGAAACAAAGAAACCAATCCAATTTACAAAAGGATTTGAAAGAATAAAATACTTAGGAATAAATTTAACCAAGGAGGTGAAATATCTGTCCACTGAAAACAAGGTTTTGATGAAAGAAATTAAAGAAGACACAAATGGGAATATATCCCATTATCATGTATTGGAAGAATTAATATTATTTAAACATCTGTATTACGCAAAGCTGTCTATAGATTCAATGCAATCCCTATCAAAATTCCAATGGCATTTTTCAACAGAAATAGAAAAAACAATCCTATCATTTTTGTGGAGCCATAAAAGACCCTATATAGCCAAAACAATCCTGAGAAAGAAAAATAACAAGCCAGGGGCTTCACCCTTCTTGATTTCAAATTACACTAAAAGTTATAGTAATCAAAACAATACGGTATTGCCACAGAAATAGACACATAGAACAATGGAACATAGTTGAGAGCCCATAAATAATCCCCTACACACAGTCCACTAATATTTGACAAGGGAGCCAAGAAACTCAATAGGGAAAGGAGAGTCTACTTAATTAATGCTGTTGGGAAAACTGCATAACCACATGCAGAAGAATGCAATTGGACCTCTATCTTACACTGCTCAGAAAAATGAACTTGAAATGGACTAAAGACTCAAAGATAAGACATGAAACAGTAAAACTTCTAGAAGGAAACATAGGGAAAGAGCTCCTTGACATTTATCTTGGCAGCAGCAATTTCCTGAATGTGACATCAAAAGCAGAAGCAACAAAAGCAAAAATAAGTGAGACTACATCAAACTAAAAAGCTACTGCAGAGCAAAAGAAACAAGTAATAAAATAAAAAGAAACCTACAGAAGGGGAGAATATTTGAAAATCATATATGTGATAAGGCATTCATATCCAAAGCATATAGAGAACTCTTACAACTCCATAACAACAACAAAGATTCGAAAATGCACAAAGGATCTGAATAAACATTTTCCATAGAAGACATGCAAATGACCAATAAGTACATGAAAAGGTGCTCAACATTATGAATTACCAGGAAAATCAAAATCAAAGTGAGACATCACGTCACACCTTTTACTTTTGCTATTATCGAAAAGATAAAAGATAACAAGTGTTGACAAGGATGTTGAGAAAAGGGAAAACTTTTACACTGTTAGGGGGAATGTGAATTGGTGCAGCCACTATGGAAAACAGTACGGAGATTCCTCAAAATCTTAAAAATAGAACTACCACATGATGCAGCAAACCCACTTTTGGGTACACATCCAAAGAAATTGAAATAAGGATCTCAAAGAGATATCTGCACTTCCATGTTCATTGCAGCTTTATTCACAATATCCAAAATATATAAACAATTTAAGTCTTCAGCAATGGATGGCTGTAAATAATATATATATGTATAACAGAATATTATTCAGCCATGAAAAGAAGGAATTCCTGCCATTTGAGACAACCTGGATGAATCTTGATGGCATTGTAAGTGAAATAAATCAGATCAAGAAAGGCAAATATTGTATGATATCACTTATATGTGGAATCCAGATTCCACATATCAGTGATATCAGAGAAAGCCAGATTCAGAGAAAGAGAGTAATGTGGTAGTTATCATGGGCTCCAAGTAGTGGAAATAGGGAGATATTGGTTGAAGGGTACAAACTTCCAGTTATAATATTAGCAAGTTCTGTGAATCTAATGTACAGCATGGTGATTACAGCTAAGAATACTGTGTCATATACTTGAAAGTTGCAAAGAGAGTAAATCTTTAAAGTTTTCACCACAAAAAGGAAATGGTAATTATGTGACAGGATGGAGGTGTTAGCTAATGCAATGGTGAGAATCATTTTTGCAATGTTTAAATGTATCATAGCAACAATTTTTACACTTTAAACTTACACCTTATTATATGTCAATTATATCTCAATAACATTGGTGGGGGGAGATTCCCAAGGGAGAAAGACACCAGCAACATAGTGGTGTAGGAAGCACAAGAAGAAAGCCCTCTCACAAATACACTGATTCAGCAACAATTCATAAATAAATTCCCTTTGTGATGAACCTGAAAATAAATGAAAGTCTCATCTTCTCTGGGAGAAAGCAAAACCACTGGAGTCAGTAGGGAGATTCAGGAACCCTCTTGCCAGAAACCTGCCCTAGTGCAGTGCTTACAAGCAGGAAGCTCTCAGCTTCACCCAGAAGAGAGAAGGAATCTGTCTGCAGGTCCAGCACCCATAAATTTCCAAGGAGGCTTTCCATAGATCTGGAATTTGCTTTTCAAGTTCTGGGAGCTCTGATGGGTCTGGACAATCTAGCTGCCTGGGGGACAACAAGGACAGAATCTTGGCATATTTGACACCAAGGGTACTCCCCCCTGCTCACCAAAGGGTGAGTGGATGAATAATCCCAGCTCTCAATTTCCCCCTTGAAAGGGAAAGAGTAGATCCATTTGTCCAGAGCCCCAAGTACCACTTGTACAAGCTGAACAGAAAAATGCACTAGAGGGGTTCAACAACAGACTAGATCAAGCAGAAGAAAGCATCAACAAACCTGAATACAGGTCATTGAAAATTACGTAGTAAGAAGAGCAAACAAGACAAAAGAATGAAAGCAAGTGAAGAAAGCTTAAGGGACTTATGGGACACCACCAAAGGCACTAATATATACATTATGGGGGTTCTGGAAGAAGAATAGAGAAGGAAAGGATCAGAAAGTATATTCAAAGAAATAAAGGCTAAACATTTTCCAAAGTGGAGAAAGGAAGTAGATGTTCAGAACAAGGAAGGCCAAAGAAATTCAAATAAGTTGAACCCAAAGAAATCCATACCAAGACACATTACAATCAAATTCTCAAAATTCAGAGACAAAGAGAGGATATTGAAAGTAGAAAAAAAGTGATTTTTCACATAAAAGGAAACCCCTATATGACGATGAGTGGATTTTTCATGAGAAACCTTACAGGCCAGAAGGTTGATGATGATATACTCAAAGTGCTGAAAGATAAAAACTACCAACAAATAATATTATACAGGGGAAAACTGCCTTTCAATTGAGGAGAGGAGATGGAAGAGTAATAAGACCCTGAGCTCACCTCCTCTCATGAGTACACCAAAATCACAACTATCTGAGAACAACCATTGATGAAAAAGACCGGAACCTACCAGAAAAGATCTTCTACAACTAAAGACATAAAGAAGGAACCACAACAAGATGGGTAGGAGGGACAGACTCCTGATATAATCAAATCCCATACCCCTGGGTGGGCAACCCACAAACTGAAGAATAATTAGAGCGCAGAGGTTCTCCCACAGGAGTGAGAGTTCTGAGCCCCACACTGGGCTCCCCAGCCAGGGGTCCTACACCAGGAAGACAAGCCCCCACAGCATTTGGCTCTGAAGGCCAGTGGGGCTTAATTTCAGAAATCCCAAAGGACTGGCAGAAATAGAGCTTTCACTCTTAAAGAGCGTACAGAGGTGCTCACGCACATCAGGACACAGGGCAAGAGCACTAATTTGATAGGAGCCTCAGAGAGATCTACCTGCTGGTCTTGGATAGTCTCCCAGACAGCCAGGGGTGGCTACAGATCATCCTGGGGACATAGACACTGGCAGCAGGCCTATTTGGGAGCATACTACCATGTGGACACTGCTGCTGGTGGCCCCCATCTTGGGATACTCCGTTTATCTCATTCATGCCAAAACCTGGCCCCACCAAACACCTGTAGGCAACCAGTGCTGGGATGCCTCAGGCCAAACAACTAACTGGGTGGGAACACAGCCCCATCTCTCAGCAGACAGGCTACCGAAAGACTCCCGAACCCACAGCAACTATAGACAGGCCACTAGACATGGCCCTCCCTATAAGAGGGCCAAGACCAAGCTCCACACACCGGTGGGCAGGCACTGGCCCTGCCTTCCAGGAAACCTGCACTAGTCTCTAGACCAGTCTCACCCACCAGAGGGCAGTCACCAAACACAAGAAAACCACAATCCCACAGCCTGTGGATACAGCCTGTGCATGGCAGGCCAGACCCTACCCTGGGACCAGCTGTGCCATGGCGCTGCCCACTAGCAGCCCAACAACAAGCTTCAAGACACCCCAGTTGCCATACCCAACTGTATCAGAAATCGACCACTCCCACCAGCAATCTGACACCAGCTCTGGGAACTGTGTGTCCTGAAGCCAGACTCCAGGACCTAACTCTGCCTGCTGGTAATCCAGCACATTAACCCCAGGACATGGTTTCACCCACCAGTGGGGAAAAACATCCCTAGAGTGTTCTGGACCCTAACTCTGTCCACCAGCGATCCAGCGCTAGATCCAGAGCTCCCTGGGGTTCTGCCGTCAGCCACCTTGTAACCCAGCCCTACCACCCAGCAGCTGAGTGCCTTCACAAAAGGCAGGGCCTGGCAATCAACCAGACCAGGGGCCAACCAAGCCTACCACACCAACCACATCGTCAGTCCACCACTAAAGAAGGGCCCACACAGTTCTCTTAGGGCAAATCCATAGAGCATATGGCTTGGCTATCAAGAGGGGTGTGCACTGCTAAGACACATAAGACATCTCCTACAGAAGTCCATTTTTCCAAGGTCAAGAAATGTAACTAACCAACCACACAGACAAAAATACAATAGCAACTTAAACAAAATGAGGCAGCAGAGGAACATATTTCAGATGAAGGAGCAAAATAAAACCCCAGAAGAACTAAGTGAAGTGAAGATAGGCAACCTACCCAAGAAAGAGTTCAGAGTAATGACTGTAAAGATGATAAAAGAACTTGGGATGGGAATGGATGTACAGAGTGAGAAGTCAGAAGTTTTTAACAAAGACTTAGGAAATATAAAGAACAACCAAAGAGAGATGAAGAATACAATAATTGAAATGATGGGCTTCTCTGGTGGTGGAGTGGTTAAGAATCTGCCTGTCAATGCAGGGGACATGGGTTCGAGCCCTGGCCCCAGAAGATCCCACGTGCTGCAGAGCAACTAAGCCTGTGCACCACAACTACTGAGCCTGCACTCTAGAGCCTGCAAGCCACAACTACTGAAGCCCGTGCACCTAGAGCCCGTGCTCTGCAACAAGAGAAGCCACCACAATGAGAAGCCTGCGCACCCCAACGAAGAGTAGTCCCCACTCGCTGCAACTAAAGAAAGCCCGCAGGCAGCAATGAAGATCTAACACAGCCAAAAATAAAATAATTTAAAAAAATAACTGAAATGAAAAATACACTAGCAGGAATCAATAGTAGACTAAATGAGTCAGAATAACAAATAAGTGAGCTGGAAGACAGAGTAGTGGAAATCACTTGTGCTGAAAAGAAAAAAGAATGCAAAGAAATGAGGACAGTTTAAGAGACCTCTGAGACAACATCAAGCACATAATATTTGCATTATAGGGGTCCCAGAAGGAGAACAGAGAGAGAAAGGACCTGAGAAAATACTTGAAGAAATTATAGCCAAAAACTTCTCTAACATAAGAAAGGAAACATTCACTCAAGTCCAGGAAGCACAGAGAGTCACATACAAGAGAAACCCAAAGAGCAGGCTGCTGAGACACATATTAATCAAACTGCCAAAAATTAAAGACACAGAAAAAAGCAACATATTAAAAGCAACAAATAACATAGAAGGGAACCCCCATTAGGCTATCAGCTGATTTTTCAGCAGAAACTGCAGGCCAGAAGGGAGTGGCTCAATATATTTAAAGTGATGAAATGGAAAAACTTACAAAGAGAATACTCTACCCAGAAAGGCTCTCATTTAGATTTGATGGAGGGATCAAAAGGTTTACAGACAAGCAAAAGGTAAAAGAGTTCAGCACCACCAAACCCGCTTTACAAAAAAAGTTAAAGGAACTTCTCTAGGCGACAAAGAAAAGGCCACAACTAGAAACAAGAAAATTACAAAATGAAAAACGTCACTGGTAAGGTAAAGGTATAGTAAAGATAGGAAATCATCCACACACAAAGCTAGTATGGAAGTTAAAAGACAAAAGTAGTAAAATCATTTATATCCACAATAAGCAGTTAAGGGATACACAAAACAATTAGATATAAAATATAATATCAAAAGAATTCAGAGAAATCAGTAATTGCAAGGGGAGGAAAATACAAATACAGGATTTTTAAAATGTGTTTGAAATTAAGAGATCAGCAACTTGAAATAATCACGAATATATATAGACTGTTATACAAAAATCTCACAGTAACCATGAACCAAAAATCGATATTAGATATACACAAAAAAGAAAAAGGAATCCAAACATAACACAAAGATAGTCATCAAATCACAAGAGAACAAAAGAAGAAAGGACCAAAAAGACTAAGAAAGACAAACCCACAACAATTAACAAATGGCAATATGAATATACATATCGATAATTACCTTAAAGGATAAAGGAATAAATGCTCCAACCAAAAGATACACAGTGGTTGAATGGATACAAAAACAAGACCCAGTATTGTGAAGGCACAAAAACAGACACACAGAACAGTATAGAGAGCCCAGAAATAAACCCATGCACTTATGGTCTACAATAAAGGAGACAAAAATATACAACAGAGAAAAGACAGTCTCTTCAATAATAAGTGGTGCTAGGAAAACTGGACAGCTACCCGTGAAAGAATGAGATTAAAACATTTTCTGGGCTTCCCTGGTGGCGCAGTGCTTGAGAGTCTGCCTGCCGATGCAGGGGACACGGGTTCATGCCCTGGTCCGGGAAGATCCCACATGCCGCGGAGCCGCTGGGCCCGTGGGCCATGGCCGCTGAGCCTGCGCGTCTGGAGCCTGTGCTCCGCGACGGGAGAGGCCACAACAGTGAGAGGCCTGCGTACTGTAAAAACAAAAACAAAAACAAAAACAAACCATTTTCTCACACCAGATACAAAAATAAACTCAAAATGGATTAAAGACCTACATGTAAGACTGGATACCAAAAAACTCCTAGAGGAAAACATAGGCAGAACACTATTTGATATAAATCACAGGAATATTTTTTTTTTGGATTCATCTCCTAAAACAAAGGAGATAAAAAACATAAACAAATGGGACCTAGTTAAACTTAAAAGATTTTGCACAGCAAAGGAAACCATAAACAGAATGAAAACACAACCTACAGACTGGGAGAAAACATTTGCAAATGATATGACAGATAAGGGGTTAATATCCTACATATATAAAAAGCTCAGACAACTCAACATTAAAACAAGCAAACAAACAACCCGATTAAAAAATGGGCAGAACTGAATAGAAATTTTCCCAAAAAAGAAATGCAGATGGCCATCAAGTACATGAAAAGATGGTCAACATCGCTAATCACGAGGGAAATGCAAATCAAAACCACAGTATCACCTCACACTGGTCAGAATGGCTATCATCAAAAAGAAAATGAATAACAACTGTTGGGGAGGATGTGAAGAAAAGGGAACCATCATACACTATTGGTGGGAATGTACACTGGGGTAGCCACTGCGGGAAACAGTATGGAGGTTCTAAAAAACTAAAAGTAGAACTACCGTATGACCCAGCATTTCCACTCCTGGATATATATCCAAAAAAAAACCCCACAAAAACATTAATTCAAAAAGACACAAGCCTCCCAATGTTCACAGAAGCACTATTTACAATTGTCGAAGCAACCAAAGTGTCCATCAACAGATGAATGGATAAAGAAGATGTGGTGTACGAGTACACATACACACACACACACACACACACACACACAATGGAATACTACTCAAACATAAAAAAGAATGAAGTTTTGCCATTTGCAATAACTTGGATGCACTTGGAAGTCACTGTTAACTGAAATAAGTCAGAGAAAGACAAATACTGTGTGACATCACTTATATGTGGAATCTAAAAAATATATCAAAGTAGTGAATATAACAAAAAAGAAGCAGACTCACAGATACAGAAAACAAACTAGTGGTTACCAGGCGGACAGGCAAGGGGAGAGGGTCAATATAGGGGTAGGAGGTTAAGAGGTATAAATTAGGTATAGAATAAGCTACAAGGATATATTGTATAACGTGGGGAATATAGCCAATATTTTATGGTAACTATAAAAGTAGTATAAACTTAAAAAGTGTGAATTGCTATATTGTACACCTGTAACATATAATATTACTGTATATCAACTATACTTCAATTAAAAAATTAAGGAGAGAGAAAATCTCTCCAGACAAACAAAAGCTGAAGAAGTTGATGATCACTAGACCTGCCATATATGAAGTGCTGAAGTGAATGACATCAGCACTGTGTTGGCATAAGGGATCCTTCCTTTTTGTCCGCCCGCTTAAAAAAAATCCACATATATTTACTACCTATGAATTCTATTTTAGATGCTCATGAAAGCACAGAGGATGGGAGGAAAGAGTTCCCAAGCTTCAAGAAATTAAAGATTTAGATCTAACTATACAAAATATGATGATACAATGGTAAAACACTAATTGCTAATGGGCTTCAGAGTAAGGAAATTATGCAATGAAGCTTTAAAAACTATAGAGCTGGATTATTTTAAAGAAATTTTAAAAGAGGTAGGTACTATATATCAAACAAATTGTTTTTTGTCTTCTACAAATTTGTATTGTGTTAAAAAACACATAAAGTTTACCATCTTAATTATGTTTAAGTGTTCAGTTCAGTGGTTCATTGTACATTCACATTGTTGTGCAACCATCATCACTACCATCCATCTCCATAACTCTTTTTATCTTCTAAAATGGAAACTTTATACCTATTGAATAACAACTCTCCATTCTTCCCTTCCCCAAGCCCCAGCTACCACCATTCTACTTTCTGTATCTGTGATATTGATGACTAAGTACCTCATTTCAGTGGAATCATACAGCACTTGTCTTTTTGTAACTGGTTTAGTTCATTTAGCATAATGTCTTCAAGGTTCCTCAATGTTGTACTTTGTTGCAAAATTTCCATTCTTTTTAAGGCTAAATAAGATTCCATTGTTTATATACATTGCAGTTTGCTTTATCCATTCATCCATTGATGGACATTTGGGTTGCTTCCAAGTTTTAGCTATTGTGAATAATGCTGCTATGAACATGAGTGCATAAATATCTCTTCCAGACACTGCCTTCAATTCTTTTGGGTATACCCAGAAGAGGACTTGCTGGGTCATATGGTAATTCTATTTTTAATAATCTGAGGAATCGCCATACACAGAATAGTGGTGATGCCATTTTACGTTCCCACCCACAGTGCACAACCGTTGCAATTTTTCCACATCCTCATCAACATTTGTTGTGTTCTGTTCTTTTTGACAGCAGCCATCCTAATGGGTGTGAGGTGGTATCTCATAGTTTTGATGTGCATTTCCCTAATGATTAGTGATGTTGAGCTTCTTTTCATATGCTTATTGGCCATCTGCACGTCTTCTTTAGAGAAATATCTATTCATGTCATTTGCCTGTTTTTGAATCGGGTTGTTTTCTGTTGCTGAGTTTTAGGAGTTTTCTATGTATTCTGGATATTAATTTCTTATCAGATGTATGATTTGCCAATATTTTCTCTCAGTGGAACTACAAAACAGCCAGAAAGCAATTAATGAGATGGCATCTGGTAAGTCCTTATATTTGGGGTCAGATAATTCTTTCTTATAGGGGCTGTTTTGTGCATGGTAGGATATTTAGTAGCAACCTGGACTTCCACCCTCTAGAAGCCAGTATCAGTTCCACCCCAGCTGTGAAAACCACAAAGGCCTGCAGGCATTGTGTCTGGAAGGAAAAGGCCATGAATGCTGCTAAAAATGCTAAAGTACACAGGATCCCACACCCCTCACAGCAAGAAATGCCCGGCCTAAGATATCCACAGTGCTGAGGTGGAGAAACCCTGATGTAACTGTTCGTTTTGCACTAACATTGCTTTATGTGTCAAAACAAAAAGAGCAATGTTCTCCTGGCATCAGCAAGATGACTCCTTAGGAGATAACATTCCTTTCTCAATCTTGTAAGGGTTCACGATGAACCACTACTTGTCTTCTACATGCAGATCTGGACTATGTATACAGTCAGTATGTTACTTTCATGTATAACCCTTTGTCTTGAAAACATATATAACTGTGCCTTGACCTCTAATGGGCAGAAGAGTTCTCAGAGCTTTTTGGAAGACTATCTCCTGGGTTATAATCCTCAGACTGGCTTGAATAAAATTCTCTATTTCTTTCTCAGGTTGACTATTACTTAATTTTTTTGTCAATATAATCTTCCAAGAAGCTGCATTTCCACTTGAGGTTTCTCCCTTGTGCAAATATGGATTCCTTATAAATTCAGAAGTTTTTTCTCAGAATCAAGAAAATTTTACTTCCTTTAACACTAATATACATTAGGCCTACAAACAGGATACACTTATCTTAAAATTACACTTACATTTTTGTTTTATAGCATTAAATAACAGAGCTTGGATCATCAGAATTTAAGAACTAAGAAGAAAACAGTGGTTATTACCTCCTCCAATTAATTTTCTGCACTGTCTGGTAAACGACCGACATCGTCCTCTATAACAGAAGGAGTCGCCCGAATCACAACTCTGTCCATCACGTGCATAAGTGTCAGGCACACAGTGTGCGTTATTCCCATCACAGAACTCTAGAAAATCACATTCATCAACTGGTTGCCTACAAGGTGTATTAACTGGTTTTATCTGGAAGAGAAAAGAAATATAAGAAAAAATTACATATAAATTGATACCCAAGTTTTCTTTCTCTTCAGGCTTGAAGTTTCCATCCATTTTTTCTAAGTTGCTAAGAGCAATGAGGAAATCGCCTTCTTGTTAACTACTTAAGCATTGCACAGACATTTAGGTGATTGAATTTGTTGTGCGTAAAGGAGTGGGTATTGCTTGTGAGAGATATGAGAAATTCAAAAATAAGCAGACTACCATAATTATAAAAAAGAAAGAAAGTAGAGCTAAGTAATCATTATAAAAATTACTTTCAACCCACTAAGGATATGCTCACATGGGCAGACTCTGGTTTCTCCATATGCCATCCTTAAAGCAGAAATCAGCAACCACTTAACAAAACAATAAATATGCCTCATAAACATTTAGAAAAACGTTTGCATATGAAAGAAAAGAGAGAAGAATTACAGAAACAACCAGAAAGCAAGAAACAAAATATCAATAAGTACATAGCTATCAATAACCCCTTTAAATGTCAAAGGACTAAATACTGCAATCAAAAGGCTGACTGGATAAAAAAAAAACAAGACCCATCTATAAGCTATCTATAAGAGACTCACTTCAGAGCTAAAGACATACACAACAATCTCATCTACAATCACATCAAAAAGAATAAAATACCTAAGAATAAATTTAACCAAGGAAGTGAAAGACCTATACTCTGAAAAATATAAGACATTGATGAATACATACAAATAAATGGACAGATATACCATGCTCATGGATTGGAAGAATTAATGTTAAAATGACTGTACTACCCAAAGCAATCTACAGATTGAATGCAATCCCTAGCAAAATACTCATGACATTTTTCTCAGAACTAGAACAAAGAATTCTAAAATGTGTATGGAACCACAAAAGATCCCTAGCAGCCAAAGCAATCTTGAGAGAAAAGGAACTAGAGTTATCACACTCCCTGACTTCTGACTATTTTACAAAGCTACAGTAATCAAAACAGTATGCTACTGACACAAAAACAGGTATAAATCAATGGAACAGAATAGAGAGCTCAGAAATAAATCATACACATATGGTCAATTAATCTATGACAAAGGAGGCAAGAAGGTATACAATGGTGAAACGACAGTCTCTTTAATAAGTCATGTTGGGAAAACTGGACACCTCCACCTAAAAGAATGAAATTTTTGTATATGATGTGTGTATATCACATCATATACAAGAATAAACTCAAAATTGATTAAAGACCTAAATGCAAGACCAGAAACCATAAAACTCCTAGAAGAAAACGTAAGCAGTACACTCTTTGACTTTGAATTTAGCAATATTTTTAATGGATCTGTCTCCTCAGGCAAGGGTATAAAAAGCAAAAATAAAGAAATGGGACTCATTCAAACAAAATCTTTTGCACAATGAAGGAAACCATCAAAAAAACAAAAAGGCAACCTACTGAATGGGAGAAGATATTTGTAAATATGTTTGTTAAGGGGTTAATATCCAAAATATATAATGAACTCATATGACTCAATACTAAAAAAACAAACAAGCAAACAAAATAAACAACTTGATTTTATTTTTTTCCCTTTTTTAAAATATAATTTTATTTTAAAATTAAAAAAAAATTTTTATTGGGGTATAGCTGTTTTACAATGTTGTGTTAGTTTCTACTGTACAGCGAAGTGGAGTTCCCTGTGCTATACAGCAGGTTCTCATTAGTTATCTATTTTATACATATTAGTGTACATATGTCAATCCCAGTCTCCCAATTCATCCCACCCCCACTTTTCACCCCTTGGTGTCCATACGTTTCTTCTCTACTTCTGTGTCTCAATTTCTGCCTTGCAAATAGGTTCATCTGTACCATTTTTCTAGATTCCACATATATGCGTTAATATATGATATTTGTTTTTCTCTTTCTGACTTACTTCACTCTGTATGACAGTCTCTACTGGTCAGAATGGCCATCATCAAAAAAATCTACAAATAATAAATGCTGGAAAGGGTGTGGAGAAAAGGGAATCCTCTTGCACTGTTGGTGGGAATGTAAATTGATAAAGCCACTGTGGAGAACAGTGTAGAGGTTCCTTAAAAAACTAAAACTGGAATTACCATATGACCCAGCGATCCCACTACTGGGTATATACCCAGAAAAACCATAACTCAAAAAGACACATGCACCCCAATGTTCACTATGGCACTATTTACAATAGCCAGGTCATGGGAGCAACCTAAATGCCCATTGACAGACGAATGGATAAAGAAGATGTGGTACATATATACAATGGAATATTAATGAGCCATAAAAAGGAACGAAATGGGGTCATTTGTAGAGACGTGGATGGGCAACTTGATTTTGAAATGGACAGAGAGCCTGAACAAGCATCTTTCAAAAGAAGACACACAGATGGCCAACAGGCACATGAAAAGATGTTCAACATCACTAATCAGGGAAATGCAAATCAAAATCACAATGAGATATCACCTCACACCTGTCAGAATGGCTATAGTCAAAAAGGCAACAAATAGCAAATTACAAGGATGTGGAGAAGAGGGAACCCTGGCACACTATTGGAGGGAATGTAAATTGTTACAGTCACTATGGGAAACTATATGGAGGTTTCTCAATTAAAAATAGAACTACTTTGATCCAGGATATATATCTGAAGGTTATAATACCAGTGTCTTGAAGAGGCAGGTGCACCCCCATGTTCATCGCAGCATTACTCACAATAGCCTAGATATGGAAATGACCTAAGTGTCGAGCAATAGATTAATGTATTAAAAGAAATGTAGTGTGGAGTAATATTCAGCCATAAAAAATAAGGAAATCTTGCCATTTGCAACAACATGTAGGAACCTGGAGGACATTATGCTAATTGAAATAAGTCAGACAACAGAAAGAGAAATACTGAGATTATAATCTCACATGTGAAATGTAAAAAAGCCAAACTCCTCAAAGCAGAGAGTAGATTGGTGGTTGCCAGTGGGTGCTAGGTGAGGAAAATGGGAAGATGTAGGTTAAGGGTACAAATTTTCAGCTATAAAATGAAAAAAATCTGGGGATCTAACATACTGCATGGTGACTGTAGTTAACAATAATGCTATTATATACTTAAAAGTTGCTAAGATAGTAAATCTTAAATGTTCTCAGTATGTGAAGTGGTGGATGTGTTAACTTTATTGTGGTCATCATTTCACAATACATACTTAGAGCAAATCATTACATTGTACATCTTAAACTAAAGAATTATATGTTGATTATATCAATAAACCTGGGGAAAATTTTTTTTAAAGATTAAATCATGCTCTTCTTCCCATCTTAAGAATATGTGCCATTTACCTTTGTTCAAGAGTTTGTTTCTTTCTTCTTAGGGTTCCAATGGATTGTGCTGGGTGTTGGGCAATTTTCAGGGGTTCGTTAAATGCTTTTCATTAAAAGGAACTGAATGGTTGTAACAGTAACTGAATGAATTGTGAAGGCAGAGAGGATTTTTACCAGAAGACAGTAAAGAGAGGTTAGCCAACAAAAAGAACTAATCTAACTTCCTGTCCCTATGTTAAGTATGGTCTTATAAAATAAGAACTTAAGGGGGCTTCCCTGGTGGCGCAGTGGTTGAGAATCTGCCTGCCGATGCAGGGGACACGGGTTCGTGCCCCGGTCTGGGAGGATCCCACATGCTGCGGAGGGGCTGGGCCCGTGAGCCATGGCCGCTGAGCCTGCGCATCCGGAGCCTGTGCTCCGCAACGGGAGGGGCCACAACAGTGAGAGGCCCGGGTACCACAAAAAAAAAAAAGAACTTAAGAAGGTTGCCCAAGGTGAATGTTGATCATAGAGAAATCCCAGCGGGTACAGGGAAGATCTGTAATGTGGTATAGGAATGGGAAGTCAAGTCAGGAGAGAGAAGCATCAGGCATTATGTACAGGAGAGTCCTAGAAATGATAGATTACAGAGTGGACTGAAGTGTGACAGGGGCTCCAACGCTGCTTGCATATAATAAGATGGGAAGGACTGCACAGAGTAGTGACATGTCTTCCATCTCCTTGGAACAAGTATTTCAAGAAATTTAATGATGGGACTTCCCTGGTGGCACAGTGGTTAGGAATCCGCCTGCCAATGCAGGGGACACGGGTTCGAGCCCTGGTCCAGGAAGATCCCACATGCTGTGGAGCAACTAAGCCCGTGCGCCACAACTACTGAGCCTGTGCTCTAGAGCCTGCAAGCCACAACTACTGAAGCCCACGCACCTAGAGCCTGTACTCTGCAACAAGAGAACCCACCACAACGAGAAGCCCACACACTGCAACAAAGAGTAGCCCCCGCTCGACACAACTAGAGAAACCCCGCACACAGCAACAAAGACCCAATGCAGCCAAAAATAGATAAATAAATTAAAAAAAAAAAAAGAATTCGCCTGCCAATGCAGGGGACACAGGTTCGAGCCCTGGTCCAGGGAGATCCCACATGCCGCGGAGCAGCTAAGCCCGTGCACCACAACTACTGAGCCCGGGCGCCACAACTACTGAAGCTCGTGTGCCTAGAGCCCGTTCTACACAACAAGTGAAGCCACTGCAATGAGAAGCCAGCGCACCACAATGAAGACTAGCCCCCACTCGCCGCAAGTAGAGAAAGCCCGCATGCAGCAACAAAGACCCAACACAGCCAAAAATAATAAATAAATAAATATTTTAAGAAAAAGAAATTTAATGCTAACATATAAAATACAGATTGCCTCCTACCTTGCAATCTCGTGTGCAGCATTCTCCCGAACCACATATTTTATTTGTTTTCTTTGTACATGTTCTAGGGTCACAGCAGTCTGGATGTGTACAATTCTGGAAACAAATGCTTTGTTACTCAGTCATGCATGATTAGGTACAATCAAATAAAACTGCAATACAGAATTTATTTACGAAGTATGAGCATTTCTTAAAAACCAGTTTCAGTAATCCCACTCTTTACATGAGACTTATTGAAATCAACATCTCAGCCAGTAGGTTGTAAAAGAAATGTGTCATTTCACTACATTCCATATAATCTGAACAATATTAACATATTACTGTGGAGCCAAAAACTTAGAGGAAATAGTTATTAGATTTCTTGTTAGCTACCATCCTCTTCTAAATTTTTCCTATATTCTTGCTTTCATAATAAATCTATTTACACACTGCCAGCATGCAGACTCTCAGCTTCTCTGTCTGAAATGGCAAACCCCCAAACTTCTGCCCCCAGAAAAGTGGTCCCAGAAGCCAGTCTGGTCTGTCCAGATTTCACTGGGATGCTGGCCCCATACGTCCTCGTATTTTACAAGATTCAGTGCCATCAATCAACTTTTCCAGTCTTCAGTAGCAAGTTTGTTTTAAACTCTGTAATTTACCAATATTAGAAGTTTGAGTTTCCTGGTGTTGTGTTTTTTCTTACTGGTATTTTTAATTGGTATTTTCAATGAACAGCTTCATCACAGGCAGCAATATTATACTTTAAAAAGGCTCTTTATTTCATCTATTGACTCGTGTATTCATGTACTCAAAGTTTAAATATTCCTTTGTTAGCTTTTTTTCTTACTGTCTCTCTTAATCAAATGTTTGGTTATTCTAGTTTGGGTTTTTTTTTTTCTTTTTCAATACAACTCCATTTGTAAGGGCAGATTTTCTTAAGAATAGAATGCTCTGGCTATTTCAAAATGGTTCCTTTTCCCCTCCCTCTGCCAGAAGCATTAGACTTCTCTCCAGTATTCACTGTGACAAACAGTTCAAGTTTCTGCAGGTAAAACTCGTAAGAGTGTGGGGACCTTCCTATAATCGGGTTCCCATGGAGTTTTAAACTATCAGAGTTCTACACACTGAGACTCCAGAAATTTCTCAATTCCAGTTCAGGTTTGCCTACCCAGATGCTGGTTCCCAAAAGGTTTTAGCTTGTGGGTTGCTACTCTAGTAAGTTGTGATTCTCTGCATTCACCTGTTGGTTTTTCCAATTTGTGGGGCAGTGGTTTGCTCTGTGACCTCACATCTCTGATGGATGCAAGAAGGGCTGTTTCTTTTCCAAGTTGGTTAGCTTTTTACTTGTTGTAAGGACTAAGTGGTGACTTCTAAACTTCTCACATGTCAGACCAGAAACCATAACTCTTGTCTTTTGATGTATGTGAATAAAAGTCCTTTGAATTGGCCTTTGAATATATTATATGTATATATATATATATATATATATATGTTTGAACATATATGAATTGTAAATATTTTCTCCCATTTCAGAGTCTATAATTTTATTTTTCTTAACAGAGCCTAAAAGAAAAAGTTTCTAAATTTAAGTACAACTTACATATTTTTCTTTAAAACCTCATTCTTATTTGCCTTATCTAAGAAAGTTCTGCCTATCACAGAGTCAAAAAGACTGTCTCCTGTGTTTTACTCTAAAAGCTTTAGGACTTTCGCTTTTATATTTAGGTCTTTGATCCATTTCAAGTTAATTTTTGTGTATGGTGAGATGTCAAAGTTTTCTTTTTATGTATGTGGATATCTAGTTCATACAATACCTTTGTTGGAAAGGTTTTCTTCACCCATTGAACTGCCTTAACATCTCTGATTGGCAGAGAGAATCAATTGATCTTATAAATATTTTATATTTGGATTCTCTATACTGTTTCATTAAGGGATATATTTATGCTTTGGCCAATACCACATTATATTGATTATTTCAGCTTTATAGAAAATTTTGAAATTTACAGAAAATTAGTGTATGTGCTCCACCTTCGTTCTTTTTAATTGCTTTGTCTATTCTAGGTCCTTTGCATTTCCATATATATTATAGAATCAGCTTGTCAATTTCCACAGAACGATGGTGGGGTTGGGATTGGGATTGTGTGGAGTGTTGATGTAGAGCTGACATCTTAGCAATATTGTGTCTTCCAATCCACGAAAGTGGGATATGTCTCCCTCTCGATCTTCTTTCATTTCTCTGAGCAATGTGAGTTTTCATTGTACAGGTCTTGCATGTATTCTGTTAAATTTATCTCTATTTCATGTTTTTGAAACAATGTATATGGAATTGTACATTTTAGTTCATTTTCCATTTGTTCATTGTTTATACATAGAAATCCATGGAATTTGGGTTCACATGCATTCATTAATTAGCTTTAGCAGACTTTGGGGGTAGATTGTTTAGGATTCTCCAATCACGTGGCCAAGTTGAATCTGATTAAAGACAGTTTTAATCTTCCTTTCCACTCACTGTGTGTTTCTTTTTCATGCCTTAATGCAGTTTCACTGTGTGTTTGTGTTTCTTTATCTTCCCTTACTGCAGTGGCAGGAGCATCCACTGCAGTGTTGAAGGGAAACATAACCTGTCAATACAAAACTTTTTTTCCATATAATAGCAAACGATGCATTTTGCTACTGCAAAATGTCTAGTCTATAGTCTTTAGATGTTCTTGTCTTTTTGTTACTGCTTGTTGTTAAAGGCATATTTCTTCAACTCCTTATACACTCTTTGTGGTCACTAATTATAAGATTAGAGCTGATGCATACACTAAAGAATTTAGGAGGGCAATATTTGAAGACAAATATTAACTAAAGGATGTTTGCTCTCCACTTCAAAAAATGGCAATATTAAGAAACTTAAAGGCTTCCATCTTCCCCAAAGAAGGTATTTTTCAAAAATTTTCTTCTAAAAGACAAGGTCTTCTTTTCCACCTCGTACTCACATATACAGGAAATAAAAAATATTTTTGAAAAAACTTCCACTAACCTGTAAAGTGCCACAATCACATTCTTCACCCAATTCCAACTTTCCATTGCCACACATCTTCCTTTGTTTGTGAACTGGCTCATCAGGAAGGATTTTACGAAGACATTCAAGGCCAGAATGTGCAGCAAAATATTTAAAGTCATCCAAGCTACAAGTGCTAAAATCCCTTATACCCCCAGATAGCCTAAAATATAAAAAAAAAGGGTATGACAAAAATTATTGCTGTATAACTCTACATTTCTCCTAATGTATGATGTTTTGAAGAGAGGTTTAAAGAGCATTATTCTCATGGATAACAATAGGCACACTTTTAAAAATATAAAAGTGTTTTTAAAATACTAACATTTTTAACACACTTTTTAAATTTCACCAAGAAAATTCTTATAATGAAAAAAAAATTCCAAAATCTTTTGCCATTCATCCTGTTTTAAAGAAGACCAATTATTTACCCATCCTAAAATCTTTATTAATTGTTTAAACATAGGAACTGTGTTACTCTTTATTTACCTTCTTAGTTGCCAAACAACTGAATTTAAAATTTTTGGCCTCAGTATTTAATATACTTTTTATTTATTTACTATCATTTTTGTATTTTTCTGTAAATACCAATATGAACATGTCTGTATTATCTTTAAAAGTATATTTTAGATCTTTTGCTCTCTGCAATTAGGCATTTTTCAAACAAGAATCTGTTGTTTGATTTATACCATGGGAGGGACAAGAGGAATGCCTGTCCTGACGGAGTGAGAAAGTTGTTAGTAGTTTGCTAATATATCAGCCTCCAACTAAAACACTAGAAAGAATACAATTTAAGAGTAAAGACTATAGGGTGGGATAGGGAGGGTGGGAGGGAGGGAGACGCAAGAGGGAAGGGATGTGGGAACAGATGTATATGTATGACTGATTCACTTTGTTATAAAGCAGAAACTAAAAAAAAAAAAAAAAAAAAAAAAGAGTAAAGACTATGCCCTAGACCACTAGCTGACAAACTTTCCTGTGAAGGGCCACACAGTAAATATTATAGGCTTATATGCAATATGCTCTGTTGCAGCTACTCAACTCTGCCACTGTAGTGCAAAAGCAGTCATGAAGAACACGTAAAACAGTAAGCCTATAAAATTAATTTACAAAACAGACAGGCAGCCAAATTTAGCCTATAGATCATTGTTGGCTGACCTCTGCCCTATACTAAAATCTACTCTGTATCAGTTCTAACAGTTAGAGCCTAAACTCAAGCCCTGACAACATCCCCAGAGGAAACCAAGTTTGGAAGTTCAGGCCTGCCATTTTAGAGGGGTTTGGAAATGCCTTGAGTTTTCTATAGACTCATGTTAACGAAGTATAAAACCAAGCACATAAAATTTAAAATGATTACCCAATAATTGAATTGCCTGGTAGAAAAAGAATCAATGCTTTTCAGAGGAAGGTAATGAGAATCTAGGCTTTCTATTGTACTATCAACAATATCCAATATGCTACTACTAATAATAATCATACAAAGAAATAAGAAAATGTAAACCATAGTCAATAAAAAAGCAGTCAATAGTAAGCAACACTGAGATGACCCAGGTGTTAGATTTGGCACACAAATACTTGAAAGGAACCATTATAAATATATTCAATTAATTAAAGAAAAATGTTAAAATAATTCAGAGAAATTACAGCCTTATAGAGTGAACACTCAAAAGAGAGTGCATATCATCTAATTTACATAATGTTCTAGAGCCAGTAAAACTAATTGTAGTGATAGAAATCAGATCAGCTGTTGACTGGGGCAGGGTGGAAGGTAAAAAGGACAGCCAAGGATCACAAAAGAACTTTCTGTGGAAATGGAAACGTTGCATAGCCTGAATGACACTGTGGTTCAGTAATTTGTATATATTTATCAAGAGTCATAAACTCGTACACTTAAAGTTTAAAGTGTATGAATTTTATTGTGGACAAACCATACCTCAAAAGTTGATTTTTTATAGTGTATACAAATACAACACTCAAAAAGATGATGAAAGAAAATTCCTCTGAGAAACAATTTCACACAGAGAAGAAGTAATTTAGTTATTATCTACTTTGTGCCTTCACAGATATTTGGGATAACATAGATTCAGTCATCACAGGACAAAATGAAATAATAAGAATACTGAGCTAAAAGGTCATTATTGGAAACATTTACTGAGCACTCTTCTAGGCAACTGGTGTGTAGTGAAATGCAGACCAAGTGCCTGCTAGGGGCAAAAAGTATGAACATCAGGAAATAGGTATATGAAATAAGTCAGATAGCTATTGGAATGATGAAGAAAAATCAAACAACACAATTTACAGGGAATAAAAGACACTGTTTTAGAAGAGAAGACATTTATTAAAAAAGAAAAAAACTATAGCTAAGATTGGGAACAAGGCAAGGGTACCCACTCTCACCAGATCAATTCACATTGGGCTGAATTTATTTCAAGTGCAATTAAGCAAGAAAAAGGAATTACACACAAATAGATGGAGAGGGAAACATAAAACTGTTCTTATTCATGGCCAAGATCTTGTTTATAGAAAATCTTAAGTAATCAACAAATAAAATCTCCTGGTATTTCTGTTGAGTTTAGGAAGTTTGCAGCACACAAAGTCAATATACAAAAATTATATTTCTATGTACTAGCAATGAGCACTCTGAAAATGAAATTAAGAACAGTTCTTTTCAAAATAGCAAAAAAGAATAAAATGTTTAAGAATAAATATAACAAAACAAGTACAAGACCTGTAAACTGTAAAATACCATACATTGCTGGGGAAAATTAAAGACCTAAATAAATGAAGACATATACCAGGTTCAAGAATCAAAAGACTCAGTATTGTTAAGATGGTAACTCTCCCAAAATTGACTATTTATAATACCCAAGATATGGAAGCAGCCCAAATGACCATCCACAGACAAATGAATAAAAAAGATATGGTATGGAATATTATTCAGCCATAAAAATGAATGAAATTCCTCCATTTGCAGCAACAAGGATGGATCTAGAGACTATCATACTAAGTGAAGTAAGTCAAACAGAGAAAGACAAATACTGTATGGTATTGGTCATACTAAGTGAAGTAAGTCAAATAGAGAAAGATAAATACCGTATGGTATCGCTTATATGTGGTAACTAAAAAATAATACAAAAGAACACATATGCAAAACAGAAGTAGACTCACAGATATAGAAAACAATCAAGGGGTTACCAAAGGGGAGAGGGAGGAGGGGAGGAGCAAGTTAGGAGTGGGGCATTAAGAGATATAAACTACTATGTATAAAATAGATAAACGGGCTTCCCTGGTGGTGCAGTGGTTGAGAGTCCGCCTGCTGATGCAGGGGACACGGGTTCGTGCCCCGGTCCAGGAAGATCCCACATGCCGCGGAGCGGCTGGTCTCGTGAGCCATGGCTGCTGGGCCTGTGCGTCCGGAGAATGTGCTCCGCAACGGGAGAGGCCACAACAGTGAGAGGCCCGCGTACCGCCAAAAAAATAAAAATAAAAATAAAAATAATAAAATAAAATAGATAAGCAACAAGGATACAGTATATATATAGCACAGGGAATTACAGCCATTATCTTGTAATAACTTATAATGGAGTATAATCTGTAAATATACTGAATCATTATGCTGTATACCTGGAACTAACATAACGTTGTAAATCAACCATACTTCAATTTTTAAAACTCTCAACAGGAGTTTTCATAAAAATTGGAAATTTGATAATAAAATATATATGAAACTACAAAGGACCTAGAATAACCAAAACAATTTGGGAAAAGATGAAAAAACTTGGGGATTTGTACTACCTGATTTCAAAATTGTTTGTAAAGTAGGGGGAAAGTATTATCAATGATACTAAAATTTTTAAAAAAGCCTTTTTCTTCAGTATTCTCTCTCTCAGTGGGACATAGTTTTACGTATTTGTGACTTGATGTCTTTCTAAATTAAAAAAAGATACATTTTTAACTTGAATTGTACCGTTCATCCTTATATTGTATAATGCCAGTATCAAGGCATTTAACTTTAAATAGAATCACTAAAATCACACAATTCATATGGCTTGTCCCCAGAGGGTACCTTCAATCTAGCCAGCAGAGAAAAATACAAGCCAGACTCTGGAAGGTAGGAAGGAGGAAGAGAATGTCCCCAGGCATGGAGAGGCCTGGGGGAGTGCTGGGTCTATTTTGGTGTGTGTTCCATCTGTACTTGAAAAGAATGTGCATCCTAGTGTAGGGTATAGTGTTCTATAATTGTCAATTAATTCAGTTTGGTTAACAGAAATATAAAGTCCCTGACCAAAAAAAAATTTTTAAGTATACTGTGTGTTTAATAAAGAAAATGATCTTACACAGCTTTTGGTGACATGGTGCAAACATCTCCTGAACAATGGCACATCTCAGTAGTATCATAACTCATTCCCATATTAAGGCCAAGCAACTGCACAATACTGACAGCATATGACTCCAAGGATAAACCCTCTGAATACTAAATATAAGGAAAATAAAAATAGTTAGCTAAGAATCTTATTCAGTTATAAAAAGTTACTTACTATAATCAAAAATTCGTACATAAAACTCATTTTTTTTAAACATCTTTATTGGAGTATAATTGCTTTACAGTGGTGTGTTAGTTTCTGCTTTATAACAAAGTGAATCAGTTATACATATACATATGTTCCCATATCTCTTTCCTCTTGCGTCTCCCTCCCTCCCACCCTCCCTATCCCATCCCTCTAGGTGGTCACAAAGCACCGAGCTGATCTCCCGGTGCTATGTGGCTGCTTCTCACAGGAATAAAGACACAGATCTACTAGAGAATGGACTTGAGGATATGGGAAGGGAGAAGGGTTAGCTGTGACAAAGTGAGAGAGTGGCATGGACATATATACACTACCAAACATAAAACTCATTTCTAAAATTCATTAATGCATCCAAGATACTTATGTAGACACAATTGTACTAGAGTTATGTAAGTATTATTAAACACGGATGGATGAGCAACACTACAGTTTAATTTCAAGATACTATTACATAATGACAATACCAGCTATCTTAGAAAATCTAATAGAGTTTAAACACCACACTGTATCGCTTCTTTGAATTATTTTAAACAAGATTCTTTTAATCTTTTAATAATCAATCCTACATTCTCTTTGTAGTATACAGTCTCTAAAATGGGTGCCAATGATCCCTGCCTCCTGCTATTTATGATCCTGTGTATCCTCACTCCATTGAGTGTAGGCTGGACTTACTGACTTGCTTCTAATTAACTGAATACAGCAGAAGTGATGGGTCATGATTTCCAAGATAAGTTATTAAAAGACTGTCTTCTTGGATTCTATGTCTCTCTCCCTCATTCGCTCTGGGGGAAGGTAGCTACTATGTCATGAAGCAGGCCTGGGGAGAGGTCCTCATGAGTGAGCTTGGAAACTCTTTCTGAGGTCTTCCAATAGTCACATGACTAAGCTTGGAAGCAAATCCCCTCTGTGTTGAACCTTGAGATAATTACAGCCCTAGCTGACATCTTATTTTCACCCACTAAGCTGCTTCTAGATTCCTGACCCACAGAACTGTGTTGTTTTCATGTGCTAAGGTTTGGTACAATCAGTTACATAGCAATAGATAATTAATACACCCTCAATAGGTATTGTTGTTTTCCTTTGAAACATTTCTAGTATCTGCACAGATGTTTATAGCAGCTTTATTCATAACTGCCAAAACCTGCAAGCATCCATGATGTCCTTCAGCAAGTGAACAGATGAACTGTGGCATGTTTCAGACAACAGAATATTATTCAGCACTAAAAAGAAATGAGTAACAAGGTCATGAAAAGACACGGAGGAAATATAAATGCAAGTTACTAAGCGAGAGAAGCCAGCCTGCAGAGACTATATACCGTTTGACTCCAACTATATGACATTCTGGAAAAAAAGTTATGGAGACAAAAGATCCACGGCTGCAGGTGGGGAGGGGAGAAATTAATTGGCAGAGAGCACAGAGGATTTTTAAGGCAGTGAAAATACTGTGTATGATACCATAATGATGGACACATATCATTATTTGACCAAATCCGTAGAAAGTACAACACCAAGATTGAACCCTAAGGCAAATTATGAACTTTGGGTGATTTTTAATGGGTCAATGTACGTTTATCAATTGCAGTAAGCATACCCCTCTGGTGAGTGACGGTGAAAACGAAGAAGGTTATGCATGTGTAGGGGCAAGGGATACATTGATAATCTATGCACCTTCTTCTCAATGGTGCTGTGAACCTAAAACTGCTCTAAAAATAGTTTGTTTTTGTTTTTGTTTTTTTGCGGTACGCGGGCCTCTCACTGCTGTGGCCTCTCCCGTTGCGGAGCACAGGCTCCGGACGCGCAGGCTCAGCGGCCATGGCTCACGGGCCCAGTCCCTCCGCGGCACGTGGGATCTTCCCGGACTGGGGCACGAGCCCGTGTCCCCTGCATCGGCAGGCGGACTCTCAACCACTGCGCCACCAGGGAAGCCCTAAAAATAGTATTTTTTAAAAAGGTGTTGGTACTTGATGGACCAAGAGCAAGACGGCATTGTGAGGGAGCGGCAAGTGAAGAACAGTTCAGAGGAGAAGATTAACTGACCCATGAAGACGTTTCTAAGTTTCCATCCCACATATTGCCCTGGGTTGCTTGTTGTTCAACCACAGCCACTAAGAGGTAGAAAACAACAATCAGCTGACGCATCAGACACTTCAGTCCACCTTCAGAGGGTAGAGAGTAATTCTGTTTACTGGAAGACTGCTTGAACTCAAGCAATCCCTCCTTCCTGCACCCCAGCTTTTGATCAAAAGCAGTTCTTAGGACCAAATAGAAGCCCTTGCCAGGACACACTTTATTCCCTTCATAGTTACAGACAATATTAGTAGTAACCAAGGAACACATTTCGTTTCTCAGAAGACACAATGCCACTCTACTGGAAAAGGCATTCAATATAACTTTCATTGTCCCCAACAGGTCCCAGATAGCTGGTTCAATTGAGAGACATAATGGTTTCCTTAAATAATTCCTTTTCAAATCCAATAAACGGACCCCTAAATGGGTGTCTATATTGGCCAAGCTATTAATGCCTCTTAATTCAAGGATGCTTGTCTGACACACACTTCACACAAACTTTAAAACATTTTTCCCTTTTCCTTCCCTATATTTAAAGGGGCTTATATCTGGCTTCCATGTATATAAAGACTCATTGTATGTGAGTCCCTTTAATTATGTCTCCCCTACTGTTGTAAATATTTTATCTTGCCCCATCCCATAAGGGTTGGAGACCAGATCCAGGTACATACCATCCTGAGGTCTATTGACCATAGATTTCCTCCTGGTCCAGGCAGCTGCTAATTTGACATGAGACCCATTTGAGCCTAAACTTCCACCACCGCAAAACAAACAAATGAAAAACAAAAACAAAAGCCTCTAAAGTGCAGCTGTACAACATTCTGTTGACTGTTCATCTCATTACCATTGGTTTGAGTGTTTTTATTGGTTTGCAATCTGGAGGCCCAAATCCTCCAAGTAAGCCATTATTTCAGCCAGACGTGGCAAATGCTGAGGCCCACATGCCACTGAGTTTGGATAACACAAACCTTACAACCAAAAGACTTCACCAGCTTGCCTGTCAACAACCAAACCAACAACTGAGGCAAAAGGCCCATACTGACTGGCCAAATTAGGGTGCCTGCCTACAGCAAAATTATGGAGCCCTAAACACAGGTATAAATATTTTAAATGGCAAACAACCTGACTTCCTATTAACCACATACACCAAAATCAGGTCATAAAATTAAAAACCTATTTATAACAGAACTCTTCTCATCACCTAATAGGGCAAAACCTTAGATTGTTGGACACTTTTAGATCCAGCCACACCTAATTGGGGCTGTGCCAGTCAGGCTCTGCACATATGTCAATATCACTTCTGCTCGCTGTGCACCCACAAGCCCCTTGAGTTACCAGATATTTATAAATTGAAGTCACAGGCCCAACATTGCCTTCAAATTACACAAGTACTTCAGCACCATTTTAATACCACAGAGCCACAAAAATAAAACCTGCATTCATTCAAATGGGTATCAGCTTAAAAAGGATATCTTAGCACTACACCCCAAACAACACTGCCCTAGCCCAGGAACTCATTGCTAGAGATGTTATTACCTCAGATGACACCACTCCAGCTTAAGACCTGTCTGCTGGAGATGACTCTGCATCCTGCACGGAGACAACTTCCCCTCAGACACTAAAACTTCCACCCCAGGCAGGCTCATGGACTGCCTCTCCCAAGGCACAAATTGCACACAAGAAATGTACTAGTTTTCTTACTTTGATATTAGGGTAACTGCTTATAGATTTTTAATGTAATTGATGTTCTAGAAAGGAGAGAAAATGGAATAATATAAAATGTGTAATTAAAACCACAGAAGGCAGAAAAAAAAAAGGAGAGGGGAAGATTTCAAGAAGAAACAAGAAACAAGGATAATGAATAGAAAATAGACAAAATTCAACATCCATTTATGATTTTTAAAAACTCTCGGTGTGGAGGAAACATACATCAACATAATAAAGGCCATATATGACAAGCCCACAGCTAACATCACACTCAATGGTAAAAAGCAGAAAAGTTATTCCTCTAACGTCAGGAATAAGACAAGAATCTGCACTATCACCACTTTTATACAACTCCTAGCCAGAGCAATTAGGCAAGAAAAAATAAAGAAAAGAGATCCAAACTGGGAAAAAAGAAGTAAAACTGTCACCATTGGCAGATAATATGATATTATACAGAGAAAAATCCTAAAACTACACAAACACACACACATACACACACACAAAAACCTGTTGTAACTAATATATGAATTCAATAGAGTTTCTAGACCCACAATCAATACAAAGAAGTCTGTTGTGTTTCTGTACATTAATAATGCACTATCAGTAAGAGAAACTAAGGAAGCACTCCCATGTACAATTGTATTAAAAAGAACAAAATACCAAGGAATAAATTTAACCAAGGATATAAAAAAATTGTACACTGAAAACTAGAAGATGGTGATGAAAGAAATTGCAGAAGACACAAATAAATAGAAAGATATTCCACACTCATGGACTGGAAGAATTAATATTGTTAAAATGTCCATTTTACCCATAGCCATCTACAGGTTCAGTGCACTCCCTTTCAAAACTCCAATGGCAATTTTCACAAAAATAATACAAACATCCTAAAATTTGAATGGAAGCACAAAGGACCCCAAATAGCTGAAGCAATCTTGAGAAAGAAGAGTAAAGCTGGAGGTATCATGCTCCCTGATTTCAAACTATACTACAAAGCTGTAATAATCAAAACAGTATTAAATTCTATAACTATTTATGGTGACAGATGTTACCTAGAATTTTTGTGGTGATCATTTTGCAATATATACAAATACCAAATCACTCTGTTGTATACCTGAAACTAATATAATGTATGTCGATTATACCTGAATTAAAAAAATTTTTTTTAAACAATATGGTACTGGCACAAAGGCAGACACATAGATCAATGGAACAAAATATAGAACCCAGAAATAAACCCACACTTATACGGTCAACTGATCCATGCCAAAGGAGGCAGTAATATAAAATGGGAAAAAGACAGTCTCTTCAATAAATGGTGGTGGGAAAAACTGGACAGCCACATGCAAAAGAATGAAACTGGACCACTATCTCACACCATACACAATAATTAACTCAAAATGTATTAGAGACTTGAATGCAAGACCTGAAACCATAAAACTCCTAGAAGAAAACATAGGCAATAAGCTCCTTAATATCAATCTTGGTGATGAATTTTTAGATCTGACTCCAAAGCAAAGTCAACAGAAGCAAAAATAAACGAGTGGGGCTACAGCACACTAAAATGCTTCTGCACAGCAAAGGAAACCATCAACAAAATGAAAAGGCAGGCTACTAAGTGGGAGAAAATATTTACAAATCATATCTCTGAAAAGGGGTTAATATGCAAAATACAATACTCATACAACTCAATAGCAAAAAAAAATCAGATTAAAAAATGGGCAGATTATCTGAATAAACATTTTTCCAAAGCAAACATATAGATGGCCAACAGCTACATGGAAAGATGCTCAACATCTGGGTATATTCCCAAAGGAAATGAAATGAGTATCTTGAAAAGATATCTGCACTCCCATGTTCACTGCAGCATTATTCAAAACAGCCAATATATGGAAACAACCTAAATGTTCAATCAAGCATAAAGAGAAAAAAGACCAAAAAAAAAAGAAGGAAATCCTGTCCTTTGAGACAGCATGGATGAACCTGGAAGACATTATTCTTAGTGAAATAAGCCAGATACAGAAAGATAAATATGTATGATCTCATTTATATGTTGAAACTAAAAAAGGCAAATTCATAGAACCAGAGACTAGAGCGGTCGTTGTCAGTGACCAGAGGATGGGTCAAAGGGTACAAACTTTCATCTTTATAAGATGAATAAGTTTGGGGACATAATATACAGCAATGTGCTTATAATTAATAATACTTATTGTATACTTGAAATTTGGTAAGTGAGTAAATCTTAAGTTTCTCACCAAAAAACAAATGAAAAACTGGTATCTATGTGAGTTGATGTGTGTGTTAACTTGATTGTGGTAATCATTTCAAAACGTATACAAAGATTAAATCTTCACATTTTACATCTTGATAAAAATCATGTCATACAACCTAAATATATATAATTTTTATTTTTCAGTAAAGCTTGAAAGTAAGATAAAATAAAGCTTGTACATAAAATAAATGGAAGACAAAGCAGATTAAAAATGAAAAATTTCACAAAAGCATTGGAATTTATAAACAAAATAAATTAAAAACTGTAGAACTGGAATAAAAGGAATATTTGAAATAGCAGAATAGAGTATTACTGAACAGAATTAAAGATCATAGAAAATACTCAAACTGAAGAACAAAACAAACTGAACAAAAAAAGAATTAAAAAAAAAAAGAACAACAGTGACATATGGTGCATCTTTTAAAGGACTAATATATGTTAATTAGAGTCTAACAAGAAAAGGTGAAAGATAATGGGACAAAAATAATATCTGAATTATAATGGTTGAGAATTTTCCAACGCTAATAAAAGACATCAGGCAATATTTTCAAGAAACCCTACTAACACTAAAGGAGAAATACAAAGAAAAATGAGTCTAGGTCCACGATGTCTCTGCAAAAACTGTCTTATTTCCAGCTCATCCTTGTTCTAGGATGTAGTTCTTCTAATTCTCAGTGAAAAGTGTCACAATGATACTTAACATTGACTGGCCTTGATCTCCCACTTTTTGCTCCTCTCGACCTTGAGTCTGTCAAAAATAACCTTGGTTTAGTGACCTCAATCATCTGGTTGAAACAAACAAAAATTCCCTGATGGAAGGTAAGAGCAACTAGACTCTAAATTATTTACATGAATAATTTTTAAATGGCCAAAATGCAATTACAAATAACCATAACCAAAAGGAAAAAAATACAGCATGAATGAGAATTAACAGGAGTGCCAGAGAGCAGAAAACCAACAGGGGCTCCACGTATTTAAACTATCAGATACATTATTTAATTTAACTATGCAGTATAAAAAGGCAAAATACAGTATAGCCCATGCCATGGTCTGTTGTAAAAGTAAAACATAAGTATATGCCTATATTTCCATAAGAAACATCGGAGAAATTTCATAAGAATCTGATGAAATGGGATGATGAATGATTATATGAGAGAATAAAACTTTTCAGATTATACCTTTTCATTAATTTATTTTTAGATTTACATAATTGTGGTAGTTTTTATACTGGGCTCTTTATTGTTTTATTCCTCCCTTTTAATTATTCAAGTAATGCAAGAATAGACACTTTATATAAAAAAATAAAACAAATTCCAGCAATAGGAAAAAAGCAAAGGTCCTGAATTCTTTTATCTTCTTAATTACTTCCCCAGAACTACCACTGCAGTTTCTCTAGACCTTTTCCCTTACTTTTTTTTTTTCTAACTTTTAATTTTATATTGAAGTATAGCTGATTAACAATGCTGTAACAGTTTCAGGTGCACAGCAAAGTGACTCAGCCATACATATACATGTATTCATTCTCCCTCAAACTCCCCTCCCATCCAGGCTGCCACATAACATTGAGCAGAGTTCCCTGTGCTATACAGTAGGTCCTTGTTGGTTATCCATTTTAAATATGACAGTGTGTACATGTCAATCCCAAACTCCCTAACCATCCCTCCCCCACAGCCTTCCCCCCGGTAACTGTAAGTTCTTTCTCTAAATCTGTGAGTCTGTTTTTGCTTTCTAAATAAGTTCATTTGTATAGTTTCTTTTTAGATTCCACATATAAGGTATCCCAGAATAATGGAAATAAAAACAAAATTTTTTAAATGGGATCTAATTAAACTCAAAAGCTTTTGCACGGCAAAGAAAACCATAAACAAAACAAAAAGATAACCCACAGATAGGGAGAAAATATTTGCAAATGATGTGACCAACAAGGGATTAGTCTCCAAAATTTACAAACAGCTCACAAGGCTTAATATAATCAAAACAAACAACCCAATCAAAAAATGGGCAGAAGACCTAAATAGACATTTCTCCAAAGAAAACATACAGATGGCCAAGAGGCACATGAAAAGATGCTCAACATCACTAATCATTAGAGAAATGCAAATCAAAACTACAATGAGCTATCACCTCACACCAGTCAGAATGGCCATCATCAAAGAATCTACAAACAATAAATGCTGGAGAGGGTATGGAGAAAAGGGAACCCTCCTACAGTGTTGGTGGGAATGTAAATTGATACAGCCACTATGGAAAACAGTATGGAGGTTCCTTAAAAAAACTAAAAATAGAACTACCATACAACCCAGCAATCCCAGTACTGGGCATATACCCTGAGAAAACGATAATTCAAAAAGAGTCATGTACCACAATGTCCATTGCAGCTCTTTTTACAGTAGCCAAGACATGGAAGCAACCTAAGTGTCCATTGACAGATGAATGGATAAAGAAGATGTGGCATATATATACAATGGAATATTACTCAGCCATAAATGGAAACGAAATTGAGTTATTTGTAGTGAGGTGGATGGACCCAGAGTGGGTCATACAGAGTGAAGTAAGTCAGAAAGAGAAAAACAAATACCATATGCTAACATATATATATGGAATCTAAAGGAAAAAAAATGGTTCTGAAGAACCTATGGGCAGGACAGGAATAAAGATGCAGACGTAGAGAATGGACTTGAGGACATGGGGAGGGGGAAGGGTAAGCTGGGACGAAGTGAGAAAGTGGCATGGACTTATAACTACTACAAAATGTAAAATAGCTAGCTAGTGGGAAGCAGCTGCATAGCACAGGGAGATCTGCTCAATGCTTTGTGACCACCTGGAGGGGTCGGATAGGGAGGGTGGGAGCAAGACACAAGAGGGAGGAGATATGGAGATGTATGTATATGTATAGCTGATTGTTATAAAGCAGAAACTAACACACCATTGTAAAGCTATTATACTTCAATAAAGATGTTAAAAGAAAAAGAATGAGTGGTGCATATACTTAATTTTAAGGTTACATAAACATGGACTACTAGCATATAAATGTTATATACTCCAAAAAAGAAGAAATAACAAAACCACAACCCAAGTGACAGAGACAGAAGGAAGAATGGAGGGAAAGAATATAAAGTTACCAAATAGAAAGGTATAAGCTTACATTAAAAAGAGGACCAATACTTTTATATGAAAGGTATTCACCAAACTAAAAACCTTCCTGAAATCCAGTGAATCATTTTCAATGTATAAATAAAAGAAAAAAGAATACAGACATGAAATAAATATAATACACAAAGTAAAAACAAAATATATGACAGAAATAAAGCCAAACATGTTTTTTAAAACCAGTTTTCAAAAATAAGATTTTTAGGTACTCGCAAAACAAAATACGGCTCTCTAGTTTTTACAAGACACACCTTACATAAAAACTTTTCAAAAAAGCGAAAGACAAAGGGATGAACAAAGACAAATAATAACATATTCACAATCTTGATATCTGTCAAGAATGTAATAAGAGGACAATTTTGTCTCTACCTCAGAAATTAAGTGTAATATTCAGTCACAATGTAATTTCTTGTGTCCTAGATTCTTTTTGCTAATATCTTATTTAGTATATTTGCATTAGGCACATAAATGTGATTCATTGGTTCAAAGTTTATAATGGTTAAGTATTAGTTATATTCACTTGATAAAAATGAATTTATATTTTTTTCCTTTCTTTTCTATGCTGTTGATAGAATCATCTGTGAAAGCAATTATCTACTTCTGAGAAACTGGTCCATTTAAACTTTCTACTTCTGTTTGAGTCCTTTTTTTTATGTTCAAACGTTTCATATCTATGTGCATAGAAATGTGTCTTGTAGAGCAGGATATTTTAAATTATCTGTTTTAATGATTATTCTACACCGTGTAGTCTCTTATGTACTTTGTTGTTTTCTGATTAGGTTATCCTTATAAGTTGCATATTTTATTCATTTTATGAGAAAAAAAACTTTAAAATGTGGTGATGAGTCCTACAGTATTGTTTCTTTAATCATTTATTCCAAACTTCATCGTTTTAGTTTTCTCTTGACTTCTTTCATTTAAAAAATTTTTGGCATTTGATGCTTAAATCATTTATATTCATACCTTTGTATTTATTCAAGGCTGTGAATATTCTTTTCAGCATTGCTTAGTTTGGGTCCCATAGATTCTGACTTACGGAATTTCTCTTAATAACATTTTCAATCATGGTTTGGGTTCCAAGCACTATAATAATGTGAAAAACAATTGAAAACCTTCTTGCTTCTAAGCCCAGTCTTCCCTGTCCTGGAAACAGCTGTATCCAAAGGTGAAACAAATGCCCAAATGCCTTCAGGTTAAGGCATAAACACTGAGAAGATCTAAGACATTAGTTCCTCAGGAAAATCACTTGGACACCATGGGAATCTGAATGGTTTTTCTAAGGAGAAGGGTGCTTAATCTTATTAAAGCTTAGCCTAACCAAGGTCAACTTGATATTTAGTAAAATGTGAAACAAAATTTGAACCTCATCTTAGCTTCCAGAAGAAAGAAAAAAGTGGCACTTTTGGAGAATCCAAAATAGACAGACTAAAAAACTATATAAAAATCTTCACTGTTATTCTTTATACAATGTTCAATTCACAATAAAAAAAAAGTTATGATCTATATTTCTGTTTTTGTGCCAGTACCATACTATATTGATTATTGTAGCTTTGTGTACAGTCTGAAGTCAGGGACCTGGATTCCACCAGCTCCATTTAACTTTCTCAAGATTTCTATGGCTATTTGGGGTCTTCTGTGTTTCTATACACATTTTATTTTTTTTTGTTCTAGATCTGCCAAAACTACCATTGGTAGTTTGATAGGGATTGCATTGAATCTATAGATTGCCTTGGGTAGTGTAGTCATTTTGACAATATTGATTCTTCCAATCCAAGAACACGTTATATCTTTCCCTCAGTTTGTGTCATCTTTAATTACTTTCATCAGCATATTATAGTTTTCAAAGTACAGGTTTTTGTCCCCTTAATTAAGTTTATTCCTAGGTACTTTGTTCTTTTTGATGTGATGGAAAATGGGATTGTTTCCTTAATTTCCCTTTCTTATCTTTTAGTGTATAAAAATACAACAGATTTCTGTGTATTAATTTTCTAACCTGCAACTTTACCAAATTCATTGATGAGCTCTAGTAGTTTTGTGGTAGCATCATTAGGACTTTTTTATGTATAGTATTATGATATCTGCCAAGAGTGACAGTTTTGCTTCTTCTTTTCCAGTTTGGATTCCTCTTATTCCTTTTTCTTCTGACTGCTGTCGTTAGGACTTCCAAAACTATGTTGAATAAAAGTGGTGAGGACGGACATCCTTGTCTTGTTCCTGATCTTAGAGGAAATGCTTTCAGCTTTTCACCGTTTAGTATAATGTTAGCTGTAAGCTTGTCATATATGGTCTTTATTATGTTGAGGTATGCTCCCTCTATGCTCACTTCCTGGAGAGTTTTTATCATAAATGGGTGTTGAATTTTCTCAAAAGCTTTTTCTGCATCTATTAGATGATCATATGATTTTTACTCTTCACTTTGTTAATGTGTTGTACCATATTGATTGATTTGCAGATATTAAAAAATCCTTGCATCCCTGGGATAAATCCCACTTGATCAAGGTGTTAATGTGTTTTGTTGTGTAGTTGGATTTTAATGTGTTGTTGGATTTGGTATGCTAGTATTTTGTTGAGGACTTTTGCATCTATGCTCATCAGTGATGTTGTCCTGTAATTTTCTTTTTTTTGTGGTATCTTTGTCTGGTTTTGGTATCGAGGTGATGGTGGCCTCGTAGAATGAGCTTGGGAATGTTTCTTCCTATGCAATTTGCTGGAAGAGTTTCAGGAGGATAGGTGTTAACTCTTCTCTAAATGTTTGATAGAAATTGCCTGTGAAGCCATCTAGCCCTGGATTTTTGTTTGTAAACAGCATATGTAGAGAGAAACCCATACAAGAAAAAGAATGAAAAAATTTGGACACAAAGTGACCTGCAAGATAATAGAAAGTAGTTTAACTGAGGTGTAATCATATCCTAGAAGAAGAGCGATCAGAGCAGAAAAAAACATTTGAAGACATAATAGTTCCAAATTTTCCACATCTGATGAAAAAAATTTACTCACTGATCCAAGAAGTTCAACAGACAGGATAAAACTGGAGGAAAATGGATGTAGGAATAATATTACCATACTGCTGAATATTCAAAGAAAAATATTTCTAAAAGAAGCGAGAAGAAAAAAAGGCATATTTATACAAGAGCAGGATGATTATTTTCTCACCAGAAACAATGCAAACCAGAAGACAGTAAAGTGGCATTTGTACTAAAAGAAATATTTTGGTAGTCTAGGGTTCTATAGTCCAGTGAAAATAATCTGAAAAATAAAGTAAAATAAAGACATTGTCAAATAAATGAAAGCTGAGAGAATTCAATGTCTGTAGATTTAACACTACAAAAAAAAATCATTAAGTAAATTCCTCAGAATGAAGGGACGTGATTCCAGATGGAAATCTGGATCTGCACAAAGATTGCAAAATGCTACAAATGGCAAATGAGTAAAAGAAATATATAATACTATTATTTCTTTTCCTAATTCCTTCAAAAAGCATTTGACAATTTAAAGGGGAAAAAGCATAATTGTATGACAGGGATTATTGTATATGTAGTAGTAAATATATGGAAATTTAACAAAAAAAGGAAAGGTGTAAAATGGAATTATAGTACTGTAGAACCCTTACATATAGTGACATAACAGCACATCCAGTAGACAGTCATATGGTAAAGACATCTATTTTACTAGGACTAAAAGGGAGAAGGTAGGAAAGGAAGATCAAAGGAGAAAAGCAGAAGCAACAAATGGGACACAAATAACAAGATGGTAGCCCTATGCCCAAACTTAATAATTATATCAAATGTGAATGGGCTAAACATTCCAACTGAAAGCAAAGGTTGTGAAGATGGATTCAACAAAACAAATGTAACAATAAAAACAGATGCACTGATTATAGAAGAGGCACTCTAAGTATAAAGTGGTAAATGGTAGTGGTAGTTAGAAGTAAAAAGGTGGAAAATATTTATATACCATGCAAGCATCATAAAGTTGATGATGCTGTACTGATGTTACATTTCACAATGAAAAAAAAGAGTCAATGTATCAAGAATATGTAGCCATCCTAAATGTTCATACACTTAAAATTAAAGCTTCCAAGTATGAATCAGAAAATGACAGAACTAATTGGAAAAACAGGTAAATCCACATTTATTAGAGCCTTTAACACTAATATCTCACTAGTTGAGAGAACAAGTTGACAAAAGTCAGAAACACTGTCAACCAACTAGACATAGTAAATATTTCTAGAATACTATACCTAACAACTGCAGGATGAATACACATTTTTCTCAAGCACAGTTGAAAAAATAGGCCAACATACACTATATGCTAGGGCATAAAGCAAGTCTGAATAAATGAAAAAGGATTAAAATAGTACAAAGTATATTCTCTGACAAGTAATTTAAAGTATGAAATGTCAGCAAAAAGATAATGCACAAATATTTAGAAATTTAGCAACACACATGTAAATCTCATAAGACAAATGAAAAATGAAAGGGAAATAAGAAAATACTTTGAACAATTAGAAAGCATCAAAATATCTAGAATACAGCTAATTTTACACAAAAAAGAATTCATAGCTTTAACTCTCTATAGTTTCTAAAGATTTAAAATAAATCTATAATCTAAATTTGTTTTTAAAAGCCAGGACAAAAAACATTATAAATCCAAACAAATTAGAAGAAAGAAATTAATAAAGAGAAAGAGTCAATTAAGTAGAAAACAAACATCAGAGAGAATCAACAAAGTCATAATTTTGTCCTTTGAAAAAATTAAAGAGTTGATAAACCTCCAGGAAACCAATCTAAAAGTAGGATGAGGAAGAGGAGAAATATCACTACAGATCCGACCACAGAATAAGAGAATACTACGAGCAATGTATACCGATCAAGTTGATTACACAGATGAAATAGACACATTCCTTGAAAAACATAACTCACGAGTGCTTACACAGGAATATATAAACAAATTGAATATACCCATAACCATGCAATACATTGATTTCTAAATTAAAAAATTTCCCACAAAGAAAGCTTCTTCCCTACACTGTTTCACTGGTGAGTTCAGGAGCAAGACAAGGATGTCCCTTCTCATCATTTCTATTAAACACTGCCCTGGAAGTCCAAGCAAGGTAAATAAAGAATGCGAAAGAAGCAGTAAAACTGTTCACAGACATGAAGGCGTTTAATGAAAACCTAAAGGAATATGCCCCCCAAAAAGATAGTGATGTCATCAAAATGGAGACATCCCTGACTTCAGTCCCCCTCACAAGAAGACCAACTAACAACTATCCTTAAATAAGACACCACTGTGAAAATCCCAGAACCTGGGGGTGAGGCTGAAGCATGTCCCTGGAGCACAGACTAAGAAAGACCACATTAGAAGGGTAAGAGGAGCATGAGAAAGTAAAGAGGAATGGCTCCACTCTGACTACATTGCCTTCCCCAGGCACTGCACCAAGAGGGCCCCCCAGACCTACAAATCCTCCAATGAGGAAATGAGAGCCCAAGCTGGAGATCCAGCTCCCACAGCATTGTGGCACACTTCCTAGGAGGCTCAATGAGGTCTAACCTCACAGGATCACTGGGGGAATCTGTGGGGCTTGACCACTGGTAATCAGCTAGAGATGGGAGAAGAGGGGGGACAGGTTTATAGCAACCAGTGCACAGAACTTGGCAGATCACAGTTCTGCTTGCAGCAGTGCCTGAGCAGAGATCCCAGCCAGTGGCTCTGACCATCTTTAGAGCTGAGCCAGTGGCCCTGTCTAGCCAGGGAGCTTGGTTGGTGGTTCTGCCTAATTTGAGTCCCCAGGCAATAAGCCAAACCATACCAGCCCTGGACCCCATCCTATAGCCATGCTTGAGCAGAGAGCCAAGTCAGCAGTCCTACCAACAGTTAAGTATAGCCTATGGCCCTGCATAATAAGAGAGCCTGAACAATGACCAAAGATATCCTTGAAACCCAGCCCATGGTATCAGCTAGCAGCAAAGCGGAGCCTAATGGCCAGCTCCAACCTATCGCCTTGCCTGACTGCTGAACAAAGCCTGCAGATTCAACCAGGCAGGGAGCCTAGCCAGTGACCCTGCCCAATTGTGGAACATAGCCTACAGGCCCACCCAATAAAGAAGCCTGGACAATGACCCTGCTCTGATGCACACTGCAGTCTCTAGAGGCTGCACTCTGGAAGCCCCTCCTGACAAGAGTGCCTGCCCAGGGACCTTGTCCAACAGCACAGCACAGCCAGAGACCTACCTGATCATGAGGTCTAACCTGGGGCCCTGCAAACTTGGGGGTATAGCTTGGGCCTCACCTAATTTCAGAGAACAGCCTAAGGCCTTGTCAACCACAAAGCCCTGCCTAAAGCTCTACAAAGTACTGCCACTGGCACTATCCAATCACTGAGCAGACACAACTCACCAGACCAGGAATGACTGTGGAGCCCAGCCATGGCCCTATCCAATGGCAGAGTCCAAACAGTGGCACCACCTTAAAAGGACCTCTATGACCTCTACTATGACCTTGTCTGACCAGATGTGATTGTAGAGCACAGTTAGTGAAGGCCCCACCTGACCATGCAGCAGAGCCAGCAGCCCAACCTAATCAGAGAGCACACCCAGTAGACCTGCTTGAATGCAGAGCCCAGCCAGCAGGCTCACTCAGCCACAATGTCTAGCCAGTGACAAGTCTGCTGACCACAGAGCACAAGTAGTGGCCTCACCCAAACAGACCCCAGTAGCAAGCCCCACATGTCCATGACACTACCAGCTGACCCATACGATAACCCATGTGGTGAAGGTCTATGCCTGCTGAAGTGAATCTGTAAAGTGTGGAAGAGGAGAACGCTTGCTAAAGTGCACAAATACCAATGCAAGGAATCAAGGATCGTGAAGAATCAGGAAAACATGACACCACAAAGGAAACTAATAAAGCTCCGATAATTGAACCTAGTGAAATGGAGATGGATAAATTGTCTGAAAGAACTTAGAATAATCCTCTAAGAATTTCAGTGAACTATAAGAACTAACAGACAACTACACAAAATTAGGAAAACAATGCATGAACAACATAAGCAGTTCAACAAAGACATAAAAACCATCCAAAAATAATCAAAGAGAAATCCTAGAGTTGAAGTATATGATGACAGAAATGAAGAATTCAACAAAGAGCTTTAACATCAGACTAAACTAAGCAGAGAAAAGAATCAAAGAACTGGAGGATAGGTCATCTGAAATTATCTGGTCAGAGGAGCAAAAGGAGAAAAGAATGAAAAAGGATGAAGAAAGCCTACAGGTTATATGGGACATGATCAAAATAAATAATATATGTATTATGGGAATCCAGGGATAGAAGTCTATTTAAAGCAATAATGGCTAAAAACTCCCCAAACATTGGGAGAGAAACAGACATCTAGATTCACGAGGCCCAAAAGAACCAAATATATTGAATCCAAAAAGGGTTACACCAAGACACATCATGATAAAATTGTCAAAAGAAAGCAGCAAATGAAAAGCAACTTGTCACATACAAAGGGAATCTCCATAACTGGATTTCTCAGCAAAAACTTTGTAAGTCCACAGAGAGTGGGATGATATATTCAAAACACTGAAAGAAAAGATGACTGTTAACCAAGATACTACACCAGCCAAAGCTGTCCTTAAGAAATGTCCTTAAGAAATTAAAGATTTTCTCAAAAACCAAAGCTGAGGGAGTTCTTCACCACTAGACCTGTCTCACAAGAAATGCAAAGAGGAATTCTTCAAGCAGAAATAAAAGGATGCTAAGTAACATCATAAAAACATACAAATGTGTAAAACTCAGTGGTAATGGTAAATATAGTCAAAGTATTCTCTGATATGGTAATGGAAATACATAATTCACTTACAACTCTCGTTTAAAAGTTTACAAACATGTTAAAAATAACCATAACAATTTGTTATTGTATACACAATATAAAAAAGATGTAAATTTTAACACCAATAACTTAAAATGCGATTGCGGGGAAGTAAAAGAATAAAGTTTCTGCTTGCTATTAAAGTTAAGTTGTTTTCAGCTGAATATAAGATGCTATCAATGTATTTTATGTAAGCCTCATGGTAACCAAAAAGGGAAAATCTGTAGTAGGTACACAAAATATTATGAAAAAGAGGTCAAGCCATACCACTACAAAAACTCATCAACTCACAAGGAAGACAGCAAGAGCAGAAACAAGAAATAGGCAAAACAGTCAGAAAATAATTAACAAAATGGCAATAGTAAGTTCTTACCAATCAATAATTACTTTAAGCATAAACTGATTAAATTCTCCAATCAAAAGACACATAATGGCTAAATGGATTTTTGAAAATCCAATGATATGCTGCCCACAAGAAACTCACTTAGCTTTAAGAATATACATAAAGTGAAGAGATGGAAAAAATATTCAAGGAAATGGTAAGCAGAAGAATGGAGGGAGAGCTATACTTATAATACATAAAATAGACCTTAAGCTAAATATGGCCAAAATAGACAAAGAAGGCCATTATATAATGGTAAAGGTATCAATTCATCAAGGAGATTTAAAAATTGTAATTATTTATGCACCCAATATCATAGCACCTAAATATATTAAGCAAATACAAAAAACTAAAAGGGGTAACAAACAGCAATACAGTAATTGTCAGGGATTTTAATACTTCACTTTCTATGGTAGACAGATCATCCAGACAGAAAATCATGAAGGAAACAGTGGGCTGGAACAACACTATACACCACATCGACCTAAGAGACATATATATGGAACATTCCATCTGGCAGCAGAATGCACATTCTTCTCAATTGCACAGAGAATATTTTCTAGATTAGATCATATGTTAGGCCACAAAACAAGACTCAGCAAATAACAAGAGTATCAAAATTATATCAAGTATCTTTTACGAACACAATGGAAATGAACTAGAAATTAATAGCATGAGGAAAGCTTCAAAATTTACAAATACATGGAAACTGAGCAACACACTCCAAATAACAAATTGATTAAAAAAAAAAAAAGGAAAGGAGAAATTTGTTTTACATCTTGAGACAAATGTAAGTGGAAAGACAACATATCAACACTTAAGGGATGCAGCAAAAGCAATTATAGGAGGGACGTTAATAGCAATAAATGCATACATCAAGAAAAAATAAAGATCTCTAGAGAGTCAAGATGGTAGAGGAGCAGGAGGATGTGGAGTTCATCTCTCCCCGCAAATGCGTCAAGAATACATCTACAAATGGAACAATTCTCACAGAGCACTGGCTGCACACTAGCAGAGGACCTCGGATACCTAAAAAGACAAGAAAGATCCCCGTGTAACCAGGTAGGACGAAAGAAGGAAGGGAAAAGGAAGAGGAGAGGAAGCAGGGTGGGACCTGAACCCCGGTGAGGGGAGCTGAAGGAGAGGAGAGGTTCGCACATCCAAGGGAAGCCCCTCAGCAGGGACATCATTGGGACAGAAGGGGAGCTTCGGGGGCTACTGGCGGAGAGCGCAGCAACCAGTGTGTGGCAGGCAGGACAGTGTGAGACCTGCACAGATGGTCCATGCCACAGCCTGCACATGCCAGCCTGAGACACGTGTCCGCTGGTGCAGATGGGGGCTAGGTGCTGGAATACAGGGTTTGGAGAGCAGACCGGGGGAGGGCACTGCTCCGGCTGTGAGTAAATAGCCTGAGCCGTGGGAGTGAGGAAGTCTGCAACCAGTAATTCTTGTGGAGAAAACACCAATGGCCATGGAAGCAAAGCGCCATTGTTGAGTGACTCACAAGGGGCTGGGCCGCCATTGCAGCCTCACTACCCACGTGCTGGCCCTGACTCCCCAGGCACTAGGAAGGGCCCCTGCCGGGGCCAGCTCTCTCACACCTGCGGCCGCTGGCTCCCCCGCACATCCCATCGCCACTGGCCCCGTCCCTGCAGGGACCCCACAAGGGCTCCTGCGACCCCAGCCGCTGCCGCCTCCATGCCCCCTTCTCACTGGGGTGAACTCGTGTGCTCCAGGGCAGCCTCAGGAGCAGACCCCTGTGGGGAGCCCACACACAGAGGTGGGGCTGAAACCACAGCTGTGCCCCAGGGGTTGTGCAACTAAGGAAGAAAAGCTGAGATCTCTCCTTGCAGCTGAGCAAACTGCAAATTGACTCTCCTGTGACCAGCTTTGCAAACTCAGTACCTACACAACATCTGAATGGATGAGTGCTCCTGCAGCCAAGACGGGTCTAGCTTTAGCAGCTGTAGGAGTTGTGGGCACGTACACATGGGGGCTTAGGGCAGGCCAGAATCTGAGCTGTCCCCGTAGCACCCACAGCAGGTCCAGATCCATGATTACTGCAGTCCTGGGGCCTGACTTCAGTGGATCTACTCTGGTGGCCTGGTGAAAACAATGTCCGAGAGACACCAGGGCCAACTGCTGGCACGCCCACAGTTAAGGTGGGGCTGAGAGCAGTGCCAACAACAATGTAACTTGTAAGCTCGCACAGCGGGTGAAAGGTGACACAACAGATCACACCCACAGGTGAACAGTCCCAGAAGAGGAATACTCAGTGGCTGACCTCCCAGCAGGAGTGCTCCAAACCTGCCTACCTCACATCACGGATCAGAAACACAGCTAAGAAGCAGATCTGGGGGTCTCTACTCCAACAGCTAGGGATCAGAACCTGCCCCTGACAGGGCAGTGACAACCACAGAGCAAAGGGGAGGCCCTGTGCAATATCCAGTGCAGGCTCTGGTCACCACAACACCAGTCACACCTCCTGTAAAGGGGAACATGGTCAGCATACACTGAGGAAAGAGATGGAAGACATCTATATGAAAAACAACCCTCGCACCAAAAAATATTAAATCCACACAGGCTACACAGGGACGTTCCCGTGTAAAATAGCCCTCCAACACAGTCTGAAGGTCTGGCATCGGGTAGAAGAACCACCAGAGCCTTTAGCCTTAAAGGCCAGCAGGGCTTGAGTGCAGGAGCCCCACAGGGCTGGGGGAAAGAGAGACTCCACTCTTGGAGGGGGCACACAAGGTCTCAAGTGCACTGGGACCCAGCACAAAGCAGTACCTCCATAGGAATCTGGGCTACATCTACCTAGGGGTCTTGGAGGGTCTCCTAGGGAGGCAAGGTCGACTATAGTTCACTGTGAGGGCAAGGACACTGGTAGTGGAAGCCCCAGGGAATACTGACTGGAGTGAGCTCTCTCGGAAGTGCACATTTCAGCAACAAGACCCAGCCCCATCCAACAAATTGCAGGCTCCAGTGCTGGAAAGCCTCAGGCCAAACAACTATCAAGATAGGAACACAGCTCCACCCATCAGAAGACAGGCTGCCTAAAGTTGTACTGAGCTCACAGCCACCTCAAAACACACCCCTTAACATGGCCCTGCCCATCAGAGAAACAAGACCCAGCTCCACCCACCAGGGGGCAGGCAACAGTCCCTCCCACCAGGAAGCCTGCAAAAGCCCCTGGACCAATCTCACCCAACAGGGGGCAGACACCAGAAGCAAGAGAAACTAGGGTCCTGCAGCCTGTGGAAAGGAGACCACAGAGAAACTTAGACAAATTACCAGTGGCATTTTTCACAGAACTAGAACAAGAAATTTTACAATTTGTATGGAAACACAAAAGACCCTGAATAGCCAAAGCAATCTTGACAAAGAAAAATGGAGCTGGAGGAATCAGCCTCCCTGACTTCAGACTATACAAAAAAAGCTAGAGTAATGATACTGCTACAAGAACAGAAATATAGATCAATGGAACCAGACAGAAAGTCCACAGATAAACCCATGCACCTATGGTCACCTAACCTATGACAAAGGAGGCAAAAATATACAATGGAGAAAAGACAGTCTCTTCAATAAGTGGTGCTGGGAAAACTGGACAGCTACATGTAAAACAATGAAATTAGAACACTCCCTAACATCATACACAAAAATAAAATGGATTAAAGACCTAAATGTAAGAACAAATACTATAAAACTCTTGGAGGAAGTCATAAGCAGAACACTCTCTGACACAAATCACAGCAAGGTCTTTTTTGATCCACTTCCTGGCGTAATGAAAATAAAAACAAAAATAAACATATGGGACCAAATTAAACTTAAAAGCTTTTGAACAGCAAAGGAAACCACATACAAAACTAAATGACAATGCACAGAATGAGAGAAAATATTTGCAAATGAAGCAACCGAGAAGGGATTAATCTCCAAAATATACAAACAGCTCAGGCAGCTCAATATCAAAAAAAAACAAATAACCCAATCAAAAAATGGGCAGAAGATCTAAGTAGACAGTTCTCCAAAGAAGACATACAGGCACAACAGGCACATGAGGAGATGCTCAACATTGCGAATTATTAGAGAAATGCAAATCAAAACTGCAAAGAGGTATCACCTCACACCAGTCGGTATGTCCATCATTAAAAAGTCTACAAACAATAAATGCAGGAGAGGGTTTGGAGAAAAGGGAACCCTCCTACATTGTTGGTGGGAATACAAATTGGTAAAACCACTAAGGAGAACAGTATGGAAGTTCCTTAAAAAAAAAAAAAAAGAGCTACCCAGCAATCCCAATCCTAGGTATCTATCCAGAGAAAACCATAATTCGAAAAGATACATGCACTCTGATGTTCATTGCAACACTATTTACAATAGCCAGGACATGGAAACAATCTAAATGTCCATCGACAGAGGAATGGATAAAGAACATTTGGTACATATATACAATGAAATACTACTCAGCCGTAAAAAGGATGAAATAATGCCATTTGTAGTGACATGGATGGACCTAGAGATTGTCATACTAAGTGAAGTAAGTCAGACAGAGAAAGACAAATATCATATGATATCGCTTATATGTGGAATCTAAAAAAATGGTACAAATTAACTTGTTTACAAAACAGAAAGAGAGTCACAGATGTAGAAGAGAAACTTATGGTTACCAAGCAGGAAAGGGGGGTGTGACAAACTGGGAATATGTGATTGGCATATACACACTACTATATATAGAATATATAACTAATAAGAACCTACTGTATAACACAGGGAACTCTACTCAATACTCTGTAATGACCTATATGGGAATAGAATCTAAAAAAGAGTGGATATATGTATACGTGTAGCTGATTCACATTGCTGTACAGCAGAAACTAACACAAGATTGTAAATCAACTATACTCCAATAAAAATTAAATTTTAAAAAAAGAGAAAGATCTTGAATAACCTAATTTTACTGTTCAAGGAAGAAGAAAGAACAAACTTAGCCCAAAACTAGCAAAAGGAAAAACATAGTAAAGATTAGCACAGAAATAACTGAGATAGAGAATAGAAATCAATTTAAAAAATTTTTAATTAACAATTTTTTCTTTGAAAAGATAAACAAAATTGACAAAACTTTAGCTAAAGAGAGCTCAAGTAAATAAAATTATAAATGCAAGAGGACAATTACAGCTTATAATACAAAATTACAAGTAATCATAAAAAACTACTATGCTCAAACACCAACAAACTGAATAACCCAGAAGAAATGGGTAAATTCTTAGAAACATACGATCCTGTATAACTCAAAAATCTGAACAGACCACTAATGAGTTGAATCAGTAAGCAAACGCCCCCCCCAAAAAAGAAAAGCCCAGGACCAGACTGTTTCACTGGTTAATTCTACCAAACATTTAATGAAGAATTAATGCTAATCCTTCTCAAAATCTTCCAAAAAATTGAAGATGACCTAACACCCCCAAACTCATTTTAAGAGTCTATTACTACCCTAATACCAGAGCCAGATAAGGACACTACAAGGAAAGAAAACTATAGGCCAATATCCTTAATGAATACAAATGCAAATATTATCAACAAACTACTAGCAAACCAAATTCAAGCATGTTAAAAGGATCATATACCATGGTCAAGTGGGATGCATCCCAGCAATTCAAAAATGGTTCAACATATAAAAATAAATGAATATGAGGCACCACATGAATAGAATGAAAGAAGAGAATCATATGATCATCTCAACAGATGCCAAAAAAGCATTTGACAAATTTCAACATCCCTTCATGATAAACATTGGGAATAGAAGGAATGTACCTCAACATAATAAAGATCATATACAACAAACCTATGGCTAACATCATACTCAAAGGTGAAAGGTAAATCTTTTCCTCTAAGATAAAGATCAAGACAAGGGTGCCCACTCTCACCATTCCTATTCAACATAGTTAGCCAGAGCAACCAGGAAAGAAAAGGGTATAAAAGGCAACCAAATCAGAAAGGAAGAAGTAAAATTATTTCTGTTTGCTGATGACATACTCTTTTATGGAGAAAATCCTAAAGACTTCACAAAAAAGCTATTAGAATAAACAAATTCAATAAAGTTTCACAATACAATACCAATCTACAAACTGAGTTGTGTTTTGATATATTAACAATGAATTAACAGAATATAACTAAAGAAATCAATCCCATTTACAACAGCAATAAAACAACAAAATATCAGTAATAAATTTAACCAAGGAAGGGAAAGATTTGCACAAAGAAAACTATAAGACTGTGATGAAAGAAAGTGAAAAAGAGGGAATTATCTGGTGGTCCAGTGGTTAGGACTCTGTGCTTCCACTACAGGGGGCCTGGGTTTAATCCCTGGTCAGGAAACTAAGATCCCACGAGCTGTGAGGGAAAGAAAAGAAAAGAAAAGAAAAGAAAAGAAAGAAGGAAGGAAGGAAGGAAGGAAGGAAGGAAGGAAGGAAGGAAAGAAAGAAGGAAAGAGAAAGAGAGAGAGAGAGACAGACAGACAGAAAGAAAGAAAGAAAGAAAGAAAGAAATTGAAAAGGACACAAATAAATGGAAAGATATCCCATGTCCATGGACAGGAAAAATTAATATTGTTAAAATATGCATATTATCCAAAGCCATCTATAGATTCAATGCAATCCCTCTCAAAATTCTAATGACATTTTTTCATAAAAATACAGAAAACAATCTTAAAATTTGTTTGAAACCACAAAAGGCTCCAAGCGGTCAAAGCAATCCTGAGAAAGAAAAACAAAGCTGGAAGCATCACAGTTCCTGTTTTCAACCTATATTAAAAGGCTATAGTAATCAAAAAGTATGGTCCTGGCATAAAAGCAAGTGTTGGGAAAACTGGATATTCACATGCAAATAATGAACTTGACCCTTGTATTACACTATTCACAAAAATTAACTCAACATGGACTAAACACCTATATGTAAGAAGTGAAATCATAAAATTCTTGGAAGAAAACAGTGAGAAATCTCCTTGACATTGGTCTTGGCAATGATTTTATAACTATGACAACAAAACCACAAAGGCAAAAATAAACAAGTGGGACTACAACAGTATAAGTGTTCTGCACAGCAAAAGAACTGATCAAAATGAAAAGGCAACTACAGAATGGTAGAAAATATTTACAGACTATATATATGGTAAGAGGTTAATATCCAAAGTATATTAAGAAGTCATATAACTCACTAGCAAAAACTAAATTATCTTATTAAGAAATGGTCAGAAGACCTAAATAGACATTTCTCCAAAGAGGATATTCAAATGGCTAACAGGTACATGAAAAGGTGCTCAACACCACTAATCATCAGAGAAATGCAAATCAAAACCACAAGTGAGATCACCTCACACCTGTTAGAATGGCTACCACCAAAAAGATAAGAGATAACAAATGCCAGCAAGGATGTGGAGAGAATGGAACCCATGTGCACTGCTGGTGGGAATGTAAATCGGTACAAACACTATAGAAAACAGTGTGGAGTTTCCTGGAAAAAATTAAATATAGAACTATCATATGAATCAGCAATTCCACTTCTAAGTATATATCTGAGGAAATGAAATCACTGTCTCAAATAGGTCTTTGCACCCCATGTTCACTGCAGATTATTCACAACAGCCAAGATATGGAAACAACCTAAGTGTCCACTAAGGAACAGATAAATCATGAGATGTGTGTGTTTAATAATAATGTATATATGAATATTATTCAGTCATAAAAGAAGAAGGAAATCCTGTCAGTTGACACAACATGGATGAAGTCAGAGGGCATTACTCTAAGTGAAATAAGTCAGACAGAGAAAGACAAATACTACATGATCTCAGTAGGTGGAATCTAAAACAACTGAACTCATAGAAACAGAGAACAGATTGGTGGTTGCCAGGATGAGAGTTGGGGGTGGGAATGAGTGAAAGTGGTCAAATGGTACAAATTTCTAACCTGGGGACACAATGTAACTATAGTTAACAATACTGTATTGAATATTTGAAAGCTGCTAAAAGAGTAGGTCTTAAAGTTTCTCAACACACACACACAAATGGTAACCATGTGAGAAGATGGATTATCAAATATATATATATATAACCTTATTGTGGCAATCATTCTGCAATATATACATATATCAAATCATTACATTGTACACCTTAAACTTATGCAATGCTATATATCAGTTGTATCTCAGTAAAACTGGAAAAAAGAGTGGGTCTTGTAAAAAATAATAAACAGAAACCTCAATTAGAGTCAGGCTACCAGAAGGGGAACTCTCACAGCCAGGAGGATAGCAGAACCCAACAGGAAAAAGAAAGACTTTTCTTCTTCCCTGGCAAGGACTCAGCCAATAAAAAGCCATGGACACTTTGTTTACTACAGCTCCCTTCAACTTTCTTTTTCCTTTCAACTTTCAACTTTCCTTTATAAAAGTGTTGTTTCCCTTGCCATGAGAGGATCTGCACCTGGCTCAACATGGTTGCAGACCCCGAATCATAATTCTCTGCTGATTCTGAGTAAACCCATCATTTCTGGAGAAATCTGGCAGTCTATTTGTTTTAGATCAACAATCTCATAATGTAAGTTCAGCAAGGTTACTGGATATTTACGAAAATATATATAAAAACTGGCTATATATTGATATACACTAGCAGTGAGAAACTGGAAGATGAACTTAAATGATCAAGACCAGTTGCAATAGCACCAGAGCATATAAAATACCTAAGAATAATTTTAGCAGTATACGTATTAAACCTCCACAGAGAATTTTTAAAAGACCTGAATTAATGGAGAGATATATCATGTTGGTGGGCTGCAAGATCCAACATTATTAAGATATCAATTCTCCCCTAATTGATTCATAAATTACACACCATCCCAATCAAAACCTAAGTAAGCTTTTGTGTATGTGCAGAACTAGACAAGCTGATTCTAAAATCTATATGAAAATGCAAAGTTATACATAGACATACATAGTATTGACAAAGCACAAAGTTGGATAGCTTTAACTACCTGATTTCAAAATATTTAACAAAGCTACCATATTCAAGGAATTGATTCTTAACCTAAAAAACAAATTTTAGAATATTATGATTGGTGTCTATCATTTTAAAATTTAATCTTCATACTCTTTGTTGTTGGAATAAACAAAAAATGTATTTTTATATTGATATTTGTATTTTAATTTTATACTGGCTTTTTATAGCATTCTTCCTTAACTCATATATTTTTCCTTTACAAATTTTTATTCCAAAAATTCCAATCAAACTTAAAGTCTGAAGAATGGCACCAGGAAAACACATACTAACCACTTATATTCAATAATTCCTATCATCTGCTTTATTTTCTTCACACACACATGATCTAAACATTAGTTCTCAGCAAAGAAACATTGTTTTCAGGAGGATTCACAATAGTGACAAAGACCTGGACAATTGCTGACAGTCTTTCCTGAGGCTTTGGCTGAAAGGAGACCGACAGCAAGGACTGAGAATAAAACAAATTCCTAGGGAATATCTGATTCTTCTTTAGCCACGGTGACAAATAACCCCTAGAAATTGTTTTAGATTTATCTAATCAATCAATATGTCTTTTATACTAATGGTAGCAAGTACACACCAGTACAGATTTTAATTCTGTCTAACCTGTCAATGACAATTTGAATCACTGTACATGCTACTAAAAGTCAACTAAATATACAAATGGGTCAGTATAAAAATCATAGTGTAGCCTTATTTTTCTGAAGCACTGTCAAGTTCGCTCCCCTTGCTACTTTTTTTTTTTTTTTTTTTTTTTTGCTGTACACGGGCCTCTCACTGCTGTGGCCTCTCCCGTTGCGGAGCACAGGCTCCGGACGCGCAGGCTCTGCGGCCATGGCTCACGGGCCCAGCCACTCCGCGGCATATGGGATCCTCCCGGACCAGGGCACGAACCCGCGTCCCCTGCATCGGCAGGCGGACTCCCAACCACTGCGCCGCCAGGGAAGCCCCCCTTGCTACTTTTTATATAGCTTGTTGTAAAAAGAACATAACTCTGTAGAAGAAGCTCATTCCCATTTTCCAGAAAACAGTAGATTATGAATATTTGATGGCTGTTCCTTCCTACAACAGTCTGCTCCTCGCAAACATAATAAAGAATTGAATGCAATAATAAAAGTTGCCTGAAACAATAATACAATGAACGTCACTTAACAAAAAGTACATGAATGTATACCAATTATTAATTTTGAGGAAAATACTGATTTGATTTTTTTTAATTTATTTTTTATTTGATATTTATTTAATATTTTGATATTTATTTTTATTGTTGTTTATTTTTGTTAATTTTGAGGAAAATATGTTTAATAATTAACATTGAAATCACACTGACTATATAATAACTATTGATGCAAGCATACCACTGCTCAAAACAATTAAATAGACTTACAAAGGTCAAATGTTTTTTAAAACAATATGAAATTATGATCAGTTGACTTTATAAATATTCTGATTTTTAAAGCAATTATATACAATTTAATTTTTATACTCTTAATTAGTAATAAAAATACTATTAAAGGAAGAATAAACTAAGTAATATATATATATATTCTTGCTTTAAAATATTTAGGAAATTTTGAAACATGAAAATAATGAGAGCAAATTTGATAGTAATTACATACCAAAGCAACTCCTCCAGCAAAATTCTTGTCACATATTTTTGCAGGATATGTGGCTCCTATAAAAGTAGGAGTTTTCTGGAAGCTAAAAAAATAAAAATTTTCCTCATAATTACATTTCAGTGGTATTGATAATCAGATCAGACACAAGAATGTAGAGATAACAGGTAGTAAAAGTTCATTAGCCAAGAGACATCAAAAAATTGTATCACTCATAATTAACCTCCTTTAGTTATTTCAAAACTTTTATGTAATTTTACTTCTTTCAGGTAATTTTATGTCATTTGATAAAAGATTTTAAGTCTTACCTCACATTAGCTACTTGAGGACAAAGACGTTAACCTACATTTTTTTCCCATCCCATGGTGTCTACCAAATTTACAGAACTCAGTATACATTAAGTAAATGCTTGTTTTTCATAATTAACATATAAAATCATTTTGGGTTATTTCTTTATACAAATATGAAATACTATACTCACGCAAATAAGTATGCAGTATGATGAGGTTGGGAGACAAATTCGTATTTCCATTCTAAAAGTCTATATAATATATGATTAGGATGTCTTGTAGTAGAAATTTTGTTTTTGTTTGACCAAATCTCTATTGAAGATATTCTAACAGTCAGTTTTAACTGGGTAAGCATCTAAGTGGAGAAAATAAATGACATTTTTAAAATAAATTTGAACATTATATTAAATTTTTGTAAAGGTATATTTAAGACATTTAATTCAATATTTTGAATGTAGAAACTCTTCAACAGCACAGCAAAATACTATATATATCAATTCATATTACCTATAATCTTACAGAATATATTTTAAAAATAGTTTTAAAATACTTACACTGTTAACAAAGCCAATGATCTGAATAACCTTTTGTGTTACAACTTTTACATCAGAGCCCATGTAATCAAACTGAAAAAGATAAATTATTATAAAAAAATAGTGGATACCATTAATATACCACATAACTTTTATATCTATAATATGCTATATACTAAACTAGCCAGAGGGCTACATTCCAACTGAAATCCAGGAAATGCATATTTACATTTGTACATGTAAATGTATAAATAATAATTTATTTAAATAAATTAATTAAATGTATAACTTTATCTATATGAGATAAATTAAAATATTTAATAACATGATTTTAAATAATGTTTAATGCACTTGTAGCATTATTTATTTATAAAAATTGAATCATAAATTTTTAAAATGTTATTTCAAAATATACTTATTTCTAAAATAATACATATAATCACAAACCAAAAAGTATATGCATAAAGAGGGAAAAATCTTTAATAAAAGGTTCACTGTTGAAGTGATCATGGATACTGTGTTAGGTTACATCCTCTGATATCACCACATTAACTCATGTCACTCATGCTTCTTTATTCCAATAAGCTCTTTCTATTTCTAACTGCTTAAAAATGCCAGGACAATATTAAAAAACAATGGTGATATCAGGAATGTGAGATTTGCTCCTGATTTTTCACTGGAAAATCTCAAATATTTCACCATTAAGTGGTGTTCAGTTTAAGATGAGTATTCCAGATCATGTTGAGAAACACCTACTTATAAATCTTCCTACTTATAAAACTTTTGTTAAAAATGAAGTTGAATTTTTATCCAAAGACTTTTTGAAGCATACCCAAAATGATAATGACTTTTGTCTTTTGACCTACTGATGGAATACATTTCATTAACACTTTACTTAATATTAAACCATCATTATACTGTTTGATCAAAACATTACATTCTATTAATATACTATCAAAATTAATATAATATTTTGTTTAGAAGTTTGTAGCTTTCAGAGCGATAGGCCTGTTGGTCATGTGTGCATGCATGCATCCTTTGTCATAACTGAGCAAATGAATGTTGCTTACTAAATATTAAAGCACTACCTAAACTTAAGTTGCTTGTTTTTTCTACATCCTAGAATTGTATTAGCTTATGAATTATATCTTCCTGAAACATTTTTTAAAACTCTCCTTTAAAACTATCTATACTTAACACTGGCAACTGACCCATTCAAATTCTTTTTATTTCCAGTTTTTTGAAATATAATTGACATATAAGATTGTGTTAACTTTAAAGTGTACAATGAGATGATTTGATTTAAATTCTTAACTCCAATGGAGAATTCATGAAATCTGCATTTGTTTGTTTGTTTTAATCTCCCCCAAGGACACAGTTATACCATCTTAACCCTTTTCACACCATAACATGTTTTCTTCCTTTTTGCTTAATTACACTTTCTACCTACTTATTTGCCTTTTCAACAGTTTGTGAATTTACTTATCCATTTTAATGTTTCTGTTTATCATTAACTTATCAAATATCAAGTATTTTTCCTTATTTTTCTAATATCAAATTATTTCAAGAATATGAATTTCCTCTCCGCTTAGTTTTTAATACTATCCTCTGCGACAGGTATTATCTGTATTTACCAATATTCAGTTCTCTTCTAACTCAGGAGCCCTTCTTTTAAAGGTAGGCATGGGCAGGTGATTCACTTTGGCCAATGCAATGAGGGCAAAAGTGATGCATGCCACTCCTGAGAAGTATTTCCTTATTGTAGCTCATGTCTCTCTAGTTTGCACTTCTATCGGTTCAGCAATTGGAAAAGAAACTATCAATCTAGAAGTGCCAAAAAATCTAAGCATTCTCTAGTGCTGAGCCAACACATGGAAGACTGCTGCCCTGGAGAGTCAACCAGGAGCATGGTTGACATTGATTGAATGAATGAAACTTAAACTGTGTTTAGCCACTAAGATTTGGGGAGTGTTTCTTATGAAAGCATAACCTAGCCTCTTCTGATTAATACACATCCACCTGGGCTTCCCTGGTGGCACAGTGGTTGAGAGTCTGCCTGCCGATGCAGGGGACACGGGTTCGTGCCCCGGTCCGGGAAGATCCCACATGCCGCGGAGCTGCTGGGCCCGTGAGCCATGGCTGCTGAGCCTGCGCATCCGGAGCCTGTGCTCCGCAACGGGAGAGGCCACAACAGTGAGAGGCCCGAGTACAGCAAAAAAAAAAAAAAAAAAATTTCAACTCTGTATTAGAATTGGTTGTTAAGCACTTCACAGAATAAAGGTTAAAGGCAGCTGGGTGGAGTAGAAAAATGACTATAGCTAATTCAATTTGGTAACAAACTCACTACATAAAAAGGGATAGATAATTTGAGATAACAAACACAAAACGGGAAGAGGAAAAGAATGGAACTCATACAGGCAAATGAAGATAAGATGCTACCAGCAGAAAAAGAACTATTTTACCTATGAGATGTTTTATACAAACTTCATGATAACAACGAAATATAAATCTAGAACAGAGACATAAAACACAAAAAAAAGAGGAAACTGAGAAAAACATCATGGAAAACCACCAAACCAAAATGACAGACAGAAACACAAGAAAAAAGAAACAATGGAGATATAGAGCAACCAGAAAACAAAAGCAGCATTATGAAGACCTCATTTATCAATAATCTCCCTGAATGTAAATGGACTGAATTTACCAACCAAAAGACACAGAGTGGCTGAATGGATTAAGAAACAAGACCCAATAATATGCTGCCTCCAGAAAACACATCTTAGCTCTGAAGACAAACATAAGCTCAAAGTGAAGGGATGGAATATGACACTCCAAGCCAATGGCAGCCAAAAGAAAATGAGTGTAGCCATACTCATAACAGACAAAATAGACTTCAAGCCAAAAAAAGTAACAAGAGACAAAAATGGACAGTATATAATGATAAAAGGAACAATTCATCAAGAACAGTTATTAATATGTATGTACCAAACATAGGAGAACCAAAATATATAAAGCAATTATTAACAGACCTAAAGTCAACAAGGAAACAGTGGCCTTAAATGAAACATTAGACAAGATGGATTTGATAGATTCGTACAGAACATTCCATCTAAATGCATCAGAATACACATTCTTCTCAAGTGCACATGGAACTTTCTCAAGGACAGACCATATGTTGAGAAACAAAACAAGTCTCAATAAATGTAAGAAAATTAAAATCATATCAAGCCACAAGGCTTGATAAAAACAATTTTTAAAATAGCAATAAAAACATACATATCGGTAATTATCTTAAATGTAAATGAATTAAATGCTCCAACCAAATGACACAGACTGGCTGAACAGATACAAAAACAAGACCCATGTATATGCTGTTTACAAGAGACTCACTTCAGATCTAGAAACCTGTACAGACTGAAAGTGAGGGGATGGAAAAAGGTATTCCATGCAGATGGAAATCAAAAGGAAGCTGCAATAGCAATACTCATATCAGACAAAATAGACTTTAAAATAAAGACTGTTACAGGAGACAAAGAAGGACACTACATAATGATCAAGGGATCAATCCAAAAGAAAGATATAACAATTGTACATATATATATATATATATATATGCACACAACACAGGAGCACCTCAATATATAAGGCAAATGTTAAAAGATATAAAAGGAGAAATTGATAGTAACACAATAATAGTGGGGGACTTTAACACCCCAGTTACATCAATGGAGAGATCATCCAGATAGAAAATCAATGAGGAAACACAGCCCTTAAGTGACACATTAGATCAGGTGGACTTAATTGATATCTATACAGTGTTCCATCGAAAAGCAGCAAATACACATTCTTCTCAAGTGCACATGGAACATTCTTGAGGATAGGTCACATGTTGGGCCATAAGGCAAGTCTCAGTAAGTTTAAGAAAACTGAAACCATATCAAACATCTTTTCTGAATACAACACTATGAGATTAGAAATCAACTACAGAAAAAAACTGCAAAAAACACAAACACGTGGAGGCTAAACAATATTTTACTAAACAACCAATGGATTGTTGAAGAAATCAAAGATGAAATCAAAAAATACCTAGAGACAAATGAAAACAAAAACACGATGATCCAAAACCTATGGGACAGCGCAAAAGCAGTTCTAAGAGACAAATTTATAGCAATACTATCTTACCTCAGGGAACAAGAAAAATCTCAAATAAACAACCTAACTTTACACCTAAAGCAACTAGAGAAAGAAGAACAAACAAAACCCAAAGTTAGTAGGAGGAAAGAAATCACAAAGATCAAGGCAGAAATAAATGAAATGGAGAAGAAGAAAACAATAAAAGATCAATGAAATTAAAAGCTGGTTCTTTGAAAAGATAAACAAAATTGATAAAGCTTTAGCCATACTCATGAGGAAAAAAAGGAGAGGGCTCAAATCAATAAAATTAGAAATGAAAAAGGAGAAGTGACAAATGACAACACAGAAATACAAAGGATCATAACAGACTACTAAAAGCAAGTATATATCCCTATAATGGACAACCTGGGAGAAATGGGCAAACTCTTAGAAAGGTACCACCTTCTAAGACTGAAACAGGAAGAAATAGAAAACATGAACAGACCAATCACAAGTACCGAAATTGAAACTGTAATTTAAAAACTCCCAACAGACATAAGTCCAGGACTAGATGGCTTCACAGGCGAATTCTATCAGAGTTAACACCTATCCTTCTGAAAATATTCCCAAAAAATTGCAGAGGGATGAATACTCTGAAACTCATTCCATGAGGCCATAATCACCCTGACACCAAAATCAGACAAAGATACCACAAAAAAAGAAAATTACAGGCCAATGTCACTGATGAACATAGATGCAAAAGTCCTCAACAAAACACTAGCAAACCAAATCCAACAATACATTAAAAGGATCATACACCATGGTCAAGTGGGATTTATCTCGGGGATGTAAGGATTCTTCAGTATCCACAAATCAATCAGTGTTATACACCACATCAACAAAGGGAAGAATAAAAACCATACGATCATCTCAATAGAGGCAGAGAAAGCTTTTGACAAAATTCAACACCATTTATGATCAAAAACCCTCCAGAAAGTGGGCATAGAGGGAACATACCTCAACATAATAAAGGCCATATATGACAGATCCACAGCAAACATAATTCTCAACAGTGAAAACCTGAAAGCATCTCCTCTAAGACCAGGAACAAGGCAAGGATGTCCACTCTTGCCATTTTTATTCAAAATAGTTGCAGAAGTCCTAGCCATGGGAATCAGAGAAGAAAAAGAAACAAAAGGGAATCATAACAGGAAAAGAAGAAGTAAAACTGTCACTGTTTCCAGATGACATGATACTATACATAGAAAATCCTAATGATGCTAACAGAATACTAATACAGCTCATCAATGAATGTGGTAAAGTTGCAGGATACAAAACTAAGACACAGAAATCTATTGCATTTCCATACACTAACAACAAAAGATCAGAAAGAGAAGTTAAGGAAACAACCCCATTTACCATCTCATTAAAAAGAAGAAAATACCTAGGTATAAAACTACCTAAAAAGGCAAAAGACCTGTAGTCTGAAAACTATAAGATGCTGAAGAAAGAAATCAAAGATGACACAAACAGATGGAATGATATACCATGTTCTTGGATTGGAAGAATCAATATTGTCAAAATGACTATACTACCCAAGGCAATCTACATATTTAATGCAATCCCTATCAAATTAACAATGGCATTTTCGGCAGATCTAGAACAAAAAATCTTAAAATGTGTATGGAAACACAAAAAACCCTGAATAGTCAAATCAATACTGAGAAACAAAAATGGGGCTAGAGGAATCAGGCGCCCTGACTTCATACTATGCTACAAAGCTATACTAATCAAAAGAGTATGGTACTGGCACAAAAATAGAAATACTGATCAATGGAACAGGATAGAAAGCCCAGAAGTAAACCCACACACCTATGGTCAATTAATTAACAACAAAGAAGGCAAGAATATACAATGGAGAAAAGACAGCCTGTTCAATAAGTGGTGCTGGGAAACATGGACAGCCACGTGTAAAGGAATGGAATAAGAACACTCTCTAACACCATACAGCAAAATAAACTCAAAATCGATTAAAGACCTAAAATGTAAGAGGAAAACACAGGCAGAACACTTTGACATAAATAGCAGCAAGATCTTTTTTGATCCACTTCCTAGAGTAATGAAAATAAAAACAAAAATAAACAATTGGGACCTAATTAAACTTAAAAGCTTTTGCACAGCAAAGGAAACTATCAACAAAATGAAGACAGCCCACAGAATGGGAGGAAATTTTTGCAAATGATGCTACCGACAAGAGATTAATCTCCAAAATATACAAACACTTCACACTTCAATATCAAAACAATAAACAACACAATCAAAAATGGGCAGAAGATCTAAATAGACATTTCTCCAAAGAAGACATACAGATGGCCAAAAGGTACATGAAAAGATGCCCAACATCGCTAATTATTAGAGAAATGTAAATCAAAACTACGAGGTATCACCTCACACCAGTCAGAATGGCCATCATCAAAAGGTCTACAAACAATAAATGCTAAAGAGGGTGTGGAGAAAAGGGAACCCTCCTACATCATTGGTGGGAATGTAAATTGGTACAGCCACTATGGAGAACATGGAGGAGGTTCCTTAAAAAACTAAAAAGAGAGCTAACCTATGATCCAGCAATCCCACTCCTGGGCGTATATATCCAGAGAAAACCATAATTCAAAAAGATACATGCACCACAATGTTCACTGCAGCACTATTTACAATTGTCAAGACATGGAAGCAACCTAAATGTCCATCAACAGATGAATGGATAAAGAAGATGTGGTACATATATACAATGCAATATTACTCAGCCATAAAAAGAATGAAATAATGCCCTTTGCAGCAACATGGATAGACCAGGAAATTGTTATTCTAAGTGAAGTAAGTCAGACAGAGAAACACAAATATATGATAACACACATATGTGGAATCTAAAAAAAAATGGTACCAATGAACTTATTTAAAAAACAGAACCAGAATCATAGACTCAGAAAACAAACTTATGGTTACCAAAAGGGAAAACAAACTTATGATTACCAAAAGGGAAAGGTGGGGAGGGATAAATTAGGGGTTTGGAATTAACATACACACACTACTATATATAAAGTAGATAACAAGGACCTACTGCATAGCACAGGGAGCTATATTCAGTATCTTGTAATAACCTATATAGGAAAAGAATCTGAAAATGAATAGATATATGTATATGTATAACTGAATCACTTGGCTGTACACCTGAAACTAACACAACATTGTAAATTAACTATACTTCAGTATAAAATAAAAAAATTTTTTAAAACAGAAGATACAAATAACTAAAATTAGAAATGAAATGAGGACATTACAACTGATATCACAAAAATAAAAAGGATTATAAGAGACTACTATGAATAATTATATGCTGATTAGATAACATAAAAAACATAAATTCCTAGAAACCTAACCTACCAAGACTGAAATACACAAAAATATTAAAGATATTACTAGATCAATAATGAGTAAGTAATAAAAATGAATCAGCAATCAAAAACCACATAATAAAGTAAAATCCAGGACCAGGTAGACCCACTAAAAAATTCTATCAAACATTTAAAAAAGAAAGATCCCAAAGAAATATTGACACATTCATGTTCCTTGCATCATTATTCACAATAGCCAAAAGGTGGAAGAAACTCAAAGGTCCATTAATAGGTGACTGGATAAAGAAAATATTGTATAGGCACACAATGGGATATTATGCAGCCTTAAAAAAGAAGGGCATGCTGTCTGTCACATGCTACAACATGGATAAAACTTTAGGACATTACGCTAAGAAAACATAATACTCTGTACTCCTTCATTAGAAAACAATTCAAGAAATAGGTGATTTCACACTGGTGGGCTATTTCAAGAAAAGGCACTAGGAGAACTTCTTCTGCAAGCTCCCCACTGGGCTTCACAAAGGTCGCAGTTAATCCTCATACCTGCCACTGGTAACCACATAGCAACGTATATTTTGTTTAAAAGAAGTCGTTCAGGGGCTTCCCTGGTGGCGCAGTGGTTGAGAGTCGGCCTGCCGATGCAGGGGACACGGGTTCGTGCCCTGGTCCAGGATGATCCCGCATGCCGCGGAGCGGCTGGGCCCGTGGGCCATGGCCGCTGAGCATGAGCATCCGGAGCCTGTGCTCCGCAACGGGAGAGGCCACAACAGTGAGAGGCCCAGGAACCACAAAAAAAAAAAAAAAAAAAAAAAGTTGTTGAAACCTTTTAAGCTGTATTTCTATGCCTTTGAAATCTTAGTAAAGAACATTTTCTGTGTGAGGAAAAACAGGTGGTTAAAAAGTAATCCTGTAAAAAGAAAAAAAAAGAGAAGAGAAAAGAAAGAAGACTACAAAGGTTTTAAGATACTGTATCAATAAAAGGCCACCAGATTAGATAAAAAGGGTCTGAGACTGATAAAAGTCCAAAAACATCTCTGGGCTCCCAACCAAATAAATAAATGGTTATTGGTTTAGGCCACTAAATTTTGGAGTGGTATGCTACACAGTAAGAGATAACTTACACTTATCTTAAAGTCTACTTTGTCTGATATTAATCTAGCTAAACAGGTTTTTAGAATATTTTTATGGTATATTTTTATAATCTTTTACTTTCATGACATATATTTTTGACATCAGTTGTAAGCAGAGCGAGTATGTACGTGTGTGTGTGTGTGTGTGTGTGTGTGTGTGAGTGTCTTACATCATACTCTGTCTTTGCTTTTAATTAAACTTTATCTTTGGATTTTAACTGCAGGACTTAGTCCCTCTACATCTAATATAATTACTTACATATTTGAGTTGAAATATTTTATCTTAATTAGCTTTTAATTTGTTCCACATTTATGAAACAAATGTTTAATGTATGTTTTTCCTTCCCTTTATTGCTTTCCTTTTGTTGATTATGCTTAAAATCCTGCTTTCCTACTTCTAATTGCTTTGTAATTTTGTAAGAATGTGATTTTAGTGCATGTGTTGACTTTGTACTGGGTCAGCTTAGCCACACTAAAAAACCTATCAACTCTTTAATGAGTCATACACTTCAATTTTTGTCACCTCTGCCAAGAGTTAGCTCAGCTTCCCTGCCTCATATTCACCTCTTCAGAACCAATGACTTCCTTATGGGAAAAAATATCTTTATTTTATAACTTATATTTAAAATTTTAATATCTCAAAATTTTGTGGGTCTAATCTATGAGTTTCTGTTTTGCTAACCCTTGTACATGGTGGCTAAGTCTCTTATGGATTTTGAGCTCATATATGGCTGATATTAATCTGTAGGAATCCAGCTTGAAGTTGCATTCCTCCAGAGAGAAATACTACTTGCTTCCATCAGCTGCCCTCAGATCTACCAACCTGGGACAAATGTAGCCTTATAGCTTAGAATCTACTAATTGCCTATGCTGTATAAATTCAAAACCCAAACCTATACAAGACCTGAAGTACAGTCATGCGTGCTCAATGAGAATTTTATTCATTTTCTGTCATTTCATTTACCTTGAACTTAGGAGAACAAAACATAACTTGTTCCCCTAGAACTTAGCTAGAACAAAACAGATAACTTGTTTGCTCCCTTTGCTTAGAAGGAGTGGCATATTTGTTTTGTAGACTACCCTTCCAATTAGGCTGAGGCAATTAGATATTATTGTATGCGGGGGTAGGGTTTAGAGGAGTTCTAATCTATGCTTCCATTGAGGATGCAGTCCTTTTGAAAAAAAGAAAAATAGCTGGCAAGCTTCAGAAAATGAAAAGATAGTTCACTTTACAGAAGCAATTAGAGAGCCCAGAATACAAAATAAATGAATTAACAAAAATTTGGTGTATTCATAATTTTTAAGAATTCATTCATTGCAAAAGCAAAATAAACTTTTATCAAAAAATGGTTTTAAAATTTTTATTATATCCTTGAAATCAGGTTAAAGACGACTGTTAAATCATTTAAAAATAACAATGCAAAAAAAAAAACCTACCAGATTTTTGTCCACAACAATATACATATCAAGATATCGGGGGAATAACTTGAAATAGCCAGGTCTCTGAAAAACATACAACATGAGTCTTGAGAAATTTCCAAAAATTTGCCTTCTATTGAAATTATGTTCAGAGGTAAACTGAGAGACGAGTTGATACTGATTAAATATTAAGGTGATTTTCAACTACGAAATTTATGTACTATTCGGAAAATTCCAGTCCAAAGCATGCCTGTGATTAATAAGAATTTTCAATGAGACTCCAAGCTATACAAGAACCCAGGTATATTTCGATTTTTGCAGAAGCTGAAATTAGAAATATTAAGTTTATAACATAAAAGTTTCCTTTCCTTAGCCTTGTGATAATTTTTCATAGTAATCTTCCATGTGTGCAGATTTTCTGCAACCAATTATTAGAAACTACTTTTGACAATGTAGTTTAGAAAAATATTACTAAAGTTTACAATCATGGGCAGTTCACTAGAGCCAGGAAAGTTATTTCTGGCAGCTTACAGGTCTTTGTGGAGGAAGAATTCATCAGTTTGCTTTACATGTACCTTATGTAAGCCACAGATATTATTCATTTCTGAATTCTCGCATTAACAAAGACTCATTTAGAAATCTAGATCACATATTATTTTCACCTAAATTACGAGAATAATTGAGGAAAAGGAATAATTTACATTAATTATCCAAATGCCCACATAAGAAAATTAGTTTTTTGCTTTATTTAATCTTATATTCACATATCTGTTTCCAAGATTAATTACCTAAGTTTTTGCTAAACTTTCATCTAATAACAAGCATAACAAAGAACTTAATTTCATTCTCCATCCATTTGAAAAGTCATGCAGAGCCATCATGAAAAAGTAAAACAAATTTAAAATTTGCATATCACCAAATTTTGCTCTGAAAGTATTTTTCATTTCATAAAATTATACTGAAAAATTTAAAATTAAACAGTCCACACTTACTTCTGAACTTTTTCCGACTTGATACTGTGAGCTATCATAGATATAAGTGTCATTTTCCCATAACAGAGGAATATTAGTTATATCATTTTTTTCTTCATGAATCATATGCACGAATCCTGATACAGCTTCCATTGGTTCAATTCCATATGAGATGTTTTTAAACTGCAATATTCCCCTGAATGTTAAAATAATCAAAACAAATCTGATATGATTCTACTGAAACTATGAGAAATGTTGATGTTGGCCAAAAATTTTTACATTTAAAGTCACTTAATTTTTCTATTTATCTCTTTATTCTTTGAGGTATTGCTCCAGAACTGGACCAGTAATAACACAGGATATGTATGGCTTTTTATTACAAATATTCTAATAAAATATTTTGATTATCTTAAAGAAAGCAGGTTAGTGACATGCATCCATGTGCTTAAATGGGTTAAGACCTCTACCTAGGGTGTTGATTTTCTAAGCCAAACTTTAGGAGCCATGGGCACTCTTTTCCTTAGTCTTAGGTCCCTTTCTTCTCTTTGAAATCTCTACCTCTCCTCTGACACTTCGCATCTTAGATCATTTATTTGTGTGGCTGAGTTAAAGGTGCTATTCGCCTAAGAAAGACTATGAGCAGAGCCAAAGTACCTGTCAGACTCAGGCATTCCACACTGTCAACCACTCTAGGAAATTAAGACACGAGTAAAAACAAAGAATTTGGGAAAACTAGATTAGTATGGAGAGACCCAGTCAGCACCTCCTACACTCAAGATTGCTCAAAGCCTCAAGCAGCATATCCTGTTAGAATCAACAAGTAGCCTCCCATCTGGAATGGATGCTGCCAGGGTGACACACTTTATTTTATCAGTAATTCTGGTTCACACCTTTGGGAATTGAAATAACAAAGGTGACCGTAGCACTAGAAAAGATACATAAAGGATCAACTTATAGACTAGCAAGATCTAGTACTGGCAAATGGAATGTCTTTAAACAGGCTACAACCTGAGTCCTGAACAAATGTTGAGTGATACAAGAGAATTTGGAAAACCTGCAACATATCCATGATAATTGCAATCCATCTGAAAAAAAATACACAGAGAAAAACAAATGGATAAGTTCTTTTTGAAATGGACATCCCAGATATCTCACTTACACTTTTTACTTTCACTACCTTAGTACTTTAATATGAGTGGCCATTACCCAATGAAGTTGTGCCAGGTAGAAATAAGAACTAGTCCACATTATTCAATTTCAGTGAATGTGTAAAATAATATTCTAAACTTTCATAATGTTTGTATTTTTTAAAAAAATCCAGAATAAGAAATCTGTAACAAAATACCTAAGTCCTACCTGAGCTGACAAAGGCTGAGAATGTTGGGTGTCATCTTTGTCATAAGAATAAACAACAGAAGCTGAAGATAAAGATGATCTAGGCAGAAATCACAAAAACATGGTCAAATTGTGAACAGAAGACATAGAAAAATTATTCTTCATAATACAAATTTTCCTTATGAGGGAGAAATTTAAAGTAATGCCAATTATCTTAGCATATCCTATTGCCCCAATGCTTGTCATTTACAATAAATTAGGGGCAGAGGGAGGCATTTTAATTATAGTGACACATAATACTAAAATGCATGATAATGAATGACCTAAATTGCTAGAAATACCAAATAGCAAAATAACATAGGTCTCAATTTCCAACAAAGAACTTTCAATTCTCTGTCATTATTGCTCATTAATTCCAGATTTTAAACTTGAATCTCAAAATTAAAATGTAGGGTTAGGACAGAATTCTGAAAGATTTTTTAGCATCACTACAAATTCATATTCACTAAGCTTAACTAAGCACCAATTCTTCCCAATAATCTTGGTCTGAACTTTCTTTCATTCTCCTCAGTAAGTATTCAGAAACTTGACACGACTCCTGTCAATCATCTCAATAACTTCCATGTCACCTCATCAGATCACCTGTACCCATCCTCACTCCTTATATTTATTCCCAGAGAATGACTACTTCTTTTGTAGTCATAACACTTATGCTATGCATCCTATTCTGTGCCATGTATTGAAGATACATACTTTATTGGTACTGTAATTTCAAACTCTTCCTCTCTACTGGTTTTTATCTTAACACTATTGAAAAGTTTACTGTCAAGTCATTATCATCCTAAATAACTCTCCCTTGGCCCCGTGTCCTCCTCTAGCTATTCCCTACATATTTTCAATTCTCAACAGATTTTACCAAAAGAGTGGTCTACACACAGTTTCTTTGCTTTGTCAATTCTTACTCACCCTGAACTGCTCTGGAAAAGATTCATAACCACCAGAATGTCAAATCCGAAAGACAGTTTTAAAACTGTCATTGCACTGGACTTCTAGCATCATTCTGAAAACTGTGACCACTCACTCTAATCACTTAATGTACATCACACATCACTCTTCTGCTTCTCGTCCTACCTGCCTGACCCTTCTAGCTTGATCTCCTTTGGCAGAACCGAAAAGAGAAATATTGGTCTTTCCCAAGATTCTGTCTTTAGCCACCAGTATATTTGTAAGCTCTCATTTAAAAACAATTACACCAAACTATTGATTACTGCTAAATCTATATCCCTATTGCCAATCTCTCCTTAGAGATTCAAATTCCTACATTCATATACCTAAAGGAAAAAAACCCCACTTGAATACCTTATAAGCAATGCAAACCAAACTCACCCCTTCCTCACATAAATATCTCCTTCATTAATATCCCTCATTTTATTACACTATAACCTACCAATTTTCTTAAGCAACAACTAAATTATCCAAGATTCCTCACTGTTTCCCAATCATTCTACCAAATCTATCCTCAAGGTTTACTGAATTTTTCTTTCCAGTGCTATGATCATTGTTCAAGCCACTATCATCACTCACCTAAACTATTATATAATCATACAATTAGACACCTTACCTCCACTTTTACCCCCTCAGAAACAGCCTATAAAGACTCAACGGACCTATATAAGTACATGCTTTAAAAACATTTTGGCTTCTAATACCCTTATCATGGCATTCTAGATCTTCTACAGTCTGGCTCCTCCCTAATTTTCCAAAATGTTTTACTTCTATCCTCAATAAATATGTCCTTCAGTCATTCACACTACTTTTTGCACACCACAAAAATCCAGTCTGTCTCACACCTGCACGATTTCCTCGAAACAGAATGTCCCCCAACACTACCCCACTTCTTCACAGAGCTAACTATCTTCGCTCAAGTCATCTCTTTCCAAAAAGCCTTCTCTGATTTCCAAAGAATACTATCTACACATTTATCTTAATAACGCATTATAAAACAATTCTCCATTTCTCTACTGATGTGTTTGAATATATATCTTTCTATATTATAAATTATTTACCTGTGCCCATGTTTTATTGCCTTTTGTACACCTACGACTTTACCCAGTAACTGATATACAATAGGTATCAAATGTATATATGTATCAAATATACATTTGAATTGAAATAATCCTATTTGTAATTATTTTTAAAAATCAAGAAACCAAAAAATTAAAATTTGAAAAGATAAAATAATTACTTACTGCTTTTTGAGATGGATAAAATATGGTTTTCCTTCTATTGTAATGATGTAAGCAACCTGTACATGAGCATCCAAAAAAATTTCAATAACACTTGTAAATAACATATGCAAAAAATGTTTTCTTCAAGTTATGCTCTTAAAATTGACAAAATTAGTAATAATATATAACTATCATATGTGCTTCCCTTCCCATGTGGATACTGGAATCTTCAGGATTCGGAATTCAATTGCCTCCTATTCACCGTTACATATCTGAGGGACAAGCTTGCTGATAATTATCTTTTGGCTTAGACACACACCACCAATTCACCATGCCCAAGGCAAATGCCAAGATGCCCACCTCACTTGAGAGAAACCTTTGCTTGCTTACTCCCAGCCCTCCTGGGAAGTAAATTTTCCTGCTCATTGGAAGAGACACTCCTAAAAGATAGAGCTACAAGAAATCTACTATACCTCTAGCAAGATAACACAATAAGTACCATTGTACTTTGTTTATCGAATGCAAGCAATGAAATTCCTCTGGAATAGAAGGTAGGAGAGGATAGAGGAAGGGCAGAGACATGTCTAGAGAACCCTCTAGAAGATAACAGAAAATATAAGATTCATTAAATTATTTATTTGGTTAATTTAAAAAACTTATTTTAGCAAGACGAATAGCCACTTAAAAGTTTTCAGTTCTTTAACTTTCTATTAGAACAGAGCAAGATTCATTGCAGCAGATAAATGTTCTGAGAAGAATCATTTGAATGGCACTCTAAAAAGAAGTCTAAGTGGAATCTTGAGGGGAACTGAAAATTGTACCCTCTAAAAATGGCTTCTTATTAATATGATGAAAAATAAAGGGGAATATGATAGCACCAATAAAATTTAAAATCCACATGTCTTACAAAGCAAAACAACAACAAAACTAGGATGCAATTAACAAGAAATGTACAAAACTGACAGGAGAAAAAAACTCAAAAAAGACATCATCCAGAGCTTCTACAACTTTTCATACACAGCATCCAACTGTTTGGAATTGTGTCCCCCTCCATCCAAATTTACATGTGAATTCCTAACCTCAGTACCTCAGAATGTGACCTTATTCAGAGACAGGGCTTTTACAGTGGTAATCAAGTTAAGGAGAGGTCATTAGTGTGGGCCCTAATCCAATGTGAGCAGTATCCTTGTAAAAAAAAAAAAGAAAGTAAATTTGGACACAGACATATGCAACAGGAGAATCCCACGTGAAGATTCATATGAAGACATCTATCTATAAGCTAACGATAGAGGCCTGGAGCAGATCCACCCCTCATAGTCCCTAAAAGAACCAACCCTGGGCTTCCCTGGAGGCGCAGTGGTTGAGAATCCGCCTGCCAATGCAGGGGACACGGGTTCGTGCCCCGGTCCGGGAAGATCCCACATGCCACGCAGCGGCTGGGCCCGTGAGCCATGGCCGCTGAGCCTGTGCGTCCGGAGCCTGTGCTCCGCAACGGGAGAGGCCACAACAGTGAGAGGCCCGCATACTGTAAAAAAAAAAAAAAAAAAAACCAACCCTGCGAACACCTTGATCTTGGACTTCTAGCCTCCAAAACTATGAGACAGTAAGTTTCTGTTGTTTAAGCCACATTGTTCATGTTTCTTTGTTATGGGAGCTCTAGTAAATGAATACACCATTTTTTCCATTAAAAAATTACAACAAATGCTAAAGAACAGGATCAAATTTTTAAAAAAACAAATAAAAAATAGAGAATAATAACAAAGCCACAGTAATATCTATAAAATGACCATGATTAAAATGAGAAGATGGAGAATTTCAGTACAGGTATAGAATCTTTAATAAAGGAATTAAAATCAGAAAGAAATTTCTGATTTTACAGAAGAAAAATATCAATATCTGTTATTAAAAATTCAATAAAAGGGTATAAGAGAATATTAGACAGAGCAGGGGATAAGATTGGTGACAGGAATATAGGTCAGTAGAAAATAATCCAGATTGAAACACAGAGAGAAAAATATGAAAAAGAAAACAAGAGAAATGTGACCAATTAAAAATGTCTAACACTCATGTAATTATAGTCCAAAAAATATGATAAAGATAAGACTAGGAAAGAAATGACATTTTAAAAATTCATGGCTGATATTTTCAAAGCTTATGAAAGATGTCAACCCACAGTCTCAAAATATTCTATTATTCCAAATCAGGATGAAAACAAAGAAAGTAAACCTAGGCATGTCATGCTCAAACATTTAAAACAAAAGACAAAGAGAACATACTCAAAAATCAGTAAGAGAAAAATGACCCATTACTTTCAAAATAATTCTTAATAAATTATGTGTGGATGGATCTACAGACTGTCATACAGAGTGAAGTAAGTCAGAAAGAGAAAAACAAATTTTGTATAGTAATGCATATCTGTGGAATCTAGAAAAATGGTACAGGTGAACTGGTTTGCAATGCAGAAATAGAGACACAGATGTAGAGAACAAACGTATGGACACCAAGGGGGGAAAGTGGCGGGGGAGGGGTGGTGGTGGGATGAACTGGAAGACTGGGATTGACATATATACACCAATATGTATAAAATAGATAACTAATAAGAACCTGCTGTATAAAAAATAAATAAATTAAATTAAATTTTAAAAATAAATAAATAATGTGTAACTCTACGACTGAAACAATAGACACCAGAAGGCAATGGAATGACACCTTTAAAGTTTTGAAAGAAAAGTAGGAGTACCTATACTAACTTATATTAAGACTTCTAATAAAGCTATGGTAATTAAGGCAGTGGAATATGGGTCAAAATAGGAAAAACAGTCCAACGGCACAGATGATAAAAGGATCAAGCCAACAAGAAGATATAACAATTGTAAGTATATATGCACTCAGCACAGGAGCACCTAAATGCATAAAGCAAATACTAACAAACACAAAAGGAAGAATTGAGAGTAACACAATAACAGTAAGGTTTTTAACACTCCGCTTACATCAGTGGACAAATAATACAGACACAAAATTAATAAGGAAACACTGGCCTTAAATGACACATTACAAAATGCACTTCGGAGATACTTACAGAACATTTCATCCAAAGCAAAAGAATACACACTCTTTTCAAATGCACTTGAAACATTCTCCAGAATAGATCACATATTATGCCCAAAACAAGTCTCAGTGAATTTGAGAAAATTGAAATCACATCAAGCATTTCTTTTCCCAACCACAGAGGTATGAGACTAGAAATCAAAACTAGAAAAAAACTGCAAAAAACACAAACACGTAGAGTCTGAACAATATGCTACTAAACAAATGATGTGTCACTGCGGAAATCAAATAGGAAATCAAAAAATACCTGGAGACAAATGAAAATGGAAACAAAGTGATCCAAATTCTATGGAATGCAGCAAAAGCAGTTCTAAGAGGGAAGTTTCCAGGGATACAAGCCTATCTCAGGAAACAAAATTTCAAATAAACAACCTAACCTTACACCTAAAGAAGCTACAAAAAGAAGAACAAACAAAACCCAAAGTTAGTAGAAGGAAAGATAACAAAAAGATCAGAGCAGAAATAGATGACATAGAGACTTAAAAAAAAAGTCAATGAAACTAAGAGCTGGTGCTTTGAAAAGATAAATAAAATCAATAAAACTTTAGCCACACTCATCAAGAAAAATGAGGGCCCATATAAAATCAGAAATAAAAAAGAAGTTATAACAAACACACCAGAGCTACAAAAAATCATGAGAGTACTGTGAACAATTATGCACCAATAAAATGGACAATCCAGAAGAAATGGATAAATTCTTATACATGTACAATCTACCAAGACTAAATCAAGAAGAAATACAAAATATGAACAGAATTATAATGAACTGAATCAGTAATTTAAATAAACTCCCAACAAACAAAAGTCCAGGGCCAGATAGCTTCACAGATGAATCCTACTAAACATTAAAAGAAGAGTTAACACTTGTCCTTCTCAAACTATTCCCAAAAATTAAAGAGGAAGGAACACTCCCTAACTTATTCTATGAAGCCAACATCAGCCTGATACCAAAACCAGACAAAGACATCACACACACACAAAAAAATTATAGGACAACATCACTGATGAACAAAGAGGCAAAAATCCTCAACAAAATATTAACAAACCAAATTAAACAATATATTCGAAGGAACATACACCATGATCAAATTGGATTTATGTCAAAGATACAAGGATATCTCAATATCTACAAATCAAATATTGTGATACACCACATTAACAAATTCAAGAGTAAAAATCATATAATCATCCTAATAGATGCAGAAAAAGCTTTTGACAAAACTCAACATCACTTATGATACCTCAACATAATAAAGTCCATATCTGACAAGCCCAAAGCTAACATACTCAATGGTGAAAAACTGAAAGCTTTTCCTCTAAGACCAGGAAAAAAACAAGGATCCTCACTCTCATCACTTTTATTCAACATAGTACTGGAAAGCCTAGCCATAGTAATCAGACAAAAAATAAATAAAAGAAAATCAAATTGAAATGGTAGAACTACAACAGTCACTGTTCCATACAACATGATACTATATAGAGAATATTGTCAAGAGGCCACCAAAAAACTATTAGAACTAATAAGTGAATTCAGTAAAGTTGCAGGATACAAAACTGATATACAGAAATCTGTTGCATTCTATACACTGACAATAAACTATCAGAAATAAAAATTAAGAAAACAATCCAATTTACAATTGCATGAAAAAGAATAAAATACTTAGAAATAAATCTAACCAAGGAGGTAAAAGACCTGTACTCAGAAAACCATAAGACACTGATCAGAGAAACTGAAGATGACACAAACAGATGGAAAGATATACTGTGTTCATGGATTCGAGGAATTAATATTGTTAAAATGACCATACTACCCAAGGCAATCTACAGATTCAGTGCAATCCCTATCAAACTACCAATGGCATGTGGCTAGAAGAGCCACACTCAAGTAACTAGCTTCTGCAAGTTAGCAAATCAATGACAGCCCAAAGTTTCTGGAAGTCAGCCAATCAGTGACAGCCACAGCTTCTAGATAGGAGTAAGTGCCTCCCTCCTCTGACACTGCACTGATGAGGACTCTGAAAGTGAGAAGGCCAACAAGTAGTCTTCCTGTACTAACTGCACTAACACAGCTGAAAGCCTGCCAGCACCTAAACACTCTCACTTCTGAAAGCCCATGGCTCCCTGACACCAGGCTTCCCCAAACCTTAAACATTAACTCTGGCTTTCTTCAGAAAGACTGTGTTTACAACTGGCCCTTACAGGCAAATTGGAAGTTCCCCATTTTTTAAAATAACATATCAAGTTCAGTTTATAGTTTGTTCACAGGTTCACAATCTTTTCAACAGTTCAGCTCATTTATGATTAGTTATGAGTTGGAACACCTGAGTTTCACTGACACAGCTGCAAGATTTTCAAATTCAATATTTTCAATTCTTTTTGAAATGTTTTGGAACTACTACCTATATTTTTATATGTGTATATTTAAACCCCAAAATGTCAAAAGGCAAGTGCAAATTTTGTAATGAATTTGCTAACAGTAGAAACTCCTCAACTGAGGAAAAAGTCCTTTTGAAGCTCTTTGTGCAGCTTGCAGTTGTTCACTAAACATCAAAAGTGGTGGAAAGTCAAATATCAACCAGCACATACTAACAGCTAGGCAAAAAAAAAAATGGTTTCCTCCTACAGTACCAAAGAAGGTCGCATAACAAATTTGGGGGATTAAGAAAAATTCAGAGGAAGAAGATGTAAGAATTGTAGCAGGCACTGTAATGGTTTTCCACTCTGTGTATCAGCAGTCTTTCTGCCCAAACATCTAGCTGAATGCACAACTACCAGAAATACCTTATGATTCCAAAATTGCAAGCAAATTTTCAAGTGCCAGGTTAAAATCCACTGCCACAATCAAAGAAGTAACACCAGCTGGCCCTATGTTTAACACCTGTGGACCCTTATCCTGTAAATATCTGTCTAAGTGGGTCCATTTTACCCAAGATGATTTAAAATTACACTGGCCAAAATGAAGAACTTTTGACATTCCCAAATTAGTTTATCTCCACATGCAATTGGGAAAAAAAAAAAAAGTGTAACAACTAGGCAAAATGAGTGGGAAGCTTATTTAACTGGTATCTAGAGGCCTCTAAACACAACACGGAGAAAACTGTCCCCCTCCATGCTATGGCTGAAAAGCTGACTCAGACTGTCTCTTAACTTGAAAAATCAGCTGATCTTTCTCACTTTCACTCACTGATCACTTTCAGCTCTTCCCTGACTAACTGAAAGTTGAGGTAAGTAGCTGCGGGCAAATCCGCAGGCCTAGGAGCAGACCTAGGACGAGGGTCGGGGCCCAGAAAACTCAGTAATCAAGATAAATACTTGAAATACTATTTCAATGCAATACTTTAAACAATCAAAATTAATGCAAAACTTCCGTGATGGGAAAAAATATCAATATCTTCAAGAAAGACAGGATCTGACCTGGTCTAACCTCATTCAGCCTCATCCTAATCCCAGTTTATTGCCACTCCCTTAAGTTCTGCACCTGAGTCAAGCACTTTGCTTGCCTCTCCCTAGTGCTGGCCCCGGTGGATCCTCCTTAGGATCCTTCATCCCCAACAGAAACACACACATACAGGGTCACACACACGAATACACATCAAACCTAGTCTGAGTGGTCAGCTGTGCCCCCAAGAGCTGGAGCCCACCTGCAGCTACTAGGGTCTTGATATTAAAAGCAACTTAACACAATTTAAGAAATAAAAATATTTTTTCCCAATTACATTAGCTTCTGGATGTTTTACTGCCTCGGATATTGAAATCTTTTCAGGAACTGTGGTCTGCACAAAGGTTTTATGAGGATCTAAAACAAAAAATAAGCAGAGTTACTGTGATACTTGTAATCTTGCATTATTCACTTCTAAACCCAGTTCATTTGTTTCTCTACATTACCAAGCTTTTCTTATAATCTATGCATCTACTTTTCCTTTCTGCTGTCCTTCGGTCATTCTTACCGATAAATTTCTTAAGCCTTGTCAAATCTTAACTTTTTATTCTACACACACACACACACACGCACACACACACACACACACACACACACAGTCGGGCGGTTTGACTAGGTAACAGTAACAAATTACAGTTTTGCAAAAGAGGTATGGAAATAAGAAAACACGGGTGCACCAAGAAACTAGGATCCTTGCAGGAAAAAACGATCCAGAATACTGAATACAAGGGTGGTCTGCAATTTTCCACGGAGAAGGTGGAGGACGGCAGTCACCAAATCGGGAACTCATTGATAAACAGCTTCTTCATGGCGATGCAATGATTTCCAGAAGAGCAGACTGCCGTAGGTAGAAAAGGGCCACACCTTTCATTTCTGTCCGTTTTACAGACAAGGAAACCACCCCACGGAAATGAAAAGGTTTTCCGCCCGGGGGGCTGCCTCTCTGCCTCCTTAGCTGCAGACCTCGAGGCCAACGGTCGGGAGGCTCTGGGGGGTGAGGGCGAGGGGCGGGAGGGAGCACTGGGCCAGGATCCTGGACCAACGAGGGCAGCCCCCCGACCGAACAAAGCGAGGGGAACGGTCTCTGGACTTACCGCGGCCCCCATGCAGCCCGCCGAGGCCGGTGAGCAGGACCAGCATGAGGAACATGGCTCCGCCGACCTGGAGCCGCGCTGGCCCAACAGCGACGCCCGTTGCGCTGAGTGAGGGCGGAGCGCGGGAGCGAGACGCGCGCCAGCAGGGGGCGCACGGGAGGCCGCGCGGGGAAAGCGCCGGAAGGAAAAATCCGGCGGAGCTCTCGGCGGCGGCGGGCGCGTGCCGCGGGTGGGCTGGGAGGGCGGGGGGAAAACTTTCGGTCCCTGGTTAAGGAAGGAAAAGCCGCGCGAGTTCCAGTTCTCAGATGAAGCGGGTGCCTAGTTTTGTTTGCGTCTTTTTCTTAGGCCGGCGGTTTTTGAAGTAATTTTTAATCCCAGTGAAGAGAAGGAGCAAGGATGAAAATGCTCAAGTTACCGACAGCAAACAAGGTTCTTCCTAGTACATTACTTACCGCAGGAGGCGGCAAAATGCGTTTATTTGCAAAGACTGGTGCAAACACGGTGGCTTCTCTACATTTCATGGTTGGATATGCCATTGCTCGAAAGCCATGGAATGCAGAAGACCCCGTATACGATCCTTGTCCGAATATAGACTCTTCCAAAAGATCTTCCTTAGTACCCTAAGTTATTGTTGCCACACTCTGTGTAATCCTGCAGCCCCTAGTTTTTACCTGTTTACCTAGCCCTTTGTACGTTCTGCCTCTATTAGGAGCAAGAACAGTTTGATTTCTTGACGTCTGTAGGCGTTCTTCCCTTCGCAGATCCTAGCCCACATCACATTAAATACATTAAAATACAGCCATACTCGATCCTGACTATAAGTTTGCTTTAACAAATGTTGAAATCATGTCTATAAATTCACTTTGAAATTGCTTGGCTGTCCCGAAAAACCAAGAGAAGTTATGAGCAGAATAGAACAGTAACAAGTAATCTTTAAAAAGAATCAAGTGGCAAGAAATAAAGTCACAAGTGCTGGAATAAATAGTAGAATATATACTTATTGCTTTGTGGATTAGCAGTTTGGAATATGTGATTGACAAACTCTCCCAGGAAGGAACAAAAAAGGATTTTTAAACATAGAAAATACCAAGATAAAATTAAGAGATAAGGAGAATAGAAGTAGACTTGTTAATAGCATTTTCCAGAAAGAGAAAAATTAAAATGATTAGGAGGAAATATTTAAAGGGATAATGGGGAAAGTTTCTCTTAACTTGAAAAATAAGAGAATGACTTTAGAAAGGACCCAAGTGTTAAAAACTGGGCTTTGAAGGAAAAACAAATCTGAAATTTTAAATGACAGGAAAGATTCTGAAATCGTCCAGAGGAAAAGAACAAAGCACCTATCAAGGGACAAGAGTCAGATTGACATTAACAGCCATACGAGATGCATGAAATCAGTGGGTCATTAAAGTGTTGACTTCCAAACAGCTAAGGATGGCAGTCGCACTAAGCCAGCCTCTTGCATACACTTTTAGACGAGGGCCAAAGAATTAAGTGGGCATCACTGAAGACAGTACTCTTGGAATTTACCTGGACTCTACAGCTAAAATCAGACCTGCTTCTCACAGACCCCGATTACTTGTGTGTGCTTAATAATGTGGCTGACTTCTCTGGCATTCTAATGGTGGAGAACTGTGACTTTACCATTGAATTGGTCAAATTTCTGTACACTTGAGTTTCTGACAGTTCCGTCACTATTGAAAAACTAATTTCCTCTGTGGATACCCACCAGATTTCTAGTGTACATTAACACGGGACAATGCTGTTGGTGTGCATGCAAAGCCTATAGCTTCTCTGACACATCAAACACCCTGAAAACAAATGTGTGTGCTTAAAATGGACACAAAAAAAGGATATTGCCTTTGTATGAATCCAGGCTAAAGCAGTGTAAGAATATCTTTAAGAAACTCATGAGTGTGGAGTTAGCTACAAAGTAGCTCTTGCCCAAGGTACCTAATGTTCCTATTGGCACTGCCTGTCACTTGCAGAGAGATTGCAGTGGGTCACTCACTCACTTAATCATTAAGGAAAAAGTATATTTTCACTTGAGCTAATTCTTATTTGGGGGGGGGTATAGTTGTTTTCCAATGTTGCGTTAGTTTCTAGTGTACACGAAGTGGAGTTCCCTGTGCTACACAGCAGGTTCTCATTAATTATCTATTTTATCCATAGTAGTGTATATATGTCAATCCCAATCTCCCAACTCATCCCACCGCCCCCCCTTCCCCCTCTTGGCGTCCATACGTTTATTCTTTACATCTGTGTCTCTATTTCTGCCATTTACAGGCAACTCTGCAGGAGCTACATTATCCTTGATTCCATAGTACCTGTTCAGAAAACACATTTTTGCACCTGGTCTCTAGCTTTCACATGGTATATCCATGTCTGAGGTTGGCAAGGCTGGACCAAGGGTCTAGACAGCTCAGCTGGGTTCAGGAAACTATTCCACAAGCCAATAAACTGGAGAAGGAGATTTTCAAATGTAGTGGCTGGAAAAGCCACAACTCTTCTCTTCAAATCTTCCTGGAGCTGACCTACTGCAAGTAGTTGTCACTCTGGCTGAAATGTGTTGTATTATAGCCAAGCACTAGCCGCTTATATTATTGATTGTGAAATATCCTTTCATTGGGATCCACAGAGCGACATGCAACAAAATAAAGAAGACATAAATAAGTGGAAATATCCCATTTTCATGAATTGGAAGATTTATTACTGTTAAGATCAATACTACCCCAAAGCTTTCTACTAGCTAAATGCAGGCATTATCCCAATGGCATTTTTTGCAGAAATTAAAAAACCCATCCTAAAATTCATTCGGAATCTCAAGAAGCCCAAATACCCAAAACAATCAAAGAAAAACATGCAGGTATCACAGAAGTTATTTCTGCTCATTCAAGCTTTCAGTAGTATATTTTTCAAAGAGAACAACCTGTAGTACAAGACAGAGTGAAGTCAGTCAGAAAGAGAAAAACAAATACCATACGCTAACACATATATATGGAATCTGAAAAAAAAAAAAAAGGTTCTGAAGAACCTAGGGGCAGGACAGGAATAAGACGCAGATGTAGAGAATGGACTTGAGGACATGGGGAGGGGGTAGGGTATGTTGGGACGAAGTGAGAGAATGGCATGGACATATATACACTACCAAATGTCAAACAGATAGCTAGTGGGAAGCAGCCACATAGCACAGGGAGATCAGCTCAGTGCTTTGTGTCCACCTAGAGGGGTGGGATAGGGAGGGTGGGAGGGAGATGCAAGAGGGAGGAGATATGGGGATATATGTATATGTAAAGCTGATTCACTTTGTCATACAGCAGAAACTAACACACCATTGTAAAGCAATTATACTCCAATAAAGATGTTAAAAAAATAAAAACACTGTCTGACTGGATTTTTTTTAAAGTACAAGATCTAACTGTATGTTGTTTATGTCAGATACACCTTAAATATAAAAAAGATATATTGGAAGAAAAAGGACGAAGAAAGATATCCCATGCAATGACTGACTATAAAAAAGCTGGCATGCTATATTAATATCAGAAAAGGTAGAATTCAGGCCTAAGAGTATTACTAGAGATGAAAAAGAGAATTGTATAATGATAAAGGGTCAGGAAAACATAACAGTCCTAAAGATACATGCATTAAAGTATAACTTCAAAATACATGAAACACAAATAATATACCTAAAACAAATGACATATCAACAAAAATAATTGGCAACTTTAACACACCTCCCTCAGGAAATGATAGAATAAGGGGAAAAAATTAAGATTTTAAAAAGTGTTAATAAGCCTAACTTGACATTTATATATTTGACAACTACAAAATGCACATTTTTAGTGCACATGGAACATTCACCAAAATAGACCATAGGGTGGATCATAAGCAAAACAATAATTTCAAAGTATTGAAATTATGCAGGTATTTTCTCTGATCATGACTGAATTAACTAAAAATCAATAAGATTAAACTGAAAATATCCAAATATTTGGAAATGAAACAACACACTTCTAAGTAACCCATAATTCTGAGATCAAACTAAAAATTAGAAAATATTTTGACCTGAAGAATAATGAAAATACAACACATCAAAATTTGTGAAAAGACGCTAAAGAGATTCATAGAGCAAATATATACCTTTAAATGAATTAGAAAAGGTTTAAAATCAAGGATCTAAACTTTCACCTCGAGAAGCTAGGAAACGAGCAAATTAAAAAAGGCATAAATCAATGAAACAGAAAACAGAGATGCAATAGAGTATCACCATGGTCAGGAACGAAGAGGGGACATAACTTTGGATCCTACAGACATTGAAAAGGATATTATGAACAACTTTATGTCAAAAGATTGACCATTAAATGAAATAAACTCCTTTAACAATACAACTTGTGAAAAAAATATCACAAGAATGGAAAATCTAAATAGTCCATTATCTGTTAAAGAAATTGAATCCATAATTTAGAATCTTCCCACAAAGAAAACTTTAGCTTCATTGATGATTTTGGCCAAATATTTAATTGAAAAACTGAGCAATTTTATACACTCTTTGAGAAAATGGAAAATGAGAGATATTTTTCCCAACTCGATTTATTGATCTTCATACCAAACTCTGATAAGGGATTAATCTTTGCCCCTGAGACCGAAGCCCAAGCTCTCTGGGTCCTTCTGCCTTCTGGGATTCACCCTGCAGGTCACCCAGCCGAGGGGCAAGAGAAAGGTGGTAAGCAGAGGGAGAGGCCTGGAAGGTAAAGCACAGTCCCCAGAAGGAGCACAGCTTCCCTGAGAAGCCCTGGTTCTGTGGTTGTGGGGAGGGTGAGGTGGTCACATGGCTGTATTAACTGAGATCTGCATGCAGCCAGCCAAGTCCAGTAAGAAGGACCCGGAGAAGGAACACAGTCCACGCTCAGATCCTTTCCTGAGTGAGAGCAGTTGATGCAGATTCCCAGCATCTGGGGCCCCAGGCAGTAAATCCGAGTGGGTGGTGGAGAGAGCTGTGGAGAAGAGCTCAGGGAGTCAGTGGGAGTTGAGACTGACTATCTGCAGTCAAGGGTCCTGAAATGACAAAACTGCGCCTCAGGGGTGGAGGAAGAAATAAAAACAGACGCTCCTGCAAATTGGTCCATCTTGGTTTATTGCTTCCTTCAGCTGTGACCAGGGGAGAAAAGGCTGCATTTTCATTTCTCAATGAGATCGCCAGTAATATCCATTGCCTTCTGAAGGAATTATTAGTTACTGTGGAAGAGAACAAAGACACATGTGCTTAGGTACTTAGGTATAATAAATAAATTACCTTCCACTGCAAAACATATAGTTGGCATACTGCCAAGTGAAAAATTCATATGGAAAAAAAGAATTCTAGGAAGAATTTTTACAATTTTGCTTGTGAAATTATTTAGCTGTAACTTATTTACTAGCAATTGTGATTTCTGGGAAACCACTGTATTTAATCAGAAGTACTTGCAAATGAGAAAATCTAATATTTTTTCCACATGCAATGAAATGTTCTTGAATGTAACAAGTCAAATCTTTGCATGTTTTTAGAAACTTAAATACATATCAATTTTACTTTTTCCATATCTTGGAGCCAGTCATTTTAAAATTTTTTCATATGGTAAACAGTGTTTTGGTTTGGGCACTTGGAAACTCATAGGCCTTAAGCATTTTGCCTACAGTGCCTACTGGATAAAGTGGCTTGATTATGAATTCATTTAAAAGACTAATTTACATATCATATATCTTATTAGAGTCAACTCTAATTCCATTCTGTCCACAAGAGCAAGTTCCCAACAAACTTAAGAGAATTTTACTAAACTGAGGAAAAAAGACTAAAGTCTTTAAAAAATAATTTAAATACTCATTAATAACAAGATTAGTAAAGATTAAAACATTATTTTTGGTGCAGTACTTTATGAATTCATCTAACCAATAAATATTTAGGAATTAGTTGTGGATTATAAATTTCATTTTAATTTAAAGCAAGTTATTTTAAGAGATATTTCCTAATGTACTTGCCTACTGTTAAGTGTTTCACTGCTTTTCTGTGACTTGGAGCTAAATAAATAAAGAAATAATGCTTTTATCACGATACAATACAGTCTGACAAAGATATATTTTTATGGCAGTTTCTTCTTCTTTCCCTTCAAAATTGTGGTAAAAAAGAAATATCTGCCACATTTCTATTTTTATACTCATTATTACCAGAAGTCAAAATCAAGTTCTTCAGTCTCTTTTCCATTTTTATATCCATAGATTTCTTATTTCTGATCCCCCAACCAAAAGAATGAAAAAGAATACATTGAAGACAAATTAATTGAGTTTAATTGACAAAGAAGATAATATAGGTAGTAAGATTAGGGAGAGAATTCAGTGATAAGAGTGGCATAATTTTACTCCTCCTATCCTTTCCCTACCTCTGCTATTTTATATCTTAAAAATTTATACTAGATTTTTCCTACTATTCTGACCACGAAACTCCCCTATTTAATATAGTTAGTTCTTCCCAAACCAATAAAGGGATTTGTATATATAGATTTGTGAGTCTACTGGATACATAACCCATCATATTTCTGGCTTAAAAAAATTTTTTTGTCGTGGTAGTGTTTACCCAAGGAGTTGGTTCTACCAACATCTCCCACTGGCTTTTAAAATTTTTAAAACAGGGAAAAAAGGAAAATATAATGGGTGCTATAACAGTAAAGCAGAGCAACCAGGTCTGCCTAGCTTATTAAATTTAAAAGAAATAATAATCCAAGAATGCTTTTTTTTTTGGTATATGCTAAACACAAGCTAGACTTATGGGTTAACACTCCAGATTACACTCTTCAAATGCAATATATATTGTCCTATGGATGATGACTATACCTCAATCTTGAAAACCACTTCTAGAAGAGGATGACTGTGCAAATTACATACTCTATAATGAGAGATAATGTGAGGGGACAACTGGAGTAGTTATAACATCAATTATGTGTGTATATGAAGTTCAAGATGTATATGATGTTCATTCACTAAGCAAGTATTTATTGAGCATTTACTCTGCTAGGTGCTAACTACAAATTAGTTCGCAAAATACACATGGTCATTATCCTCAAGCAATTTCAGGGTGTATCGGCAAAGTAATGCTTTATTTAGGTAAGCAGAAGTTTGGAAGTATTAGAGTGTTTGAGCACTATATCACAAATCCCTTGGTAATGGTGACAGAGTGGAGGCAATAAAGAAAATCAGCTTTTTTCTTCATACTTTGGAGAAAATAATATCTATAAAAAGGTAATAATGTTAGTAAACATACAAAAACAACAGAATAAAGGATAGAGAAATGCCAATAGCTTCCCAAATGGTGGGGGTGACTTCATCAGGAACGACAGAAGCTATATAATGTGGTGGGGTGTAGCCTGAAAACTTAACCTGTGGGTATGAAGGATATTCTGGAATATCAGTGGATTGAAAGTAACTAAAAGAAGACACTTTAAGGAAAAATGCCAGGCAGGACAAGAAAACCAAAACTCTACAAGGGAGAAAAGAAGATTAGCAAATCAGTATGTATTAGATGACTTCAGAAGGATCACAAGGCCACATGGGAAACTGAAAACTCAGAGAACCCTTATTAACACAATTGAGGGCTGTTGGACTGAGGTGGGCAATGTGGAAAACGTAGAATTTTAGTGTGTTTATGATAACTGTCTCTTAGATAAACTCCTCCTGATTGGGGTAATAATTCACTCAATTGTTCATATTGAGTTTGTGGGTATAAATGTAATCTAAACAAAAAAGTAATATTTCCCTTTGTATTTCATCATAAAACATGCAAAAATGCTCTATGAGTTAGTTTCACAAAATAATTATAAATACCTTGTCTCTCATTAGACAACTAGTATTTCCCTGTGTCTCAAAAGAGTATGCAATCAATAAAAATTTAATAAACTGAAGAAAATTAATACTCATTCCCAGAATGGAAAATATTAATACGTTGTTTTTAGTGTAGGACTTTATCAATTGTGGCTGCTCAAAAAATATTAAACAATCTTTTGTTCATTCTTATTTTCAACATATACTTACTTATAAGAAACATGTCTTATGTCGCTTACGTGCTGGTATTTGTTTGGTCACTACTTTCTGAACTCGATCTAAATAAAAATAAAAATGTCCAAAAGTTAATACTAAGAAACCTGCCTACTTTAACAATGAAGATCAAGCCATTTCATACCAAAACTAACTCTTTTAACACCTGGGGCAGGAAAATAAGTAGCAATCTTATTTACCCAACACCAAGTGCAACACATAGTGCAAAATTTAAATCCTCCAGTGGGGAAACGTATCAAGACAGCAGAGATGCATTTTTTTCTTTATCACCTCTAAGCACAGTATATAAGTTTGATTCTGAATGCCTAAATTTGGCCTTCCAGTTACAAGTTAGCTTTTTATTTGTTAACAAGTAAATTGCTACATTTTGCAAATTAACATTCACATTTACTTCTGGGCAAACTAGCAGACTTAACTGACAGAATAAGTTCCCCTTTCTATTCCACAAGGAAAGTTTCCCGTTTCTACTCTGCAGAAAAGCTGAAGATAATAGCGCAAAAATTTAATACCAAACTGAGATTGACAGCCAGAAAAGGCTCTTTGTCTGTCAGTAAAAAATGAAGAAACCAGAAATTCAGAGAGAAAACAGAAGCAAAAGCTGAATGACTACAAGGGACTCTGAATTACTTGTACCCTAAGGGATATGATTTTAATAACTCTAGCTTGGTAGGAGTTTAGGGTACAGATATTTAGATGTTAGAAAGCTAGAGTGAAGCCCAAGCCTGGTAGTCTTGAATGGAGTTAACAAAAGGTATGGCCACTGAGAATGCAATAGGCAAATTTTCTCAGCCATGTGGATGGAAAAGGATCACCTAGAGATGCAGGACCCCAGACCTCCACCATCTATAGAGGCAGGACCACAATTCCTCAATTTCATTACCCACAAATTCGAACTAGCAAGCATAGAAAATATTAAAACATTCATGCCCCAAGACAGGGAAAGCTGAAACATTTCCCTCTTCCTAACGTATGCCTCTACAACTCGGGGTGTGCAGAGTTCCCATGAGAACAATCATTGCCCCTGAGGATGAGCTTACAAGTCTAAATTACAAACAACTGTGTGTTAAGTGCCCACAGGCACAGCACAGCAGAACAAAAAATTCACATATTGAGATCGATGGATAATATAAAAAACCTTTAATAGAAACATTTAGGATCTCCACAGAGATTCAGGCAGAAGTAAAGCAAGAAAAGGATAGCTGTTAAGAGAATGGGTGATTTGGAAACTAATATGAGGGAATCAGTGCCAGAGAGAGACATGAAAAAGCACAGCATATGAACAGCCCGGTTAACAACTATGGAGGATAAAGTGAGAAGACTCTCCCAAATATAGTCATTTCAGAAGCAGAAAAGATAAAGAATGGAAAAGAGGCGATAATTAAAGAAATAATGACTGATTGTTTTCCCAGAATTAATGACCTGAATGCTGGTATCTAAATACTATATGGAATCCAGAGCAGTGTAAATAAAAACAAATTCTATCAGAACATATCATAATAAAATAACAAAACATTCAGGACAAAGAGGAAATCTTAGAAGTCACTTAGAGTAAACACATTAATTGAAAGGGAATAAATAAGTGAATCAGACTGTCAGCTGAGGTCTCATCAATGCCAGTCAATGTCACATTACAGCAACACAATACTTTAAAAGAGCTGTGGAAAGTGACTCCCAACCACAAGTCTGTAACCATCTAAGTTGCCTTTCAAAGATGAGTGTGAAAAAGACATGTTCAGACATTTAACATCAAATGCTTATAATCACAAAAACTAAAAGGGGTGTACTTCAGGAAAAAGGAAATTGGAATCAAAATGAAAAAAAAAAAAAAACGGACTCAAGAATCAATAGTGGGAGTTCCCTGGCAGTCCAGTGGTTGGGACTCAGTGTTTTCACTGCTGTGGCCCAGGTTCAGTCCCTGGATGGGGATCTAAGATCCCACAAGCCATGCAGTGCAGCCAAAAATCTAAAATAAATAAATAAAATAAAATCCAGGGTTAAATACCATTTAAAAAAAAGAATGAATGGTGACCAAAGCGATTGGTAAATATGTTGTTAAACCCTAGTAAGTATTCATTTAATATAAAATGATAATAATAATAATAATAACTGACAAATGGAGGGGGAGTTGTGTAGGTGATCTAATATCCTTCTGTTGTTTAGAAGAAGACTGAAAATATTGAATTTTAGATATTTAAAAAATTAATTAGACCTAAAGTGGTACTAATATAACATATACTGGGATTCATCCCACCTCCCTGCCTTCTTTGACCTCAACAGTCTTTCCCACTGACTTTCTACCAGAAAAAGATTATTCCAAAAATAAATGACCTGAAAACTACAGTGGATGTTATGTTAGTAAAACATAGCAGTAGAGTCACGTGACATTCTTTAAATATAAATGAATAAAATTATCCTAAAAATGTTTCCCTGGTATATAACAAGCCTGAAGGCTAGACCAGTGGATTAACATTCCAAATTATACTACTCTAGTTGAAATGTGCATTTACCTATGGGTAATTCTATCATCCCTTACCCAGTGTAGGTGAATTAATATCCTAGGAGAGATGAATTATGTTGACAAGGTTTCAGGATGAGAGATAATAAGAGAGGGAGAAAAAGGGGCAGTTATAATATTATAGATACATAGATTGTGTGTGTGTGTGTGTGTGTGTGTGTGTGTGTGTGTATTTGTCTATGTACCTTTGTGTTTGTGGATTTTTTTTTTGGTCTGGTTGCCTGTGTGTGGAAAAGATTAAGTAATCATGCATTCATTCAACAAATATTTATTGAGCACTTACCATAAACCAAGGACTCTGCTACATGCTGGCTATACAGTGCTATCCTCTACGATAACAGAGTTTAATAAGACATACATCCAAGGTGAGGAGAAAGTAACTGTGTTTGAGGACCATAAGATAACTCCCTGATACTGAGAGGACATAATAATGAAAATCAATTTTTTTAGTTTGGTGAGAGTAACTCATGACTCCATAAGTGTCACTAAAAGGAGAAGATCATAATGTCAAAAGAGAGATAAAGGACAAGAAAAGCAGGCATTGTAATAGAAGAGGAAGACCTCTTCTGGAATAAAAGAAATTAAACAACCCTGTTGTGCAGCCTAGACAGCTTACTCTGTAGATTTGGGTGTGTCTGCTAAGTGTACTTTAGAGGGACCTAGGTAGAATAACACCATCCAAAATTGTTGGATATAGAAAACTAAACAATTATTGTATTATTATACAGACACATCCACCTTTCAGGAAATGGAAGGAGACCTAATTAAAACTACTTTGTAATCCTGAAAGGCTATGGAACACACAGAATTGTTATTCCTGTACAATCTTTTTCTTCAGCAAATTTTTCCTACGTGACCAGGGTAAGCCCTCATTCAGTTGTTCATGAGCATACATATTGGATTTCTAGAGTCTCCAATTAAAGAAGTAAACTTCCCCATTTATGAGTTAGCACCATAAACATTTCACCAATCATTTTTTCCTTTGTTTCTCCAGAATAAACTCCCAACATACATTAACAAACTGAAGAAAAGAAGACACTGATTTATTTAGACAAATACTCACTACTTAACTAAGTTGGCAAATATTAAGAGGAATTTTTTTGTGTGTAGTACCTTATCAATTGTTGCTGCTCAATTAATACTTAGCAATTACTTGTTGATTATCAATTTGTTCATCTTATTTTTTAACACATACTTATTTTAAGAAATCTTTTCTAATTTACTTACCTGACAGTATCTTTTTGGCTACTACTTTCTGATGTGGACCTAAAATGCAAGTGAAAATAATGCTTCTAAGTTAACACTTTAAAAAAAGTGTGCCTCCATAACAAATGAACGTCAGACCATTTTGTAACCTGTATTAATGCTTTTATACCACTAATCACCACTAATGCATCATTTCAAAAGATTACTAAGTTACAGTATGCAAATAAGTAACATTTTTATTTACCAGTATACCATGTCCATAGAGAACATAAATGTCAAGTTCTCAAACAGAGGAGAAGGAAAACAGATTTGTCACTTCCCAGCTCAATATATGCTTAATTTTGAATTCCTGATTCTGGTCTTTAGGTTCTAACCTAATGTTTTATCCACTAGTAAACAAATTACTGCAGACTGGGCTGACAGGGTAATTTCCACCTCCTATTTGACACACAGAGAAATAGTGAAAAAAATAACACAAAATGCTAATGAAAATTTAAGGGAAGGAAGCAACATTTCTAATGATAGTCTGAAAAAAAAAGAGGATATAGAAAGCACGAAAGGTAAATAGGAACTAAAGCTGAATGACCCTAGAGGTCGGGGAATCAGTTAGGGAGTGGAGCCCACCTGGAAAACTGGAGCTGACCACCTCCTCTAACCTTGGAAGCCATGAAAGGCCATACCACCCACTAAGTGGGGATAGTATTATCATGAGTCTTAGAGATGCTGCAGGGAGATTGCTTCAGAAGTATAGATGGAAACGGATCATCTAGAGACACAGGAAACTTAGGTGCTTAAAATGCTTTAGGGATATGGATGGGAAAAAAACATCAAATACAGAAAGAGGAATCTTAAGCCTTTACTGTACAGGTTCAGGATATTAATTCATGTTTCCTATGAATTCTAGATCTCCATGTGTAACAAACACCTCAAAAGTTTATGACTGGGAGGGGGAGTCTGGGGGAGAATGGATACATGTATATGTATGGTTGAGTCACTTTGCTGTGCACCTGATACTATCACAACATTGTGAATTGGCTATACTCCAATATAAAATTAAAAGCTTTTGTAAAAAGTTTATGACTTAGGAGGATAAAACAAAATAATCTTGACAAGGAGGATTCTACAAAGCAGGATATACAGAATTCTCATGAGACAATCATTGCTGCTTAAGATGGCCTTACAATCAAATTAAAAAGCCAGTAAGAGGTAACGTCCACCTCTTACAGAGTAAACTAATGAATTCATACACTAACAATTATAGGTAACAGGAAAAACTTCAAAAAAAAGAATGTTTAGGATTTCCATAGAGATCAATAAAGGAACAGAATTCATTAAACAAGTAATGACAGAATGAGACCGGCCAAGATGGCAGAATAAAGATATTGAGCTCACCTTCTCTCACACCAAAATCACAACTATTTGCAGAACAACCATAGATGAAAAAGACCAGAAGCTACATGAAAAGATCTACAACTAAAGATATAAAGAAGTAACCACACGAAATGGGTAGGAGTGGCAGAGTCAAGACCCATACATCCTGGATGGGTGATCCACAATAGGAAAATAATTACAATTGAAGAGGTCCTCCCCGAGGTGTGAGGTGCCCCACATCAGGATGCCCAGCCCAGGAGTCCTGTGCTGGGAAGATGAGTCCCCAGAACATTTGCTGAAGGCTAATGGGGCTGTCTTTCGGGAGACCAGAGAGCTGTGGAAAATAGACTCCATTCTTAAAGGGCACACACAGAATCTCACACACTCCAGGACAGAAGCACGCAGGGCAGAAGCGGTGAGTTGAATGGAGCCTGGGTCAGACCCACCTGCTGATCTTGGAGAGTCTCCCGGAGAGGCAGGAGGCAACCGGAGTTCACCCTGGTGACACAGGCACTGACGGCAGCCATTTTGGGGAGCTCGTTCTACCTCGTGGACACCAGTACTGGCAAGTAACCTTCTGGAATCCTCTTTCTAGCCTATTAGCCCCAGGACTAGTCCCATGCCCGCCCAACATCCTACAGGCACCAGTACTGGGACAGCTCAGGGCAAGGAAATAATTGGGCAGGGACACAGCCTCACCCACCAGCAGACAGGCTGGCTTAAGACCCCCTGAGCCCACGGCCGCCCCTGGTTATGGCCCTGCCTACCAGAGCGTGCAGGGCCAGGCCCAAAACAGCAGTGCACAGGCACTAGACCCAGGACCCCCATGGTTCTGCAGCCAGAGACCCTGGGACCCAGCTCTACTCCTAAGTAGGTGGGCACCAGCCCCAGAATCCATAATCCCACCTACTAGAGAGCCTGCTCTAGACTCAGGACCAGGCTCACCCACAGCAGGTGGACACCAGGCCCAGGACAAGTGCAGCCCCATAGCCTGTGCCCCCCCCCCAACTAGAAGGCCAATTCAAGCTTCTGGACACACTGGGCCCTGCAGCCAGCTGTGTCAGGATCTAGCCCCACCCACCAGTGGTCTGACACCAGCTCTGGGACCCCTGGGCACTGTGGGCAGACCCCAGGATTAGCTTTGTCAGTGGGCCAACACTAGCCCCAGGAACCGGCTTCACTCACGGGGGGATTAGCAACATCTCCAGGATCTCCTAGACCCCAACTCCACCTACCAGTGAGCCAGCACTAGCCTCGGACCCCTGCAGGGTTTCACATCCAGCTGTCTTGTGACCCAGCCCTGCCAACCAACAGACCACAGCTTCCACACAAGGCAAGGCCTGGCAACCAACCAGACCAGGGACCAGCCAAGCCTATAAAACCACTTACTGTAGCCAGCCTGCCACAACAGAAGGACCCAAACAGCCCACATAGGGAGCACCCCTAGAGCATATAGCTCTGGTAATGAACAGGGAGTGTGCTGCTGGGATACATAGGACATCTCCTACAAAAGGTCACTTCTTCAAGATTGGGAAACATAATCAACATACCAGATACATGGAAATCAAAATAGCAAGTTAGGTGAAATGAGACAACAGAGGAGCAAGTTCCAAACAAAGGACAAAGATAAAACTCATAAGAACTAAGTGAAATGGATACAGGCAATCTACCCAGGAAAGAATTTAAGGTAATGATCAAAAAGAGGATCAAAGAACTCAGGAGAAGAATGGATGAACAGAGTAAGAAGTTAGAAGTTTTTAACAAAGAGTCTGGAAAATATAAAGAACAACCAAACAGAGATGAAGAATATAAATGAAATGAAAAATACACTAGAAGGAATCAATAGTAGACTAAATGATACAGAGGAATAGATCAGTGAACTGGAAGAAAGAGTAGTGGAAATCACTGATGCTGAACATAAAAAAAAAGAAATGAGAACAGTTTAAGAGACCTTCAGGACAACATCAAGCATATTGACATTCACATGATAGAAGTCCCAGAAGGAGAAGACAGAGAGAAAGGGGCAGAGAACATATTTGAAGACACAGTAGCTGAAAACTTCCCTAATCTGGGAAAGGAAGTAGACATCCAGGTACAGGAATTACAGACTGGGTGCTTAAACAGCAGACATCTGTTTCTTAAAATTCTGGAGGCTGGGAAGTCCAAGAACAAGGTGTCAGCTCATTTGGTTCCTGGCGAGAACCTATTTCCTGGCTTGCAGGTGGCTGCTTTCTTGCTGTGTCTTCACATGGTGCAGAGAGAGAAGGAGCTCTGGTCTCTCTTCCTTGTCTTATAAGAACACTAATCCTGTCATGGGGACCCCACTTTCATGACCTCATCTAAACCTAATTTCAGCCCAAATGCCCCAACTCCTAATACCATCAGATTGGGGGATAGGGTTTTAACATGTGAATTTGGGAAGGGAGACATTCAGTCCATAAGACTACTTAAAAAATCATTCCAAAACTTAGTACCTCAAAACATTTATTATTAACTCTCTTGGTTCAGTGAGTTGTCTGGGATCAGCTGAGTAGTTCTCATTTGGTGTCTCTCATGCAGTTGTAGTCATGTGTCAGATGGATATCTAAGATAGGTGGATGTTCACATGCTGTCAACTAATGACAACTATCAGCTGGGAGCTCAGTTGGAGCTGTCACCCAAAGTGCCTGTATGTAGCTTCTCCATGTACTGGAGCATCTTGCAGCAAGGTAGCTGGGTTCCAAGATAGAGGAATGCAACAGCAAGCATTCCAAAAGGCCCAGGTGACAGTTACGTGACCTCTATATTAGATATACATTGGTGATTACATACAGAATCATAAAGAGATTCAACTACTTCTTTTGGTAAGAATATTTCTTAGGTGGTATTGTGCACTTCCAGTGGAAGGGACGTAATACCTGGTTGTTTGTCTTTTTATGATAACATCCATTGATGATCAAACATCTAGATAAAGTAGTTCATCAGGAGTTTAAACTTGCATTTTTCAAAGATCATTGTGGCTAGACTACAAGTTGTCTTACAAAGAAATAAATGTCACAGTTATGTGCAGCTTTATGAGAATGGCAATCAAAACCAAGTCATAATGATATAAAGATTTATTGGGTATCTCATCCTGGTTTGGTCATTTTAACAGTCTAAAAATAAGTAAGTTCAAAGGGAAGAAAAAAAGGAATAAGTTGTTTTGGCATATTGTTTCCCTGATGCTGTTCAATTCCATCAAAAAGAACCTCATTAAAAATATTGTTTTGAAATAAAACATCAGTCCTTAAAGGTTAAGAAAAAATTCATTAACCCCACAACCAGGATAGATAACTGTAGTCTTAATCACTGGGTTGCAAGTGCTTGCTTTTTCTTTACTTTCTCCTTTAAAAAATTTTTTTATATTAATTAATTAATTGTTTTGGCTGCGTTGGGTCTGTTGCTGTACACAGGTTTTCTCTAGTTGTGGTGAGTGGGGGCTACTGTTCGTTGTGGTGCATGGTCTTCTCGTTGCTGTGGCTTCTCTTGTTGTGGAGCATGGGTTCTAGGTGCATGGGCTTCAGTAGTTGTGGCTCACGAGCTCTAGCGTGCAGGCTCAGTAGTTGTGGTGCACGGGCTTCAGTAGTTGTGGCTTGGGAGCTCTAGAGCGCAGGCTTAGTAGTTGTGGTGCATGGGCTTAGTTGCTCCGTGGCATGTGGGATCTTCCTGGACCAGGGCTCGAATCCGTGTCCCCTGCATTGGCAGGTGGATTCTTAACCACTGCACCACCAGGGAAGCCCTAAAATGTTTTTTAAATTTAGGTATAGTTGATATACAATATTTTATAAGTTACAGGTGTACAGTATAGTGATTCATAATTTTTAAAGGTTATACTCTATTTATAGTTATTATAAAATATTGGATTTTCCCCGTTTTGTACAATATGTCCTAATAGATGACTATAAGGAAACAGAAATACAAATCCAGGAATCAGAGTGTCCCCAAAGGGATCAACCCAAAGAGGAACACAAGACACATTATAATTAAAATGGCAAAAATTAAAGATAAAGAGAGAGTATAAAAAGCAGCATGGGAAAAGCAACAAGTTACATGCAAGGGAACTCCCTTGTATGTACATACATATTAATAAGTACATATTTATTAATAAGTATGCACATACTAATAATTACTTAAATGAAAATGGACTAAATGTTCCAACCAAAATACATAGAGTGGCTGAATGGATACAAAAATAAACCCGTATATATGCTGCCTACAAGAGACTCATTCAGTGCTAAAGAAACACACAGACTGGAAGTGAGGGGATGGAAAAGGTATTCCATGTAAAAGAAAATTAAAAGAAAGTTTGAGTAGCATTACTTATATTAGATAAAATAGACTTAAAGCAAAGACTGTTAGAAGAGACAAAGAAAAATATGATATAACAATCAAGGGTTCAATCCAAGAAGATACAACAATTGTAAATATATATGCACCCAACATAGGAGCACTCAAATAATTGAAGTAAATTTCAACAAAAATAAATGAAGAAATCGAGAGTTACACAATAATAGTAGGGAATTTTAACACCCAACTTAGATCAACAAACAGATCATCTAGACAGAAAATCAATAAGGAAATATTAAATGACATATTACAACAGATCAACTTAATAGATATATATAGAACATTCCATCCAAAAGCTGAAGAATACACATTCTTTTCAGGTGCGCAAGGAAAATTCTCCAGGACAGAGTTCATGCTAAGCCACAAAACAAGCCTCGATAAATTTAAGAAACATTGAAATCATATCAAGCATCTTTTCTGACCACAACACTATGAGACTAGAAATCAACTATAAGAAAAAAAAAACTGCGGAAAACACAAACGTGTGGAGGCTAAACAATATTCTACTAAATATCCAATGGATCACTGAAGAAATCAAAGAGAAGATTAAAAAAAATACCTGGAAACAAATGAAAATGAAAACACAACCATCCAAAACCTATGGGATGCAACAAAAGCAGTTCTAAGAAGGAAGTTTATAGTTATACAGGCTTACCTAGGGAAACAAGAAAAATCTCAAATAAACAACCTAAACTTATACTTAAAGGAACTAGAAAAAGAAGAACAAACAAAACCCCAAATAGTAGAATGAAAGGAACCATAAAGATCAGAGTAGAAATATATGAAATAGAGACAGAAAAAAAAATAGAAAAGGTCAATGAAACTAAGAGCTGGTTCTTTGAAAATATACACCAAATTGATAAAAACTTTAGCCAGACTCATCAAGAAAAAAAGAGAATCCAAATAAATAAAATCAGAAATAAAAGTTACAACTGACATCACAGAAATACAAGGATCATAAGAGACTACTAAGAACAACTATATGTCAATAAAATCAACAACCTAGAAGAAATGGACAAACTCCTAGAAATGTACAATCTCCCAAGACTGAACCAGGAAGAAATAGAAAATGTGAACGGATCAATAATCAGTAATGAAATTGAAAGTGTGATTTTAAAACTCCCAGCAAACAAAAGTCCAGGACCAGACGGTTTTACAGGTGAATTGGACCAAACATTTAGAGAAAAGTTAACACCCATTATTCTCAAACTATTTCAAAAAATTGCAGAGTAAGGAATGTTTCCAAACTCATTCTACAAGGCCAGCATCCTCATGGTATCAAAACCAGTAAAAAGAAAGGAAGGAAGGAAGGAAAGAAGGAAGGAAGGAAGGAAGGAAGGAAGAGAGAGAGAGAGAGAGAGAAAGAAAGAAAGAAAGAAAGAGAGAGAGAGAGAAAGAAAGAAAGAAAGAAAGAAAGAAAGAAAGAAAGAAAAGAAAAGAAAGAAAGGAAGGAAGGAAGGAAGAAGAAAACTACAGGCCAATATCACTGATGAACACAGATGCAAAAATCCCAGACAAAATATTAGCAAACAAAATCCAACAATACATTAAAAGGATGATACACCATGATCAAGGGGCATTTATCCCAGGGATGCAAGGATGGTTCATTATCCATAATTCAATCAATGTGATATGCTACATGAACAAATTGAAGAATAAAAATCATATAATCATATCAATAGTGCAGAAAAAGATTCTGGGTACAAAATTCAACTTTCATTTCTGATAAAAACTCTCCAGAAAGTGGGCATAGGGGGAACACACCTCAACATAATAAAGGCCACATGTGATAAGCTCACAGCTAACATCATATTCAATGGTGAAAAGCTGAAAGCATTTCCTTTAAGAAAAGGAAGAAGACAAAGATGCCCACTGTCACCACTTTTGTTCAACACAGTAACAGAATTCCTAGCCATAGCAATCAGACAAGAAAAAGAAATAAAAGGAATCAAGTTGGAAAGGAAGAAGTAAAACTGTCACATTTTTGCAGATGAAATGATACTATACATAGAAAATTCTCATCAGTGAATTCAGTAAAGTTGCAGGATACAAAATTAATATACAGAAATCTGTTGCATTGCTATACACTAGCAACAAACTATCATAAAGAGAAATTAAGGAAACAATCCCATTTACCATTCCATCAAAAAGAAGAAAATACCTAGGAAGAAACCTACCTAAGGAGGCAAAAGACCTGTACTCGGAAAACTATGGCACTAATAAAAGAAATTGACAATGACACAACAGATGGAAAGATATACTATGTTCTTGGATTGGAAGAATTAATATTGTTAAAATGATCCTATTACCCAAGGCAATGTACAGATTCAATGCAATGCCTATCAAAATACCAATGGCATTTTTCAAAGAACTAGAACAAATAATTCTAGAATTTGTATGGAAACACAAAAGACCACTGATAGCCAATACAGTCTTGAGAAGGAAGGACAGAGCTGGAGGTATCACACTCCCTGATTTCAGACTATATTACAAAGCTACAGTAATCAAAATAGTTTGGTACTGGCAGAAAAACAGACATGTGGATCATTGGAACAGAATAGAGAGCTCAGAAATAAACCCACACACTTATGGTCAATTAATCTACAAAAAAGGAGGCAAGAATATACAGTGGAGAAAAGACAGTCTTGTCAGTAAGTGGTGCTGGGAAAACTGTACATCTGTATCTAAAAGAATGAGATAGAACATTTTATTACACCATATACAAAAATAAACTCAAAATGAATTAAAACCAGAAACCATAAAACTCCTAGAAGAGAATGTAGACAGAACACTCTCTGACATAAATTGTAGCAATAGTTTTTTGGATCTGTCTCCTAAGGCAAATGAAACAAAAGCAAAACTAAACAAATGGGACCTAAGTAAACTTAAAAGGTTTTCCAGAGCAAAGAAAACCAATGAGAAAACAAAAAGACAACCTACTGAATGGGAGAAAATATTTGCAAGTAATATGACTGAAAAGGAGTTAATATACAAAATATATAGTGCATCCAACTCAAAATCAAAAAACCAAACAACCGATTAAAAAAATGTGCAGAAGACTTGAATGGACATTTTTCCACAGAAGATATACATAGGCTAACAGACACATGGAAAGATGCTAAACATCACTAATCATGAGAGAAATACAAATCAAAACTGCAACAAGCTATCATCTCACATCTGTGAGAATGGCTATCATCAAAAAGATCACAAAGGGGCTTCCCTGGTGGCGCAGTGGTTGAGAGTCTGCCTGCTAATGCAGGGGACACGGGTTCGAGCCTGGTCTGGGAGGATCCCACATGCCGCTGAGCAACTGGGCCTGTGAGCCACAACTACTGAGCCTGCGCATCTGGAGCCTGTGCTCCACAACAAGAAAGGCTGCGATAGTGAGAGGCCCACACACCGCGATGAAGAGTGGCCCCTGCTTGCCACAACTAGAGAAGGCCCTCACACAGAAACGAAGACCCAACACAGCAAAAATAAATAAATTAATTAATAAACTCCTACCCTCAACATCTTAAAAAAAAAAGACCACAAATAACAAATGTTAGTGAGGATGTGAAGTAAAGGGAACCCTCATACACTGTTGGTGGGAATGTAAGTTGGTGCAAACACTGTGGAAAACAGTATGAGGTTCATCAAAAAACTAAAAATAGAACTACCACATGATCTAGTAATTCCACTCCTGAGTATATATTGAAGAAATGAAAATACTACTTCGAAAAGATACACATACTCCAATGCTTGTAGCAGCATTATTTACAATCGCCAAGATATGGAAGCAAACTTGTGTTCATCAACAGATGAATGGATAAAGAGGATGTGGTATATTAACACACAACAGAATATTACTCATCCATTAAAAAGAAAGAAATTTTGCCATTTGTAACAATATGGATGGACTTGGAAGGTATTATGCTTAATGAAATAAGTCAGGGAAAGACAAATACTGCATGTTATCACTTACTTGTGTAATATAAAAAATGAAATGAACTAGTGAATATAACAAAAGTAGAGTCACATATATAGAGAACAAACTAGTGGTTACCAGTGGAGATAGCAAGGGGGTGAGAGACAAGAGAGGGATAGGCAATTAAGAGGTATCAACTACTATGTATAAAATATATAAGCTACATGGGTATATTGTGCAGCACAGGGAATATTGCCAATATTTTAAATAACAATAAATGTAGCATAACCTTTATAAAAATTATTAATCACTATGTTGTATACCTGAAACATATAATTTTGTAAGTCAACTATACCTCAATAAAAAAAGAAATGACAGAACTGAAAAAAAAAATTGTTGATTTTAAATTGTTTAGGGAAAACACTAAACAGAATATAAAATATACATAAAACTCCAGTTAAGAAACATGGAACAATTTAGACACAGAAAATTTAGAATGAGGGAGAGTCAGTATTTTAAGAGAAAAAGTCTAAAACTTTTCCAAAATTGAAGAAAGGTATGAGTCTTCACACTGAAAGAAAATATTGGGTCCAGCTCATGATTTTAAAAAAAAATCTCTACCAGAATACATTATAACAAAATAACAACTCTAAGGACAAAGAATACATGTACAGGCTATGTTAGGCAGAATTCTAACAATGGCTACATTAGGCAGAATTCTAAGATTCCCATTCCTTGGTTATTCAAACACTTTTCAAAGTACTGCTCTGAAAAGATTTTGCAAATGTAATTAAAGCTCCAAATCTGTTGGCCTTAAAATACAGAGATTATTTTGGTGGGCCTGACCCAATCAGGTCAGCTCTTTACAAGTAGAGTTTTCTCCTGCTGGTACAGGAAAGAAATTAAGAGAGAGTCAAAGCCTTAGGAAGACTTATATTGCCCTTGTTTTTTTAAAGGCGAAGGGAGGTACATGAGTAGCAATACAGGTGGCCTCTGGAAGATGGAGGGGCTCCAAGCAGACAGGCAACAAGGAAAGAGATACCTCAGACCTACAGCTGCAAGAAATTGGATTTTTCTTACAACCTAAATGAGCTACGATCCCAGCCTGGCCTTCAGGCCTTCAGGTCAGACTTGTGACAACCCAGCCAAATCCACCTGGATTTCTGACTTACAGAACTTGCACATAGTAAATGAATGTTGTTTAAGTCACTGAGTGTGTGGTAATTTGTTATGCAGCAATAGGAATACAATGACTAGGTAAAATCCCATTAATTAATTAATTAATTATTAATCCTATTAATTAATTAATCCTATTCCTATTAATCATAAAGGAATAAATGAATCAACACACTAACAGAAGATTTATCATCATCAATTGTAAATGCCACACTACACTGACATATCTTCAAATAGCAAAGGCAAAATAACTCTCAGCATACTGAGAGTCCATACTACATAAACTCATACTCAAGAGTGAAAATAAAGATAATTTTAGGTGGGTAAGATAAATAATTTACTACACACAGACTCACTAATGGAAATTCTAAGAGAGGTACTTCACCAAAAGGGAGATTGAACATTAAAAAATGGAATTAAATTCAAAAAAGAATAGTGAGTAAATAAGTTACAAATATGTAGTGAAATCCTAGTATGTTTTGATTAAATATCATAATGATAATGATGACTTATTTGTATCAGGTTAAAATTCAGGAGTAACTGAAAGCCAAATGATAATGCTATGGAAGAGTGAAGAAAAGAGTATAAGGTTTAATGGTCTAAGATCCATAAATTGTTAGAAGAAGATTATAAGTACTTTTATATCTAAAATTGTAACTTTATCTACAGTTAATTTTAATAATTTAATAAGTCATAATATAATAATTAAAGAATTAAAGAATATCACTAAAGAATATAACTAGAACATATAATGACCAAATTGATAGAAGGAAAGAAAAAACAATGAAAGCACAATCAATATGATGGAATGCATGAAAGTAGAAAGAGAAAATACTGAAAAAGCATGATAAATAGAAAAAAACAAAACAAAATGGTAGAATTTAGTCTAAACATATCAGCAAACATATTGTAAGTATATAAACATATTCAATTCAACTACTGAGAAACTCTTGAGGTTACATATTTTAAAATTCCATTGGCAGGCTGTTTTCAGGAGACCAAATTAAATAAAAGGTTGAAAGTAAGGGGATGAAAAGTTACATTAGATAATGTAATAGAATAGAATGTTGGTATAGCAATTATAAAACAGTAAGGACTGAATTTATGGTTAAGAAATATTAATGGGGACAATATGCTATTTATTAATGATTGAAAGAAAAGCACAGCTAAGTCAGTGTAATTAGTTCTCATCAACCCATAATTATTATAAAAATTTATACATGAGTTTTGTCATGTACAATCTATCAAATGTCAAGCATCTGCTTGTTTGTTTACCCAACCAGTACATAAATATAACCCAAGTTGGGTAATTTCCAGGCACTATACATCCTTTTTCTTTACTAATTATACATATCCTATCTTTTTTAGAGTCAGCCATTTTATTCCTTGTTTCCTCAGAGTAGACTTCCAATAAGTATTTATTAAATGAATAAAAGACTAATTTACTAGAAACTAAATTACTATATACTAGTAGCCTGGTTTTCAGTGGATTACTTTACCAAACTTAGCCATTCAAACAGTATCTAGACATTGTGAATTATTAATTCATTCTTAATTTTCAACATGTGTCTTAAGATGCCTTCCAATTTACCTACCTGCTAGCATTTCTGTGAGTGCTGCCTTCTGATCTGGATATTAAAAAAAAAAAAAAGGAAAATAGTGTCCAAAGTTAGTCCTAAGAGCACTTGCCAACTGCATAAATAAAAGTCAGGCCATTTTATAAGCAGTATTATCTCTTTTACAAGGTAAGTTACCAAAAAAGAAAATAATGTCCAAGGTCACTGAACGAAGATGCAAATAAATAACATTCTTATTTACTTATATACCTCATCCACAAAGAGTGCATTTCAAACATGTACTAAAGAAATTATCAAGAAGGCACAAATTTTCTTTTATCACTTCTAAACACAGAATATAGGTTTGACCCTGAATTCCTGATTCTGACCTTTATACCCCAACTTTTAATTCATTGATAAAGAAATGCTACATTTTATAAGTTAAAACCCATACTGACTTCTAGACAATCTGATAGAATGAGCTGGTGGGACAGTTCCCCTTTCCATTCCTCATAGAGGAGTGCTGAAAAAAAATAAGACAAACAGTTAACACATAACTGAGGTTAACAACAAGAAAAGAATTCTCCTGGTGCTAGTAAAAAATGAAGAAACTGAGAGTTCAAAGGGTAAACAGGAGATAAGAGTGAATGATTGCAGGGGTGTCTAAACCAGTGATATGACTTTGGGACTAGAGAATTAATAGCCATTCCTTAGAAGTTATGAGGCCTTTTCATGCAAGGAAACTAAGTGAGCTCCTTAACTGGAGCCATTTAACCTGGAAGCCATGAATGTCCATACCACCCATTACACAAGGATAGTAAAAATTCTGACAAGTGGCCTTTGGAATGCAGCAGGGAAAGGGGGATATGCAACAGGAATAGATGGGGGAAAACGCATCACTGCAGAGTCCCAAGCCTCCAAAAAATGTACTTTCAGGGCCCAGTCACACTCCTACAAATTCTTGAACACCATGCATAGCAGTTGTTCCAAATATTTTTGTTTTAAAAGAAGCAAAAATGAAACCACCCACATGTGTATGTCTTCAACACAGGGCATGCAGAATTTTCATGGGAAAAGCATAGATACTGAAAGGAAAAGACACTGAAAAGAGGTTTGTGTGATTACAAACCCCTAATAGATAATGTCAACAGCCAGAGCAAAACAATGAGTTCACACACCAAGAAATACAAATGATTAAAAAACTTTAAGAATATTTAGAATCTCCATAGATATTTCCACAAGAATAGAATCCATAAGTCTAGAACAGGACAGAGAAGGAAGAATTGGTGAAATGAGAGTGATCTGAGGAAATCAAACAGAACGTGAGATGCAGAGAGAGCTATGAAAGTGTAGTTACAAACGATAAAGACACACTTCCAATTCCGGTCAAGATGGAGTAACAGACTGGATTTACCCTCCTGCCTGAAACAAATGAATATCTGGACAAAATATATTAAATGCTGGTTTTCAGACACTGAATATTAGGCAGGATAGTGATCTATGAGAGAAGGGAATAAAGGTGAGACCTGTGATTGCCCCTTGTTACTGCCTGAGGAGAGTTGCCATCCTGTAGCACAGCAAGGGAAACCCAGGCAAAGCCAGAAGTCTCCCTGAATTGAGGTAATAGGGTCTGGGAATGCCAAGGCAGCTACACTTCTCAGGGCAGAATACCAGAGAAGGAAGGAGGTGCACAGAGAGCTCCTGAGATCTGTAGAGGGTTCTCTTTGAGTGTTCTGAAGAGTACCAATCACTGAATTCAAGTGAAGAAACTCCCTGAGCCAGAGAAAAATTATTAGAAATTACTAAAGGAAGCAATCTCTTGTACTCATATAGGAACAGGAATAGTTTGTGTTCCTACCATCTGAGTTGAAAAATCTCATAATTCACAGTGAGTTTGGTAGAGTTACATGGAAGAGTATTGCCTCCGTAGTGCTAACCATTCTGATCCTACTTAACGAAGCTTAAAAGCAATGGTGTTAGAACAACTGGATATTCTTATGCAGGAAAAGAAAAACACTCAATTCATACCCATACAAAACTTAGTTCAAATTGGATATAAGCCTAAATGCAAAACTTAAAACTATAAAACTTTTAAAAGAAAACATGAGAGAAAATCTTCATGAATTTTGGTTAGGCAAATATTTCCTAGATACAACATCAAAATCATGATCTATAAAAGAAGATATTGATACACTGGATTTCATCAGAATTTAAAACTTTTGCTCTTTAAAAGAGTGAAAAGAAAAGCCTTAGACTAGAAGAATATATTTGCAAATCATATATATATAATAAAGCACTTGTATCCAGCATTTATAATGAACACTCAAAATACAATAAGAAAACGAACAATCCATTTTTTAAATGATCAAAAAGTTTTGACTGACTCAATAATAAAAAGACAACCTAATTTAAAAAATGGGGTCTTTCAGCTGAAACTGTCATCTTCCAGTAATTTGTGAAAAAGACCAACACAAAAGAAAAGAGAAGAGGCACCTGCTATACATTCTCTAGACTTTTTAGAAAATATGGGGTTGTTCCTTAGGTCACATACATGGGAATTTACAAAAAAGTGATATTGTAGACAGCAAGGGAATTGGCACTATTTAAAAAAGAAACGTCCCACAAATGTTACAAAAACTGGGAGTCTACAATGTTACCCAGCATGCTGTTGGCATTGTTGAAAACAAACGAATTAAGGGCAAGATTCTTGCCAAGATAATTAATGTACTTATTGAGGATATTAAGCACTCTAAGAATCAAGATAGCTCCCTGAAATGAGTGAAGGAAATATGATCAGAAAAAGAAGGAAGCCAAAGGGAAAGGAACGTGGGTTTTACTGAAGTACCAGCCTGCTCCATCCAGAGAAGCAAACTTTGTGAGAACCAGTGAGCTGGAACCCATTCCCTATGAAATCATGCCATAATCGGTGTAAAAATAAATAAATAAAAGACCTCCGGATTGTAATTTTAATTAATTAATTTAAAATGGGTAAAATATTTGAATACACACTTCTCCAAAGAAGATGTACACCTGACAAATAACCACATGAAACAACTGTCAGCATCATTAGTCATTAGAGAAATGCAAATTAAAACCATAATGAGATGCCACTGCACACTATCGGAATTGCTAAAATTAAAAAAAATATGACCATATAAGTGTTGGTGAGAATGTGGAGGAACTAGAACTCTCACATACTAGTGGTTGGAATATAAGATAGAAGAACTGCTTTGCAAAACAGTATAGCTCTTTCTTTACAAGTGAAACATATACCTACCATATTACCCCGTCGTTCCAGTCCTGGGTATTAACTAAGAAAAAGAATGCATATGTTCACATAGAAATTTGTATGTAAATGTTCATAATGGCTTTATTTATAACAGCCCAAAACTGGAACGCATCCAAATAACTATCAACAGATGGAATGGATGAACAAATTATGGTATAATTGTACAACTGAATACTTATCAGCAATAAAAGGAAAAAAAATGATCACACAAGAACATGGATGGATTGCAAAATAATCATGGTTGAGTGAAATAAATCAGACAAAAAGAAGAGTACATACTGTATGATTCCATTTATATAAAATTCTAGAAAATGCAAACTAAGAAAGCAGCTCAGCAGCAGTATGGAGATAGAGCAGGTGGAAGAGGCAGGAGTGGGGCTTACAAAGGGGCACGAGGGAATTTGGGGGCATGACAGATATCTTCATAACCTTGATCATGGTGATGATTTCATCAGTGTTACTTTTCAAATTATCAAAACATACAAAATTATACACTTAAAATATAGATAATTTACTGTATGTCAATTATACCACAATAGAACTATACATTAGAAAAAGAACAAGCTATTGATACACATAACATCATGGATGAATGTCAAATGCATTATGCCAAGAGAAAGAAGACAGACTCAAAAGATGACATACTACAGTATATGATTCCATTTATACAAAGTTTTGGAATTGGCAAAACTATAGGCAAAGAAGACATCTGTCAGTGCCAGGAGCTGAAGGTGGGGTGAGAGGGAATTCTGAGGTGATGACATTGTTCTATGTTTTATTGAGGTTGTAGTAAGTGTACGTATTTGTTAAACTCATAGAATTACATAAACTAAAGAGATTAATTTTACTACATGTAAATTGTATCTCAGCTTTTAAAAGCTTCATTCTTAGTGTCAAAAGAAAAGAAGCAAAAGGAGGAGAAGTATAAAGATGAGGAAGAGAACAACCATCACCATCTACCATGGAGGCTAGAATGGAAGGCCCCAAAATATAGGGATTTCAGAAAAATAAAAGGGATAGAATGGGGAAGAGTCAATCATTACAGAGATAATGACTGAGAATCTTCCAGAACTGAAGAAAGACATGATAATTGAAGATTATTGTGAATTCAGAGCTGGAAAAATAAAAACAAACTCATATCAGAACAAGTAATAATTCAGTAACATAATACCTTGGACAAAAGAAAACTTGAGAAGCTAACTTAGAAAACAAGTGCAGCAAGTATAAAGGTAAAAATGAATTAATTAATCTGACAGCAGACATCTCAACAACAGTAAATGCCAGAATTCAATGGCATCATAAAAGGGCTGACAGAAATAACTGTCCACCTAAAATTCTATACCCATATAGAATTTCAAGAGTGAAAGTGAAATAAAACCATTTCCAGGCATATAAGGCAAACAGATGATTACACATAGACCATCACTGTAATAACTACCAAAGCAGGTACTTCTTCAAGATTGAACCTAGAATGAAAAAAGCAGGATTCCAAAAAGAATGGCGATAATTATGGCACTGGAATACAAACCATGTGACAAAATTTCATAATATATACACACACATATTCAAAAATGACTGTACATAAACACTGGTGAATATGAATAAGGTCTATAGTTTAACTGATAATATTGTACCAATACCAATTCTCTGGCTGTGAAAATGCACTATGTTAAGGTAAGATGTTATTACTGAGAAAACCTAAGTGATGAGTACAATGGAATTCTGTGCTATTTTGCAACTTTTTATATTTCTTAAATTATTTCAAAACTAAGTTTAAAAAAAGGGAATCACAGGGCTTCCCTGGTGGCGCAGTGGTTGAGAGTCCGCCTGCCAATGCAGGGGACGCGGGTTCGTGCCCTGGTCCGGGAGGATCCCACATGCCGCGGAGCGGCTGGGCCCGTGAGCCATGGCTGCTGGGCCTGCGCGTCCGGAGCCTGTGCTCTACAACGGGAGAGGCCACAGCAGTAGGAGGCCCGCGTACCGCAAAAAAAAAAAAAAAAAAAGAGAATTATAAAGAATCTGGGAAATATATCAGGAAATCCTAATAAGTATTAACTAAATATAATAATGATAAGAACACAATAACACAAAACCTATTTGGAGGGAACTGAAAAGCCAAATGACAAACAGATTGAAAAAGATAGGTTAGTGTTAAAGGGCTAAGATTCTTGTGTTATTCAGAAGATTATATACAAAGATTAAATTAAGACATTATACAACATTAGCTACAAATGCTAAAAGTTAACAAAAATCATTAAAACAATAAAAACAGAATATAAAAATGTACAAAATAGTAGAAGAGAAAAAGAAAAGAAGAAGAAAAAGCACAATCAAGAAAATGGATTTTGAGAAAAGGAAAAAATGCAAAAAAAAAAAAAAAGAAACAAAAAAGAGGATAGTAAGTAGGAAGAAAATAAGATGGTAAATTTCAATGTGAATATATGTCATAATATATTAAGTGTATAAATGTAACAAACTCCACTACTGCATTTCATATAAAGGCTGTTTATAATATACCAACTAAAATCAAAGAAAGGTTGAAAATAAGGGATGAAAAATAGTAATAGGTAAGTCTAACTTTCAAAGAGCAAGTTGATATATAGCAATATAAGAATGAGAATAGAATTTAAGATACAATTATTAATGATAAAAAGAAAATACACCAAGAAGATATAACTATGTTGAACATTATGCATTTAGTCACTGCCTCAGAGTATATAAAGCAGAAGTCTCAACAATCAAAGAGAAAGCCATGACATATTAGAAAACCTTAGTTTGCCTCTCATAGAAAATGAATTATCAAGCAGAGAAAAAATTTTAAAACCCAGTAAGTATAAAGATGATTTGAAACAGCACAATTAAAAAGTTTTTTCTAAAAACAAAGAAAAAAACATACTGTATCACATTAATCGAAGTATGCGTATCAAGCATACATTTTTACGAAAAAATGGCTTCCTTTCTGGTTCCAACATTTAAGAGTCTAAATCAGAGACAAAGCTTTCCCAATAAGTAATAAAATTGGAAAATAACTTTTACAGCAACAAAAATAAATCATATAACTGAAAACTAAAGACCATGATTTGTTCATGATTTAAATAAGAAATCGTGCTGGAAGTTTCTAATTTTTTAAACTGAATATCAGCTATATCTTAAAAACTGGAGAATGTAGATGAAATGATATATAAGGGAGAAAGTTTTTACTTTAAAAGCATATTAGGAAAATAAGAAAAATTGAAAATTAATAAACAAAGCATTAGACTCCAGAAAGGTAGAATTAACAAACACATAGCAAAGGTGAAGAGAGTAGCAAAGAGGAACAGAGCATAAGTTAAGGATAATAAACACAAGGAAATATAGGGATCTCAACAGGACGACAAGTTATATTTTTAAATTACTAATAAAATAGAAAAACCTCTGAGAAGACTGCTCATAAAAAAGAAAAAGGAAAAACAAACTTAGAATTAGAAGGGTATACATATGTATAAAGTATAAATATTTAAAATTATATATAATTCTAGATATGGCACAGGGATGTAGCCATGTGTAGTAAAAATATGTGATACACACCAGCTTTCAGTGCAGAGGTTGTTCTCCGCAGAAAGGGAGATGGGGATTGCACCTGTATATACAGCGGTTTATTTCATAAGAGAAACAAAATATTCATGTTTATTTCCAGTGGTGGGCAAACGGTTGTTTGTCACCTTCTTCTGTCTTTGTTTTTGAACTATATTTTTAAATAAAAATATTTTATATACTAAATTATAAATTTGCCTTCTGAAGACTTTTCCCAGAGAATATTTTTAAAATTATTTCTTACATGAGGCAGCAATGCAAACTGAAATATTTCATTTGTGATATGGCTCATAAATCTGCATTCCAAATAAATACTTCTGGTACTTCTCCTGTAGGTGACACGGATCACTGGGCATTTGAAAGCAATAGATATGGATACATTTTAGTTCTTCCTCTCTCAATTACCAAGGAGATGACATTGGCAAGTCATTAAAACCACATTCCAAAATTTTTGCATCTTTAAAATAAGGATATTCAAAGCTATCTCAAATAATTAAATGAGATACTGTTGTAGCATTCAAAATTCCTGTAAAATGTAAAGTATTATGGCTGCTCATAATATTTCCTTATATGTGACTAGATTTAAATGGTGCTAAAGTTTAACGTCAGAACACAAATTCAATTTACTCGCTACTTTGGGGTTCCTCTTTCTTGCTGAGCCACTTTTTCAAAGGCTTCCATGAAACAGCTACTACGGTTGCTACGACGAGAACAGGTAAAGCAATGTAGATACCCAAAAGCCACCACTTCTTCCCAGCCTTCTCAAAACCTCTTTCCTTGATTAAACCTAAAAATAAAAATACATTAAAAAATCAGAGTAAAAAAATTAAGCTGTCTACTTTCACTTTCAAGTTACAGCAAACTGATTACAATGTTCTTAATTTTTATTGTTATTCAAGGAACATGGAAAATAATAATAGAATCATAATACTTGAGACTATCTCTATAAACTCTCATTCTAAAAGAATAGAAACTAAGTTCCAGAAAGTTCCAATGTATTCTACATTATACAGCAGCTACAGCAAAATCCCACTATAAGTGGGACACCAAAACTTCAATGATATATAATCTGTTTGTAAGGTTATCCAACAAACTTGCATTGTTACAAGGTGCATTATCACAGAATTCCACTATATCTGTGCATATCCTGTTTTTATTTATTAGACTGTTGGCTCTTTTACATTTAGGGATCTGTTTTTACATACGGAGTCACTGCAGTGCTACTAAAACGTCACTGCCATAAAAAATAGGAGTCTTGATTCCTAATCCTAATTCTGCCGCTAGTTAGCACTGGGTATTCTTTAAATTCCATGAGGAGTGGGACTTTGTTTTGTTTACTGTACATGCCTAGTGCCATATGATGAGCACCTGGTATATATTAGTAATTCAATAAATATTTGCTGAATCAATTAATGAATGACGAAAACTAAAGTCATGGTGAACAAACAGAATATCGTTTTAGCCCCTTCTGTCATCTCTTTAGCAGCAATTAATGGATTTTTATCATTTAAACTATAAATGCCAGACTAAAAACTTATCTTCTATTTCCTTTATTTCTTCTATAACAGACACATATTAACAGTGCTGGACACAGGGTGTGTTGCTTATATAGAGCTGAGACCACAGGATCAGGCATAAAAGGGGGAAAAGGTTGAAAGACAGTTTAAAGGAGAAAGTCAGACATAAGTAAATAAAAATTTTAAAAGATACCCTCAGCTTCAATCATATTCAAAATTAATATTAGGACAAAAAGCAAGATTAAGAAAGCATATTTGGTGTCTATTTCTTGAGGCAGCCTATTTACCTTTTAATTACAAATACTGGTTTCTTTCAAAGTGGCAAAAATCGAACTTTGTCTTTGTGAAGGTAAGCAATTTGAGAATTTTATTAACTGGATATAAGAAGAGATAGATACTTGCCCTGTCCCCCAGGCAATCTGGAAGATATTCTGGAGCGCGCTTGGCAATCTGGAGGGCTGTAGCCACTAGAACAGTTGCATGTCATCTCAGAAGTGCACACCTAGAATCATTTTTTTAATTCAAATGGTCACTTAAAAATATGTTCTCATAGAAAATAAAATTATCAGATGGATCATCAAGCTTACTTTTGTATTTTCATCTAGTGTAATTTTATTTGATTTATTTAGAGAATTCTACAAATTGAATGCTTGGTTTTTTAGCCTAAAGTGCACACACGCACACACACACGCTAAAAAGCAGCTGTAAAGTGAGGCTCACAATATTTGCACCTGGAAAATTTAACACCTTCAAATGTTCACCTGAAAATTTAGTGTGCAATTTCAGAAACACCTACATAAATTCTAATGAAAATGAGACCATTCCAGTGGTGTGTTAGAGCCAGCCAGTATCAGCTCCCAGGGCTGAGTGTGTAACATCTCTTCCCATCTCCAAGTTCTGTGACATCATGGGGTAGTTTGAAGTATTTGTACTTACAAATGAGGATTTTACCCTTCCTCACACTAGTTGGTAAACATTTACTAGCATAATACTGCCCTTGACCAGGATCAGGTTTGTTTAATTTATTAGCTTTTGTTTGTTTGATTTTTAAGCAAAGGTTTTTTTGTATTCCAAGAGGGCATCAGATAATTAATTTCTGTAATTAATTAATTAATAATAGCAAACTACTTTATGGTGCTTACTATGTGTGAGTCTCTATTCTGAGCACTTTATATAGATTCACTCATCAAATCCTCACAGTAGCCCTACAAGGTTGGAACTATTATTATTCCTACTTTACAGATGAATAAACTGAGGCATAGACATTTAACTTGCCAAAGGTCACATGGCTAGTAAGTGATGGAGACAGGATTTAAACTGAAGCTATCTGGTTTCACAGTCTCTGCCCTTGACCACTATGCTATGCTACTTCTCAAAATAATATAAAACATCTCTCAATTTCTAAGATCTCAATTTAAGAACATGAATCTAATTTCTTTATTCCATGGCTTAAATGTACAGGAAAAAAGTATTCTGTTTGGGGTATCCATTGCCTTAGCTCTATCACATCACATCACCTTCATGTTGTTGTGTGTGTATGTGTATGCCTACTGTGAAATACCTCACAGAAGTATTTCATCCTTCTCAGGAGACACCATGTTGTCACTTTGTCATAATATTGTGTTGTTACTTTTGGATCACTTGGTTAAGGTGCTGTCTTCCAAGTTTTTTCCACTGTAAGTTACCATGCCTCCATTTGTAATTGATAAGCAATTTGTGAGGAGATATTTGTGAGATTATGAAAGTATCTGGGTCCTTGTAAAACTTTCACCCACTAGTTTTAGCATCCATTGATAATTATTTAACTCCATTATTCCTTCTATATTGTTTATACTATAAAAAAGAGTTTCCCCATATCTCCATTTATCTATTCAGTTACTGTTATTGGTAAACATATTACTGATATAGTCAAAGGAGCTTTGACAAGGGTGCCAAGACCACTCAATGGGGAAAGAATCACTTCAGCAAATGGTGCTCGGAAAACTAGATACCCAATGCAAAAGAATGAAGTTGGACCCTTATCTCACACCATATATGAAGATTAACTCAAAATGGATTAAATACCTAAATGTAAGACCTAAGACTATAAAACTCCAAGAAGAAAACATAGGGGGAAAGCTTCGTAACATTGGACTTCACAATGATATCTTGGATATGACACTAAAAGCACAAGCAACAAAAGTAAAAATAGACAAATGGCTATACAACGAACTTAAAAACATTTGTGCATCAAAGGAAACAATCAATAGAGTGAAAAGGCAACCTATAGAACAGAAAACTTGCAAACCATATATCTGATAAACGGTTAATATCCAGAATATACAACGAAATCCTACAAGTCAACAAAAAAAAATCAAATAACCTAACTTTAAAATGGGCAAAGGACTTGAGTAGATATTTCTCCAAAGATGATATACAAATGGCCACCAAGAATATGAACCGATGCTCAACACCATTAATCATAAGAGAAATGCAAATGAAAATCACAGCAATAGAAACAACTTTGCCTAAATATGCTATAAATGCCAGAATACATTATTATTGTGTTTACTGTAAAAAGTCCATTGTCTTCTTAAAAGTTTAAATGAAATACACTATTTTATATTTATCCACACCTTTTTCATTTCCAGCACTCTTCATTGCTTTGTGTAGATCCACATTTCCATATGACATTTTTTTCCTTCCATCTGAATATAGTTTAATATTTCCTTTAGTGCATATCTTCTAGCAACAAGTTCTCTCAGATGTTTATATCTGAAACAATTCTTTTATATCCTTAATTTCTGAAATACTTTCATTGGATATAGAACACTAAATGAGTTTTTTTCTCACACTTAAATGACGTCATTTAATTTTTTCTGTCTTACATATTTTCTGATAAGAAAATACCTTATCGTTGTTCCTCCAGATGCAATGTATCTTTCTCCTCCGACTACATTTAAAATATTCCCTTTATTAGGGAAAGCAAGTACAGCAAAATGTTAATCACTGGTAAATCTAAGTGAAGGGTATGTGGATGTTCATTGTAATAGTCTTCAGTGTTTCTGTAGCTTTGAAATTGTTAGGGGAAAAAATGGGGACAAAAGAACATCATATTTTGCTTTCATGTTTGTTTCGGAATGAATAGGATTGACTGAACACCAATAATTTATCTTTTTATAACTAAAGCAACCACCTCTTTTATTAATTGGATGTTACCTGTTTCAATCAACCTTGGTTGAGTAGAAATCATAGTATAGATATGGATTTTAGGCCTCAAATCTCTGCTCTTGGTCCTTGGTATATTTTTTATTGTCATTTATTATTGTGACAAGCCAAAGTTGAGCATTTGTTCTTGTGTTCAACATTGTTTGTGGGCATTTGAGACTACCTTTATGAATACATCGGTGTAGACTTAATCACTCAATGTCCCTTTTTAATGTAATACTTTAACCATCACACACATAGCTATTTCAGTAAACCTCTTTATCTGAGAAATATGGTTAAGTGGTTATGGTCTTAAGATAATAGTAATGAACATCTGCTATTTTTTTCTTCCCAGAATCTACACTATTCAGCTGGTAACAGTACCTGAAATTTTCTTGGGGGAAATGAATCCTTTATAAATCGGCAGTGTGGTTACTGCGGGACGTGACCCTGCCCAGCTTCCATGCATCACACTTTCCATGCCCAGAGGTTGGTGCATGAACCGGATCAGGCCAATTAGTCAATGTATTGGAACCCTTTAGAAAGAGAAGCTATTTGTCTCAGAGTTACTGCTGGTAGGATTTAAACTTAGAGCTGCTGAATGCCACTTTTATTACCACATGTGTGGAGAGTCTGCATGAAAGTGAATCCTAGAGGGAAGGGAGCCAAATCGGGGGATGGAGGGAGGGAGAATCCTGACAGCATCATCTGAGTCTTGGAATCTAGCCATGCTTGGGCTTTTCAGTTATGTGTATCAGTCAGTAATAATCCTTCTTCTTGATACATTATTAGTTCTTGATTATTATTTTCATTATTATATATTATATCATTATTCATTCTTAATAAATAAAAGTTGTTCTTCAGCCTAAAAAAAAACTACTCCCTTTATTGTTGATTTCAGTAATTTGATTATAAGGTGTCTTGGTATGTATCTGTGTTTTTCTGGCTTGAGATGTATTGAACTTCCTGGAACTTTGAGTTCATGCTTTGTCAAATTTTGAAAATTCCTTAAAATTTTTTCTAGCCTCCCCTCTTTCTCTTCTTCTGCAACACTAATTACACATATGCTGAACCATTTGACAGCATCTAATGGGTCACTGATTCATTTTTTTTTCAGTCTTTTTTACGTTTTTTGCTTCAGTTTGAATAGTTTCTATTGCCTTATCTTTAAGTTCACTGACATTTTCTTCTGCTGTGTCAGTTGTGCTGTTAATACCATCCAAAGAATTTTTCATTTCAGTTATGGTGTTTTCCTATTTCTATAAATTCCATGTGCTTTTTATATCTCCCAGTTCTCTTCTTACCATGTTAATGTTTTATTTTAAATCCATGGGAATATTTGTAATAGCTTTTTAAAATCCCTGTCAACTAATTATATTATTTTTAACACTTCCGGGTTTATTTCTATTGACTAAATTTTTCTCCTGGTATGGGCCACATAATTCTCCTTTGTATGTCTGTTACTTTCTAAAATGTTATGATGGATACTGTGAATATCATATTGTAGAATGTGTTGTTTTCCTTTAAAGATTGCCATATTGGTGCTGGCAGGCAGTTAAGTTACTTGCAGAACAGCTTAATCAAGGCTTGTTTTTAAACTTTGATAGGGCAGATTTAGAATATCCTTTTCTCTAAGGCTAATTTAGTGCTACTAGTAAAGCATGACTCTTCTGGGATCTCTAGTGAATGTCCCAGGTTTTCAAAAACACCCCTTCACTCTGACTGATTATAACTCAAATTAACTCCCAGCCTTCTCTAAACATTGATAATTGTTCAGCTTAACAGTTCTGTCATTCTTTCCCTGGTCTTGTGTGGTTTGATCTTCACCAATAGACCCATAAGGACCTCTATGCAAATTTCTGAACCTCTTCCTGCATATCAATGCTTCTTCCCTGGAACATTGCTTCACAGATTCCATCCACTTTAATCTCTCATAAAGCCAATCTCCTTCTCCTCAAGCTACTGAGCCTGAACTCAGTCCAGATCCCACCCAAGTCGCTGCAGTCCAAAACCTGACAATAGGAAGAGAGCCAGGGAAATCACATCTCTTTTGTTTCCCTTCTCTCAGGGAATAAAGCCCTATGCTGCCTATTGTCTAATATCTGAAAACTGTTGTTCCATACATTTCTTTCCAGCTTTCTACTTGTTTATGGCAAAACTGTGATTAAAGATCCATGTATTCTTCCATACTCCAAAAAATCCACGAACTTCTGAGAAAAGGGTAATTCTTTTAAAAACAGCGGATAGTAGCCTCACTGTTTCTCCACTGTGTCTCTCCTCATGTGAAAAAAAATACAGTGTGTACCCCTAGGGATCTAATTATGGTCTTGAATATCATCCTCTTTTCAAAAGTACCAGAGCTTCTCAGAGTGATTGATTACATAAATAGGGCTGGATAACTCAAGAAGAATCTGAGACACATTGCATCAGAGGGCAAGGTTGACTTCCAAGGTACCTAGGAAATAACCACTAATATTTTCAATTTTCCTTTAAGATCCAGTCAATATAATAAAGCAATAGAAAGAACTGAAAGTACAGCCACTAGAAATAAATGGGTAATTTTATTGCTATTTTCAAGAGATGACTGTCTACCAAAAACCTCAAAAATTTTCTATAGTTTAGTAAGTTGCCTGAATAGAAATGAATATGCAAATATCATTAACTTTGTTACACAGTAAATGTAATGAGGAAAGATCCCTAATCACACCAGTAACAAAACTATGTGATACGTATAAATAATTTTAACAAGGAAAATGCAACATCATGTGAAGAAAACATAAAACTATTCTGAAAATAACAAAGACTTGAATAAATAATCCAAAAATGGGATAATTAGAAAATCTGACATATCAATATAAATATTTGATTTTTACCAATAGCTATAAAATGCAAAAAATATTATACTGGTATGAGAATACATAGGTCAAGAAAATAAAACAGCCATTATACATATTTGACAAATGAATAATATACTTGGAACCACATCTTAGACACCAATGGGCAAAAGGCAGGAATAGATAATTTACTGATCAACACATGGTTATTAAACATATGAATATATGTTCAATTTCACTAACAGTCAAAGGAGACAATTAAAACCATAGTGAAGAACTTTCTCTTGTGTATCAAGTTGGCAAATATCAAAAATAAAATAGTACTTAGACTTGAGAGGAAGAAATGAAAGAGGCATTCTCGTATGCCTATTCCCATAGAATAAATTTATAAAACTTATTGGAAAGCATTTAAAAGTTTTAGGTTAATATCTTAAAGGGGATTACCCCCTTACACTCTATAATTCTAGTTTGGGGAATCTATCCTATAGAATTAGCAAGAATGCTTAAAATTATTCATGTACAAGTTTGTTCATCAAAGCAAATTTTGATAATAATGAAGAATCAAATATCACATGATATTTAACATAACAGAATGGTTAAAATAAAGAAGTTACAGTCATCTCTCAGTATCCAATGGGGATTGGTTCCAGGACCCCTGTAGATATCAAAGTTCTTTATATAAACTGCATAGTAGTTGGCCCTCCATATCTGCAGGTTCCACATCCATGGATATGGAGGGCCAATTGTAAATAATATTGTTTCTTATAATGGTTTTTAGGCAATATTTAAAGCATGGAAAAGTTCTTAAGAGAGAAATGCGTGGGATTAAAAAAGCAAGCTATTTCCCTTTATATATAGTACCATGTCTGCTTCGTTGAATCAGTGACTCAATGAATAAATTTGCATACCCACACAAATAAACACATTTGATGAATGAATGAATAAGTGAATTTATACATATGTACACGTGTACATACATTGACAAAGAAACAAAGCTTGCAGGAGAAGAGTTAACTCTGTATTGTAAAAAAAATATGGTTAATTTTTTTCTTTCTACTTTAGATTTCTAAATTTTCAAAGTCTTCAATGATGAGTAAGTACTACTTATTTTACGGGGAAGAAAAGAATAAGCAATGTCCGTGAATTTGAAGGAGTGAGAACTTAGATTGTTAGCCGGTCAACAATTGCCCTGTTGGACAAATTTAGGCTCCAGGTAAGTTTTATTTGACATGCACAGAGTGTTCAAAGGAATATTTCTAGATCTCAAGCTCAAGATTGGGGGTAAGGGAGAGAGATGAAGTAGAGGAGGTATTTGTTTACATTGCAAGTAAATTTAAAAGTGTTTGGGCATTCTGGGAAAGAAATATGGCTTTAACAGATTTATATTAGAATTTTAAACATATATACCCTTCAACCAAGCAGTCACACTCCTGGTAATCTTCCCACAGAAATACAGGTGCCAGCATGCAATGACATATGCACAAAAAAATACTTATTAAACCTATATCTACTGACTCGGAAGGATTTAAGTAAAATATTGTTGAATGAAAAAGACATAGAAAAGTGCAATACCACCTATATCTATCTAATATCCATCCATAGACAGATATTCATTCAGCAAAGATTTGAGTTCCTACTATGTGCCCAGCAGAGCTCTGAGCTCTTGCTAATATCAAAGAATATATGTATATATATATTTCTGTACATGACTAAATGAGTCTAGAATAAAAAAAACAGTAACGAAACATGGTTTCAAAATATACATTTATACATTTATATGTATACATGTATACATTTATACATTTTTGAAATATACATTTTCAAAATATACATTTTGAAACATATATTTTGAAATATATGAAATATACAAACAGCTCATAAAACTAAATATTGAAAGTTTATAGCAATACAGTCATACAGCAGGGAAAAGAAATCTCAAGTAAGCAACCTAATCTTACACCTAAAGCAACTAGAGAAAGGAGAAGAAACAAAACCCAAAGTTAGTAGAAAGAAATAAATCATAAAGATCAGAGCAGAAATAAATGAAATCAGAACAAAGAGACAATAGAAAACATCTATGAAACTAAAAGCTGGTTCTTTGAAAAGATAAACAAAATTGATAAACCTTTAGCCAGACTCATCAAGGAAAAGTAAAAAAAAAAGGAGAGGTCTCAAATCAATAAAATTAGAAAAGAAAAAGAAGTTACAACTGACACCACAGAAATACAAAGGATCATAAGAGACTATACAGGCCAATAAAATGGAAAACCTAGAAGAAATGGACAAGACTGTACCAGGAAGAAATAGAAAATATGAACAGACCAATCACAAGTTCTAAAATTGAAACTGTAAGTAAAAAACTCCCAACAAATAGAAGTCCAGGACCAGATGGCTTCACAGGCAAATTCTACCAAACATTTAGAGATGAGTCAACCCCTATTCTCTGAAACTCTTCCAGAAAACTGCAGAGGAAGGAAGACTCCCAAACTCATTCTGTGAGGGCACCATCACCCCAATACCAAAACCAGACAAAGATATCACATAAAAAGAAAATTACAGGTCAATATCACTGATGAACATGGATGCAAAAATCCTCAATAAAATACTAGTAAATCGAATCCAACAAAACATTCAAAGAATCATATACCATGATCAAGTGGGATATATCCCAGGGATGCAAGGATTTTTCAGTATCCACAAATCAATCAGTGTGATACACCACATTAGCAAATTGAAGAATAGAAACTATATGATCATCTCAATAGATCCAGAAAAAGCCTTTGACAAAATTCAACACCTAGTTATGATAAAAACTCTTCAGGATGTGGGCATAGAGGGAATATACCTGAACATAACAAAGGCAATATATGACAAGCCCACAGCTAACATCATACTCAACGGTGAAAAGCTGAAAGCATTTCCTCTAAGGTCAGGAATAAGACAAGGATGTCCACTCTCACCACTATTATTCAACATAGTTTTGGAAGTCCTAACCATAGCAATCAGAGAAGAAAATGAAATAAAAGGAATACAAATTGGAAGAGAAGAAGTAAAACTGTCATTATTTGCAGATGATATGGTACCATACATAGAAAATCCTAAAGGTGCTACCAGAAAACTACTAGAGTTCATCAATGAATTCAGTAAAGCTGAAGGATATAAAATTAATACATAGAAATCTGTTGTATTTCTATACACTAACAACAAAAGACCAGAAAGAGAAAATAAGGAAACAATTCCATTAACCATCACATCAAAAAGAATAAAATACCTGGGAGTAAACCTACCTAAGGAGGCAAAAGACCTGTACTCCAAAAACTGTAAGATGCTGATGCACGATATCTAATATGACACAAACAGATGGAAAGATATACCATGTTCTTTGATCGTCAAAATGACTATACTACCCAAGGCGATCTACAGACTCAATGCAATCCCTATCAAAATACCAATGGCATGTTTTGCAGACCTAGAACAACAAAAAGAATCTTAAAATCTGTATGGAAACACAAAGAACCTAGAGAGCCAAAGCAACCTTGAAAAAGAAAAACAAAGCTGGAGGAATCAGCTCCCTGACTTCAGACTATACTATAAAGCTACAGTCATCAAAACAGTACGGTACTGGCACAAAGACAGACTTATAGATCAATGGAACAGGACAGAAAGCCCAGAAATAAACCCATGCACCTATGGTCAATTAATTTGACCAAAGAAGGCAAGATTATACAATAGAGGAAAAACAGTCTCTTCAATAAATGCTGCTGTGAAAACTGGACAGCTACATGTAAAAAAATGAAATTAGAACATTCTTTAACACCATACACAAAAATAAGCTCAAAATGGATTAGACCTAAATGTGAGAGAGGACACTGTAAAACTCTTAAAAGAAAACATGTGGAACACTCTCTGACATAAATCAAAGCAATATCTTTTTCAATCTGTCTCCCAGAGTAATGGAAATAAAACAAAAATAAACAAATGGGACCTAATTAAGCTCAAAAGCTTTTGCACAGCAAAGGACACCATAAACAAAACAAAAAGGCAACCCATAGAATGGGAGCAAATATTTGCCAATGATGTGACCAACAGGGGATTAGTCTCCAAAATTTACAAACAGCTCATGCAACTTAATATCATCAAAAGAAAACAACCCAATCAAAACATGGGCAGAAAACCTAAATAGACATTTCTCCAAAGACAACATACAGATGGCCAAGAGGCACATGAAAAGAAGTTCAACATCGCTAATTATTAGAGAAATGCAAATCAAAACTACAAAGAGACATTACCTCAAACCAGGCAAAATAGCTATGATCAAAACAATCCATAAATAATAAATGCTGCAGAGGGTGTAGAGAGAAGGGAACCCTCCTACACTGTTGGTGTCAATGTAAATTGGTGCAGCCACTATGGAGAACAGTATGGAGTTTCCTTAAAAAACTAAAAATAGAGCTACCATACGATCCTGCAATCTCACTCCTGGACATGTATCTGGAGAAAAACATGGTCTGAAAGGATACATGCACCCCAGTGTTCACTGCAGCACTATTTACAATAGCCAAGACATGGAAGCAATCTAAATGTCCATCAAAAGAGGAGTAGATAAAGAAGATGTGGTACATATATACAATGGAATATTACTCAGCCATTAAAAGGAATGACATAATGCCATTTGCAGCAACATGGATGGACCTAGAGACTGTCATGCTGAGTGAAGTAAGTCAGACAGAGAAAGAGAAATATGATATTGCTTATATGCAGAATCTAAAAAGAAACGATACAAATAAACTTATTTATAAAACAGAAACACTCACAGACTTAGAAGATGAACTTATGGTTACCGGTGGGGAAGGGTGGGGGGGAAGGGATAGTTAGGCAGTTGGGGATTGACATGTACACACTGCTATATTTAAAATGGATAACCAACAAGGACCTACTGTATAGCACAGGGAACTCTGCTCAATATTATGTAACGACCTAAATGGGAAAATAATTTGAAAAAGAATAGATACATGTATATGTGTGACTGAATCACTTTGCTGTACATCTGAAACTAACACAACAGTGTTAATCAACTATATAAAATTAAAAGTTTTAAAAAGAAAGAAAAAATACATGCAGCCCAATATTCACTGCAGCACTATTTACAATAGCAAAGACATGGAAGCAACCTAAATGTCCATCAACAGCAGAGTAGATAAAGAAGATGTGGTACACATATACAATGGAATATTCCTCAGCCATAATAAAGAATGAAATAATGCCATTTGCAGCAACATGGGTGGACCTAGGGATTATCATACTAAGTGAAGCAAGTCAGAGAGAGAAAGACAAATATCATATGATATTGCCTATATGTGGAATCTGAAAAATGGTACAAATGAACTTATTTACAAAACAGAAAGAGTCACAGATGTAGAAAACAAACTTATGGTTACCAAAGGCAAAAGGGGGTGGGGGAGGGATAAATTAAGTGTTTGGGATTAACATATACACACTACTGTATATAGAATAGATAACTAATAAGGACCTACTGTATAGTACAGGGAACTCTACTCAGTATTCTATAATAACCTATATGGGAAAAAAATCTAAAAAATAACAGATATATGTATATGTATAACTGATCCACTTTGCTGTACACCTGAAACTAACACGACATTGTAAATCGACTATACTCCAATTTTTTAAAAAATGAAAAAAAATAAAATAGGTGTGTTCTACTGTCACTTGAGATCGACAATCCAACCTTCTATCCACTGCACTTTTTACTTTTTTGGTATGGGAAATAAATTGGCCTCATTGAGAAAAAAAAAAAGTCTATTACAAAATGAGGGATAAAACCAATAGTTTTCCCTCACCCTATATATTCATAGACACACAAACTTTAGCTTAATTATCTTCCCGTAATGAACAGGTTAATGTATTTATTGGAATATTTAATACCTCTGAAAAGTGCCCAACTGTAATAATAAATTTGCTAGAGTCATCAGCAATTTAATTCTGTACAATGTCCTCTAAAACATATGGCTACAAATTTAGTAACCCAATTCAGCCCCACATTTTAAGTAGATACAACATGTTCTAGCACACAGTAGGAACCCAATAAACATTGAATAAATTAACGAATGATGCTGAAAAGTGTCCAAGAGAGGTGATTTGGGAAAACACGAATCATGTGCTTACTTACTCCATGTCCATTGCACTTTAGTGAACAACTATATGATCTGTCTGCAAGTATCCTTGATTCTACACATTCACGATTTACACAAATCTAAAGAAAAACACATACAAAAATTTTTTTCTGAGTTAGAGGAGTCCAGTTATTGTAACATTACCATCAGTAATTTTCTAACATAAGACCACAGCCATTCAATGCAGTAATTTCCATTAAGTACTGCTTCTGCTGTAACCCACAAATTTTTATATGTTGTATTTTCATTTAATTAAAAATATTTTTCAATTTCTCTTGAGATTTCTCCTTTGGCATAAGTGTTATTTAGAAATGTGCGGTGTAAGCTACAAATATTTGGGGATTTTTCCAATAAGTCTTATGTAAACTATGGACTTTGGGTGAGGATGATGTAATAGTGTAGGATTGTGGATAGTGTAGGTGTCTGCACTTCTGTGGGGTAAGTGATTATGGGAACTCCCTGTACTTTCTGCAACTTTTGATGTGAACCTAAAACTTCCCTAAAAAATAAAGTCTATTTTTTAAAATAAATTTTAAAGAAATGGGTCAGGCTTTTGGTATTCGGTTCCCCATTTAAGGAGTCTGGAAGTTGACACTCCATCCTAACAGCAAGTAAAAAGGTGAACAGACTGAAGAAGCAACAACTCTTTTAGGATCCATAAAAGAAGTGATTTGGGGGCAAACCACTGCCCCCAAATTGGAGACAGACAAGTGAACACAGGGAGTCACAGCTTACCAGAGAAAAGATTCACAAGCGGAAACCTCCTCAGGTACCCGTGCCAGCATCGGAAAGCCTGAACTGTAACTGATGTATTGCTGGAGGCTCAATACAGACACCCCTGAGAGTTAGGAACTCCAGGAGAGCCCCACAATTTTGTGAGATGTACATCCAGGAGCTCAGCCAGGTTCTCACAGTAAATATTAGAGAAAAAAATTTCTTGTATTCTGGCAGGAGGAGGGGGAAAGGAACCATTTTGAAGTAACCAGAGCACTCTGTTCTTAACAAGGCTTGCCCTCAGGAGAAACTAGTTAACTAGAGCCTAATCTGGTGATGTTTTATCAGAGCCTAACTGATCTGGGGGAAGGGAAATACCCAATTTCAGTCAGCTCTAACCTTCCATGTGTAAGAAGAGAAATACCCAACTCCAGCCCACTCCAGCCATCCTGTCCCATCTAAGGGAGGAGAAAAAATGTGAGAAACACTTGTGAAGTTCACAGTCCAGAGGCACAGGTTCACTGAAAGACTCAGACCTGTTCATAGGACTAAAGAACACTTCCCCTTCCCACAACACCTCACCACCACATTTCTAAAGGTCTATTTACAGCAGTTCTTTTATCTGGTTCATCATGTCCAGCTCTCAAGAAAACAGATAAGGTTACACTAAGAGCTAAAAAACACAATTGGAAAAACGGAGAAAGTATCAGATCCATACACGTCAGGGATACTGAAATTATCAGACCAGGAGTTTAAAACAACTATGATTAATATGCTAAGGGCTCTAATGAAGTAGACATTATGCAAGAACAGATGGGAGATGGAAGCAGAGAGACAGCAATCCTAAGAAAAAAATAAAAATAAATGCTGGAATGAAAAAAAAACCACTGTAACAAAAATGAATAAATGCCTTTAATGGGCTTATTAGTACACTGGAAATAGCTGAGGGAAGAATCTCTGAGCTAGAGGATATATCAATAGAATCCTTGAAAATGAAAAAGCAAAAAGAACAAAGACAAAAAAATAACATAGAATATCCAAGGACTGTGGGACAACTATAAAAGGTATAACATATATGTAATGGAAATGCCAGAAGAAAAAGAAAAAGGAACAGAAGAAATATTTGAAACAATAATGACTAAGGATTTCCCCAAAATTAATGTCAGACACCAAACCACAGTTCCAGGAATCTCAGAAAACAATAAGCAGGATAAATGCCAAACAAACTAACTAACTAACAAACCCCTACACTTAGGCATATTGTGTTCAAACAGAAAATCAAAGAATAAATCCTGAAAAAAGCAAAATTTTTTTAAAAAACCGTACCTATAGAGGAACAAAGATAAGAATTACATCTGACTTCTCCGCAGAAACCAGGCAGTCAGAAGAGTGGAGTAAAATATTTAAAGTATTGACAGAAAAAAATCCCCAACCTAGAATTCTATATACCACAAAATTATCCTTCAAAAGTGAAAGAGAGATAAAGACTTTTTCAGACACACAAAAATGGAGGGAATTTTTCGCTAAGAAAGCTGTCTTGCAAGACATGTTAAAAGAAGTTCTTAAGAGAGAAGGAAAATAATATAGGTCAGAAACTAATAGGATGTACAATAGCTTTACGTAAACTATTTTCTTTGTGTGATAAGCATGTGTCAATGTAGGTTGATCAGTTGTAACAACTGTACCACACTGGTGGGCGATGTTATTAACGGGGAAGACATGCCTGTGTGGGGCCAAGAGGGCATGTAGGAAATCCCTCTAACATCCTTTCGATTTTGTTGTGATCCTAAAATTGTTCTTTAAAAACAGTCCAGGGCTTCCCTGGTGGCGCAGTGGTTGAGAGTCCGCCTGCCGATGCAGGGGACACGGGTTCGTGCCCCGGTCCGGGAAGATCCCACATGCCGCGGAGCGACTAGGCCCGTGAGCCATGGCCGCTGAGCCTGCGCGTCCGGAGCCTGTGCTCCGCAACGGGAGAGGCCACAGCAGAGAGAGGCCCGCGTACCGCAAAAAAAAAAAAAAAAAAACAGTCCAAAAAAATGATTCAGGGCAGGGAAATGGGAGAAACAAATGAAACAAGACTGACATAAAAAAAAAATCATAATCAAAAAATCACTTTTAATTACAATAGCCTGAAATCTAACAAAACCATCCCTAAGAGCACAGTTTAAATAATATTCTGTATTACTGCACATATCGAAAGTTTGTATAGAAAGAAAATCAATTCAATAATCAGGAGTTTTCACTAAATATGCGCTATTATTCGAGTTCCTAAGAAAGATATTAGAAGTTTTCATTAAACTATACTATAGATATCTAACATTCTATTATGGAATGTATTAAACATCCAAATATTCATTCTTTTAAGTATAAAGTATAATAATCAGAGGATTAAGGATACATTCCCAACTCCCTTGTTTCTAGCAATATCAACTTCCCTAAGTTGCAGTTTTCTTAAATGAGTACAATAATACTTTTTCTAAACTATTTGAGATTTGTTTCAAGGTTAAAATGAAATAATATATGTGAAAATGGTTTCCTTTCAAACATGAAATCACAACACTCTGCAGAGAAATGGCCTCACAAAACCGTTTCTAAACCCCAACACCCTAACCCTTTTAAGCCTTTAATGTGTTCAGTCTTCTCATTAGTTCTTGGCCTCCGTGGTGTGTCTAACAACTCCTTTTAGAACGTAGAGATTTTGAAGTAAATTTATTCCCTCTGTTTTCTCCAGATTTGGTTGGTTGGTCTCATAGATAACAAATTATAATAACAATAAATAATAATAGCCAACCTATATTTAGCTCTTACTATGTGCTGGGCATTGTGCTAAGCACTTTATACTATTATCTCATTTAATCTTTGCAATAACTCCATAGAGTAAATGTTATTATTATCCTCACTTTACATACAGTTGTGGTATCTCAGACTGGTTAGGTAACTTGAAAAATGTCAGAAACTAAGAGGTGAAGACTGATTCTTAGCAGCCCCATCTAAGTTGTGCTCTTATCTACTGGGCCACAAAGAGACATATATTACTAAGTGGGATTTCTTCTTTCTTCTCCAAGAAGAAAAGTGAATTTCCATGTTATGGAATATTTAACTACAAGTACAAGTATTCCCAAGATTTCTCTCTTCCCCACTCCAGCCCCAGAACACTTGGATTTTCCTTGCTCACACAACACTGAAATTCTAATGGGGATCAAACAACTCTCATTTCCCTCAGAGGCCAACTGAAGCTTATTTATTTTCTCCTTAACCAAATATTTAAGTTTACAAAGCACTAGTAATTAACTGCAATATTTATTAAAGGAATTAATAAAACTAGATTTTTAAAAATAGATTTTAAGTCATTTACCCTCCCAGTATCACAAATAGAGCCATTTTTGACCATCATTGGATCTTCTCCACTCGTCGTTGTGTAGTGCATAGTTATACATACAGTATTTCGTACAAAAGCATAAATCACAGAAGCACCGTCTTGAAGGAAAGGAGTTTGAAAGGGGTAGGTGCAAATTAATCTGCCACATATAAGATTCCTGCAAACATAATAAATTATATCATTATGCATTAGGCATTTATTAGGAATGTATCAGATTGCTTTCTTTGACAAAAAGTAAAAATAAACAATGGTTCTCCATTTATGGCAATATATCTAAGGAAAAGGTAACACTTTAATGCTAATATTTAAAGTAAAAAGTAAAGCCATTGATACAGGCTTAATTAACAAGTCTGTAGCACAAGAAAGATGCCAAGGATAGAGATTTTGATTTCAGATTTATTCCCATACACATATGATACTTGAAACCACTGGAATGAATGACATATATAGAGAAAAACTAAAAACAGAATCTTACAGAACACAAGAGAAGTATCTTTAATATTTGCATAGCATACCTCCATGCACAAAATTTATATCTGTTTCCTTCTCTACCACAGTTCCCAAACCTATCAGTTTGAGACTGTATTTCTTCATAGCAGGCAAATGGAGCATTTTTTGAACCTGTCAAAGTTAGAAATATATTTGGATTAAGACTTCCTTTTTTTCCATCTTCCTCAATTTCCTCATATATTTGTTTCTTATGCTTTTTTCTCTATTATTATCATCTTTCAAAAATTTCCTAGTGACGTTGTAAGAAAAGAGAAGTGATTAAAGTGAAAAGTAACGCTCATGGTTATTTCTCCTTTTACTTCATTTTCAGTCCTTTCCATCGCAAAAGATATTATGAGGATAGGGGAGAGCTATAGAAGTGTAAACCTTGAGAGGGCTCTGTGAAAGAAGACGAGAGAGAAAACTATACTTGTTCTCCTAGATTCTGAGTAGGAATTTATAAAAAGCCAGGTGTATAAAAAATTCTCATTAAAGAAACCTCATATCTTCAGAAAGTCTGAAGTGAAGGGACCAAAATTGCCAAACTATAAATTTACCTATTTTCCTTCATTACTATATTAGCTTTTTTATCATCGTGTAAAAAATTACCAATATATTGGCACCTTGAAACAACACCCACGTCACAGTTTCTGTAAGTCAAGAGCCTGGCAAAGCACAAGCAGGTTTTCGGTTCAGGGTCTCACTAGGCTGAAATAAAGTTCTTGGCTGGGGTTACAGTCTCATTTGAGGCTGGAGTCTTCCAATCTCACTGGTCGTTGGAAGAATTCATTTTTTTGCACCCATTGCTCCATTGTCTTACTATATGCCAGGGGTTGCTCTTGGCCCCTCAGGTCCTAATCACATGGCTCTCTCACAACAATGGCAGCTTATTTCTGCCAAGCCAGCAAGAGAATCTTCTGACATCTTCCATCTTCTAAAGGCTCACATTATTAGGTGAGGCCCCACTCAGAATGATCTCCCTTTTGATTAATTCAAAGTTGACTAATTATGGACCTTAATTACATCTTTAAAATTCCTTCATATTTACTAATATAATATAATCATAGGAATGATATTCCATCATATATTCACTGGTTCTCCCCCAACTCAGAAAGGGGATTATCCAAGAAATGTACACCAGAAGAATATTGGGGGCCATCTTAGAATTCCACCTAGCACAGTTACTTTCTCCAAAATGAACCTTGCTAAGTCTAACTGCCCATCTATAAAATATAAAAGTAGGTAATAATATCTACCTCAGTAGATTGTTATGAAATTAATTAAGATGATGTTTATTTAGTCGCTCTTTTTTTTATTAATTAATTAATTTATTTATTTTTGGTTGCTTTGGGTCTTCGTTGCTGTGCATGGGCTTTCTCTAGTTGCGGCGAGCAAGGGTTACTCTTCACTGCGGTGCACGGGCTTCTCATTGCGGTGGCTTCTCTTGTTGCAGAGCACAGGCTCTAGGCTCACAGGCTCTAGAGCACAGGCTCAGTAATTGTGGCATATGGGCTTAGTTGCTGAACAGCATGTGGGATCTTCCCGGATCAGGGCTCGGACCTATGCCCCCTGCAATGGCAGGCGGATTTTCAACCACTGCGCCACCAGGGAAGTCCCATATTTAGTCGCTCTTAATTCCCATCTAATCCTTCTCCATTTTCTTTTGAGATTAAGAAGGTTTCTCCTATTTACCAGCTCTTTATATAATTAATTTTCCCCACTATACTCTTTAATTTTTACCTTCTCCTAATTCTATCTCTTTCCACCATTTTTAAACATTGGTCCATCAAAGGTGCTTGTATACATGCCGGGAGGACAGGTAATGGTATTTCTGAGTATTCACAACGTTTATTAGCTCAGTTGTGAATCTGAGAATACCAGGTTAGGAATGCTCTTCATCCAGGCCAATTTTTACTCCTTCAAATAGTGCTTCTAAAGGTACCAATGAGCCCTGTATTTAATTTCTCCCTTGAATACCCTCTCTCATTAGTGTTAGGGACTTTCTCTCAGCTCAGTCTGGGTTTTCCAAGGTGATATGGAAACACCAAAGGGCAACACTTTGAAAATGTGAAATCACATGTCAAATACTTCCTTAAATCCAGTATACTGACCAAGTCTACAAAGTAAGAGAATTTGCCCTTCTATAGTCCAAATAGTGTATTTAGATTCCCTCTAACCTATTATGAAATGCTATGAGGTACCACAAAATAGTAGATGGACTTTCATAGACAGATGTGCATGGTTGGTACTAGGTCAGTAAATGTGGGTGCTGGAAAACTACTGCAAGTAGTTTAGGCAAGACTCATAAATAGCACTGCAGAGTAGGGAGTTTGAGGTTTTACTCCCTTGACCACTATTAGAGACGACTAGTTTACGTTTCCAGTTAGATGGACTAGAAGGCCACCCCATCTCAACTGTAATAAAGGGAGCCATTGAAATGTTAGCTAAAGTTTTATCTTTCATAACCTGACATCCTTCTCACCTCATCTCATGACTAATAGGCATTTGCAACTTATATCCTAAAACCAAATTCTGTTTTACACCCTAGGTTTCTTTACAGGACCATTAGTCAACCAATGTTCAGGCCAAAACTTAGGAAGAATTCTTGATTTCTTTATTCCCCCCCTCACTACCTGCCTCCACCATCTAATCCAAGTATTATGGACACTGCCCCTAAATACAGCCTGAGCATGACCGCTTCTCATCTTCTGCACAGCCACCACTCTAGCCTGTGCTATCATCAGTTCTCTTCTAATATGCTACCATAGCTTCTAAACGACTCCCCACTTCCACTCTCCATAGTACATTCTCCATATCGTAAGTCAGAGTGATCTTTTTAAAAAATAAAAATACATCAGCCTCTTACTTAAATATCTCTAGTGGTTTCCCGTTACATTAAGAATAAAATCCAATTTTCTTGCCATGGTCCTTACTCAGCCTGGTTCACTACCTTTCAGCCACACTGCCCTTCTTTTCATCCTTGAACTCACCAAATTCATTCCTAACTCAGAACCATAACATTTGCTGCATTTCTCTGCCCAAAATGCTCTTTCCTAAGATCATCTTCTGGCTGACTTCTTCTTAATATTAAAGTTTCTACTCAAATTTCACTTCCACACAGAAACCGTCTCTGAACACCCTGTCTGAACAGCCTCACCTTCATCAGCAGTCTTTTTCCTATCACTCTGTTTGTTGTTGCTTTGTTTGGGGGATTTTTGTTGTTGTTATTATCATACCACTCACCAATAATGGAAATGATTATATTTATTTATTTACTTATTTACTAATTTTTTATTGCTTATGCCTGAACCCTTCACTGGAATATAACCTCCATAAGAGTAGGAATCTTTTTTTTTTGTCTTTCTCATCACTGGGTTTCCAGTCCTAGAAGAACGCCTTACCCAATTAAGGTGATAAATAAATATTTATTGAATGAAAAAAATCAACACCTTGGGGAACATATTCCATGATCTCTCTTTCTTATGGAGTTTGACATCCAAAATCAAAACCTCCAATAGGAATTATACCTATTCTATTTGAAGCAATAGAGATTTTTAAAGATTAACATTTGAAACAAACTCCTTAGTGATCTCTCCCAAATTATGTTTCCAATGTCACCTCACTAATTTCATTAGTTTCTGTTTTGTGGCCTTCTAAATATTTTTTATTGAAAGAGGCAATATCGATTCTACATTTTTCAAATAACTTGTAGATAGAATCAATTTAAAATTTCCACAAATTCATGATAAGAAGTAAGAGTTGAATTTTTTTCCTCATGGCTCCTAAAACAGTCCTAAGAGATATTTAAGACAAATAAGCATAAACTTATACAATCTGAAGCCACTTGAGCTATATAATTCTTTTCCATCTCGAATAAACTATAGATTATTACTGTAACATCAGCTGAAATAATGGAGAAATAACTATTTTCAAAGAAGTCCAGGAAATTCATCACTAATTATGAGAATAACAAGAGACAGACTAAATGAAATATTTATTATATTGGCACTCAAGGAAGAAATGTAAGTAAAGCTTATCTCTCTCTTGTTTTCATTTATGTTTACACTCCAGCTTCATTTTTCTGTCTCATTGAGGCCCATCTTTTTCCACATGGTCAAAAACATAGCTGCCCAAAACTCTGGAGCTTTATTTATGATAATTTTGAGTCCTTAGAGGGAAAACTCTTGTTGAACTGTCTAAAAGTCCCAGAAAAGAAACTCAGAACCTCCCCAACTCCTTTAGCATGACTTAGACATTCACCTCAAAACCGACCAACTGTAGCAAGGCTGAAGAGTACTGCAGTTAGACTGGGTCTGGTTAGGAACCCACTACTGTCCAACCAAGTATAAACAGGGGTATAAGACCAAACTATACTAATAACATATTTCCCACAGTAACCATGTGGATATTAAGCAGTTCCTAGAAAGTGGTACTAAGAGGAAAATCTTACCTGAAGCCTCTGCAGAAAAAGATGAATCTAGAAGCCTACTGTGAAATCTTGCCTCTTAGCATCAATAAAACAGTTTATGATACTCTGGTCTATACTAACCTCTGCCTTCTCTATATAAACTTTGGTACTCCAAAAAAACATGACTACTAGAAAGCATAAACTGTTACCATAACCTCAACTTTGGCTAACTGTGAGTTAAAAAGAGAGGAAAGATAGCACAGAAACAGGCAACTGTCCCCCAATATCCATTCCTTCTTTCTTCCATTCAGTAATAGAACTTTCTTGTTATTAGCAGGGCACATAGACACCAAGCTAAAGAAAACATTTTTCAGACTCCCTTGTAACTAGATATGGTTATGTGACTAGGTTCTGGTCAGTGGATTATGAGTAGAAATTATATGCAAAACATCCAGTTAATGGCATTAAGTGCAAGCTGGTTACACTTTCATTTCTTCTTTTCTCCATTCCATGGGCTAGTATAAACGTTTTGTGCTGAAAAACTACCTTCTGCCAGAAACACAAGGGATGACGGAGCCAAAAGAAAGACCACAGGTTCCTGAAAAATGTCACAGAGCAAAGCTGCTGAACCCTCTTTGATGAATTGCCTATCTCTGGAATACTATATGAAAGAGAAAATACAGTCTATCTCTTTTGAACCATTGTATTTTTAGGTATCTGTATAATAAGTTTATTCTCTAATAAAGAGGATTGCCATTATAGTAAACCAAATGCTTTAGGAATGGGTGTCCCATATAAAATGTATTACACCAGATGCCACGGTTCACTAGTAACAGGGAGACCAGATTGATCCAGACTGAGCTCCAAACTGAGCCACAGTGTTCAGAGGACCAGTGGGAGCACAGGTGGTCAGCTCTACCCAATATCTGCATCTTACAGACACTTTAGAAGCAATTATTACCATTCATGAGATCAAATAAATTAAGCTCAGTTGAATGACCACTTTGAATACTTGTAGTTTCCATTACATAATTCCTGACACTTCCTATTTTTCTTGGTCTCACTTTTATGAGATTCTATCATAGCACTATTTCTTTTGAGTTCTAAGACACTTCATTTTTTCCTCAGGTAAATGTACAAGCACTATATTCAGAGAGCCACCGTTCCTATCTCCCTATCTCCCTTATATCTGTCATACCAATAAATGCACTACCTATAAAATATTTTCTAGGGGCCAAAGACAGTGGGTCATCCTCTATACCAGAATTAGAAATGTGTGACAGACTTTAAGTCTAGGTGTTTGGGGCCAAATATTAATTAAATGAATTGACTCCCTGGGCGTACTAACTTTCAGAAAATAATTTATTGGTAATAATTTATTGGTAATTAACTGATCTCTCTCGGTAAAATTATCCTGGACATTTTATCAAGAACTAGACTAGGACACACATCTACTTCTCTTACATTTAAAAAATTCTCATTGAGGAAGAAATCAGCAAGATGGCAGAGTAAGAGATCTCGCCAGCCTTCGTTCCCTCCACCCCACACACAAAAACAACAGGGAGGGGCTCAAGGGTACGATTAAGAACCTATAGCAGGCTTCCCTGGTGACGCAGTGGTTGAGAGTCCGCCTGCCGATGCAAGGGACACGGGTTCGTGCCCCGGTCTGGGAAGATCCCACATGCCGCAGAGCGGCTGGGCCCGTGAGCCATGGCCGCTGAGCCTGCGCGTCCGGAGCCTGTGCTCCGCAACGGGAGAGGCCACAGCAGTGAGAGGAGCAAAAAAGGAGACTAACTGGACAGAAAGGACCACTGGGGAGATGATTTAGTGACATACTTGGAGAAAGCCAGGAACACAGAAGGGCAGGGACTATCAGCATCTGTCATGCAGTGGATGCCATCACCGTCCCCAGTGGCCTGCTCTCCAGAGGACATGGCAGAGTTTGCCAGGAGGGCCTCCACAACAGCCATGGACACCCCACAGATTTCACAGTCAAGGACCCCACAGGGCTCACCACAGGAGGACCCTAGCAGCCTGCTCCACAGAGGACACTGGCAGCTTTCTCCATGAGGCTATCAGGAGCCATCTCCACCCAAATAAGAAGTTGCTGCTGCACCCCACCCAGAAAGAGCTGCTACCGTTCTGGCCAAAGACCAGGGCTGCCCCTCCACCCCAAACGCTGCATATGCCCCAGAACCCAGAGCCAGAGCTGCTCCGTGGGCACCCAGTCACCAATCCTGTGTGCTACCCAGAGCCTTAGACCCTGGATCCACTGTTGCTCAGAAAGCACATGCTTTCCAGGCCTTGCTTCCACAGATGCTCCATGGATGCCCATGCCTGAGACAGCAGAAAAACATTCAGGAAAAGCCTACAGGTAATATCATACAGCTAATACTATACTTATCTAACTAAGTGTAATATTAAGTGTTCTCCATCTAAGAGAACATCGCTAAATCACAACAATGTTTTACTAATTTCTTACTACTTTCATTCAATATTGACCCTATACAGTGGAGTAAGGAAATAAAAAGAAGTAAATAACATACATACTGAAAAATAAAAAGTAAAACATTCTTTATTCTCAGAAGACATGATTGTGTGTGTGTGTGTATGTGTGTGCGTGTGTAGAAAATCCAAGAAAGTCAACAAAAAATACTAGTAGAGCTAGTGTGGTAGGTATTGTGGGTCATTATCAAATTCCAGTGATCTCTGCGAAATATAGCTTTTTAGACAAAGAAGTATACAGTCAGTTTGCTTCTAGCAGTAAATTTCATATCATCTTTGTCAGCATTTGTATAGGAAGAAATAACTCGGAAAGCCCTGGATGTTTGATTAGTTACCAGGCAATATACAAAATGTGTTGTAAATTTTTTTCTTATGATGATTCATTCTGAGCAAGTACTCTGAATTCTTATTATATAATATTTTGCCATTTAACAATTGTTTATCTACATCATAGTATAATTCTCTATTCTGTGATGACCAATTAGAATAAGATTTCTCTATATTTAGTAGGCATCATTATGACTTACTATATCAGATCACAGATAAGGGGTCAAGATACAAAAATCGATTGTATTTCTACATATTAGCAACAAACAACTGGAAAACCAATCTTCATAAAAACAACAGTTTTTACAATAGTACCAAAACCTAAAATGTAGTTAGGATTAATATAAAATAAAGATATTAAAAATATGTTCACTAAACTACAAAACGCTGCTTAAAGAATCATGGGTTGCAAAACACAATATTGTTAAGATATTAATAATCCAGAATTCATCTATAAATCTGACACAACCTCAGTCAAAATTCTAGGAGGCAATTTTTTTTTTTAGAAATTGTCAAACTGATGTTAAAATTTATATGGAGATGAAAAGGACTCAGAAAATCCAAAGCAGTATTGAAAAAGAATAAATGAAGTTAAGTGACTTATATTACCTAATACATAAAGGTTTACTATAAACTACAGTAATCAATAGCATAAGGATAAAAAGATCGATGTAGAATAAATCTAGAAATGGAACTATATTATATTATTAGCTGATTTTAAACAGAGATAGCAAATCAATGGAATGAAAAAATAATAATCTTTCCAAGAAATAATGATTTAAAAGAAAAGTTAGGTTCAAGGTGAAGATGGTGGAATAGGAGGAACTGGAACTCACCTCTCCTCACAAATACATCAAGAATACATCTACAAATGGAACAATTCACACAAAGCACCTGCTGAACACTAGCAGAGGACCTCAGACACCTAATAGAACAAGAAAAGATCCCCGCATAACCAGGTAGGATGAAAGAGAGAAAAGGAACAAAAAGAAAAGAGGAAACAGGATGGGACCTGCTCCCCTGGGAGGAGTTGAAGGAGAGGAGAGGTTCCCATAACTGGAGAAGCCCCCTCACTGGTAGGGCAATTAGCTGAGATAGAAGGGGAGCTGCGAGGGCTATCAGAGGAAAGCGCAGCAACCAGTCTGTGGCAGGCAAGACAGAGCGAGATTTACACAGATGGTCCACGCCACAGCCTGCAAGCCCCAGGGTGAAACGGGTGTCTGCCAGTGCCGGAACATGGGGTTTGGAGAGCAGACCCAGGGAGAGGAGGGCTGTTGGCTGCTCGGAGACAGCCTGAGGGAACAGAAGTGAGGAGCTCTGCAACTGGGAATGCTCTTGGAAGAAGCCCGGACCACCACAGAAGTGAGGAGCCACTGCTGAGTGATGCATGAAGGGCGGGGCTGCCATCACAGCCTCTCTCCCCCCACGCCAGCCCATGCCACCCCAGGCACTAGGAGGGGCTCCAACCAGAGGGAGCGTGCGTGCCCCAGTTGTTTCCACCTTATCCCCCTCCCACCTGAGTGAGCACGCACGCCACGGTCAGTCGCTGCCCCACCCCCTCCCAGCGAAACAGGCCAGCATGCCCCCAGTTGCTGCCTTCGCTCCCACTCTCCTGGGCAGTGAGCAGACGCCTGAGGTAGCCCACATGCAGAGGTGGGGCCGAAACCAAAGCTGAGCCCCAGGGACTGTGCAACTAAGAAGAACTGAAATCTCTCCTTGTAGCTGCACAAGCCACAGATTAACCACCACAATCAGCTTGGTAAACCCAGAACCTATAGAACATCTGAATGGACAATGAGTGTTCCCACAACCGAGACGGATCTAGCTTTAGCAGCTGTGCACTTTGTGGGTATGTACACGCAGGAGTTGGGCCAGGTCAAAGTCTGAGCTGCCTCCACAGTGCCCACAGCAGGTCCAAAGACCTACCTACAGGTCTTGGAGTGTCTCCTGGGGAGGCGGAGGTTGGCTGTAGCTCACCGTGTGGGCAAGGACACTGGTATCAGAGGCCCCAGAGAATTTTATTGTTGTTGTTCTTGTTTTATTTCTTTTTGTAAAAAATTTTCTGGGGTATTTTTTGTTTTGGGAGGTTTTGGTTCTTTGTTGTTGTTTTCTTAGTTTATTATTTATTGTTTGTTTTGGGGTTTTTGTTTGGTTGTTTTCTTGGGGTTTTTTTGTTTTCATTGGGGATTTTTTTTGGATTGTTTTTATTGTTTGTCTTGGTTTTTGTTTCTCTGTTTGTTTTATTTTGTTTATTTGGTTGCACAGCACATCTTTCAGGATTTTGGTTCTCCAAACAGGGATCAAACCCAAGCCCCCAGGCGGGGAGCACCAACTTATGGCTGCAGGACTGCCCAGGAATATTAATTGGCATGAGCTCTCCTGGAGATCCCCATCTTGGCACCAAGACCCAGCCCCACCCAACAGCCTGCAAGCTCCAGTGCTAGAACTACTCAGGCCAAACAACCAGCAAGACAGGAATACAGCCCCCCCATCAGCAGACAGGCTGTCTAAAGTCGTACTAACCTCCTGGACACCCCAAAACACACCCCTGGACACAGACCTGCCCACCAGAGGGACAAGACCCAGCTCCACCCACCAGAGAACAGGCACCAGCCCCTCCCATCAGGAAGCCTACACAAGCCCCTGGACCAACCTCCACCACCAGGGGGCAGACACCAGAAGCAAGAGGAACTACGTTCCTGCAGCCTGCAGAAAGGAGACTTCGAACACAGTAAGTTAGATAAAATGAGATGACAGAGAAATACGTTGCAGATGAAGAAGTAAGGTAAAAGCCTCTCCTAAATGAAGAGGAAATAGGCAATCTAGCAGAAAAATAATTCAGAATAATGATAGTAAAGATGATCCAAAATCTCGGAAAAAGAATGGAGGCACGGGTCGAGAAGATACAAGAAATGCTTAACAAGGACCTAGAAGAACTAAAGAACAAACAAACAGTGGTGAACAATACAATAACTGAAATGAAAAATACACTAGAAGGAATCAATAACGAAATTACTGAGGGAGAAGTACAGATAAGTGAGCTGGAAGACAGAATGGTGGAAATCACTACCGCAGAACAGAATAAAGAAAAACAATGAAACAAAATAAGGACAGGGCTTCCCTGGTGGCGCAGTGGTAGAGAATCTGCCTGCTAATGCAGGGGACATGGGTTCGAGCCCTGGTCTGGGAGGATCCCACATGCCGCACAGCAACTGGGCCCGTGAGCCACAACTACTGAGCCTGCGCATCTGGAGCCTGTGCTCCACAACAAGAGAGGCCGCGATAGTGAGAGGCCCGTGCACCGTGATGAAGAGTGGCCCCCGCTTGCCACAACTAGAGAAAGCCCTTGCACAGAAACGAAGACCCAAGACAGCAAAAATAAATAAATTAATTAATAAATTCCTACCCCCCAACATCTTCTAAAAAAAAAAAAAGAAAAAGAAATAAGGAGAGTCTCAGAGACCTCTGGGACAACATTAATTGCACGAACATTCGAATTATAGGGGTCCCAGAAGAAGAGGAGAAAGAGAAAGGGACTGAGAAAATATTTGAAGAGATTACAGTTGAAAACTTCCCTAACATGGGAAAGGAAATAGTCACCCAAGTCCAGGAATTGCAGAGTCCCACACAGGATAAACCCAAGGAGAAACACGTCAAGACACATATTAATCAAACTAACAAAAATTAAATACAAAGAGAAAAATATTAAAAGCAGCAAGGGAAAAGCAACAGATAGCACACAAGGGAATCCCCATAAGGTTATCAGCTGATAACCTGCAGGCCAAAAGGGAGTGGCATGATATCTTTAAAGTGATGAAAGGGAAAAACCTTACAACCAAGAATACTCTATGTAGCAAGGCTCTCATTAGATTTGATGGAGAAATCAAAAGCTTTACAGACAAGCAAAAGCTAAAAGAATTCAGCACCATCAAACCAGCTTTACAACAAATGCTAAAGGAACTTCTCTAAGTGGGAACACAAGAGAAGAGAACAAAAGAGGAAGGGAAGAAAAAAGACCTACAAAAACAAACACAAAACAATTAAGAAAATGGCAATAAAAACATACATATTGATAATTACCTTAAATGTAAATGAATTAAATGCTACAACCAAAAGACACAGACTGGCTGAATAAATACAAAAACAAGACCCATATATACGCTGTCTACCAGAGAGCCATTTCAGACCTAGGGACACACACAGACTGAAAGTGAGGGGCAAATGGAAATAAAAAGAAAGCTGGAGTAGTAGTACTCATATCAGACAAAATAGACTTTAAAATAAAGACTGTTACAAGAGACAAGGAAGGACACTACATAATGATCAAGGTATCAACTGAAGAGTATGTAACAGTTGTAAATACAGATGCACCTTACATGCACCTTAATATATAAGGCAAATGTTAAGCCATAAAAGGGAAATTCGACAGTAACACAATAATTATGGGGGACTTTAACATCGCACTTACACCAAAGGACAGATCATCCAGACAGGATATTAATAAGGAAACACAAGCCTTAAATGAAACATTAGATCAGAGAGATTAACTGCTATTTACAGGACATTCCATCTGAAAGCAGCAGTATACACTTTCTTCTCAAGTGCACACGGAACATTCTCCAGAATAGATCAGATCTCGAGTCACAAATCAAGCCTTGGTAAATTTAAGAATATTGAAATCATATCAAGTATGCTTCCTGACCACAATGCTATGAGATTAGAGATTAAATACAGGAAAAGAAACTATAAAAACCACAAACACATGGAGGCTAAACAATGTTACTAAGCAATCGATGGACCACTGAAGAAATCAAAGAGGAAATCTAAAAATACCTAGAGACAACAAAAACACGACCATCCAAAACCTATGGAATGCAGCAAAAGCACTTCTTTTTTTTTTTCTATCTTCCTATATTTTTTTTATTAGTTTCTGCTTTATAACAAAGTGAATCAATCATACATATACATCTGTTCCCACATCCCTTCCCTCATGCATCTCCCTCCCTCCCACCCTCCCCATTCCACCCCTCCAGGCAGTCACAAAGCACCGAGCTGATCTCCCTGTGCTCTGCGGCTGCTTCCCACTATCTATCTACCTTACGTTTGATAGTGTATATATGTCCATGACTCTCTTTCAAAAACCACTTCTAAGAAGGAAGTTTACAGCAATACAATCTCACCTCAAGAAACAAGAAAAATCTTAAATAAACAACCTAAACTTACACCTAAAGCAACTAGAGAAAGAAGAACAAACAAAACCCAAAGTTAGTAGAAGGAAAGAAATCATAAAGATCAGAGCAGAAATAAATGAAATAGAGACCAAAAAAAACAATAGCAAAGACCAATGAAACTGAAAGCTGGTTCTTTGAAAAGATAAGCAAAATTGATAAGCCTTTAGCCAGACTCATAAAGAAAAAGGGGAGAGGACTCAAGTCAATAAAATTAAAAATGAAAAAGGAGAAGTCATAATGGACACCACAGAATAAAAAGGATCATAAGAGACTACTACAAGCAACTAACCATACCCCAATAAAATGGACAACCTAGAAGAAATGGACAAATTCTTAGAAAGATACAACCTTCCAAGACTGAACCAGGAAGAAATAAAAAATATGAACAGACTAACCACAAGTACTGAAATTGAAACTGTGATTAAAAATCTTCCAACAGGCCTTCTAAATACGTCCTTCCACTCACTTCCTCCTCTTTTCTCTTGTCTGCCATCCTATGTGTGGTTGAATTTGCTCCTCGCCATGTCTTCTCACAAGACTTTCAGGATCAAGTGATTCCTGGCTAAAAACAAAAGCAGAATCGTCCCATTCCCCAATTCGAATAAAAACTGGTAATAAAATCAGATACAACTCCAAGAGAAGACACTGGAGAAGAACTAAGCTGGGTCTATAAGTAACCTCACGTGAAGTGTCACATACTTATGTGATCAAGGTCAATTGCGTCTTAATGTATCAGAACATCACTAGTGTCTGGAACAGCTGCCTGTGTTTGATGGGAAAAATGGAATGGCTCTCTCCTATTTTCTTGATCTTTCCTCACCACTGCTCACTGTGTAGCTCAGTAATAAATATGTGAAACCTTTTGTTGGAAAAAAAAAATCTTCCGACAAAAAAAAGGCAAGGACCAGATGACTTCACAGGCAAATTCTATCAAACATTTAGAGAAGAGTTAACACCTACCATTCTGAAACTCTTCCAAAAAATTGCATAGGAAGGAACACTGCCAAGCTCATTGTATGAGGCCACTATCATCCTGATACCAAAACCAGACAAAGATATCACAAAAAAAGAAAATTACAGACTCATATCACTGATGAACATAGACACAAAAATTCTCAACAAAATACTAGCAAACAGAATCCAACAACACATTAAAAGGATCATACACCATGATCAAGTGGAATTTACCCTAGGGATGAAAGGATTTTTCAATATCCGCAAATCAATCAGTGTGATACACCACATCAACAAATTGAAGAATAAAAACCATATGATCATCTCAATAGATGCAGAAAGAACTTTTGACAAAATTCAACAGTGATTTATGATAAAAAAAAAAAAACTCTCCAGGATGTGGGGAGAGAGGGGACCTACCTCAACATAATAAAGACCATATATGACAAACCCACAGCAAACATCATTCTCCATGGTGAAAAGCAGAAAGCATTTCCTCTAAGATCAGGAACAACAAGGATGTCCACTCTCACCACTTTTATTCCACATAGTTTTGGAAGTCCTAGCCACAGCAATCAGAGAAGAAAAAGAAATAAAAGGAACACAACTTGGAAAAGAAGTAAAACTGTCACTGTTTGCAGGTGACATGATAGTATACATAGAAAACCCTAAAGATGTCACCAGAAATCTGCTAGAGCTCATCAATGTATTAGGTAAAGTTGCAGGATACAAAAGGAATATAAAGAAATCTGTTGTACATCTATACACTAACAACGAAAGATCAGAAAGAGAAATCAAGGAAACAATCCCATTTACTATTGCATCAAAAAGAACAAATTGCCAGGTATAAACCTACCTAAGGAGGCAAGAGACCTGTACTCCAAAAACTATAAGATACTGATGAAAGAAATAGAAGATGACACAAACAGATGGAGAGATATACCATGTTCTTGGATTGGAAGAATCAATATTGTGAAAATGACTATACTACCCAAAGCAAGCTACAGGTTCAATGCAATCCCTATCAAATTGCTGATGGCATTTTTCACAGAATTAGAATAAAACATTTTACAGTTTGTATGGAAACAGGAAAGACCCTGAATGGCCAAAGCAATCTTGAGAAAGAAAAACAAAGCTGGAGGAATCAGGCTCCCTGACTTCAGACTATACTACAAAGCTACAGTCATCAAAACAGTGTGGTACTGGTACAAGAACAGATATATAGATCAATAGAACAGGATAGAAAGTCCAGAAATAAATACACACACTTATGCTCTCCTAATCTACAACAAATGAGGCGAGAATATACAATGGAGAAAAGACAGTCTCTTCAATAAGTGGTGCTGGGAAAGCTGGACAGCTACATGTAAAAGAATGAAATTAGAACATACCCGAACACCATACACAAAAATAAACTCAAAATGGATTAAAGACCTAAATGTAAGGCTGGATACTATAAAACTTTTGAGAAAAACATAAGAAGAACACTCTCTGACATAAATCTCAGCAAGATCTTTTTTCAATCCACCTCCTAGAGTAATGGAAATAAAAACAAAAATAAACAAATGGGACCTAATTAAACTTAAAAGCTTTTGCACAGCAAAGGAAATGGTAAACAAAAGTAAAAGACAACCCTCAGAATGGGAGAAAATATTTGCAAATGAAGCCACCAACAAGGGATTAATCTCTAAAATATACAAACAGCTCAGGCAGCTCAATAACAGAAAAAAAAAACAAACCCAATCAAAAAATGGGTGGAAGATCTAAATAGACATTTCTCCAAAGAAGACATACAGATGGTTAAAAAGCACATGAAAAGGTGCTCAATATCAGTAATTATTATAGATATACAAATCAAAATTACAATGAGGTATCACCACACACAGGTCAAAATGGCCATCATAAAAAATCTACAAACAGTAAGTGCTGGAGAGGGTTTGGAGAAAAGGGAACCCTCCTACACTGTTGGTGGGAATGAAAACTGGTACAGCCACTATGGAGAACAGTATGGAGGTTCCTTAAAAAACTGAAAATAGAGCTACCATATGATCCAGCAATACTAGTCCTGGGCATATATCTGGAGAAAACCATAATTCAAAAAGATACATGCACCCCAATGTTCACTGCAGCATACTATTCACAATAGCAAGGACATGGAAGCAACCTAAATGTCCATCAACAGAGGAATGGATAAAGAAGATGTGGTACATATATACAATGGAATATTACTCAGCCATAAAAAAGAACAAAATAATGTCATTTCTAGCAACAAAGATGGACCTAGAGATTGTCATACTGAGTGAAGTGGGTCAGACACAGAAAGACAAATGTCATATGATATCACTTATATATGGAATCTAAGAAGAGGTTACAAATGAATTTATCTACAAAACAGCAATAGAGTTACAGATGTAGAAAACAAACTTATGATTTCCAGGGGGTAAGGGGCAGGGGAGGGATAAACTGGAAGATTGAGATAGACATATACACACTACTATATATAAAGTAGATAACTAATAAGGACCTACTGAATAGCAAAAGGAACTCTGTAATACTTCACACTCTGTAATAGCACATATGGGAAAAGAATCTAAAAAAGAGTAGATATACATATACGTATAACAGATTCACTCTGCGGTACATGTGAAACTAACAGAATGCTGTAAATCAACTACCCTCTAATAAAAATTTTTGAAAAATTTAAATAAATAAATAAAAATTAAATCAAAACCTCAGAGAAAAACAGGAAAATATGTGGATGACTTTGGAGTAGGCGAATACTTCTTAGAAAAACTATAGAAAAAATTTTATGAACTAAACTTCTTCAAAATTAAAGTTTTCTTACCAAAAATCACCATTTAAAATGTACATGGGAAACTGCATATTGGGAAAAAAATACAATACTTAGATCTTAAAATGCATTTGAATACAGAATGTATAAATTACACATATAAATAATAAAAAGGCAAAAACCAAATTAAAAATGGGCAAAGATGTGAACGAACACTACAAATGGAAAATACATATATTCCATATATCATATATGTAGTCAATAAGCACCAAATAATGTGCTCAACATCTTTGATATCAATCATGATAGAAATGCAAATTAAAGCCAGAATCAACTACCATTTTACAACCAATACAATGACTAAAATTAAAAAGACTCACAACATCAAATGTCACCAAGAACATGGAGCAACTGAAGTTTTCATGTTGCTGGTAGAGATAAGAAGTAGTATAATGACTTTAGAAAACAGTGAGCAGGTTTCTCATAAAATTAAGCATACAGCTACTCTTAAAACAGCAGTTCCACTCCAAAATCTTTATTCAGGAGAAACAAAAACGTGTATTTACAAAAAGACTTATATATGAAGCCTCATAACACCTCTATTCATAATAGAAAAAAAAACTAGAAACAATCCAAATGTCCATAAATATGAGAATGTAAAAACTATCTGTAGAATACTCATATGATGAAATACTTCATTTATATGAAGTTCAAGGACAGGTAAAATTAACATATGATAATAGGAAAGATAACCGTTATTGCCTTAAAGGAACTGACTGAAAAGAGATAGAAAGGAACTTACTGAGCTGATAAAAATCTTCTACTCTTTAACTGAAGTGAGGATTACATCAAAATATACACTTCAGATCTATGAAGTTCACTTCATATAATTATATCCCAATTTTTAAAAGTTCATGGTTAATGCTGCTAGTAGAAATATGATATCTGAAAGGTAAATCCATATCCATATTATGTCTCTAGTCCAATGAGAGGAAATTGCTGCCCTTTATATGTTGGGAGAGATCTAATGTCATCAAGTTGGCACAGTGGCTGGCCAGTCTGTCATAGCATTGTGCTATATCAGAATCTGAATTTTGGCCCATTGCTGTTGACTTAGCCCATGGTTGTTAACCAAGCAACAAAAGTAATCAGATCATCTTGCTGAGGGAAATTCTATTTTTGAACCCACACATTGTCTCCATCCCTGCAGCCATAAACTCTTTGTACATGGATTCGCTATGAAAATATTAGGGTACCGGGGGAAAAATGCTAGCATTCACAGGACAGATAATGTTATTTATCTGATTATACATAGCCTCCTCTATGTGGCATGCCCTGTGTTAAACTTTACATGCAACACAAATATCTTCACATTCCATGCTCTACCCGACAGGCACAACCACATACATCTTCTCCAGAACTTCTTGTCATCAATTTTTTAATATTATTTTTTCAAGTCCTAATTAATTGCACATGGTTAGTCACTGTCAAATATCAATACTGCCTCTGAATTTCTCTCTTTTGGACAAAGTAGAAAACCACATACACTGCTAGAATTCTACACAATAAGAGAATTTTCCTACATCATTTTTCAAAAACACCTCTGAGAGAGGTTATAATTATGCAGAGGGAATCCACTTCCAAATGGTGTCAAATACTGAGCAGACTCATCTGCACCAGGCCTTAATTTTTTCTTCCTCCAGCAACTAGTTATAGTAAACTTCCCATAAAGCCATAGAAATGCACTGAGAAAGGATTAGCAGATGGCTTAGGACTTTTAGCCACCTGCTCATACAACTTACTTAGATCCTCCTCTTTGATGCTTTGCACATCTTGGTATTTCACATAGCATTGTTTTCATGATGGGAAGCTCAGGTTTCATAATTTGGGGAGAAGTGAGATTCACCTGCCTTCCTTAAATATGATATACTTTCTCCAGGTTGCCACACTCTCCACAATTCCATAATGACTCCTTGACACAAAGTTTGACAATCAGATTCCCTTTACCATCATGCTTGCACTATATTTTGTTTGTTTGTTTTACAATAAGTATTTTTCATAACTCATGTCTTGATCTAAAATATTCTTACACTCTACTTCTTGCTATAAGAAACCAGCTCCCATCATAAAGACTGAAAAATGCCAGATATTACACCTTTCTAAACCTCCTTTGCAGCCAGATCCTGGGCATGTGGCCCAATCATGGCGAGTGGTCCTGAGGGAAATTATGCTAAGGACTTCTGGAAAAGATTGGTCTTTCTTGTAAAAGAGATAAGTAGAACCATATAAGCCCCCTTTCCCTATCTTTGAACAAAGAAACTACCAGGTCACCACAAAGGGGAAAGTCAAGAGAATGATGGGGAAGTCATCAAGTCCAGAAACTTGACAATGATGGAATTCAATGATCAAATTCTAAAAGCATCTCTTGTCTTTTTTTAATACACATGCAAAATAAATCCCTAATATTTAATCCCTTTTCTTCAGGCAGTCTATTAATGTGGAAAAAAGATTGCTAACTAATACAACATTCAAATCCTCACTTTGGAGACAGACAAACGAGCTGCTTGCAAAAGCAAACTACGGTGGTAAAAGATCCTTTCACTGTTCATTTATTCAATTATTGATCAACTATATTGTGCCAGGTATTAATCTATGTGCTGGAATTACAGCAATGGACATAAAATTCAGAAGTTAGCTTGGAAGCACTGAGCAAAAATAGGCACTGATTATTGATGGAATTTAGTAATGAGATATCTAGTAGATGTAAGAACAAGAACCATCTAAAAATGAAGACAGATTAATAATCAAGCAATAATTATAGATCATCTGCCAAGACAAACATAGATGTAAAAATCCTTAACAAAATACTAGCAAACTGACTCCAAAAATGCATTAAAAGGATCACACACCATGATCAAGTGGAATTTAGTCCAGGGATGCAAGGATTTTTCAATATCCGCAATTCAATCAATGTGATACACTACACTAACAAGTTGAAAAATAAAAACCATATAATCACCTCAATAGATGCAGAAAAAGCTTTTAATAAAACTGAACATCAATTTATGATAAAAAACTCTTCAGAAAGTGGGCACAGATGGAACACACCTCAACATAATAACGGCCACGTATGACAAACACATAGCTAACATCATACTCAACAGTGAAAAGCTGAAAGCATTCCATCTAAGATCAGAAATAAGACAAGGATGCCCACTCTCACCATTTATATTCAACATAGTTTTGGAAGTCTTAGCCACAGCAATCAGACAAGAAAAAGAAATAAAAGGAATCCAAATTGGAAAAGAAGTAAAACTGTCACTGTTTGCAGATGACATGATACGACACATAGAAAATCCTAAAGAGACTACCAACAAACTCCTGGAGTTCATCAATGAATTTGGTAAAGTTGCTGGATACAAAATTAATATACAGAAGTCTGTTGCATTTATATATACTAACAACAAACTATCAGAAAGAGAAATTAAGGAATCAATCCCATTTCCCATCACATCAAAAAGAAAAAAAAAACAGAACCTAGGAATAAACCTACCTAAGGAGGCAAAAGACCTCTACTCAGAAAACTATAAGATGCTGATGAAAGAAATTGAAGATGACACAAACAGATGGAATGATATACCATGTTCTTGGATTGAAAGAATCAATACTGTTAAAATGACCATTCTACCTAAGACAGTCTACAGATTCAATGCAATCCCTATCAAAATACCAATGGCATTTTTCAAAGAACTAGAAAAAAATTTTTTTAATTTGTATGGAAACAGAAAAGACCCAGAACAGCCTCAACAATCTTGAGAAAGAACACAGATGGAGGAATCCAGCTCCCTGGCTTCAGACTATACTACAAAACTACAGTAATCAAAATAGTATGGTACTGGCACAAAAACAGAAATATAGATCACTGGAACAGGATAGAGAGCTCAGAAATAAACTCACACATCTATGGTCACTTAATCTACAACAAAGGAGGCAAGAGAAAACACAGTCTCTTCAATAAGTGGTGCTTATTGAAAAACTTGACAGCTACATGTAAAAGAATAAAATTAGAACATTCTCTAACACCATATACAAAAATATACTCAAAATGGATTAAATACCTAAATGTAAGACTAGATACTATAAAACTCCTAGAGGAAAACATAGGTGCAACACTCTTTGACATAAATCAAAGCGATGTCTTTTCACATCCATCTCCTAGAGTAATGGAAATAAAAACAAAAATAAACAAATGGGACCTAATTAAACTTAAAAGCTTTTGCACAGCAAAGGAAACCATAAACAAAACGAAAAGACAACTAACATAATGGGAGAAAATGTTTGCAGATGATGCCACAGACAAGGGCTTAATTTCCAAAATACACAAACAGCTCATACACCTTAATATTAAAAAAAGAAAACAACCCAATTAAAAAATGGGCAGAAGTCCTAAATAGACATTTCTCCAAAGAAGACATACAGATGGCCAACAGCCACATGAAAGGCTGCTCAACATCGCTAAATATTAGAGAAATGCAAATCAAAAGTACAATGGGGTATCACCTCACACCAGTCAGAATGGCCAACATTAAAAAGTCTTCAAATAATAAATGCTGGAGAGGGTGTGGAGAAAAGAGAACCCTCCTACACTCTTGGTAGGAATGTAAATTGGTGCAGCCACTACGGAGAACAGTATGGAGGCTCCATACAAAAGTAAAAATAGAGTGACCATATGATCCTGCAATCCCACCCCTGGGCATATATCCGGAGAAAACCATAATTCAAAATGCATCCTAATGTTCATATGCACCCTAATGTTCATAGCAGCAGTATTTATAATAGCCAAGACATGGAAGCAACCCCTAAATGTCCATCAACAGATGAATAGATAAAGAAGATGTGACATACACACACACACACACACACACAAATGGAATATTCCTCAGCCATATAAAAATGAAATAGTGCTATTGGCAGCAACATGGGTGGACCTAGAGATTATCATATTAAGTGAAGTAAATCAGACAAAGACAAATATCACATGATATCACTTATATGTGGAATCTAAAAAAAGGATACAAATGAACTTATTTACAAAAAGAAATAGACTCAAAGATATAGAAAACAAACTTATGGTTACCAAAGGGAATAGTGAGCAGGGGGAGATGAAGTAGGAATTGGGGATTAACAAATATACACTACTATAAGTAAAACAGGTAAATGACAAGAATCTACTGTATAGCACAGGGAACTATATTCAATACCTTGTAATAACCTGTAATGGAAAAGAATCTGAAAAAGAATATATATGTATCACTGAATCACTTTGCTGTGCACTTGAAACTAACACAATATTGTAAATTAACTCTACCTCAATTTATGAAAAGGAAACAATGGCTGAGAACATCTCAAATCTGTGGAGAGATTTGTATATTCAAGTTCATGAAGTTCATAGAGTGCCCCAAAATTTCATCCCAAAATGAGCTTCTCCAAGGCACACTATAACAAAACTATCAAAGACAAAGAGAATTTTTAAGCAGCAGGAGAAAAATTTTATCTCATAAAAGAGAACACCCATAGGCTATTAGCAGATTTCTCAGCAAAGACCTTGCAGGCCAGCAAAGAATGGGATGATATATTCGAAGTTCTGGAAGAAAGAAACTGCCAACCAAGAACACTTTACCCAGCAAAGTTGTCCCTCAGAAATTATGGTAAGATAAAGACTTTCTCTAATACATAAAACCTAAGGGAATTGATCACCACTAAACCTGCCTTACAAGAAATGCTGAAAGGAGCTCATCAGGCTGAAATGAAAGGAGCTAATCAGTAACATGAAAACAAAACTATACAACACAGTGCTAAAGGCCAACAATATGGTCAACTTCATAATACTCTAAAACTGTGATATGGTGGCATATTAACTATAGTATATATAACTCTAGTATAAGGTTAAAGGACAGAAGTGATAAAAATAGCAATACCTACAATAATTTCTTAATGAATACAGACTGCGAAAACATGTAAATTGTGACATAAAAAACATAAAAGGAGGTGAGAAAAGGAGTACAGTTTTGCTTGTGATCTAAGTTAAATTATTAACAGCATAAAATAAACTGTTACATATATAAGATGTTTTGTAAGTCTCATGGTAACCATAAACAAAAACCTAACAGACATACAGAATATTCCACTCAACCACATCTTAACACACATTCTTCTCAAGCACACATGGAACATTCTCCAGGGTAAATCTTATGATACAACATAAAACAAGTCTTAGTAAATTTAAGAAGATTGAAGTCATAGAAAATATCTTTTCCAAAAACAATGGTATGAAACTGGAATTAATAACAGTTGGTGAACTTACCAATATATGGAAATGTATACATTAAAAAAACACAAAGGATTGTTATAGACTACTACGAACAATTATACACCAACAAATTAGATAACCTAGAAAAAAATGGATAAAATCCCCAAAACATACAACTGACCAAGACTAAATCTTGAAGAAATAGCAAATCAGAACAGACTAATTAGTAGTAAGGAGAATGAATCAGTAATCAAAAACCTCTCAATACAAAAAAGCCCAAGTCAAATGATTTTCCTGGTGAACTATAACAAACATTTAAAGAATTAATGTCAATCCTTCTCAAACTCTTCCAAAAAACTGAAGAAAATGGAACACTTCCAATACCATCCTACAAGGACAGCTTTACCCAGATACCAAAGCCACATAAGAACATAGAAGAAAACTACAGAGCGATATCCCTGATGAACACAGATACAAAAATTCTCAACAAAATATTGACAAACCAAATTCAACAGAACATAAAAAGGATCAAACATCATGGGGTAAAACAGCATTTACCCCTGAATGCAAGGATGGCTCAATATATGCAAATCAATAAATGTGATATACCACATTAATAGAATGAAAGATAAAAAAATCATATGATCCTCTCAATAGATGCAGAAAAGGCATTTGATAAAATACAACATCCTTTCATGACAGAAATGATCAACAAATTAAGTTTAGAAGAAACAGACATTAACACAATAAAGGCCATATATAATAAGCCCATGGTCAACATCATACTCAATGGTAAAAAGTTAAAAGCTTTTCCTCTAACACTGGGAACAAACTAAGGGTGCTCATTCTCACCACTCCTATTCAACTAGTACTGGAATTTGTAGCAAGAGTAGTTAGGGAAGAAAAAGAAATAAAAGGCATCCAAATTGGAAAAGAAGAAGTAAAATTGTCTTTGTTTACAGACAATATAATGTCATATAGAAAAAATCCTGAATGTTCCACCAAAAAGCTGTGAGAACTAATCAACAAATTCAGTGAAGTTGCAGGATAGAAAATCAACATATGGAAATCAGTTGAATTTCTGTACACTAACAACAAAACAACTGAAAAAATTTTTAAATACCATACCCAATAGCATCAAAATCAATACGATATTTTGGAATAAATTTAATGAAGTAAGAGATGTATAGCCTGAAAACTACAAGACTTTCATGAAAGAACTCTGAGAAGACAAAAACAAAAGCAAAGATATTCTGTGTTCATGGATCAAAAGAATTGATATCATTAAAATGTCCATATCACCTAATGCCATGTTAGCAATCCCTAACAAAAATTCCAAAGGTATTTTTCATAGAAATATAAAAAAACAATTTGAAAATTTGCATGGAACCACAAGAGACCCAGAATAGCCAAAGCAATCTTGAGAAAGAACAAAGCTAGAGGTACATCCTTCCTTATTACAATTATATAACAAAGCTATAGTAATTAAAACAGTATGGTACTGGCATAAGAAGAGACACATAGACAATAGAACAAGATTGAGAGCCCAGAAACAAACCCCTACATATATGACAAACTAATATTTGACAAGGAGCCAAGAATACTCAATGGGGAAAGGAGAATCTCTTCAATAAATAGTTTTGGGGAAACTGGACAGCCACATGCAAAAGAATGAAATTGGACCCCTACCTTACACAACTCAAAAAAAATGAACTCATAAAGACTTAGATGTAAATCAGAAACCATAAAACACCCAGAAGAAGACACCGGAAAATCCCCTTAACACTGGTCCTGGTAACGACTTTTTGGATGACACCAAGAGCACTAGCAATAAAGGCCAAAAAATAACAAGTGGGTCTTCACCAAGCTAAGAAGGTTTTGCACAGCAAAAGAAACAATCAAAAATATGAAAAGGTAACCTATGGAATGGGAGAAAATATTTTTAAATTATATATCTGATTAAAACCATCTCCAAAATATATAAAGAAGTGGAAGTCAATATCAAAAAAAAATCGTATTATAAAATGGGCAAAATAGCTGAATAGACTATTTTCAAAGAGGACATACAAATGGCCAACAGGTACAAGACAAGGTGTTCAACATCACTAATCATTAGGGAAATGCAAGTCAAAACCAGAATGTGATATTACCTCACACCTGGTAGAATGGCTTTCATCAAAAAGTCAAGAGATAACAAATGTTGGTGAGGATGTAGGGGAAATAGAACATTTGTGGACTGTTGGTGGGAATGTAAATTGGTGCAGCCACTATGAATAACAGTATGGAAATTACTCAAAGTTAAAAATAGAACTAGCCTATAATCCTGCAATTCCACTTTCAGTCCACTTCATATCCAAAGGAAATGAAAACAGAATCTCAAAAAGATATCTGTACACCCATGTTCAATGCAGCATTATTCACAATAGGCAAGATACGGAAACAACCTAAAACTCTGCTGGATTGTAGGGGTTCAGAACAAGCCTCCCCATGATGTACCACTTTGGCATGTGGATTATTTTGAGCTAAAGGCAATTGAGACCCTGCAGGCTCAAGAGAAACTACTACCCTTCCCTTAGCTACCTAGAATAATTTAAATTAGGGATTTTTCCCAGAAAAAGAGTTATTATCAGAGATAAATTCTATCTCAGGGCTTCCCTGGTGGCACAGTGGTTAAGAATCCGCCTGCCAATGCAGGGGACACAGGTTCGATCCCTGATCCAGGAAGATCCCACATGCCGCGGAGCAACTAAGTCCACGCGCCACAATTACTGAGCCTGTGCTCTAGAGCATGCAAGCCACAACTACTGAAGCCCGCGCACCTAGAGCCCATGCTCTGCAACAAGAGAAGCCACTGCAATGAGAAGCCCATGCAGCACAACGAAGAGTAGCCCCAGCTCTCCACAACTAGAGAAGGCCCACTCACGCAGCAATGAAGACCCAACGCAGCCAAAAATTAATTAATTACTTTTTTAAAATTTGATTGTATTTTATAAAAAAAAAATTCTATCTAACTGGCCCTATGTATATGACAGGGCAAATATCTAATTACAAAACATCTGCTCTTCTTATTGTCCTGTGAACGACCCTACTGTCCTTGAAAGCCCCAGGCCCCTATCCCATTCCTTACCTCAGGATGTCATATATGACTCATTTTACCTTTCTGACTCTGAACCTCTTATGTATGTGGGATCTCTGACCCTCTCATGTATGTGGAGTTCTCATATGTATGAATTAAAATTTTATTTCTCCAGTTAAGCCATCTTATGTCATTTTAATTATCTGACCTGGCAAAAGAACCAGAGAAGGTAAGAGGGATGGGAAACTTTCCCCTTCCTGATAGGATGAATGGGCAAAGAAAATATGAGATATGAATATTATTCAGTCATGAGAAAGAAGGAAATCCTCCCATTTGCAACAACATGGATAAAGCTTGTAGGCATTATGCTAAGTGAAATAAGTCAGACGGGGAAAGACAATATGATATCACTTATATGTGGAATCTAATTGAACTCAGAGAAAACACAGAGTAGAGCAATAGTTAGCACAGGCTGCAAGGCGGGAAGAATGGGGAGATGTTCATCAAAGGTTACAAACTCCCAGTTATAAGATGAATAAGTTCTTGGAACCTAATGCACAGCATGATGTTTATACTTAATAATACCATATTATATACTTGGAAGTTGCTAAGGGAGTAGATCTTAAATGTTCTCACCATGAAAAAGAAATGGTAATTATGTGACATAACGGAAGTTTAGTTAACACTATGGAGGTAATGATTCTGAAATATATAAAAGTACCAAATCAATATGTTGTACAACTAAAACTTACAAAATGTTATATGCCAACTGTATCTCAATAAAGTGGGTGGTTGAGGAGACTTAAACTTACCTGAAACTATAAACCTACTAGAAGAAAACATAAGGAGAAAGCTCTTGGACACTAATCTGAACAATAGATAAGTGGGACTGCATAAAACTAAAAAACTTCTCAGCAAAGGAAACAATCAACAAAGCAAAAATGAAACCTACAGAATGGGAGAAAATATTAGTAAACCATATATCTGATAAGGGATTAATCTCCAAAATATATGTTACTCATACAGCTCAATAAAAAAGACAAATAATGAGATCTAAAAATAGCACAGGACCTAAATGGACATTTCTTGAAATAAAAGACATACAAATGACCATCAGATATGTGAAAAGGAGCTCAACATCACTAATCATCAGGGAAATGAAAATCAAAACCATAACTCACAGCTTTCAGGATAGCTGTTATCAAAAAGAAAAAGATAATAAGTATTAACAAGGATGTGGAGAAAAGGAAACTTATATACTGTTGGTGGGAATGAAAATTGGTACAGCCATTATGGAAAACAGTAGACAGCCTTCTCAAAAATTTAAATGCACTACCTTATGATCCAGTAAGCCTATTCCTGGGTATATATATGCAATGAACATGTTAAGTAGATGACTGTGGCAATTATTTCACAATGTATATGTATATCAAAACATTACGTTGTACACCTTAAACATATTTTTCTCATTTATACCTTAATAAGCTCAAAAAAATAAAGAGAGTTAAACAGAATAAAGAATTTAAATATATATAATTGGCCATTGTCTTGGTAATGTTAATAAAAATACTGAGCACCAACTACATAGATGTTACAATACAATACCTTTTCCATATATGCTTTCACAACGTGCATCAAGATCTTGGCAGCCTCCATCAAAACAAAAAGCTTTTCCTCCTTTACATTTGTGTCCATTGTGTATAGTTATATCAGCCGGACAGCTTCCTGAGCTTCCATTACAAACCTCAGGAACATCACATTCAGGATGCGCAATGGGCCTACATACAGCACCTGCTTGCATAAACTAATAGAAATTAAAACATAAAAATTAAAGCATTATATATAAGGTTGTTGTGTTCATCAATATTTATTTTAAAATTGCTCTAATTCTATTTATAGTTTGATGATATACTTATTCATTTCTCTTACTATCTTCTTGTTATAAAGCATTATGATAATCATATTGAAAAAAATTGAATGTTATCAACCAAAACAGGAGATAAGACATATGTACAAGGAAAAGAATAACACAAATATGATATAATGAGAGCCCAAGTTTTGTTTGTGCTTTGGTAGAAGGGAGGAAAAGTAGTTTTTAGCTTGGGATAATTATTCCTTTGGGGCAAAAATTATGAAATTTAGATAATTTCCAAATAAAATATACTTATTCAAACCATAGTTTTAAAGTATGGAATATCTGTAATTCTATGAAAATGTGAAACCTAAATAACTGAGAATGAACAGTGGGAAACCAAAGAGTGATTAAAAGAGGCAGGTCAACTACTGAAGTCTTAGAAAAGAAGGAATCCAATTGTAATTCTTCTCCTGAATTATCCTATGGTTAATCAACACTTTCATGTATACTATTCTGAAATTTTATATAAAGAATCTTAACTGGGCATTTATCTCATACGTCTTAATTGATGACTTCCAGTTTACACTAAAAAGATTATGGAGGTAAGAATTAACCACAATAAGATTCTAGGAGAAAAATAACATAAAACCGCATCAGTCAAAGGATAGTGAAGAACACAGAACAGTGGCAGATTGTTCAATAGAGGGGTTCTCGTGTGACGAATCTGTCACATATATGTTGGAAGAGCTGAAAAGTTAAACAGGGGACAGGAATCAACATCCTCACCATATAAGCTAAAATGTGACATTTAAGTCAAATGATCTTTGTATAACAAATTCATAGTTTAAATTTTGTGCTAACGTAGCATTTGGAAAGTGTTACATCTAGTGAGTTTCATTATTTATGCATTTAAGGAAAATTGCTGTATCTTTCAGTTACATACTTATAGATACCCATCACAACCTAAAACATAATTTTTATTCACAAAAATATAAATATTGGGGGCTTCCCTGGTGGCACAGTGGTTGAGAGTCTGCCTGCCGATGCAGGCGACACAGGTTCGTGCCCCGGTCCGGAAAGATCTCACATGCCGCGGAGCGGCTAGGCCCGTGAGCCACGGCCGCTGGGCCTACGCGTCCAGAGCCTGTGCTCCGCAATGGGAGAGGCCACAACAGTGAGAGGCCCAAGTACCACAAAAAATATATATATATACATATATATATATATATAAATATTGGATAAAATAAATGAAAACAGTCCCTTTTAATGGTGATCTTCTGTATCAAAAAATTCTGCAATAGCTCTCAGTCAAGGCTTAAAAACAATAGCATCATTAGGGAGAATAATGGCATTATAAAGAGGCCTCAACATCCAACTATAATTCATAAAATCAGAAACATCATCCTGAATTTAATATTTTTTTCTTTACATGGAAGGTCATTTATTTTGACTTACAGCTAAGTGTCTATGTATTCTAAAATATCCAAGACATAATTCATTATATACTTAGAAGATAGTAATAAACTAAAATCTTACTTGACAGTTGTTGCAGCATGATCCTCTATCACATTGTGTATTTGGTTTCAGCACACAAGTTTGAGGATTACAACAGCTATCAGGTCCACATTGCTATAAATCAGTGGAAGGCACAAGTAAAAATACATCATGGAAGTAATATAAACTTTGTCAGGAGCTGTGCTACAGGGCTTATTTTTTTATTTGCGGGGTTAAAATATGCATGCTGTCAACATTTATAGATTTTTGCATCTCTAAACAATTATAATACTAAGGTGTCACTTTTACTTCAGGTCACAACAGAGTAACTGGTACCTTACTAATTCTTATTCAACTAGAAAACTGGGCAAAACAACTTTTTAAAGAAACTGAATAATAGAACAGAGTGTAGAATGGTAGTTAGTGCCTGAAAGGTGAGAGGAAAGGGGAGACACTGATAAAAGGGTACAAACTTTCATTTATGAGATGAGTTATTTCTCAGGATCTAATGTACAGCTTGATGACTACAGTTAACAATACTGTATTGCATACTTGAAATTTGCTAAGAAGTAGAAGAAATATTTTCACCAAGCCAAATAAATGATAACTGTGTGAGATGATGTATATGTTAACTGGTTTGATGCAGGAATCATCTCACAATGTGTACATATATGAAAACATCACATTGTATACCTGTACACCTTAAATATATACAATTTTTATTTGTTAATCATACCTCAGTAAAGCTGGGGGAAAAAAGGGTGGGTAGAGTTTAGACCCACTGCAAAGTTAGAGAGAACAGTTCCCAAGACTGTCCTCATTTCTTTCACCAATCTCAAGTTCAGTGGATTCCCAAAACCACCCTCAGGTTTTATAATTTACTGGAAGAACTCACAGAACTCACTGAAAGCTGTTATACTCACAGTTATGGTTTATTATATGGAAAGGATACAAACTAAAATCAGTCAAGAGAAAAAGCACTGAGGACAGAATCCAGGAGAAGCATTAAACATGGAGCTTCTACTGCCTTTATGACATGGAATCACAGCCATATTACTCTCCCAGCACTGATATGTGATACTTCCTAACTCATTCTATGAGGTCAGTACTAGCCTAATATCAAGCCTAGACAAAGTAAAATTACATATCAATAAATCTATAGATCTCATCAATAAATCTACAGATCAATCAATCAATAACTAGATCTCATAAACATAGATGCAAAATTCCTCAACAAAAAATTAGGAAATTGAATCCAACAATGTGTAAAAATAATTATATACTACAACCAAATGGGATTTATCACAAGTATGCAAGGCTGATTTATTATGCAAACATCCATTAATATAATCCATCATATTGACAGGCTGAAGAATAAAAATCAGTGACCATAACAATTGCTGTAGAAAAAGCACTTGACAAAATCCAAACTCACTTATACAAAATGTTAGCAAACTAGGAATAGAGGGAACTTCTTCAATTTGGTAACATCTGGAAAAAAATCTGTGGCTAATATCACAGTTATGGTGAGAAACTATAAGCTTTCCTCCTAAAAAAGAAACAAGGCAAGGATGCCCCCTCTCACCACTCCCTTCAACATCTTACTGGAAGTCCTAGCTAATGCAATAAGACTAGAAAATGAAGTGAAAATATACAGGGGGGAAAGAAACAAAAACTATTTTTGTCCATAGATTACATGACTGCCTATGTAAAGAAAATACCAAATAATTAGCCAAAGAACAATAACAATAAAAGCCTCCTGTGACTAATAAACAATTATAGCAAGGTTGCTGGAAATTGTTTTCCTTTACACCAACAATGAAAAATAAAAATTTGAAATAAACACAATACCATTTGCATTAGCATCAAAACAATGAAGTACTTGGGAATAGTCCTAAAAAAATTTTACAGGATCGATACGAGAAAAACTACAAAACTGGATGAAGAAAATCAAAGAAGGTATAAATAAATGGAGAGATAGTCCATGTTCATGGATAGGAAGACTAAATATTGTTAAAATGTCAGTTCTTCACAACTTGATGTAGAGATTCAGTGCAATTACAATAAAAAATCCAGCAATTATTTTGTGGACATAGTCAAACTGATTCTAAAGTTTATATGGAAAGGCAAAAGACTCAGAGTAGACAACCTAATGCTGAGGAAGAGAAGGAAGAAGAACAAGAAGAGGCAGAAGAGGAAGAGAAGGAGGAAGAGGAGGAGGAAAATTGAAGGACCAAAAGTACCAGCTTCAAAACTTAATAAAAACTAGAATAGTGGCAGTGTAGTATGCACAAAAGAATGGACAAAGAGTTTAGGACAAAATGGAGACCCCAGAAATAGGCCTACACAGAGATAACAAAATCTTTGTTAATGGAGTAAATGCAACTCAATGGAGAATTATCAATAAGTGGTGTTGGAACAACTTGGGCACATTCACAAGGAAAATAATGACGCTAGACACTGACCCTACACCTTTCTCACACACACACACACACACAAATAATAACTCAAATGGGTCATAAGCCTAAAACTAAAATCCAAACTATAAAATTTCTAGGGGCTTAGATTTACGGGGGTAAATCTCCTCTTAAGTGCTCTTCCACAATAAATAAATAGGAATAATACCAATATTAAACAAATTCTTTCAGAAAGTAGGGGTAAGGGAGCACGTTCCAACTCATTTTATGAGTCCAGAATTACCCTGACACCAAAACCAGAAGAAAAGATTGCAAGAAAAGATAAAACTACAGACAATTCCCTTGTTAAAATAAGTGCCATAACCCTGAACAAAACATTGGCAAATTTTTAATTTATATATATACATATAAATTTATATATATTAAATAACCCAAGTGAGGCTAATCTCAGGACTGCATGATGGCTGGGTTAGCACTCAAAAACCAATGAATGAAATGTATCATATTAATAATAGAATAAAAACAGAAAATTCATATGATCAGCTCAATAGACACAGAAATATTTGGCAATATTCAACACTAATTCTTCATTGAAAATTCTCAACTAAGATTATACTTAATGGAGAGAAATTGAAAGCATTTCCCCTAAGATCAAGAACAGGGCAATAACGCCCTCTCTCAATATGCCTATTCAGTTTAGTACTGGAAGACCTAGCTAGAGCAATTGGTCAAGACAAAAAAAATTTAAAGTCATCCAAATAAAAAGAGAAGAAGTAAAACTGTGGTTATTTGCTGATGATATGATCCTACATACAGAAAATCTCAAAGAACCAGTCAAAAAACTGTTTGAATTAATCAATGATTTCAGTAAAGTGGCAAGATACAAAATCAACATACAGAAATCAATCACATTCCTTTACATTAATAATGAAGCATCTGACAAAGAAATTTAAAAAAAAAAATCCCATTCACAATAGCATGAAAAACAATAAAATATTTAGGAATAATTTTAACCAAGAAAGTGAAAGATCTGCATAATGAAAACCACAAAACTTTGCTGAAGGAAATCAAAGAAGACATGAAGAAATGGAAAGATACCCCATGTTCATGGATTGGAAGAATTAATATTGTTAAAATGGCTATAGTACCCAAAGCCATCTACAGAGTCAACATAATCCCCGTAAAAATACCAAAGGTATTTCTCACAGTAATAGAGAAAACAATCCTAAAATTTGTGTGGAAACCCAAGACTCCAAATAGTGATTCTGAGAAGAAAAAGAAAAAAAAAAAAACTGGAGGTATCATGCTTCTGAATTTCAAAGTAAACTACAAAGCCATAGTAATAAAAACCATATGTGTGTGAAAGTACAAAAGATCCCCAACAGCCAAATCAATCTTGAGAAAGAAGAACAAAGCTGAAAGTATCACACTTCTTGATTTCAAATTACAGCTGGTCCTCCATATCTGTGGGTTCTGAATCCATGCATTTGAACAACCTTAGATTGAAAATATACAGAAAAAAATCCAGAAAGTTCCAAAGAGCAAAACTTAAATTTGCTGCATTCTGGCAACTATTTATGTAGCATTTACTTACAAATATTTACATATCATTTACATTGTATTAGGTATTATAAGTAATCTAGAGATGATTTAAAGTATATGGGAGTATGTGGGTAGGTTATCTGCCATTTTATAAAAGGGATTTGAACATCCATGGATTTTGGTATACCTTAAGGGTCCTAGAACCAATCCCTTGTAGATATCGAGGAATGACTGTTTCCTACAAAGCTACAGTAATCAAAACGGTATGTTTTGTTTCCTACAAAGCCACAATAAGCAAAATAGGATGGTACTAGCACAAAAACAGACTCACAGATCAATGGACCAGAACTGAGAGCACAAAAGTAAACCCATACATACACAGACAATAAACTTACAATGAAGGAACAAAGAATATACAATAGAGAAAGGAGAGTCTCTTCAACAACTGGTGGGAAAACTATACAGTCACATGCAAAAGAAAGAAACTAGACCAATACCTTACACCATACACAAAAATGAACACAAAATGGATTAATTTGAATATAAGACATGAATTCACAAAATTCCTAGAAGAAAACATAGGCAATAATCTCACTGATATCAGTCTCAGTAAGGTTTTTGTGGAACCACTCCAAAGGCAAGAGAAACAAAAGCAAAATAAACAAATGGGACTATATCAAGCTAAAATTCTTCTTCACAGAAAAGAAAACCATCTCAAAATGAAAAAGAAACTTACTGAATGAAAATATATTTTCAAATCATATAACTGATAAGGGCTTAATATCCAAAATACATAAAGAGCTTATACAACTCAAAACAAAGTAATAAACAACCTGACTAAAAAACAAGCACAGAAACTGAACAGACATTTTTCCAAAGAAAACATATAGATGGCCAACAGGCACATGAAAAGATAATCAACAAAACTAATTATTAGGGAAATGCAAATCAAACCACAATGAGATATCACCTCACACCTGTTAGAATAACTATTATCAAAAAGAAAAAATAACAAATGTTGGAGAAGATATGGAAAAAGGGAACCCTTACACTGTTAATGGGACTGTAAATCAGTACAGCCACTATGAAAAACAATGGTGATTACTCAAAAAATTAAGAATTGCCATACAACCTAGCTATTCCACTTCTGGGTATTTATCCAAAGAATACAAAAACACTAGTTAGAAAAAAATATATGCACTCCTATGCTTATTGCAGCATTATTTATAACAGCCAAGATGTGGAAACAACCTAAGTGTCCACTGATGGATGAATGGATAAAGAAGACCTAGTATACATACACAGTGGAATACTTACTCATCCATAAAAATAATGAAATCTTGCCTTTTGCGACATGGATGGACCTTGAAGGTATTATGCTAAGTGAAATAAGTCACATGAAGAAAGACAGATACCATATGATTTCATTCATATCTGAAATCTAAAAACAAAACAAATGAACAAACAAACAAAAAACACACACACAAAAAAAGCCAACAAAATAAAACCAAAAAACGTCACAGATGCAGAAATCAGATTAGTGGTTACCAGAAGGGAAGGGGGTTAGGAGGTAAGAGAAACAGGTGAAGGGAGTCAACTATACGGTGATGGATGGTAAGGAGACTTGTGGTGCTGATCACTTTGTAGTGTATACAGATGTTGAATTATAGTGCTGTACACCTGAAACTTATATAATAAAACAAACAAACAAACACCAGTATGGTACTGGGACAAAAATAGACATGTAAACCAATTAAACAGAATAGAAAGCCCAAAACTCAACCACGGCATATATGGTCAACTAATATTCAACAAGGGATGCAAGGATATACAATGGGGAAAAGACAATCTCTTTAATAAGTAGTGCTGGAAATCTGGACAGCTACATTAAAAGAATAAAACTGAAACATTTTCTTAAACCATATATTAAAATAAACTCAAAATGGATTAAAGACATAAATATAAGACCAGAAAACATAAAACTCCTAGAAGAAAACATAGGCAGAACACTCTGACATGAACTGCAACAATATTTTTTGGATCTGTCTCTTAAGGCAAAGAAAACAAAAATAAACAGATGGGACCTAATTAAACTTAAAGGCTTTTGTCCAGCACAGGAAACCACTGACCAAAGCAAAAAACAACTTATTGAATGTGAGAAAATGTTTGCAAATAATATGCCTGATAAGAAGTTAATATCCAAAATATATAAACAGCTCATACAACTCAATATCCAAAAAACAAATAACCTGATTTAAAAATCGGCAGGAGACCTGAATACACATTTTTCCAAAGAAAACATACAGATGGCCAATAGGCACATGAAAAGATGCTAACAACACTAATCATTAGGGAAATGCAAATCAAAACCACGATGAGATATCAACTCACGTGTCAGAATCGCTATCGTCAAAAAGATCACAAATAACAAATGTTGGCAAGTAAGTGGAGAAAAGAGAACCCTTGTACACTGTTTCCCACTATGGAAAACAGTATGGAGGTTCCTCAAAAAAAACCCTAAAAATCAAGCTACCATATGATCCAGCAATTCCACTCCTGAATATATATCCAAAGAAAACAAAAACATTAATTCAAAAATACACATGCACCCCAATGTTCATAGAAGCATTATTTACAATTGCCAAGATGTGGAAGCAACATAAGTGTCCATCAACAGATGAATGGATAAAGAAGACGTGGTATACATATACAATAGAATATTACTCGGCCATAAAAAAGAATAAAATTTTTCCATTTGCAACTACATAGATGGACCTAGAGGGTATTATGCTCAGTGAAATAAGTCAGAGAGACAAAGACAAGTACTCTATGTTATCACTTATATGTGGAATACAAAAAATAAAACAAATGAATGAATATGACAAAGCAGAAACAGATTCCCAGATATAGAGGTCAAACTCCTGGTTACCAGTGGGGAAAGGGAAGAGGAGGAAGATGGAATTAAGAGGTACAAATTACTACGTATAAAATAAATAAGCTCCAAAAATACATTATACAGCACAGGGGAACATAGCCCTTTTTTAAATAACAACTTTAAATGAAGTACAGTCTATAAAAATATTTAATCACTATGTTGTATGCCTAAAACTAATATAATATTTTAGATCATTGATACTCAATGAAAGAAAAAGATATATGCACCCATATGTTCACTGCAGCATTATTTACAATAACTAAGATATGGAAGCAAACTAAGTGCCTATCAATAGATAAATGCATAAAGAAGATGTGGTACATATATACAATGGAATATTACTCAGCCATAAAAAAAGAATGAAATTTTACCATTTGTAAAAACATGGATGGGGCTCCCCTGGTGGCACAGTGGTTGAGAGTCTGCCTGCCGATGCAGGGGACACGGGTTCGTGCCCCGGTCCAAGAGGATCCCACATGCCGTGGGGCGGCTGGGCCCGTGAGCCATGGCCGCTGAGCCTGCGCATCCGGAGCCTCTGCTCCGCAACGGGAGAGGCCACAGCAGTGAGAGGCCCACGTACCGCAAAAAAAAAAAAAAAACACGGATGGACCTAGAGGGTATTATGTTAGGTGAAATAAGTCAGACAGAGAAAGACAAATACCTTATGATTTCACTTTTATGTGGAATCTAAAAATATAACAAATGAACAAACATAGAAAGACAGAAACAGAGTTATAGATACAAAGAACAAAGAGGTGGTTGCCAGAGGGAAGGGGTTTGGGGAGAGGAAAGAAATAGGTGAGGGAGATTAAGAGGTACAAAATTCTAGTTGCAAAATAAATGAGTCATGAGTATAATATGTACAGTGTGGGGAACATAGTCAATAACTATGTAATATCTTTATATGGTGACATATCATAACTAGACTTATCAAGATGATCATTTTGAAATGTATAGAATATTGATTCACTATGTTGTGTAACAGGAATTAACACAGTGTTGTAGGTCAATTTAAAAAATGAAAAAATCTCTATCTGAATTGTACCAATGCAATGCTTGTGTACATTTGCAAACATTCATCCACCTGTATACTTTTAGTTGTTGTATTTTATTGTATGCAGATGATGCCTCCAAGAAAATTGATTTAAAAACAGATGAAGAGTAAAAAGGGAGGACTTGTTCTACCAAATGGTGAAACATAATATAAAGGCACAGTATTAAAACAATGTGATATGAGTACAAGTTTGTTCTGACCCATGCATGTATCAAATCCTAATATCATTTCTATCTTATGATCATGAACATTTATGATACTTGCAGTACTGCTGCAAAAACTGAACTGTCTAGAAGCATTACACCCTGGACCTTTTGCATTCATTATATTTTCTCTAGGGCTTCTCTACCAAGTGAGTAATCAAAATCACCCAATGTTCAGACTGTAACTTTAACAGTCTTCCCTCCCCATACTGCTGATTCCATTGTGAGGCAATACCCTAAAGGATACTTGATGGTCTGTTCCCACATTAATCTTCAATAAGACACTTATCAAATGTCCAAAGGTTAAGCACAGGTTTGAAAGATTTTACATATTTAGTCTGGAACCAAAAGCTAATTGTAGACTTCCCTTTTTTCCTGTCAGCAATAATTTTTGGGGAATATTCTTATATTTGTCCAAAACTCTTCAACCTATTAAATCTAGATGGTGTATTCTTGTATGTATTTCAAGCTTGATTTCATTACTGCCAATATTTTGCACAGTACTCAGTCATATTTGAGATATATAACATTTATGACAAAGAGTTGAACTAAAACAATAAATTTATCAATTTTCCAATTATCAGACTTACTTCCTCAGTACCACAGTCACAGATTTCATTTCCCTCCACTCTGCCGTTCCCACAGATTGTTGCCGGAGCCCTCTGCATTTGTGGCTTATTCTGAAGACACTGGGCACCCATATTTGAAATGAAATTTTCAAAGTCACTCAAACTGCAACTGCTAAAAGTCTTCACACCACTGGATTGCCTAAAGATGAATCCGTATAATGTCATGGCAGTATACTTCTGAAAACACAATTCTATATTATATAAGTTAATTTCAAAATGTTAAATTCAAGAGGTAATGATAACTGTTCATAACAAGTGCTCAGAGGCCAAAGTCATTCTGCAGGAGGTCATGTGATTTCATTCACTGGAATACATATCTTCTTAAAACAAAATTAAGTTCAATAGGCAAAACTAAACAACCCAACTAGAAAATGGACAAAGGATTTGGATAGACATTTCCCCAAAGAAGACACATATAAATAACCAACAGGTATGTTAAGAGGTTATCAATGTAAGTAATCATCAGAGAAATGCAAAAAAAAAAAAAAAAAAGACCTCACACCTGTTAAGATGGCTATGATTCTTTAAAAAATAGATAAACAGTGCTGTCGAGGATGTGGAGAAATTGGAACCCTAGTACATTGTTTATGGAAATGTAAATTGGTCCAGGCTTTTTTTTTTTTTTTTTTTTTTTTTTTGCGGTACGTGGGCCTCTCACTGCCGTGGCCTCCCCCGTTGCAGAACACAGGCTCCGGACGCGCAGGCCCAGCGGCCACAGCTCACGGGCCCAGCCGCTCCGTGGCACGCGGGATCCTCCCGGACCGGGGCACGAACCCGTGTCCCCTGCGTCGGCAGGCGGACCCTCAACCACTGCACCACCAGGGAAGCCCTGGTCCAGGCTTTTTTGAAAACAGGTGTGAGCTTCCTCAAAAAATTAAAACTAGAACTACCATATGATCCAGCAATCCTACTTCTGGGTATATATCTAAAACTATTGAAATCAGGATATATAAGTTATATCTGCACTCCCATGTTTATTGCAGCAATATTCACGACAGCAAAGATATGGAGTCAACCTAAATGTCCACTGAAAGATGAATGGATAAAGAAAATGTGGTACATATCTGCAATGGAATATTATTCAGACTTAATAAAAAAAGAAGCAAGTCCTGCCATATGCAACAACACAGAAAAACCTGGAGGACATTATGCTGAGTGAAATAAGCTAGTCACAGAAAGTGAAATACTTCATGCTTTCACTTATATGAGATATTTAAAACAGTCAAATCCATAGATGCAGAGTTGACAAGGGGCTAGGAGGAGGAGGAAATAGGGAGTTGTAAAATGGGTATAAAGTTTCAGTTATACAAGATGAATAAATTATAGAGATCTGCTGTTCAACATAGTGCCTGTAGTTAAGTAATAAATTTAAAATTGGTTAAGAGAATTCCTGTTGAGTATTTCAACTACAATTAAAAAAATCAAGAACAGATTAGAGAATGACCAAGATTTTGGAGTAGGAGGACTCTAAGCTCACCTCCTCCCATGGGCACAACAAATTTACAACTATTTACAGAGCAATTATTGATGAGAAAGACTAGAAGAGTAGCCGAAAAGATCTTCTACAACTAAAGATATGAAGAAGGAACCACAAGTAGATGGGTGGGAAGGGTGGAGACGTGGTAAAGGCAAGACCCATACCCCTGGGTGGGTGACCCACCAGTGAGCCAGTTCTAGCCTCCCTGAGACCAGCCACCCCCCCCCCACCAGCCAGCTCAACACTCGCACAACCTCTCCCACCAGGGGATACCACCAGCCCTGGTATCTCCTGGACTCTGGCCCCACCAACCAGTGGGCAGACACCAGCCCCACCAGGACCATCAGAGCCCTGCAGCCTGCCATGTCAGGACCCAGCTGACCCACCAGCAGGACAGCACCAGCCCCAGGACCCTCTGAGCTACACGAGTAGATTAACACCAGATCTGGGACACCTCGGACCCCTTCATCAGCCAACCCGGGATCCAGCCCTGCTTATTAGCAGGCTGTCAACAGCTTTGGACACACTGGACCATGCAGTAAGCCATGTCAGGAACTGGTCCCACCCACCAGCAGACTGATACTAGATCCAGGACCCCTGGCCCCATAGCCACCCACCTCAATCCCAGGTCCACCCACCACTGGGCCAGCACTAGCACAGGACCCCATGGGTTTCCACAGTCAGCCACCTTGTGACACAGCTCCACCCACCAGTGGCCAGCAGCCTCCGAACAAGGCAGGGACTGGCAACCAACTGGACAGGGGGCCAGTCAGCCAAGTCTACCAGACCACCCACAGTAGTCAGCCTGTCACAATAGAAGGACCCTCACAGTCCTCTTAGGGGGACCACTAGAGCATATAGCTCTGGGACCAGAGAGGAGTGTGCTGCTGTGACGCATAGGACATCTACAAAAGGTCACTTCTCCAAGTTCGGGAAACAACCAAATACCAGATACATAGAAATAAAAACAGCAAATTAGGAAACATGAGGCAACAGAGGAATACATTCCAAATGAAGGAAAAAGATAAAACCCCAAAAGAAGAACTGAGTGGAGTGGAGACAAGCAATCTACTTGATACAAAGTTCAAGGTAACAAACATAAAGATGCTCAAAAAATTCGGGAGAAGAATGGATGAACAGAGTGAGACATGAACAAAGAGTTAGAAAATTCAAAGAAGAAACAAAGAGAGATGAAGAATACAATACTTGAAATAAGAAATCTACCACAACGAATCAACAATAGGTTAGATGATACAGAGGAACAAATCAGTGAGCTAGAATAGAGTAGTGAAAAATCATTGAAGCTGAACAGGAAAAAGAAACATGTATAAAAAGAAATGAGGACAGCTTAAGAGACCTCTGGGACGATATCAAGCATACTAACAGTCACATTATAGTAGTCCCAGAAGGAGAAGATAGAGAGAAAATGGGGCAGAGAACATATTGTATTTGAAGACATAATAGCTGAAGACTTCCCTAACCTGGGAAAGGAAACAGACATCCAGGTACAGGAGTTACAGAGAGTCCCAAAGAGGCTCAACACAAAGAGGAACACACCAAGACACACTGTAGTGAAAATGACAAAAATTAAAGATAAAGACAGAATATTAAAAGCAGCAAGGAAAAAGCAACAAGTTACATACAAAGGAACTCCTGTAAGGCTATCATCTGACTTTATAGCAGAAACTCTGCAGGCCAGAAGAGAGTGGCACCGTATATTTAAAGTGATGAAAGGAAGAAAAACTACAACCAAGAATACTCTAGCTGGCAAGGCTTTCATTCAGATTTGATGGCAAGATCAAAAGTTTTACAGACAAGCAAATGCCAATAAAAGAGCACCACCAAACCAGCTTTACAAGAAATGTTAAAGGAACTTCTCTATGTGAAAAAGAAAAGGCCACAACTAGAAATATGAAAATTACAAAAGAAAAAATCTTATAGGGAACTTCAAATATACAATAAAGGTAATAAATCAACAGCTTATAAATCTAGTAGGAAGGTTAGAAGAAAAAAGTAGTAAAATCATCTACATCTACAATAAGTAGTTAAAGGATACACAAACAAAAAGGTGATGTCAAAACAGTAAACACTGGGGGTGGGAAGTAAAAATGCAGGGTTGTTAAAACGTGTTTGAACTTAAGAGATCAGCAACTTAAAACAAGCATATATATATATTGCTATATACAAACCTCATGGTAATGACAAACCAAAAATCTATAGTAGATATACACACACAAAAGAGAAAGGCATCCAAACATAACACCAAATGTAGGCATCAAATCATAAGAAAAGAGAAAAAAGGAAGAGGACCTCAACAAAAAAGAACTACAAAAACAACTCCGAAACAATTAACAAAATGGGAATAAGTACATACATATCAATAATTAATTTAAATGTAAATGGACTAAATGCTCCAATCAAAGGCACAGAGTGGCTGAATGGATACAAAAACAACACCCATACATATGCTTCCTACAAGAGACTCACTTCAGATCTAAACATATGACAAATCCACAGCTAATATCATACTCAAATGTGAAAAGCTGAAAGCATTTCCTCCAAGATCAGGAATAAGACAAGGATTTCCACCCCCACCAATTTTATTCAACATAGTATTGGAAGTCCTAGCCGCAGCAATCAGACTAGAAAAAGAAATAAAAGGAATCCACATTGGGAACAAAGAAAGAAAACTGTCACTTTTTGCAGATGACATGATACTATATATAGAAAATCCTAAAGACACCACCAAAAAACTACTAGAACTGATCAATGAATTCAGTAAATGTGCAGGATACAAAATTAACATACGGAAATGTGATACATTTCTATACATTAACAACAAAGTATCAGAAAGAGAAATTAAGAAAACAATCCCATTAACAATTGCTGTTAAAATGATCATACTACCCAAGGAAATCTATAGATTCAATGCAATTTCTATCAAAATATTAATGGCATTTTTCACAGAGCTAGAACAAATAATTATAAAATTTGTATGGAAGCACAACAGACTCCAAATAGCCACAGAAATCTTGAAAAAGAACAGAGTTGGAGGTATCACACTCCCTGATTTCAAACTATGGTACAAAGTGCCAGTCATCCAACAAGTATGGTACTGGCACAAAAACAGACACATGGATAAGTGGAACAGAACAGAAAGCCCAGAAATAAACTCACACACTTATGGTCAATTAATCTATGACAAAGAAGGCAAGAATATAAAATGGAGAAAAGACGGCCTGTTCAATAAATTGTGTTGGGAAAACTGGACAGCTACATGCAAAAGAAACAAACTAGACTACTCTCTCACACTATGTAGAAAAATAAATTCAAAACAGATTAAAGACTTAAATGTAAGACCTTAAACTATAAAACTTCTAGAAGTAAACAGGCAGTAAGCTCTTTAGACATTGATCTTAGTAATATTTTTTTGTATCTGTTTCTTCAGGCAAGGGAAACAAAAGCAAAAATAAATAAATGGGACTACATCAAACTGAAAAGGTGGCCTATTGAATGGGAGAAGATACTTGCAAATGACATAGCTAATAACAGGTTGATATTTAAAATATACAAGGAACTCATACAATTCAACATCAATAAAACAACCCAACTGAAAAAGTGTGTAGAGGACCTGAATAGACCTTTTCCAAAGAAGACATACAGATGGCCAACAGGCACATGAAAATATGCTCAACATCGTTAGTCATTACGGAAACTGAATCACAAGAAGGTACTACCTCACACCTGTCAGAAGGGTTATTATCAAAAAGACAACAAATAGCAAGTGTTGGCAAGGATGTGGAGAAAAGGAAACACTCATGCACTGTTGGTGGGAATGTAAATTGGTACAGTCACTATGAAGAACAGTATAGAGATTCTTCAAAATTTCAAAACAGAACTACCATATGATTTGTCAATTCCACTCCTGTGTATTTATCTGAAGAAACAAAAATGCAAATTAGAAAAGATACATGCATCCCTATGTTCACTAGAGCATTATTTACAATAGTTAAGGTATGGAAACAACCTAAGTGCCCATCAATAGATTAGTGGGAATAGAAGATGTGTGTGTATATATATATATATATATATATATATATATATACACACACACATACACACACACACACACACACACAGTGGAAATTAGCCATAAAAAAGAAGGAAAGCTTGCCATTTGTGATAACATGGATGGAACTAGGGGGCATTATGTTAAGTGAAATAAGTCAGGCAGAGAAAGATAAATACTGTATGATTTCACTAATATTTGGAATCTAAAAAACAAAACAAATGAACTAACAGAGCAAAACAGAAACAGTTATAGAATCAGAGAACAAAGAGGTGGTTTCCGGGGTGGGGGGGGAAGAAATAGGTGAGGGAGATTAAAAGGTGCAAACTTCTAGCTGCAAAATAAATGAATCGCAGGTATAAAATGTACTGTGGGGACTTCCCTGGCGGTCCAGTGGTTAAGACTCTGCACTTCCACTGCAGGGGGCGCCAGTTCGATCCCTGGTCGGGGAACTAAGATCCCACATGCCTCTCAGCGCGGCCAAAATAAATAAATAAAATAAAATATTTAAAATAAAATAAATAAAAGTAAAATATTTAAAATAAAATGGGGAACACAGTAACTATGTACTATCTTTGTATGGTGACATATAACTAGACTTATCATGGAGATCATTTTGAAGTGTATAGAAATATCAAATCACTATGTTGTATAACAGGACTAACAAAACAAACAAAAAACTCATAGAAAAAGAAATCAGATGTGTGCATTAAGGCAGTCAAAGTCACAAACTCCCAGTTATAAGTAAGTACTAGGGATGTAATGTACAATGTTATAAATATAATTAACATTGCTCTATGTTATGTATGAAATTTGTTGAGAGTGAATCCTAAGAGTTCTCATCACATGAAAAAAATTTTTTCTTTAATTATTTATCTATATGAGATGATGGATGTTCACTAAACTTATTGTGATAATCATTTCATGATGGATTTAAATCAAATCATTATGCTGTACACCCTAAATTTATACAGTGCTATATGTCAGTTATATTTCAGTAAAACTGGAAGAAAAAACAGAATAGATAAATTTTATTTTTTATATGCATTACAAACTAAATCTAACTAAGAGAAAGTTTTGAGCTTCTGGGTGCGGTTGTATGTAAATTCTTGCATATACAGAAAAAATATGGTTATGTATGTGTATGATACCTCTGCCTAGGTGAAATACAACTGAAATAATGGCACGGAGAAAACCAAATATTCATTATGTAAATTCCCAGATGTATATCAACAACTCTTCAAGCTTCTATTTCCTCTATCTTTCCCTTGACCAAATTAAGAATCAAACTCTTTGAAAGTTTGAATCTCTTCTATTTCAATGGTTTTTCAATGTTTATTCATAGGTTTGTACTACATATATAATATGATAGATAATTCATTGAATTGTAAGTTGTTTGAAGCAGGAATTTTGTCATCTTTATGGCTGGTATCACTTATTACCTGCACAGTTCTAAGCAAACATAGAACCAACTGTCTGTTGATTCTTTCTAATAACAACAAACTTTCGTTAAACAGACTGTACTGTGCTTAGTCCTGAAATTTCTCAAAGATTTCACAGAAATTGTATATTAATCAAAATTTAACATAATTATGTCCATATACCCCTAATAAAAATAACTTCAGACAATATTTCCATAAGATGAGTCACTCTGCATGTGCAGTACAACTTTGTAAGGTAAGGAGGTAACTGACATTTATTGAGCACCTATTATCAGCCAGATATTTTATTCACTTGATTATTTAATCCTCACAACAAACCAGAGAGGTTGGTATTGTCATCAACATTTTATAGAAACTGAATTAAAGTTTAGAGAAGCTAGAAACCTCCTCAAACTCAGATAGTTTGTACATTAGCAGGATCAGTATTCACACACAGTTATCTAAGACTCCAAATTCAGGTACTTTTTACTCAAAATTTCATCTTTGAACAGTAAATAATGCAATAAAATATTTATATTAAATATTAATAGATATTTTACTATAAACCATAAATTTTGATGATCTTAGCATCAAAACTGAAAGGTGAAGAAAACTTTTAAATAAAAAAACAATATAATATTTTTGAACTGGGAATTATTTATAGCTAACTGTATATAATCCCTAATTATTCACCTTTTCGCTGCCCATATGGCAGTTCTTAACTAAGAATGTGTGTTCCCAAAGTTTACTTGAATCAATTATCTGAAGTTTTTCCTAACATTCATTTGGTTGCGATTTTACACTCTAAATTCTAATGCTATGTTATTTTGCTCCCAAATTATTTTATAAAGGCTTAGTGAAACTATGATATAACTAGCCTAAGTTCTGTATTCAAAGAACAGAGAAATTATGTGACAGAAGGAAATTATGCAAAAAAATTGTTGTACTCTCTACCATTTTTCTGAAGTTGGGGTTAGCACTTGACAACATTTTATAGTATTTCATTTTTCTTTCAGGGTCTGTCTCTTGTCTACATTTCTTTCCCAACATTCCATATTCTCACTGTTCTTGTGTATCCCTACACCACCATTTTAATACCTCCTAGGTCTTTCTATTCCTCAAATAAGAAGAGATACCAGCACACTGATAAGTAACTTACTTGATTAATTGCATCCTCACAACAACTGTGAGATGTACCTATCATGATCTTCATTTTTCAGATGAGAAAAATAAGGGTTAGGGAAAATAGCAAACAAGTGAAAGATTCCAAAGCCCACATTCTCCTCAATGTATTCCTTACTCCAAGATGGTATCTCCTCTTCCCCAATCAAATTCCCATAGCTTAATAAAATTGGTCTTAGTAAGAAATTAAGGGAAAGCAATAAGAATAAAATAATTCAATTTATTTGGATAACTGATAACTCCATACTCCTTCTAAATGTTTTTGCCTTTTTGTAAAATGATGCAACTGGATAGGTAAGCAAACCTTCACCATGAGTTTTCCCTAAGTTCCTACATTCATAGCTTTTGCCATTTTCTATGCTCTTTCCTCCCTCCACTTCTGAACTCATTTGTTTGTGTAGACTATGTTAAAAGTTACCCACTTTTAAAAAGTAGATATAAATTGCATCATCAAAATAATATACTAGAAGGATTACTGAACTAAAGAATGAAGTTTGTATGAATACATTTTAATGTTCTTTTGCTACTTGGTTTAAATTAATTCCAATATATTAACTGTCCTCTATATGAAGTCAATATGGAGTAGAGAAAATAACAAAAGCTTTGAGTTAGATAAACCTGTTGACTAGTACCAATCTTGTGACTTATGAGCTTTTAAGCAAAGTGATCAAACTCTCTAAGTCTCAGTTTTCTCATCTACAAGATACGGATAGTACCCATCCATTTCTTAGGGTTGTTATGAGGATTAAATGTTAATAAACAAGTAAAGTACCTAATTCAACTCTTTGGCTTATAGTGAGTACCCAGTAAATCATTGGTGACATTACTGATATCAGCTGAAGTTGGCCACTTATTATCTGTATATCCAATGTAGAGTCACTTGGCTCTCTGTACTCCAGGGCTTTAAAAAAAAAAACACATGGAAAAAGACAAATGGAAATAATAATATTTGCCTTACTTACTCACATGCCTTCTTTGAAAATTACATAAAATAATGAATGAGATGTACTCCAGAAATGTAAAAGATATATTTATCCACATTTATAGATAGATCTTATATATTCATTTATATATCTTACATATATATGCATATAAAATTGTTAGATTTTGTAAAAATTAAGATAATACTTGCTCTACACACATCACAAAAGATTTTTAAGAAACTGGACAATATGTATGAAAGCAGTTTAAATGTCATAAAGCACCATACAAATCCAAAAGTTTATTAACACAGATTCTAAAGCCGGAATGCCTGGGTTCAAAACTCAGGACTCCCATAACCAGCTCTCTGACCACAGATAGTTATCCTTTTATAATTCAGTTTCTTATCTGTAAAGATGAGAATAATAGGACCTACCCTAAAGAGATGTGAGGATCAAATGACAACATATGTAAAGTGTTTGAAATAGTCCCTAGCACATAGCAAGCATAATGTAAATATTTGTTATGTTTATTATCATTAATCCCAGACTCTGGGTGACCTACACAAAACATCTTGTCATAGCATACTTGAGAACAGTTGGCCAAATGGACAATAGGCCCAGAATGGTAATTTTCATATTACTTATATAGCTATATAAATTTTATATTTGATTTAATAAATGTTATTATATTTAATTTATTATACATTTAATTTAATGAAATTATATATTTTATACATATAAAATATTGTTTTTATATATAATCCATGGAGAACTATATTGTAATAAAATGTGTGCATATAAAAATATATATGTTTGTGTTTGAGCTATTTTTAGAATGTAAGAGTTAACCTTAGGTGGTGTTTAGAAGTAACTATAAAAAGAGCATGTTTTCAGAAATTAATGGCTTGTTTTCACTTTTGACTTTTGATCATTCTTCAGTTATGAATAGGTCACACTTAACATAGGCCCTTTTTACAAATAAAAACTGTAGAACACTAATGACATCTGCTATAGCCCTTGTACGATATACTATGTGGGGAACACTGGCAAATTTAGAAATCACTGTAACTAATCCATCACATACTTGTAGGATTTTACAATTTAAAAAACACTTTCCCATTTTATTTTCTCATTTTATTCTCATATCACTCTGTGAAATAAGAGAACAGGCATAATCATTCCCATTTTAAAGATGACAAAAATAAATCTAAGCAAGGCCTAGTAATTTATCCAAAGTCACACAAATATTATATTCTTTAGATCATAGTTTTTCCACAACATTAATATACTCTAAAAGCAAAACAGAAAATTTTGTCTAAAAACAAAGGCCACTTGTTTTGGCCTACAACGTATTTTTAAAGATCCTTATTAAGTGATTTCTTAAAATACACAGCCTATGGAGAATTCCTTTGCTAATGTATCTTGCAGACTGGATTTGCTATCTTTGACTGTTCTTAATGCTAACCTCCCACCATACTATTCTTAGGCTTAAAATCTCATATTTATATTTTGTGGTCCTTGGTCCATTTATAGCTAATTCATGCTATAAGCAAATACTAAAATTTTTCACTTCAGTTATTTAAAACAAAATAAATACAACAAATAAATAAATATTATTTTTTAAAAACTTACATGGCTTTTGGACTCATTACGCAGATGGCTCCTGAACATCGACATTTCCTTGGGTCATCATATGATATGCCCAGACTGAGTCCCAGCATCTGGGTGACAATAACTGAAAATGCCTCCAAAGTTATCCCCTTGGGATACTACATTAACAACAAAGAAAATTCAAATAAAAGACAATTCACTGAAGGGTGGTAAAAGTAATATTTTTCTAATTATGAACATTTTATTGATTTATCGAATACTTAAGATTATGGAAGTGCAGTTCATTGGACAAGTAAGAAGCTGAAGATCTTCTTATGAAATTTTATTGAGATATAAGCCATATTGAGCCTATGTCTAGCTTTGCCATGATTTAACAATTGAATGCTTTCAAGATAATTCTTAAATAACTGTCCTAACTATATAAAAGGGCTATTTTTACATTAGATTTTTGGCTATATGGACTATGATCTTCCATTTACCTAATTTCTTAGAACAGCTCTCATGTTCATTCAGGAGAGTCCACATGATACTCCACCTCCCAGCTCACAAAGTGGCCACATAACCAAATTCCTCAGTTGTAATTACGCTATCTGCTTCCTGCCAAGATTTTCAATGACACAGTAACTAGTATCAGAAGAAACCACAGAAAACAGACCCTCAGGAAAGCATTCTTGTGATTAGGCTGTCACATATTTAATGAGTGCATAAATATCTTCCTTGCCAAGGAGAAATGGGACACTGGTAATTCATGATATGCAATGACATCATAATTTCTCAATTTTTGCCAATTGTGGCATAAGTTAAGGTGCAGGTAGAGGTCAAGTTGTGAGGAACATCAAGGCACTTCACTATTATAAAGACAAGCTATAATAAATATTTTGGGGTCAACTGGCTTCTTATGGTAGTGCTAGAGGAAGCACATTATGAAAGCAGAAAGGAAAAACTGTAAATGAACAACTGATAATGCAAATAAGCAATCAGAAAGCCTCTGCAGCAGCACTGTGGTGACTATCACCTCCTGCAGTTGTTGGTTTGATACAGCTGAGGACCAAGCTCAGGGCCTAGCTATAAGTACTGTAGAGTCCCAGCTCCAATTTAACTATCAAACCTACCAGGTTTGGTGTGGAAGGAGTCAGAATCTGAAACTTGGGGTGGGAACAACTGGAGTGACATGAACAAATATCCCTGGACGTCCCTTGCCCATAGAGTAAGCCTCCCTCTAAACAATGAAAGAGGGCTTCCCCGGTGGAGCAGTGGTTAAGAATCCGCCTACCAATGCAGGGGACATGGGTTCGAGCCACAGTCTGGGAAGATCCCACATGCCGCGGAGCAACTAAGCCTGTGCACTACAACTACTGAGCCTGAGCTCTAGAGCCTGCGAGCCACAACTGCTGAAGCCTGCGCGCGCCTAGAGCCCATGCTCCACAATGAGAAGCCCATGCACCACAATGAAGAGTAGCCCCTGCTCGCCGCAACTAGAGAAAGCCCATGCACAGCAACGAAGACCCAACACAGCCAAAAATAAATAAATTAATTAAAAAAAAACAATGAAAGAGCCCCTACATTTAAAAAAAATGACACTTATAATGACAAAACCTAGGACATTTGTCTCATCACCCCTCATTGTCTCCAGGTCCATAATAAGAAATAAATTGCAACAGGAGTGATATCACCAAGATGGCAACATAGGTCTTTCCCAACTTCACTCCCCCTCACAAGAAGAACAACTAGCAATTATTCATAGACATCACTGAGAAAATTCTAGAACATGGAGGTGAGGCTGAAGCAGCCCCTGTACCAGAGACCAAGACAGACCTCATTAGAAGGTTAGGAGGAGCAGATATACACTGAATGCATTGCCCCTCCCCAAGACTGGTGCAGCACCACACCAAGAGGTCTTCCCAGAGCCTACAGTCCCTCAAGTGGGAAAAGAGCCTAGAGTGGACATCCAGATCCCCTAGTATTGTGGGTCACTTCTGGGAGCCCCTAATCTGGTCTTACCTCATAAGAATCATAAAGGATGAGTGAGATTTGACCCCTAGGAATCTGATCATGGCAGAGAAGGCAGGAAGGGCTTACAGCAATCACTGCTTGGATCTTGGCAGGCCGAGTTCCCATCTATAGCACCTGTAGTTGCCAACTACCAGCTCTGCTCATCTGCAGAGCCAGGACAGTGGAACAGTATGACAAGGGAAGTCAATGAGGTATAGGAATGCCTGATTTGAGTCCTCAAATGAAAAGCCTTGCCAGCCCTGGAACCTGGTCTGCTACCCACCTCCACCCAGTCAGGGGAGCTGTTCATAGCCCTGCCTAATGCCTAGTATAGCTCCTGGCTCCCCCAGACCAGAAGCCTGGTCAGAACACCTGGTAGCTGCATAGTGCAGCAACACTTGAGCAGAGAGTATGGCAGGCAGAGTTGATTGTTCACAGAGCAAAGCCTGTGGCACTGTTTGGCCAGGAAACTTGGAATGCCAGTTAGATTGAGTCAAGACCACAAACAAAGAGCTAAGCTGGTTTTCCCACTACACCTGGACAAGGACACAAATTCATAGCCCTGCTACATATAGCCTTCAGAAAGCCCAACCAACAAATCTAGCCAGAGCACATAGGAAGCTGTGCCGCCCATCCAACAACCCTGCTTACAGTGGCACTTGAACATAGAGCACAGCCCATGGTTTTCCCCATCTTCAGAGCAAAACCCAGTGGCCCCATGTGTCCGAGGAATTAAGGGCACAGTCTGCTTAATGTGGGTCAACAAACAATGAGCTATGCAGGTCATGTGCTCCCTGTCAGGGCATGGAAGCTAATTCATCTCCCAGCTACTGCTGAGTAAAGTTCCCTGTCCTGACCTTCTAGGAAGCCTGACCAGTGAATCTAAACAACCACAGAGTATATCCTACTGCCTCGTTTGGGCAGGGAACCACACTATCAGTCCTATCCAACAGTTAATAGCCAGTGGTACCCCCTCCCCTGATCTCAGAGGTTGGGCAGTGGCCTTGCCCAAAAATAGATCCTGCCTGTCCAAGGACATGTCCAGAAACCTAAACTGAGCTGACTAATGAAGAACTGTCTCTGCCAAAGTGAGCCTGTAAAGTCTGGAAGAGGAGACCAATAACTCAAATGCACAGGTGCCAAAGTAAGGAATGAAGGAGCAAGAAAAATCAGGTGGATGTGACACCATCAAATGAAACTAAAAATGCTGCAAAATAACTAACCCAAAATAAATGGAGATCTATGAAGTGTCAGAGAAATAATTTAGAATAATCTCCTTAAAGAAGTTTAGTGAATTACAAGAACACACAGATGACCAAATGAAATTAGTAAAACAATGAATGAACAAAATAGGTTCAACAAAGGAACAGAAACCATTAAAAAGAGATATCTTAGAGCTGAAAAACATAACTGAAGCATTCAATAGAGAGCTTCAACAGTAGACTCGACCATGCAGAATAAAGAATCAGTGATCTAGAAGGCAGGAATATTTTAAATTATCCAGTCAGAGGAGCAAAAATAAAAAAAAGAATGAAAAAGAAAGCAAGCCTACAGGACTATGGGACAAACACACACACACACACACACACACACACACACCCCCCAATAACCATATCATGGGAATTCCAGAAGGAAAATAAAACGGGACAGAAAGTACATTTAAAGCAATAATGGCTAAAATTTTCCAAAAACTGGAAAAGAAATGGACATCCAAATATATGAGGCACAAAGGACCCCAAATAGGTTGAACTTGAATAGGGCTACACCAGGACACATTATAATTAAAGTGTCAAAAGTAAAGACAGGGGCTTTCCTGGTGGCACAGTGGTTGGGAGTCCGCCTGCCGATGCAGGGGACGCGGGTTCGTGCCCTGGTCCGGGAGGATCCCGCATGCCGTGGAGTGGCTGGGCCCATGAGCCATGGCCTCTGAGGCTGCGCGTCTGGAGCCTATGCTCCACGACGGGAGAGGCCACAGTGGTGAGAGGCCCGTGTACCACACACACACAAAAAAAGTAAAGACAAAGAAAGAATTTTGAAAGAAGAGAGGAAAAAAACCAAGTTACATACAAGGGAACCCCCATAAGACTATCAGCAGGTTTCTCAACAGAAATATTTCAGGTGATGAGAAAATGGGATTATATATTCAAAATACTGAAAGAAAAAAAAACTGTCAACCAAGAATTCTATGCCCAGCAAAACTGTGCTTCAGAAATGAAGAAGAGACCATGATTCCCAAACAAATAAAAGCTGAGGGAGTTCATCACCACTAGACATGCCTTACAAGAAATGCAAAAGGGAGTTGTTTGAACTGAAGTAAAATAATACTAATTAACATCATTAAAACATGAGAAAGTAGCATAAAACTCACTGTTAATGGTAAATATATAGTCAAAGTTAGGTTCTGTAATAGTGTAATGGTGGTGCATAATTCACTCTAGTCTAAAAGTGAAAAATCAAATTTACTAAAAATAATCATAGTACAATATATGTTATAGGATACACAATATAAAAATATATATATACTATAACATCAATAACCAAAAAAAGAATAAGAACCTGAGAGAGAAGTAAAAGTATAAAGTTAAAAAATGCTACTGAGAGGGAGGAGATCAAGATGGCAGAGTGGAGGAACCTGGAACTCACCTCCTCCCACAAATACATCAAAAATACATCTACATGCAGACCAAATCTCACAGAATACCTACTGAAAGCAGGCAGACGATCTCATACAACCAAAGCTGCAAGAAAGATCCCCACATAGTGGAGTAGGATGAAGGGAAAAGGGAGGAGAAGCGGAATCGGGATGGGACCTGTGCCCATGGGAGGGAGCTGTGAAAGAGGAAAGGTTCCCTCACCCCAGGAACCTCCTTCACCAGTTGCGAGGTCTGGTGGGACAAATAGGGAGCTTTAGAGGTTCAAGGGGAGAGTGTGGTGCAGCAGGGTACAGAGAGACCAGCACAGACCGCCCTTGCCATGTCACTGCACTTTCCACATGCCTGCTGGTGGATTCTGAAACTTGGGCTTCAGAGGACAGTCTGGGGAGAGAACTCAGTTTGGCTGTACAGAGACAGCCTGAAGGGCCTGGAGTGTGGCCCAAGTTGCAACTGGGGGTACGTGCAGGATGGAGCATGGGTTCACCGTAAGAGTCCCATTGTCAACACATGAAAGGAGGGTCATGGGTCTACCATACCAGCCTCCTTGTCAGCATGCTCACAACAGGGCACGGTTCCCACTGCTGAGGGTTTTGCAAACTTTTGGGGCACCCACACATGCAAGTGGGGGCTGAAATCTAAGCCAATTATCCATGCTCCCACAGTGTGCACGGTGGTATGGCGTTGGTGGGATCTCAGGCCGGTGGGTTTTGGGACTAGAATCATACATGCATGCTGGACATCTGAGCCAATTATTGGTACTACCATGGCAGAGATGATTCCAGGTGCCAGAAGCAGCGAAATTCGTGGACACACACACCAAGTGGCAGGCAACATCACAGAGTCACACATCTTGGTGGACAGTACCTGGAGAGGAATGCACAGCAGCTCCTGTCCCAGAGGGAGTGCTCCAGTCCCACCTATCTCATACTGCAGCTTAGAAATGGATCTGGGGGCTTCTACTCCAATAACCGGGGAGCCGACCCCATCCCCAACAGGGCTGTGACAACCACAGAGCAAAGAGGAGTCTCTGCACAACATCCAGTGCAGGCTCTGGTCACAACACCAAGCACACCCCCTTATCAAGGGAACAAGGGCCAGCACACCCTGAGAAAGATATGGCAAGCATCCATACCAAAAACAGCCCTTGAGTCAAAAATACTGGACTCACACAATCTACACAGGGTCACTCCCACATAAAAACAGCCCTTCAGACCACAGTAGATAATGGTTTCTCCTAAATTCATAGAGTCAGAGAACTATATAATTAAAATGAAAAGGCAGAGCAACTACTCCCAATGAAAAGAACAAGAGAAATCCCCTGAAAAAATAAGCAATGAAACAGACCTCCCAAATCTACCAGACCCCAAGTTCAAAAAGCAGGTAATAAAAATGCTGAAGGAATTAAGAAAGATTATCACGGGCTTCCCTGGTGGCACAGTGGTTGAGAGTCCGCCTGCCAATGCAGGGGACACGGGTTCGTGCCCCAGTCCAAGAAGATCCCACATGCTGTGGAGTGGCTGGGCCCGTGAGCCATGGCCGCTGAGCCTGCACGTCCGGAGCCTGTGCTCCGCAACGGGAGAGGCCATGAGTGAGAGGCCTGCGTACCGCAAAAAAAAAAAAAAAAAAAAGAAAGATTATCAATAGAAATGCACATTACTGAAACAAGGAACTAGAAACTATAAAAAGGAGCCAAATAAAATTAGACAATTCAATTGCCAAGATAAAAAATGAGCTAGGGGAATTCCCTAGCACTCCAGGGGTTAGGACTCCATGCTTCCACTGCAGGGGGCACGGGTTTGGGGAACTAAGATCTCACAAGACGCATGGCAAAAAAAAAAAAAAAAAAAAAAAAAGAGCTAAAGGCAATAAATAGCAAACTAAATAATGCAGAAGAACAAATAAATGATCTGGAATATAGAATAATAAAAATTAATCAGAACAGCAGCTTGAAAGACAAATGAAAAAAAATGAAAGCAACATATGAAATCTATGGGATAATATAAATCATGCCAATCTACAAATAATAGGAATCCCAGAAGGAGAAGAAAGAGGAAAGGGGATCAAAAATATGCTTGAAGAAATTATGGCTGAAAAACTCCCAAACCTAAAGAAGGAAACAGATATCCAGGTACAGGAAGCACAGAGGGTCTCAAACAAGGTGAACACAAACAGACCTACACCAAGACATAACATAATTAAAATGGCAAAAGACAAAGAGAAGGTTCTAAAGGCAACAAGAGAAAAAGAGTCAGTTACAAGGGAACCCACATAAGGCTATCAGCTGATCTCTCTACAGAAACTTTGCAGGCCAAAAGGGAATGGCAAGATATATTCAAAAGTCCTGAAAGGGAAAAACTTGCAACCTAGGATACTCTATCAAGCAAGATTATCATTTAGAATAGAAGGAGAGATAAAGGATTTCTCAGGCAAGAAAAATCTAAAAGAATACAGCAATACTAAACCTATCCTAAAAGAAATAATGAAAGGTCTTCTCTAAATAGAAAGAAGCAAGAATCTATAGGAAAGGGAAAACTACAATAGGAAAGGCAAATATATAAAAAAAGATTAAAGATCATTTAAATAAGCCAGTATATAGATTAAAAAACAATCGAAAAGTTCTGTGAAAGCGATTATAACTACAATGAACAGCAAAGAAATAAACATGAAGATGTAAAAATCACAAAATTTGGGGAAAGGGAGTAAGAAAACATAGATCTTTTAGAATGTGTTTGAGCTTATATGACTACCAGTCTAAAGCAAGTAGATATAGTTATGGGCTAACATACTTGAAAACTAGGGTAACCACAAATCAAACATATAATAGATTCACAAAAACCAAAAACAAAGGAACTCGAGCATAATACAAAAGAAAACCATCAAACCACAAGAGAAAAAACAAAAATAATAAGGAACAAAGAAGAAATACAAAATCAACTGGAAAACAAGGTTTAAAATGGAAATAAATATATACTTCTCAGTAATTACTTCAAATGTCAATGGAGTAAATGCTCCTATCAAAAGACACAGAGTGGCAGACTGGATAATAAAACAAGAACCTACAATGTGCTGCCTACTAGAGAACCACATTAGGGCCAAAGATACATATAGACTGAAAGTGAGGGGTTGGAAAAGATATTTCATGCAAGTGGAAATGACAAGAAAACAGGGGTAGCAATACTCATATCAGACAAAATAGATTTTAAAACAAAGCCCATAAAGATAATCTCAAAATGGCTTAAAGACTTAAATATAAGACAGGATACCAAAAAAGTACTAGAACAGAACACAGGAAAGACATTCTCTGACATCAATTGTAGTGATGTTTTCTTAGGTCAGTCTCCCAAGGCAATAGAAATAAAAGCAAAAATAAACAAATGGGACCTAATCAAACTTACAAGCTTTTGCATAGCAAAGGAAACCACACAATGAAAAGACAACCTACAGACTGGGAGAAAATATTTGCCAATGATGCTACTGACAAGGGCTTAATTTCTAAATATAAAAACACCTCATACAACTCAGTAACAAAAAAACAAACAAACCAATCAAAAAAAGGGCAGAAGACCTAAATAGACATTTCTCAAAAAAAGACATACAGATGGCCAATAAGCACATGAAAAGCTGCTCAACATCACCAATTATCAGAGAAATGCAAATCAAAAGTACAATGAGATATCACCTCACACCAGTCAGAATGGCCATCATCAAAAAATCTATAAACAATAAGTGCTGGAGAGGGTGTGGAGAAAAGGGAACCCTCCTACACTGTTAGTGGGAATGTAAATTGGTGCAGCCACTATTGAAAACAGTATGGAGGTTCCTTAAAAAAACGAAAAGTAGAGTTACAATAGGATCCAGTAATCCCACTCCTGGGTATATATCTGGAAAACATGAAAACTTTAATTCAAAAAGATACTTGCACCCCAATGTTCACAGCAGCACTATTAACAATAGCCAAGACATGGAATCAACTGGTGTCCATCAATAGATAATTGGCTTAAGAGGATGTATATACAATGAAATATTACTCAGCCATAAAAAAGAATGAAATATTGCCATTTGTAGAAACATGCATGGACCTAGAGAGTATTGGGCACCCAAAAAGTGCCTTTGGTTTTTAAGTAAAAATAAAAGACATATTTTTCATTTTCATCAAGATCTTTATTGAACAACATATTCACCATTTTGTTCCACTACCTTCTGCCATTTTTCAGGCAACTTTATAATTCCATCTTCCCAAAACTTTTTATCTTTTTGAGCAAAGAACTGTTCCACATGTCTGTTACAGTCTTCCAGGGAATTGAAATTTCTTCCATTAAGAAAATTGTGTAAAGACCAAAAAAATGGAAATCCAAAGGTGCAATGTCTGGTGAATATGGCAGATGAATCAGAACGTCCCAACCAAGCTGTAACAGTTTTTGCCTGGTCATCAAAGAAACACGCGGTCTTGTGTTATCCTGATGGAAGATTATGTGTTTTCTGTTAACTAATTCTGGATGCTTTTCATCGAGTGCTGCCCTCAGTTGGTCTAATTGGGAGCAGTACTTGTTGGAATTAATCATTTGGTTTTCCAGAAGGAGCTCATCATAGAGGACTCCCTTCCAATCCCACCACATACACAACATCACCTTCTTTGGATGAAGACCGGCCTTTGGTGTGGTTGGTGGTGGTTCATTTCACTTGTCCCATGATCTCTTCCATTCCACATTATTGTACAGTTTCCACTTTTCACAATTTGCTTTAAAAACGGAATGTTTTCTTTACGTTTAAGTAGAGAATTGCATGCGGAAATACGGTCAAGAAGGTTTTTTTCACTTAACTTTTGTGGAACCCAAACATCAAAGTGATTAACATAACCAAGCTGGGGCAAATGATTTTCCATGCTTGATTTGGTTATTTTGAGTATGTCGGCTACCTCCCACATGGTATAACGTTGACTATTCTCAATTAATGTCTCGATTTGATCGCTATCAACTTCAACTGGTCTACCTGATCATGGAGTGTCACCCAGCAAGAAATCTCCAGCAAAAAACTTTGTAAACCACTTTTGACATGTTCGATCAGTCACTGCACCTTCTCCATACATGGCACAAATCATTTTTTGTGTTTCAGTTGCATTTTTACCTTTTTTGAAATAATAAAGCATAATATGCTGAAAATGTTGTTTTTTTCTTTGATCTTCAATATTAAAATGACTATACAAAAATTCACCAATTTTGATAAATCTTTTTTTAAATGCACACTGATATGACAGCTGTCACATACAATCTAACAAAATTGTTTCAAATGAAGTTAAAGACAACTAAGTGCTACTACAGCCATCTTATAGAAAAAAACCGAATGAACCTTTTGGCCAACCCAAAATTATACTTAATGAAGTAAGCCAAACAGAGAAAGACAAATACTATATGATATCACTTACATGTGGAGTCTAAAAAATAATACAAATGAATCTATATGCAAAACAGAAAAAGAATCAAGGTCATAGAAAACAAACTAATGGTTACCAAAGTGAGAAGGAGTAGGGAGGTACAAAGAAGGAGTATGGAATTAACAAACTATTATACGTAAAACAGATAAACAATAAGGATCTACTGTATAGCACAGGAAATTACATTCAGTACCTTTTAATAACCTATAATGGAATATAATCAGAAAAAATAACTGAATCACTATGTTGTATACCTGAAGCTCACACAATATTGCAAGCAATTATACTTCAATTTTAAAAATGATGGAACTAATAATAGAAACAGAAAAATCCATTAAAATAGTTGGAGACATCAACATCTCTCTATTAGTAATTTACAGATGAAGCAGGTAGAAAATTAGGAGGAATACAGATGACATAAAATTCACTATTAATCAATTTGATCTAATTGATATTTATAGAGTACTCCACTTAACAACAGGAACACATTTTTTTAAGCTCACATAGATCACTCAGCAAGATATGCTGCATTCTGGGTTACAGAACATTCCTTTAAACATTTATAAAAATATAAATAAACCATGTTAAGAGTATTCTCAAACTACATGGAATTAAACTAAAAATTAACTAAAAAACAAAAAGATAGCTGAAATTTTCCCAAAATATGTGGAAAATGAACAGTATGATTCTATATAATCATCTGGTCAAAGAGTCTCAAGGTCTCTTTGAATTCAATGAAAATGAAAACACAACTTACCTGAATCTGTGGGATATAGTGAAAATAGTCATTAGAGGGAAATGTATAGTGTTAACTGAACACCTTTGTTTTTGGTCTTTATTTTCAGCCATTGTAATTTCCTAAAAGACTAAGAGCGAAAGCGATAAAAGCATCGTTTGTTATAATTTTGGGGTTTTGGTCCCAAAATAGCTCAGGAGAGATAAAAGTGAAAGGAGCATCTTTTGTTATTCATAATATGCCCCTTTCAATCATAGTTTATGTTAATGACGTGTTTTTGGAAAGCCCTATGGATGGAGAGGAACCAACTATTTGATTAGAGGGTGGCAACTTTCACCCTGCTCCAGTCCTCTAGGAAGGGAAGAGGGGCTGGAGATTGATTTCAATCACCAATGGCCAGTGATTACACCAATCATGCTAAGGGAAAAAATGAAGCCTCCATAAAAGAACCTGAAGGAGTTCAGGGAGCTTCTGGGTTTGTGAACATGTGGAGGTATCAGAAGTGCAGCGTTCCTGAGAAGGGTACTGATCCTCGGCAATACTTCTCCCATACCTTGCCCTATGCATCTCTTCCATCTGAATGTTCCTGAGTTGTATCCTTTTATAATATTGATAATATAGTAAAAATACATATATAAGGAATATGGCAAAATGAGGAGACAGAGGAATATATGTTCCAAACAAGGGAACAAGACAAAACTCCAGAAAAAGAACTAAACAGTGAGAAAAGCAATTTATAGAGTTCAAGGTAATGATCTTAAAGATGCTCAACAAACTCTGAAGAAGAATGGATGAAGATAATGATAATTTCAACAGAGTTAGAAAATATAAAGAAGAACCTAACAGAGCTAAAGAACACAATAACTGAAATTAAAACTATACTATAAGAAATCAACAGCAGATTAGATAATACAGAGGAATAGATCAGCAAACTGCAGGACAGAGTAGTAGATATCAACAAAGCAGGAAAGAAAAAAGAAATTTTAATGAAAACAGTTTGAGAGATACCTCTGGGATGACATCAAGCATACTAACATTCCCATTACAGGGGTCCCAGAATGAGAAAAGAGAGAGAAAGGGGCAGAGAACATAATTGAAGAAATAATAGCTGAAAATTTCCCTAACCTGGAGAAAGAAACAGATATCAAGGTCTAAAAATCACAGAGTCCCAAGCAAGATGAACCCAAAGAGGTCTACACCAAGACACGTTATAATTAAAATGTCAAAAATTAAAAAGAGAAATATTAAAAGCAGCCAGAAAAAAGCAACCAGTTACATACAAGGAAACTCCCATAAGACTATCAGCTGACTTTTCAGTAGAAACTCTGCAAGCCAAAAGAGAGTGGCATGATGATATATTCCAAGTGATGAAAGAAAAAAACCTACAACCAAGAATACTTTACCCGGCAAGGTTATCATTCAGAATTAAAGGAGAGATAAATGTTTTATGGACAAGCAAAAGCTAAAAGAGTTCACCACAAAACTGGCTTTACAAGAAATGTTGCAGGGACTTCTCTAGGCACAAACAGCCATATCTAGAAACATGAAAGTTATGAAAGGAAAAAAATCTTTTTGGAAAGGCAAACATAGAGTAAAGGTGTAGATCAACTGATTATAAAGCTAGTAAAAAGGTTAAGATATAAAAGTGGTAAAATCACCTATATCCACAATATGTAGTAAGGGATACACAAAACAAAAAGTATAAAATATGATGTCAAAAATATTAAACATGGGGCTTCCCTGGTGGCGCAGTGGTTGAGAGTCCGCCTGCCGATGCAGGGCACACGGGTTTGTGCCCCGGTCTGGGAAAATCCCACATGCCGCGGAGCGGCTGGGCCTGTGAGCCATGGCCGTTGGGCCTGCGCGTCCAGAGCCTGTGCTCCACAATGGGAGAGGCCACAACAGTGAGAGGCCCACATACCGCAAAAAAAAAAAAAAAAAAAAATTAAACATGGGCAGGGGGAGTGTAAATGCAGGGTTGTTAGAATGCATTCAAACTTAAGAGATCATTGACATAAAATAGTCATGTATATATGCAGGTTGTTATATATGAACTCATGGTAACCACAAATCAAAAACTTATAAAGATACACTAATACAAAAAAGGAAAGTTATCCAAACAAAACACTAAAGATAGTCATCAAATCAAAAGGGAAGAGAGAAAGAAAAGAAGAAAAGAACAAAAAAGAGCTACTACAATTAGAAAACAATAAACAAAATGGAAATAAATACATACGTAGCCATATTTATTTAAATGTAAATGAACTAAAAGCTCCCAAGAAAAGAAATGGAGTGGCTTAATGGATACAAAAACAAGACCCATATAAATGCTGCCTGCAAGAGACTCACTTCAGCTCTAAAGATATGCACAGACTGAAAGTAAGAGAACGGAAAATGATATTCCATGCAAATAAAAATGAAAAGAAGGCTGGGACAGCAACACATATCAGATAAATAGACTTTAAATCAAAGACTGTAATAAACAAAAAGAACAATACATAATGACAAAGGTCTCAATACAACAAGATATAAAAATTGTAAATACATATGCACCCAACATAGGAAAACCTAAATAAATAAAGCAAATATTAACAAGCTAAAGGGAAAAACTGACAGTAATTCCACATAGCAAGGGACTTTAACACCCAACATACATCAATGGAAAGATCATCCACAAACAAAACCAACAAGGAAACAATGGCTGTAAATGACATATTAAACAGATGTAATTAATAAATATAATAGATAATAGATTAAATTTAATAGATTCCTTCCAAAAACAGCAGATTATACATTCTTTTAAAGTGCACATGGAGCATTCTCCTGGACAGATCACATACTAGGCTACAAAAAATGATTCAATAAATTTAGGGAGACTAAAATCATACCAAGCATCTGTTCTCACCACAGGACATAAGATTAAAAATCATCAAAAAAAATTGCAAAAAATACAAACACGTGGAGTGTAAAAAAATATGCTACTAAACAACCAATGGGTCGCTGGGGAAATCAAGAGGAAATCAAAATATACCTTGAGACAAATGAAAATGGAAACACAATGATATAAAATCTATAGGATGAAGCAAAAGCAGTTCTAAGAGGGAAGATTATAGCACTACAAGCCTACCTCAATTAACCAGAAAAATCTCAAATGATATAACCTTAAACCTAAAAGACTAGGAGAATTATAAACAGAGCCCAAAGTTAGGAGGAAGAAGGAAATCATAAAGATCAGAGGGGAAATCAATGAAATAGAGACAAAAAACAAAAAAACAGAAAAACAATAGAAAAGATCCATGAAACTAAGAGATGGTTCTTTGAAAAGATTTTTAAAAATTGATAAATCTTTCACCAGGCTCATCCAGTAAAAAGAGGGAGCCCAAATAAAATCAGTATCTAAAGAGGAAATTTAAAACAGACACTACAGAAATATAAAGTATCATGAGGGATTACTACAAACAATTATATACCAACAAGCTGAACAAACTGGAAGTAATGGATAAATTCCCAGAAATGTACAATCTTCCAAGACTGAATTGCGAAGAAACAGAAAATCTAAACAGACCAATTACCAGTAATAAAACTGAATCAAAACCCAAAAGACTCCCAAAAAACAAAAGTCCAGGACCCTAACAGCTTCACAGGCCAATTCTACCAAACACCTATCCTTCCAAAATTTTGAAGAGGAAGGAATGTTTACAAACTCATTCTACAAGGTCAGCATCATTCTGAATCCAAAACCAAACAAAGACACCACACACACACACACACACACACACACACACACACACACACAGAAATTACAGGCCAATATCACTAATAAACATAGGTGTAAAAATCCTCAACAAAATATTAGCAAACCAAATTCAACAATACATTAAAAGGATCATACACCATGATCATGTGGGATTTATCCCAGGGATGCAAGGATGCTTCAACATCTGCCAATCAATCAGTGTGATACACCATATTAACAAATTTAAGAATAAAAGTCACATGATCATCTCAATAGATGCACAAAAAGCTTTTGACAAAATTCAACACCCATATATGATTTTAAAAAAACTTTCAACAAAGTTGGTATAGAGGGAACATACAACAACATAATAAAGGTCATATACGTCAAACCCACAGCTAATATCATACTCAACAGTGAAAAGCTGAAGGCATTTCCTCTAAGATTAGGAGCAAGACAAGGATGTCCACTCTTGCCACTTTTATTCAACATAGTATTAGAAGTCCTAGCCACAGCAATTAGACTAAAAAAAGAAATAAAAGGAATCCAAATTGGAAAGGAAGAAGCAAAACTGTCACTGTTTGCAGATGACATGATACTATATGTAGAAAATCCTAAAGATGCCACAAAAAACTATTAGACCTAATAAATGAATTCAGTTAAGTTGCAGGATACAAAACTAATATACAGAAATCTATTGTTGCATTTCTATATACTGACAATGAACTATCAGAAAGAAATTTTAAGAAAACAATCCCCTTTAAAATTGCATTAAAAAAATACCTAGGAATAAATCTAACCAAGGAGGTATAAGAACCATACTCAGAAAACTATAAAACACTGATGAAAGAAATTGAAGACGACACATATAAATAGAAAGCTTTATGGGTTCATGGACTGGAAGAATTAATATTGTTAAAATGACCATACTAGCAAAGACAATCTACTTGGCTTCAATTATCCCTATCAAAACACCAATGGCGTTTTTCACAGAGTTGGAACAAATACTTCTAAAATTTGTATGGAAACACTAAAGTCCCAGAACAGTCGAAGCAATCTTGATAAAGAACAAAGTTGAAGTTATCATGTTCCCTGATTTTTTGTACCTGTCTCCTCAAGCAAGGAAAATAAAAGTAACAATAAACAAATAGTACTACATCAAACTAAAAAGCTTTTGCATAGTGAAGAAAACCAACGACAAAATTAAAAGGTAAACTACTAAATGGGAGAAAATATTTGCAAACAATATATATAATAAGGGGTTAATATTCAAAATATACAAAGAACTAACCCATCTCAACATAAAAAAAAAACCCAAAAACCTGATTTAAAAATGGGCAGAGGACGTGAATAGACATTTTCCCAAAGAAGACATACAGATGGCCAACAGACACATGAAAAGATGCTCAAAAACACTAATCATCAAGGAAATTAAAATCAAAACCACAATGAGAAACCACCTCACACCTGTCAGAATGGCTGTCATCAAAAAGACAAAAACAAGTGTTGGCAATGATGTGGAGAAAAGGGAGCCCCTGTGCATTGTTGATGGGACTGTAAATTGGTGCAGCCACTATGGAAAATAGTATGGAGGTTCCTCTTAAAATTAAAAATTGGACTGCATATAATCCAACAATTTCACTTGTGGGTATTTTTCCAAAGAAAACAAAAACACTAATGCTAAACGTTCATTGCAGCATTATTTACCATAGCCATGATATGGAAGCAACGTAAGTATCCATTGTTAGATGAGCGGATAAAGAAGATATGACATGTGTGTATATACATATACATACATATATATATGTATGTATATGTATATACACACACACACACATACACACACAGTAGATTAATACTCAGCCAATAAAATCTTGCCATTTGCACCTACTGTATAGCACAGGGAACTCTTCTCAATATTATGTAACAACACAAATGGGAAAAGAATTTGAAAAAGAATAAATACATGCATATGTATAACTGAATCACTTTGCTGTAAATCTGAAACCAACACAACATTGTTAATCACCTATACACCAATATAAAATAAAAAGTCAAAAAACATAAAAAATAAATTTTAAAAAATCTTGCCATTTGTTGTACAGATGAACCTGTTTACAAGGCAGAAATACAGACAGACGTAGTGAACAAATGTATGGACACCAATGGGGGAAAGGGGTTGGGGGGATGGGATGAACTGGGAGATTGGGACTGACATATATACACTAATATGTATAAAATAGGTAACGAATGAGAACTTGCTGTATAGCACAGGGAACTCTACTCAGTGCTCTGTGGTGACCTAAATGGGAAGGAAATCCAAAAAAGAGAAGATATATGTATACATACAGCTGATTCACTTCACTGTACAGCAGAAACTAACATGACATTGTGAAACAACTATACACCCCCCCAATAAAAATCTTGCCATTTGCAAAATCATGGAAGGTCTATCTGGAGAGTATTACACTGAGTGAAATAAGTCAGACAGAGAAAGACAAATATGCATGCTCTCACTTATATTTGAAATCTAAAAACAAAACAAACAAACAAAAGAAAATGAAAACAAACTCAGGTAGTGAAGACAGATGGGTGGCCACCAGAGGGGAGGGGGTGGGGTGGTGGTGAAATAGGTAAAGTGGATTAAGAAGGACAAACCTCCAGTTATAAAATAAATAAGCCATGGGAGTATAATATACAGCATATGAAATAAGGTCAATAATACTAACTTTGTGTGGGGACAGACAATTACTAGACTTGTCATGACTTTTTGTAAGGTATGCAAATGTCAAATCACTATGTAGTACACCTGAAACTAACATAATGTTGTATGTCAACTACATTTCAATTTACAAAAAGATCAAATGGAAATTGGAAGAGTTATGTATAGAGATGTTTATTAAATATTGTTCACAATAGCAAAAATAGAAACAACCAAAATTCCCATGAAAATCATAAAGGATACAGTGTGGCATTCATATAATAAAGTATCAAGCACCAATGCAGGGCTTCCCTGGTGGCGCAGTGGTTGGGAGTTCGCCTGCCGATGCAGGGGACATGGGTTCGTGCCCCGGTCCGGGAGGATCCCACATGCTGCGGAGCGGCTGGGCCGTGAGCCATGGCCGCTGGGCCTGCGCGTCCGGAGCCTGTGCTCCGCGGCTGGAGAGGCCACGGCAGTGAGAGGTCTGCGTACCGCAAAAAAAAAAAAAAAAAAGAAAAACAAGCACCAATGCAAAAAATTTACTAGGCACAAAGGATTTTGAGGACAGTGAAGCCACTCTCTATGACACTATAATGCTAGATATATGTCATTATATATTTGTCAAAACTCACACAATGTATACCACCAAAATGAACCTTAATGTAAGCTGTAAACTTTTGGTGGTTGTAATGTGTCAGTGTAGGTCCATCATCTGTAACAAATGCACCTCTCTGGTGTGGACGTTAACAGTGAGGGAGGTTATGTGTGGGGGGGGCAGGGACTATATGGGATATCTCTGTACTTCCCTCTTAATTTTGCTACGAACCTAAAATTTCTCTTAAAAAACAAAGTCTTTTAAAAATTAACTGTAATTCCATTAAATCTCAAAATTATAAGTGGAAACAAAAAAATCTATTTGCAGAATGATACAGCAGGATACAATTTATATTATGTTTAAAGCATAAAAAACAGTTCTTGTTTAGAGACATATTCAATTGTGGTAAAAGTATAAGAGCTTTTAAACAAAGAAATATAAAGGTTTATAAAAATATAAGTACGAAAGCTTTGTAAAAGCATCATTCCTTGAATTCAACTCCTCTAATAATTCTATCCTACATCCTGCCTCACCCACTCATTCCTATGGTTCACACTCCAGACCTTGTCAACAGATTTTTATCAATAACAGCAAGCCCTCCGTCATCTCTGTGCATCCCACATCCTGACCACCTGCTGCCTCTCCTGATAACTCCACTAGCACCTCAACTACTACAATCTGCATACCCATCAGCACAACCAAACCATGGTTCCTACATTTTCATTGTTCCTAACCTCCTTACTGACTTCTCTCCTCCTTTAAGCAGTTCAGATTCTCTTACAAACACCCTCAATTTCCTTGCCATCCTTTCACTTCATAATGAGTTGACAAAAACACAATACATCAATCTTCAGAATGCTGAGAGAGAAGGATGTTAGAACTAGGATTCTAAACCTCGCCAAATTACCAATCAAATGTGGAGGGAAAGCAAAAGTGTTTTCATTAATAAAATAGTGTTTGCCACTTATATACACTGTGTCTAAAATTTTTTAAACTTGAGTTATTCCAGAAAAAGAGCAAAGAATTCCAAGAAAAGGAAGATGAAGTTTAATTTTCTGTGGCAGTTGGTTCTGCCCACAGAAGTAAAATAAGTTAGAAAAAAATTGACAAGACCTCTTTTGGCCATCAAAGCTTTACCAGAATAACAACATATTTACTTCTTGATTCGGAGTTAATATCATTTTTATATTCATAATATACCATAAAATATTTATTGATTTAACTTAAAAATCAACCTGTAGACAAAGCACAAAAGTCCTATAAAATAAATTATAAATTTTATAACTCTTAACAATGGACATGAGAGGTGTACTATTTTACACGTCTCATTTTTCATAGCAAATAATCAATGGACTTTGCATAAGGTAAAAGATTTTTTAAAATAATTAATATAAATAAAAACAAATACATTCAGATGGTAATATATTATGCAATAATATTTAATATATTATGTATTATTGTGTATTATATATTGTATAACATCTATAATATATAATTACATATATTATGTATATACATATAATATGTAAGAATGTGTTTAATATAGATTACTAATATAATAAGTATTAATAAAGTAATAAAAACTTCACAATATATATGACAAATAGAGAGAGGGGGTTACATATGTCAAAGATAATATTACCAATGTTGTCTAAAGTTTATTAATCAAAGTAGGGGTCAAAGTATATATATTTTAAATAAATAAACTTAACTACCAGAGAATTTAAATAGAAAGTATAAATTCTTATAGGACTTGATGAAGGGGATAAAGAAGAGAGTTTTGCTAACAAACTTTGCTTTGTATAGCTACAATTTAAACAATTTTACATATACATGCATGCATGCATAAATTCTGTAATAAAAATATTGGAAGAGTATCAGAAATAAAAATATGTATGCAAAGTCCCATTTTTGCAAAAACATATAGTGGGGAGCCACAGTAACAGATAAAAACTCAAAGTAGGAGATACATATTAATCAAAATGTTAACAGTGATTATTGCTTCATCCCTGGGAAGATGCCAGATTTTATGTTTCCTTTTATGTCTCTATATGTTCTTTTTAAAATGGACATGCATAACATAAATTACTTTGTAATTTAAAAATACTATATAGTACTTAAACTTATTTTTAAAAAGGATGAATAGGTGGGGGAAAGGCTCAATGAATCACTTCTCTTTCAGTGATGCATCTAATTATACCAATAATTTATTTAAATATAAAATATTTATAAGAACTATAAATATTTTAAATAGACATAAATTTTCTTTTAAATATTATGTAGAAAAATTTGAAACATTTTAACAGATTTTTATCATACTTTTTGATTCATCATTTGTTTTGATTTTGAAGTTAATTTATCTATAAGACTATTTTTCCAATTTTATACCTACAAGAAAAAAAATCTATTTTGGTTATAGAAATATCTTTACAGATAATTTTTCATAATGCACTATTCTATATAATAAGGGATACATGTGTATTTATTATATTTTTATTCCACTTTAACTTCCAAATAATTGCAATAAGACACTTGTACTTCAGAATACTATTCCTTCTACATACTTCAAAGTTCTAAGAGTGATGGAATATAAATGCAATCTCTAAATGTAAAATGTGAAGTGTATAAAATATATGCTGTAATGCTAGGTAATTTTTAAATGTTTTTTTTTCAAATAGCAAGATTAAATGATTACATACCAAAGCAATTCCTGCAGAATAACTGGTAACACACATCTTTCCAGGAAATGCTGCTCCCACATAATCTGGATAATCTCTATAGCTAAATAAATAAGTATATAATTATAGTTAATTTTGACAAACAATTCACATGTGATAACTCCTGCTAGTAATTTGTCTGTAGTTCATAAATTTCTAGTCTGAAGCAAATTGAAGTACAATCTTTCCATATATATTTAGCTGCTTCAAATTTGTAAAATAGTCTTCATTAAATGAGATTAAGCAATCTGGGTTTCTAAAACGTATCCAATGGATCCAAGTTATTGATGACTTTACTGTTCTTGTGACGTTTGGTTAGGGTTAATTACCAAAGCCTTGATCAAACATTTCAATCAAAAGCATTTTGTTGAATTACAATGAAAAATAGTTTTAATGTATGGTTTAAAAGTTTTCCTCAAATGTAGAAAAGCTCACCATTTTCTCACTGGAATGATTTTTTTGTCCTACAACTTAACCATTATTTTTTCCTGCTTTGATAAGAAGAGTCCATATAAACTGCTATATAATAATAGCACTATTCTCATGGATTTACATAAACTATTCTATTTAATCCTCAAATCCAGCCAGTGAATTAGATACTATTTTTTCCCCAGTGAATAAATCAAACATCAGATGGGAAGTACAAGTAACTTGCTCAGGGCAGCACAGGTAAGTGCTGCTGAAGCATATGAACTTGGACAGTGTGAATGCAGAGCCATACTCTCAATCACTAAGATACAGATGCTCCAAACATATTCTGCCATCATTAGAGCCCCAGCCAAAACGAACATTCCAAGACGTGTGTAAAAAAGCTTGGTACGCAATTCTCAATTTGAAATGCCTCCTCAATCTCAACTGCACTGCACTTCACAATTGCACTGTCTCTCCACTGCTCCCTTATTCTGCCTCGCTGATATTGTTTATACGCAAGCACTTGTTTCCAAGTATTCGCCTTTAACACCCAACTTTGGCTTTACATTCCAGTATCAAAGTATTGTTTACACTCTTTCTTCATTCAAGATAGTTCTCCCAATAGATAAGACTTTCCCCCAAACTCTATGCATACTCCTGATGAGCTGGATTCAATAATAGCTATTTTTTACTTAATATGGCCACCCAAGTCTCTACACCAAATCAGTTATCAAGATTTACTGTTTTACTTCTTCAACTTTTCTTGTATCCCTCCCCTCCTCCAGAGGTTCAGCTCCAGTTACAACTATGAATTCCGTACTCTCTGAAAAGAACTATTATTTAGTCCCATGTCTCTAGGCATATTGTTTCCATAACCTGGAACACTTTCCACCTCCTTTCACTGAATTTAAACATTCCTGGGACTTCCCTAGTGGTCCAGTGGTAAAGAATCTGCCTTCCAATGCAGGGCATGAGGGTTCGATCCCTGGTTGGGGAACTAAGATCACACATGTCACGGGGCAAGTAAGTCAGCACACTACAACCCAAGTGCTGCAACTAAGACCCGTCACAGCCAAAAGATTGTTGTAAATTAATTATATTAAGTAAAAACAATAAATATTTTTTTAAAAATTCCTCAATCTGCCTTCTCACTTCTAATTTGATTAGCACATCTTTAACTTGGCCCTTTTGTTATATGTTACTTTGAGTCTCTCTCTCACTCTTGCTCTTGCTCTCACTCTCATTGTTTCTTCCTCCTGTAAACTATAAACAAGTAGAGATAATGTACCAACATTAATCTTCTGGAGTGACATCAGCAAGATGGCAGAATAGGAGTTTTTTAGCCCTCATCTCTCCACAGAAACAACAATTCTGACAAACACCCACAGATGTGGCCCAAGATCCAAGGAAAGGTCCCATGCCACACTGGAGCAAAAAATCCAAGAATAGACACACTGAAGAAGGTAAAAACAGTTTCACTTTACCCATGTCACCATTCCCCCAAGGCAGCACAGCTCAGTGCCAAAAGAACTGCCTTCAGCCATGATTTCTCCCACAAGGGAAGGTGAGAGTATAGTGAATACTGCCAGCCATGAAAGATGATGCCAAAGAGGCCCACTTTTTAAACGTCCATTGAGAGATGAATGGATAAAGAAAATGTGATATACATATACAGTGGAATATAATTCAGCCTCAAGAAAGAAGGAAATCCTGACATTTACAACATGGATAAACCTGAAGGACATTATGCTAAGTGAAATAAGCCAGACATAAAAAGGCAAGTACTGTATGATCACACTTACGTGTGGAATCTAAAATAATCCAACTCATAAAAGCAGCGAGTTGAATAGTGGTTGCCAGGGGTTGGGAGATGGAGGAAATGGGGAGATGGTCAAAGGTACAAAGTTTCATTTATGTAGGATGAATAAGTCCTGGAGGTCTAATGTACAGCATGATGATTATAGTTAATAATACTGCATTGTATATGTGAAATTTGCTAGAGAAGATCTTAAGATTTCTCACCGCACACCAAAGAAGGTTAACTATGTAAGGTGGTGTATATGTTAATTAGCTTATGATTTCACAATGTATACATATATCAAATATCACATTGTACTCCTTAAATATGTATAATTTTATTTTTCAATTATACCTCAATAAAGCTGTAAAAGAATAAAAATAATAAAAGCAAATATAGGGAAACTGAGGCAGAGAGCATCAATTGCCCTAGGTGACAGGGTGAAGTTAAATGCAGGCAGTTGGCCTCCAGAGTTTAAATTTGAATCACTATGCAATATTATCTCAATAAACATCTGTTGAATAAAGGACAGATTGTAAAAGGTTAAAAAGTTAAGCTTGCTATGTTCATTGTTCCTACCGTAGGGCCTAAATCAGATTATAAATTTCTGGAGTACAAAGACCAGAAAATTATAAACCAGATTATAAATTTCTGGAGTACAAATTTCTGGAGTACAAAGACCAGAAAATAATAGAGAATTACTGTTATTTATCATAATTTCATAGTATTTATTCTAGGACATTACTCATATGCAAAGTATGTTGATGCATTAAAATAACATCAAGGGGGCTTCCCTGGTGGCGCAGTGGTTGAGAGTCCGCCTGCTGATGCAGGGGACACGGGTTCATGCCCCGGTCCGGGAAGATCCCACATGCCATGGAGCGACTGGGCCTGTGAGCCATGGCCGCTGAGCCTGCGCATCCGGAGCCTGTGCTCCGCAACGGGAGAGGCCACAACAGTGAGAGGCCCGTGTACCGCAAAAAACATAATAATAACATCAAGGGATCAAGAAGGGGTATTACTCAAGTTCAAGGAGGCTGACTGTACCATAATTTCTACATTTCTAATGGGATAAGTTCTCTCACCAATTTCACTTATTACTGTATCAAATTTCAACATCCTATTAAAAGGATAATACATCATGTCAAAATCGAGATTTATTCTAGGAATGCAAGATGGTTCAAGATTAGGAAATATACCACTATAATTATTTCTATTGAATGCCAATAAGGATATCTTATGTCATCCCTATAAAAGCTGAAAGATTATTTTTCTTTTTTTTTAAAGATTTTTTGATGAGGACCACTTTTAAAGTCTTTATTGAATTTGTTACAATATTGCTTCTGTTTTATGTTGTGGTGTTTTGGCCCTGAGGCATGTGGGATCTTAGCTCCCCAACCAGGGATCAAACCCACACCCCCTGCATTGGAAGGAGAAGTATTAATCACTGCACTGCCAGGGAAGTCCCTGAAAGATTATTTTTCAAATTGTTGGTATAGTATGAATCTATGAATATTGCCTTACTATTATTCAAATTCTAAAACATGCCTGTGCACACACACAGAGCCAAACCTACATTTTAGCCCCCAAAGCTAAAAAGTATTACTCAGTGAGGTAACATTCCCTAAAGTAAAGGAGAAAACAGACATGACCCATGTTACCATTATTACAACTACTAGTTAAAACTGTACTAAATTAGCCAAAGCAATAAGAACAGAGAAACTGAAAATATAAAATTCAATAGAAAGAGATAAAACTACCTGTATTTGCAGATGATATAATTATATGAGTGAAAAAACCAATGTAATAGACTTAAGAATGATTAAAAACAAAGAAATTTAGTAAGGCAATAGGATATAAAATCAATATGAAACTAAGGTAATTTTACAAACAAAAACAATATATAGTTAGCAGATAGAAGACACATTTACAACAGCAACCAGAAAGACAATATACCTAAGAAAAGTTATCAATAAAACCTATGAGAAATTAACTTCTCAATGACCAAAAACTGGAAAGACAAAATGTGAGATGTGAAGACTAAACAGTTCTCTATAGCTCAATTTATAAATTTTACATAGTCTTAAAAAATAGGATCTAGACAGGTTGATTCTCAAATTTCCATGGAAAATAAATTTAAAACTTCTCTCATACCCATGAAATGGGAAGGCCTTTCTAATTATGACTCAAACTCTAGAAACCATCAAATGAAAACCTGATGAATCCTGCCTTTAAAATATAAGTATTTTGTATGGCAGTTAAAAAATACACACAGAGAAGAAGCCAAGCCAAAAGACAAATTAAGAAAGAAAACTACTTCTCATTGCAAGGCAAAGAAATTTATCTTTTTATCTATAACTGTGTTGAAATTGGTATCTAAATGCACCTATCCCTATCTATCTAGATATCTAGCTATCTACCATCAGGCTCACAAAAAAGAAATGAAAATTAAAACTATACCAAGATACCATTTCTCAAGTACCAAAGGTGAAGAAAAACTTGACCATACACTTTGTTGGCTAGACTGTGGGGAAACAGACCCTTCTCATACGTTATTGATAAGTGTGCAAAGCACTAAAATCAGTGCCAAAATCTGGTATTAGCTATCAAAATTAGAATTATACTACCTAGAAATATCACTGCTGGGAATCTGCCTTGTAGATACACATGCACATATATAAATGACACATGTAAGGTTTTTTTCACTGTAAGATTTTTTAAAATAATAAAATATTGGAATCAAGCCAAGTACCAATTATTAAAGAACTAGTTAAATAAACTACACACAATTTTTAGACCCTATTATAAACTCGTTAAAAATAAGTAAGGGCTCTGTGTTCTGATGAAGACTCTGAGATATATTTCAATTTCTTTCATCACTGTCTTATAGTTTTTGGAGTACAAAACTGTACTCTTTTGCCTTCATAGGTATGTTCATTCCTAGGTATTTTATTCTCTTTGATGCGATGGTAAATGGGATTGTTTCCTTAATTTCTTTTTCGGATCTTTTGCTGTTAGTGTATAGAACTGCATCAGATTTCTGTGTATTAATTTTGTATCTTGCAACTTTACCAAACTCATTGATGAGCTCTAGTAGTTTTCTGGTAGCATGTTTAGGATTTTCTATGTATAGTATCATGTCATCTGCAAACAGTGACAGTTTTACTTCTTTTCCAATTTGGATTCCTTTTATTTCTTTTTCTTCTCTGATTGCAGTGGCTAGGACTTCCAAAACTATGTTGAATAAGAGTGGTGAGAGTGGACATCCTTGTCTTGTTCCTGATCTTAGAGGAAATGCTTTCAGTTTTTCACCATTGAGAATGAAGTTTGCTGTGGATTTGTCATATATGGCCTTTATTATGTTGAGATAGGTTCCTTCTATGCTCACTTTCTGGAGAGTTTTTATCATAAATGGGTACCAAATTTTTTCGAAAGCTTTTTCTGCATCTATTGAGATGATCATATGGTTTTTATTCTTTAGTTTGTTAATATAGTGTATCACATTGATTGATTTATGTATACTGAAGAATCCTGGCATACCTGGAAGAATCCCACTTGATCATGGTGTGTGATCCTTTTAATGTGTTGTTGGATTCTGTTTGCTAGTATTTTGTTGAGGATTTTTGCATCTATGTTCATCAGTGATATTTGCCTTTAATTTTCTTTTTTTGTGACATCTTTGTCTGGTTTTGGTATCAGGGTGATGGTGCCTCATAGAACGAGTTTGGGAGTGTTCCTCCTTCTGCAATTTTTTGGAAGTTTGACACAGAATGGTCTTAGTTCTTCTCTAAATGTTTGATAGAATTGGCCTGTGAAGCCATATGGTCCTGGACTTCTGTTGGAAGATTTTTAATTACAGTTTCAATTTCATTACTTGTGATTGGTTTGTTTATATTTTCTATTTCTTCCTGGTTCAGTCTTGGAAGGTTGTACCTTTCTAAGAGTTTGTCCATTTCTTCAGGTTGTCCTTTTTTTTTTTTTTTTTTGGCATATAGTTGCTTTTAGTAGTCTCTTATGATCCTTTGTATTTCTGCAGTGTCAGTTATAATTTCTCCTTTTTTATTTCTAATTTTATTCATTTGAATCCTCTATCTTTTTTTCTTGATGAGTCTGGCTAAAGGCTTATCAATTTTGTTTATCATATCAAAGAACCAACATTTAGTTTTATTCATCTTTGCTATTGTTTTCTTCATTTCTATTCCATTTATTTCTGCTCTGATCTTTCTTTCTTTCCTTCTACTACCTTTGGGTTTTTTTGTTGTTCTTCTTCTTCTTTCTCTAGTTGCTTTAGGTGTAAGTTTAGATTGTTTATTTGAGATTTTTCTTGTTTCACAAGGTGAGATTGAATTGCTATAAACTTCCCTCTGAGAACTGCTTTTGCTGCATCCCATAGATTTTGGATCATCATGTTTTCATTGTCATCTGTTTCTATGTATTTTTTAATTTCCTCTTTGATTTCTTCAGTGATCTCTTGGTTATTCAGTAGTGAATTGTTTACCCTCCATGTGTTTGTGTTTCTTACAGTTTTTTTTCCTGTAATTGATTTCTAATCTCATAGCACTGTGGTCAGAAAAGATGCTTGATACAATTTAAATTTTCTTAAATTTACTGAGGTTTGATTTGTGACCCAAGATTTGATCTATCCTGGAGAATGTTCCATGTGCACTTGAGAAGAAAGTGTATTCTGCCACTTTTGGGTATAATGTCCCATAAATATCAGATAAGTCTATCTGGTCTATTGTGTCATTTAAAGCTTGTGTTTCCTTATTTATTTTCTGTCTGGACAATCTGTCCATTGGTGTAAGTGGGGTGTTAAAGTCCCCCACTAGTATTGTGTTCCTGCTGATTTCCCCTTTTATGGCTGCTAGCCCTTGCCTAATGTACTGAGATGCTCCTATGTTGGGTGCATATATAATTGTTGTATATTCTTGGATTGATCCGGTAATCATTTTGTTGTGTCCTCCCTCGTCTTTCGTAACAGTCTTTGTTTTAGAGTCTATTTTGTCTGATATAAGAATTGCTACTCCAGCTTTCTTTTGATTTCCATTTGCATGGAATATCTTTTTCCATCCCCTCACTTTCAGTCTGTATGTGTCCCTAGGTCTAAAGTGGGTCTCTTATAGACAGCATATATTCAGGTCTTATTTTTGTATCCATTCAGCCAGTCTGTGTGTTTTGGTTGGAGCATTTAATCCATTTACATTCAAGGTAATTATCAATATCTATGTTCTTATTACCATTTTCTTAATTCTTTTTGGTTTGTTTTGGGGGGTCATTTTCTTCTCTTGTGTTTCCTCCCTAGAGAAGTTCCTTTAGCATTTGTTGTAAAGCTGGTTTGGTGGTGCTTAATTCTCTTAGCTTTTGCTTATCTGTAAAGCTTTTGATTTCTCTGTCAAATCTGAATGAGAGCCTTGTTGTGTAGAGTGTTTGTGGTTGTAGGTTTTTCCTTTTCATCACTTTAAATATATCCTGCCACTCTCCTCTGGCCTGCAGAGTTTCTGCTGAAAAATCAGCTGATTTGTAATAACCTATAAGGGATAAGGATCTGAAAAAGAATATATATATATATATGTATGTATATCTGAATTACTTTGCTGTATACCTGAAACTAAAACAACACTGTAAATCAACTATATTTCAATAAAAAATAAAATAAAAACATGTAATAAAGATGATTATAAAAGTGTAAAAAAAATTCTAAGAATTTTCTGTGTATAATTTTCTACATAGGTTTGACTTTTGAATAATATAAATGTGTTATCAATTCAGAAATATAACATTAAGTTTTGGAACAAAGCCAAATAAATCAATATCAAATCTCATATAAATTTGATAACAAAGGATTTCAAGAGACTTTGGAGTAAAGTTCTTTGTACATCTTTAGTAAGATATATTCAAAAAACAATTGTTGATTAAAGCAATACATAGTCATGTGAATGACATGAGAAATCTATACTTTCAGAGAAAGAGAAAAGGCATAATGATAAAATTAAAGAAGCTTGGTAAAAATACCATTACGCTAATTATAATTAAATCAGGTTAAACTGACTACAGATATCCATATGAACTCATAATTTTTGCATTTAAAAAATTAATTTATAACTTCATACAATAAGATTTACTTTTTAATGTATAGTGTTGTTTTGACTAAAGCATACACTCATATAACTACACCATAATTAAGATATAGAGCAGTTCCATTAACCCCCAAATTTTCCCCATACACCTCCCCCTACACCAATCTATTGGCAACTGATCTGTTTTTGTTTCTATCTTTTCCAGAAAATACAAGTATGTTATACATGCACGTGTGCTTAGTGCTTAGTGTGTGTGTGTATGTGTGTGTGTGTGTGTGTGTGCCTGCGTATAAAATTGATTCTTTCACTCAGAAAAATAAATTTGAGATTGATCCTTGGTGTTTGTTACACATATCGATAGTTCATTTCTCTTTATTTTTGAGTAGTGATTCATTGTATAGATAAATCACAATTCGTTTATCCATTTACCAGTAAGGACATCTGGGTTGTTTCCAGTTTTGGGTGCTTATTAGTAAAGTCATTATAAACATTCTCTTACAGGTTTTTTTTTAAACAGGTTTTTATTTCACTGCAGTAAATATCTCAGAGTGGTATTACCAGGTATGTTTAACTGCATAGGAAGTAGCCAAACTGTTTTCCAAAGGAACTGTACCATTTTGTATTACCGCCAGCAATGCAGAAGAGTGTTCTCCATATTCTCCAGCAGGTGGCATTGTCAGGTTTTTATTTTGTTTTGTTTTAGCCACTATAAGAATGTAATAGTTTCTCATTTTGGCTTTAATTTAGATTTTCCTAAAGAATAATAATGTTGAGCATTTTTCATATGTTTATTTACCATCTGTATAATTATTTGGTGAATGACAAATACTTTATCTACTTTTTATTGTTTTTATCATTATTGAGTTTTAACTTTTTTAAGCCTTCAGGTACATGTCCCTTATCTAATAAGTGATTTCAAAATATTTTCTGTGAGTATTTGGCTGTGACTTGTCTTTTCATTTTCTTAAAGTATTAACAAAGAGCAGTAATTTGATTAAATTCTTACCTTCACTATATCAATTTTTCACTTTATGAATCATGCTTTTGGTTACACCTAAAAAAAATCTTTGCCTAATCCAAAGTTACAAAGATTCCTCTACCATGTCTTTTTCTAAAAGTTTTATAATTTTAAGTTTTGGTTATTTAGATCTATCACTCATTTTGAGTTGTTATATATGTTATGAGGTATAGATGGAGGTCATTTTGCATATGAATAACCAGTTATTCAGCACCAATTCTTGAAAAGACTATAGTTCCTCCATGTAATTGCTTTTGCACTTTTGTGAAAAATCATTTGACATTATATGTGTGAGTCTATTTTGGGTCTATCTTCTTGTGAATAACACACTGTCTTGACTACTGTAGCATTATAAAAACTATCTAAATCAAGTAGTGTAAGTTCTCCATACGTGTTATTTTTTTTTTTTTTTGGAAATTTTTTTGGTTATTCTAAGTTCTTGCCTTTCCACATAGCATTAGAATCAGCTTCTCAGTTGCTACAAAATATAGTGCTGGAATGTTGATTGCAACTGCGTAGAATCTATACATCAGTTTAGGGAGAACTGACAACTTAACAATACTGAGGCTTCCAATCAATGAACATGATATATATCTCCATTTCCTTAGGTCTTCCTTGATTTCTTTCATCAACGTTTTACAGTTTTCAGTATACAGATCTTTCTCACATTATGCTAATAATATGTAAGCATTTCATGTCTTTAGTGCTGTTATTTTCTCTTTTTTTTGAACACAGAATGAAAATAATTTTATTTACTTATTAAAATATATTTGACACATAAAATTATGCATATTTAAGGTATACAGTATGTGAATTTGAAGCATTTATATATTGTAATATGATTGCCATTGTAGCAATAATTAGCACCTCTATCACATCACATAATTATTCTTTCTTTTTAGAGGTCGGAATAATTAAATTGTAGGCCCTTAGTAAGTTTGAAAATTATAATACAATATCATTGTCTATATTCACTATACTGTGTATTAGATCTCTAGGTCTTATTTCCTACTTGCTGCAGATTTGTACTCTGAAACAACAATTAGAACAATTAGTTCTATCATAAATGGTTCATTTTAGTTATGTTTTAAATATTTTATTGCTAGCACATAAAAATCAGATTCATTTTTGTAAATTGACTTTGAAACATGCAAACTTGCTGAATTCAGTTACTAAATCCAGTAGCTTTTTTGTAGACTCTGGGATTTTCTAAGTAGACAGTCACATCATCTGTAAATCCATATGCCTTTTATTTTCTTGACTTACTGAACAGTCTAAGATCTCTAGTGTGGTGCTGAAGACCAGTGGGAGAGCAAACATCTTTGCAAGTTGCCAAACCAGAGAAAAAATACAAAAGTGAAAATTACAGGCTAATGTCCCTCCTGAAAATAGACACAAAAATACTTAATACCATAGCAAATAGAATTCAGCAATATATAAAAAGAATAAAACATCATGGCCCTGTGGGGTTTACTCCAGGAAAGCAAGGCTGGTTTAATATTTGAAAATCAATCAATGTCATCCATCATGTTAACAGGTTAAAGAAGAAAAACTACATGATCATATCAATTGATACAGTAAAAACATTTGACAAGTTCAACACTCACCCTTGATCAAAAAAAAAAAAAAACTCTCAGAAAAATAGAAACAGAGGACAACTTTCTATAATTGATAAAGAGCTTCTGCCAAAAAAAACCCTACAGCTAACATACTTATGTTGCAAACTGAAGAATTTCCCATTAAAATTTGTAATAAAGCAAGGATGTGAGCTATCACCACACTTATTCAATACAGTACTAAAAAAGAAAAGGAAATAAAAGGCATATAGATGAGAAAGGAAAAAATAAAACTGCCCCTATTTGTAGATGACAGATTGCAGATGGCAGATTGTCTAAGTAAAAAAGTCCTAGGTAATCCACAAAAATACTCTTAGAACTAGTAAGTGAGCTCATCAAGGTTACAGGAAATAACAGGTAAATATTCAAAAATCAACCGTGTTCCTATTTAGTAGCAATGAACACTGGAACACTGACATTAAAAATACAATACCTTTGGGCTTCCCTGGTGGCGCAGTGGTTGAGAATCTGCCTGCCGATGCAGGGGACACGGGTTCGTGCCCCAGTCCAGGAAGATCCCACATGGCACAGAGCGCCTGGGCCCGTGAGCCATGGCCGCTGAGCCTGCGCATCCGGAGCCTACGCTCCGCAACGGGAGAGGCCACAACAGTGAGAGGCCCGCGTACAGCAAAAAAAATAAATAAATAAAATACAATACCTTTTACAATTGCTCAAAAAAAGAAATACTTTGGTATAAATTTTACAAAGTATGTACAGGATTTGGATGCTGTGAACTATAAACTGCTGATGAAAGAAATCAAAGGTCTAAATAAATGGAGAGACGTAGAGTGTTCATGGGCTGGAAGAGTCAACATATTACAGATGTCAATTCTGCCCCAAATGATACATAGGTTTGGCCCATTTCCTATCAAATTCCCAGGAAAATTTTTTTGTAGCCATAGCTAATATTTTTCTAAAATTTATGTGTAAACACAAAGGCATTAGATAGCTAAAATAATTCAGAAAAACAAGAATAAAGACACAGAAATCTGTCTAGGAATTTCAAGACTTATTATATAGGTACAGTGATCAAGACTCTATGTTACTGGTAGAGGGACAGACCTATGGATCAATGGAACAGGATAGAGAACCCAGAAATAGATCTATATAAATATGTCCAACTGATTATTGACAAAGATGCAAAAGCACTTCAGTGGAATAAGGATGGCCTTTCCAATAAATGGTACAGGAACAAATGGAAACCCATAGGTTAAAAAATCCATAGGTTAAAAAATAAATGGTACAGGAACAAATGGAAATCCATAGGTTAAAAAATGATTAGAGTCAAACTAATCCTCAGACTGTACACAAAAATTAACTCAAAATGGATCACAGACTCAAATATGAAATGGAAAACTATAAAACTTTCAGAAAAATGTAGGAAAATCTCTTCAGGATATAAGGCTAAGCAAAGACACTATGCATCTTACATGAGGCATAAAATTAAAAACTGATATATTGGACTTCAAAAAAATTTTTAACTTTTCACTTCAAAACACCCAGGTAAGAGGATAACAAAGCAAACTACTGACTGGGAGAAACTACTTGCAAATCATATATTATATCTGACAAAGAATTAGTTTCTCATATATACAAAGAACCCCAAAACTCAGTAGTAAGGAAACAAGCAGTTCAATTAGAAGACAGACAAAACACACAAGCAGACGTTTCAACAAAAAGGATATGTAAATGGCAGAAAAGCAGATAAAAATATTTTCAACATCATTAACCATTTGGAAAATGCAAATTAAAACCACAATTAGATATCACCACATAACTATCAAACAATAAAATTAAAAATAATGAGAAAACCAAACATGGTAAAGGATGCATACTCATATAATGCTGGCCAGAATGTAAAATGGTAGGCACTCTGAAAAAAAATTTGGTAGTTTCTTTAAAAACTAACTAAAAAACTAAATATGCAACTACTATATGACACAAAAATTATACTCCTAGGTATCTGCGTCTTAAAAATAAAAACTGATAGTCACATAAAAACTTGTACATGAATTTCATCATAGCTTCATTTATAAAAGCCCGAAAGTAAAATATATATATATGCTTCAATGCATAAACAGTTAAACAAATTGAGTACATACATATGATAGAATACTACTCAGCAATAAAAGGTGCTGATAGGTGGAAAAACTTGTTTGAATTTTAGAGTATTATGCTGAGTAAAAATACGCCAATCCCTAAAGGTTACATAGGATATAATGCCACTTAAATAACATTCTTGAAATGATAATATACAAACAGAGAACAAATTATTGGTTACCAGTGTATATGGATGGAGAAAAGGTTTATAGGAGGAAGTAGGTGTAACTATAAAAGGGGGAAATGAGGAATCTCTTTGGTGATTAAAAATGATCTATGCCTTTACTGTATCAGTGTTGAATTCCTATTTATGGTATTGTACTATTGCTTTGTAAGATGTTAACACTGATGGAAACTGTTTAAAGAGTACATGAGGCCACTCTATATTATTTTTTCATTGGGATAATTGACTTATAATTTTAGTTTCAGGTGTCCAACATAATGACTTGATATATGTATATATTGTGAAATGATCGATCGTTACGATAACCGTAGTTAGCATCCATCACCACACAAAGTTAATTATTTTTCTTGTGATGAGATCTTTTAAGATTTGCTCTCTCAGCAACTTTCAAGTGTTGTTAACTATAGTCACCATGCTGTACATTACATCCCCATGAGTTATTAGTTTTATAACTGAAGTTGTACCTTTTCATCACCTTTACCCACTTCATTCAACCACACCCCAACCTCTGGCAATCACCAATCTATTCTGTATAAGTTGAGGGTTTTGTTTTCCGGGTTTTTTTTTTGGTTACACATACAACTAAGATCATGCAATATTTGTCTTTCTCTGTCCGATTTATTTCACTTAGCAAAATACCCTTAAGGCCTATACATGCTGTCATGAATGGCAAGATTTCCTTCTTTTTATGGTTGGAAAATACTTCATTATGTATATGAACATATTGTTTTTTTTATCCATTCATCCATCACTGGACATATAGGTTGATTCCATGTCTGTCTATATCAATATCAAATAAAGTAGACTGTAATTCCAGAAGCATTGGTAGATCATATAATTCTTTCAATAGATGAAGAAAAAATGTTTGATAAAATTTAATATTCATTCATGATTTTTAAAAACCTCTTAGCAAACATAATAGAGGAAACTTTTTATTTGATAAATACCATCTACAAAACCTGTACTACAATTTTATACTTAATATTGATACAAGAAACAGCTCAAATAAACAACCTAAACTTACACCTAAAGCAATTAGAGAAAGAAGAACAAAAGAAACTCAAAGTTAGTAGAAGGAAAGAAATCATAAAGATCAGTTCAGAAATAAATGAAAAAGAAATGAAAGAAATGATAGCAAAGATGAATAAAACTAAAAGCTGTTTCTTTGAGAAGATAACCAAATTTGATAAACCATTAACCAGACTCATAACGAGAAAAAGGGAAAAGACTCAAATCAACAGAATTAGAAATGGAAAAGGAGAAGTAACAACAGACACTGCAGAAATACAAAGGATCATGAGAGATTACCACAAGCAACTATATGCCAATAAAATGGACAACCTGGAAGAAATGGACAAATTTTGAGAAAAGCACTACCTTCTGAGACTGAAGCAGGAAGAAATAGAAAATATAAACAGACCAATCACAAGCACTGAAATTGACACTGTGATTAAAAATCTTCCAACAAACAAAGGCCAGGACCAGATGGCTTCACAGGAGAATTCTATCAAACATCTAGAGAAGAGCTAACACCTATCCTTCTCAAACTCTTCCAAAATATAGCAAGGGAGGAACACTCCCAAACTCATTCTACGAGGCCACCATCACCCTGATACCAAAACCAGAAAAAGACGTCACAAAAAAAGAAAACTACAGGCCAATACCTCTGATGAACATAGATGCAAAAATCCTCAACAAAATACTAGCAAACAGCGTCCAACAGCACATTAAAAGGATGATACACCATGATCAAGTGGGGTTTATCCCAGGAATGCAAGGATACTTCAATATACACAAATCAAACAATGTGATAAACCATATTAACAAATTGAAGGAGTCAGACAATATGATCATCTCAATAGATGCAGAAAAAGCTTTTTAAAACATTCAACACCCATTCGTGATAAAAACTCTCCAGAATGTAGGCATAGAGGGAACCTACCTCAGCATAATAAAGGCCATATATGACAAACCCACAGCCAACATCATTCTCAATGGTGAAAAACTGAAACCATTTCCTCTATGAGCAGGAACAAGACAAGGTTGCCCACTCTCACCACCATTAATCAACACAGTTTTAGAAGTTTTAGCCACAGCAATCAGAGAAGAAAAAGAAATAAAAGGGATACAAATCAGAAAAGAACTAAGACCGTCACTGTTTGCAGATGACATGATACTATACGTAGAGAATCCTAAATATGCTACCAGAAAACTACTAGAGCTAAACAATGAATTTGGTAAAGTAGCAGGATACAAAATTAATGCAAAGAAATCTCTTACATTTCTATACACTAATGATGAAAAATCTGAAGAGAAATTAAGGAAACACTCCCATTTACCACTGCAACAAAAAGAATAAAATACCTAGGAATAAACTTACCTAAGAAGACAAAAGACCTGTATGCAGAAAACTATAAGACACTGATGAAAGAAATTAAAGATGATACAAAAAGATGGAGAGACATACCATGTCTTGGATTGGAAGAATCAACTTTGTGAAAATGACTATACTACCCAAAGCAATCTACAGATTCAATGCAATCCCTGCCAAACTCCAATGGCATTTTTCACAGAACTAGAACAAAATATTGCACAATTTGTATGGAAACACAAAAGACCCCGTATAGCCAAAACAATCTTGAGAAAGAAAAACGGAGCCAGAGGAATCAGGCTCCCTGACTTCAGACTATACTACAAAGCTATAGTAATCAAGAGAGTATGGTACTGGCACAAAAACAGAAATATAGAACAATGGAACAGGATAGAACGGCCAGAGATAAACCCATGCACATATGGTCACCTTATCTTTGATAAAGGAGGCAAGAGTATGCAATGGAGAAAAGACAACCTCTTCAATAAGTGGTGCAGGGAAAAATGGACAGCTACATGTAAAAGAATGAAATTAGAACACTTCTTAACACCATACACAAAAATAAACTCAAAATGGACTAAAGACCTAAATCTAAGGCCAGACCTATAAAGCTCTTAGAGGAAAACATAGGCAGAACACTCTATGACAAAAATCACAGCAAGATCCTTTTTGACCCACCTCTTAGAGAAAGGGAAATAAAAGCAAAAATAAACAAATGGGACCTAATGAAACTTAAAAGCTTTTGCACAGCAAAGGAAACCATAAACAAGGAGAAAAGACAACCCTCAGAATGGGAGAAAATATTTTGCAAACGAAGCAACTGACAAAAGATTAATCTCCAAAATATACAAGCAGCTCATGCAGCTCAATATCAAAAAAACAAACAACCCAATCCAAAAATGGGCAGAAGACCTAAATTGACATTTCTCCAAAGAAGATATACAGACTGCCAACAAACACATGAAAAGATGCTCAACATCACAATCATTAGATTTCTCTAATCATTAGAGAAATGCAAATCAAAACTACAATGAGGTATCACCTCATACCGGTCAGAATGGCCATCATCAAAAAATCTATAAACAATAAATGCTGGAGAGGCTGTGGAGAAAAGGGAATCCTCTTGCACTGTTGGTGGGAATGTAAATTGGTACAGCCACTATGGAGAACAGTATGGAGGTTCCTTAAAAAAACTAAAAATAAAACTACCATACAACCCAACAATCCCACTAGTGGCATATACCCTGAGAAAGCCATAATTCAAAAAGACTCATGTACCACAATGTTCATTGCAGCACTATTTACAATAGCCAGATATGGAAGCAACCTAAGTGTCCACTGACAGATGAATGGATAAAGAAGATGTGGCACACATATATAATGGAATATTACTCAGCCATAAAAAGAAATAAAATTGAGGTATTTGTAGTGAGGTGGATGAACTTAGAGTCTGTCATACAGAGTGAAGTAAATCAGAAAGAGAAAAACCAATACCATATGCTAACACATATATATGGAATCTAAAAGAAAAGAAAATGGTTCTGATGAACCTATGGGCAGGACAGGAATAAATACACAGATGTAGTGAATGGACTTGAGAACACAAGGAGGGGAAATGGTAAGCTGGGACGAAGTAAGAGTGTAGCATTGACATATATACTCTACTAAATGTAAAATAGCTAGCTAGTGGGAAGCAGCTGCATCGCACAGAGAGATCAGCTCAGTGCTTTGCAACCACCTAGAGGGGTGGGATAGGGAGGGTGGGAGGGAGACACAAGAGGGAGGGGACATGGGGATATATGTATGCATACAGCCGATTCACTTTGTTGTACAGCAGAAACTAACACAATGTTGTAAAGCAATTATACTCCAATAAAGATGTTAAAAAAAATCAGAGCTGAAGAATACAATAACTGAAATAACAAATACACCAGAAGGAATCAACAGCAGAGAATGGATCAGCATTCTGGAAGACAGAGTAGTGGAAATCACCCAAGTTAAAAAGAAAAAAGAAAAAATTTTAATGATAATAGATTAAGGAGCTCTGGGGCAACATGAACTGACATTCACAATCATATTGTTGGCATCCAAGAAAAAGAAGATAAAAAGAAAGAGGCAGAGAAATTATATGAAAAAATAATAGGTTAAAAAATTCCCTAACCTAAGGAAGAAAACAGACATCCAGGTCCAGGAATCACAGAGAATCCAACAAGATGAATCCCAAAATGTCCACAACAAGAAATGTTGTAATTGAAATGTCAAAAATGAAAGATAAAGAAGAACCTTTATAACAAGAAGAGAAAAGCAAATAATCAAGTACAAGGAAACTCCCGTAAGACTATCATCTGACTTTTCAGTGAAAACTCTGAAGGCCAGAAGGCAGTGACATGATATATTCAAAGTAATGAAAGGCAAAAACCTAAAACCAAGAATACTGTACCTGGCAAGGATATCATTCAGATTTGAAGGACAGATAAAGAGTTTTCCAGACGAGCAGAAACTACAAGAGTTCAGCACCAGTAAAACAGAAACAAGAAATGTTAAAAGACACTTCTCCAAGCAAATAAGGGCACAACTAGAAATAAGTAAAATTATGAAAGGAAAAATCTCACTAGTAAAGAGAAACAGATAGTAAAGAATGAGGATCAACCACTTATAAAGCTAAGTTGGAAGGTTACAAGATAAAAGTATTAAAATTATCTGTATCCACAAGTAGTTAAGGTATACACAAAATAGAAATGATGTAAAATATGACATCCAAAAAAAAAACATGTAGGAGTAATAAAACGTAGAACTGTAAAAATGTGTTGTAGCTTAAGAGATGGTCAACTTAATATATATATATAGATATTCCATCCAAAAACAGTAGAATACACATTCTTTTAAAGAGCACATGGAACATTCTCCAGGTATCTCCAGGTAACATCACATGGTAGGCACAAAACAAGTTTTAGTAAATTTAAGACTGAAATCATAGCAAGCAACTCTTCCAGCCACAAGAGTGTGAGACTAGAAATTAACCAAAAGAAAACAGCTGCAGAAAACAGAAACACATGGAGTCTAAACAACATGCTACTAAACAAGCAATGGGTTGTTGAAGAAATTAAAGAGGAAATCACAAAATACTTTGAAACAAATGAAAATAAAAACACAATATTTCAAAATTTTTTGAGTCACAGCAAAAGCAGTTCTAAGAAGGAAGTTTATAGTTATATACACCTATCTCAGGAAACAAGAAAAATCTCAAATAAACAACCTAAACTTACACCAAAGGAATGAGAAAGTTAGTAGAAGGAAGGTAATAATAAAGAACAGAAAGAAAATCAATGAAATAGAGACAAAGAAAAAAATAGGAAAGATGAATGAAACTAAAAACTTGTTCTTTAAAAAGATAAACAAAATTGATAAACCTTTAGCCAGACTCATCAAGATAAAAAGGGCCCCAATCAATAAAACCAGACATGAAAAGGGAGACATTACAACAGACACCACAGAAATACAAAGGATAAGAGACTACTATGAACAACTATATGCCAGTAAAATAGATAACCTAGTAGAAATGGACAAACTCCTAGAAATGTACAATCTCCCAAGACTGAACCAGGAAAAAATAAAAAATATGAAAAGACTGATTAAAAGTACTGGAATTGAAACAGTAATTTAAAAACTCCCAACAAACAAAAGTCCAGGAGAATCCTACCAAACATTTAGAGAAGAGTGAACACCTATCCTTCTAGAACTGTTCCAAAAAACTGCAGAGGAAGGAACACTTCCAAACTCATTCTATGATGAGTTCATAGAACTCATCCTATGATGAGGTCATCATCACCCTGATACCAAAACCAGACAAAGATATCACAGAAAAAGAAAGTTACAGGCCAATATCACTGATGAATGCAGATGCAAAAATCCTCAACAAAATATTAGCAAACCAGATCCAACAATACATTAAAAGAATCATACACCATGATCAAGTGGGATTATCCCAGGAGACAAGGCTAGTTCAATATCCATGAATCAATCAATGTGATAAACATTAACAAATTGAAGAGTAAAAGTAATACAGTCATTTGAACCAATGGAGAAAAAGGTTTTGACAAAATTTAACATCATTTTATGATAAAAACTCTCAACAAAGTGGGTATAAAAGAACATAACTGAACATAATAAAGGCCATATATGACAAACCCACAAATAACATCATACCCAAGAGTGAAAACCTGGCAGCATTACCTCTAAGACTAGGAACATGGCAAGGATGCCCACTCTCACCACTTTTATTCAACACAGTATTGGTAGTCCTAGCCACAGCAATAAAACTAGAAAAATAAATAAAAGGAATCCAAATTGGAAAAGACGACGTAAAACTGTCACTGTTTGCAGATGACATGATAGTACATATAGAAAATCCTAAAGATGCCTCAAAAAAACTATTAGAACTCATCAGTGAATTTAGTAAAGTTGCAGATACAAAATTAATATAAAGAAATCAGTTGTGTTTCTATACACTAATAAAGTCTATCAGAAAGAGACGCTAAGAAAATGATCTCATTTACAATCACATCAAAAAATTAAAAGACCCAGGAATAAATCTAAGCAACATGTAAAAGACCTGTACTCAGAAAACTAGTAAAACACTGATGAAAGAGATTGAAGAGAATACAAACAGATAGAAAGATAGAAAGATATATATGTTCATGTATTGGAAGAATTATTATGTTAAAATCTCATACAATCTACAGATTCAGTGCAATGCTTTATCAAAATACCAATGGCACTTTTCACAAAATTTGAACAAAGAATACTATAATTTGGATGGATCCTCAAAAGACCCCAAATAGCCTAAGCAATCTTGAGAAAAAGAACAAAGCTGGAGACAACTCATTCTCTGATTTCAGACTATACTACAAAGCTATATTAATCAAAATAGTATGGGGCTTCCCTGGTGGCGCAGTGGTTGAGAGTCTGCCTGCCGATGCAGGGGACACGGGTTCGTGCCCCGGTCTGGGAAGATCCCACATGCCGTGGAGCGGCTGGGCCCATGAGCCATGGCCGCTGAGCCTGCACATCCAGAGCCTGTGCTTCACAACGGGAGAGGCCACAACAAGTGAGAGGCCCGCATACTGCAAAAAAAAAAAAAAAAAAAAAAAAATAGTATGGTACTGGCAAAAAAAACAGACACGTATATCCATGGAACAGAATAGAGAACCCAGAAATAAATACAAGTTTATATGGTTGATAATCTATGACAAAGGAGGTATGAACATACGATGGGGAAATGACAGCCTCTTCAATAAGTGGTGGTGGGACAACTGGACAGCCACATGCAAAAGATTGAAACTGGACCATTTTCTCACACCATATTCAAAAAAACCTCAAAATGGATTAAGGAATTAAATGTAAGTCCTGAAACCTTAAAAAATCCTAGAAGAAAACATAGGAAATATGCTCTTGATATCAGTCTTGGCAGTATTTTTTTATATCTGTCTTCTCAGGCAAGGAAAGCAAAAGCAAAAATAAACAAGTGGGACCACATCAAACAAAAATGCTTTGCACAATGAAGGAAAATATTAACAAAATAAAAGGCAACCTATTGAGTGGGAGAAGATATTTGCAAATGATATATCTGATAAGGGATTAATTTCCAAAATATACAAAGAACTCATACAACTCAACACTAAAAAATCAAATATCCTGATTTAAAAACAGGTAGAAGAGGGACTTCCCTGGTGGCACAGTGGTTAAGAATCCACCTGCCAATGCAGAGGACACGGTTTTGAGCCTGGTCCAGGAAGATCCTACATGCCGTGGAGCAACAAAGCCGGTACACCACAACTACTGAGCCTGCGTGCCACAACTACTGAAGCCCGCATGCCTAGAGCCCATGCTCCGCAACAAGAGAAGTCACCGCAATGAGAAGCGCGTGCACCACAACAAAGAATAGCCCATGTTCACTGCAACTAGAGAAAGCTCACATGCAGCAACGAAGACCCAACACAGCCAAAAATAAAATATAAATAAATTAATTTTTTAAAAAGAAATTATAATTTCTAAAAAATAAAAATAAAAATGGGCAGAAGACCTGAAAAGAAGACATATAGATAGCCAAGAGATACATGAAAAGATGCTCAATATCACTAATCATCAAGGAAGTGCAAATCAAAACCACCATGAGATATCACTTCACACCTGTCAGAATGACTAGCATCAAAAAGTCTACAAATAACAAACTGATATATAGATTTACCTTTTTAAACATTTCAAGAGGTTGTTTGTGGGACTCAACAAATGCTTGCCAAAAGTGGTAAATTCATGGCAAAACTGGCTATCTAACTGGAAGAAAATAAAATTTTACTTCTCTTTTGTGTTATGTAAAAATTAGACTAAGATGTATCACAAATTTATTTATAAAAAGTAATAATATTTATTCTCTAAAAAAAATCTGCAGACTAAAATTTAGGGCTGGGAGAGATCTTCATCAAACAGGAAATCCAAAAAACAAACAAACAAAAAAAATAGGAAATCCAGAAGTAAAAAAAGAAAAGATTAACAAATTTGGCCCTACAAACATAAAAGATTTTATGGAGCAAAAAAAAATTTAATATCTATAGCAAAATTATAGACATGGAAAAACGTATTTTTTATATACATAAACAAAGGATTTGATAAGCTCCTACAAATTACAACAAAGCTGTCAAATAACATGAAAAGGCAATTCCAGAAGGACAGATCCAAATGATCAACAAACATATGAAAAGATGCTCAAATCTACTAATCTTTGGAGAAAGCAAATTAAAAAACATTAACATCAATTTATATTCATCAGACTGGCAAAAAATGAAAAGAAACACAGCACATTATTGGCAGAGATGTGGGGAAAAGATTAATCTTACACACGCAAAAGGAAATATTGATATTATCATGCCAACTTAAAAATATGTATATGCAGATTTATTGAAAGACATGATGATCATAATTGCTGGTAAATTTTATATGAATAAAATTATAAGTATACAGCTATAATTGATTATTAGAAAACTAACATTTAAAAATAATGCAGAAAATTCAGAAGGATAAAATATTTTAACCCACTTTACCAAGGCTTTGATCAAAACTCATAGATATAACAACAAAAATATAAACAAAACAACAAAGATATAAACTTCACAAGATAATCCCATCTCTTTATGTAATGATTAAGATTATGGGCTCTGGAGTTACAAACTGTGGATTCAAAACCTATACACACCATCAAGAGTCCTTAGTTGGTTTAACTTCCTGAAATAGCAATCTCCTCAATAGTAAATGTTGATAAGCACAGAAATAAATTTTAGCAATCTTCTTTTATTGTCTGACAACCAGAAAGAGAGCATGAAGTCTGAATGACAGTGCATGATAATCAAAGTATGAACAGTCAGAAATGAACAACAATTCCCTAATTTAAGCTACATCAATATCACAATCTTTGATTTCTAAGAAGACTGAAACATTATACTTACATGAACAGATATGCAATATCATGAGGTCTCAGGGTAAGATAAGACTTTTTCCATTCTAAAAATGTATACAATAATTCATGTGCCTCACCAACAGTAGAGATCTTATTTTTATCTGACCACAATTCCAAAGATGACAGCACAACAGTAATTTTAAATGGGGCAAACATCTAAAAACAGAAGAGATAAATACATGAAAAAATTAATTTTTGGTTTTTTATAATAACCAAGAAATTAATTCAATGTTTTGACAAATCCACCCTCAATTTATATGGATAACTTTATTCAGAAATGCCCCATCAGCTGCGGAGCAACTCAGTCCATGCGCCACAACTACTGAAGCCTGTGCACCTAGAGCCCGTGCTCCGCAACAAGAGAAGCCACTGCAATGAGAAGCCTGCGCACCACAGCGAAGAGTAGCCCCCACTCACCACAACTAGAGAAAGCCCGCGCACAGCAACAAAGACCCAATGCAGCCAAAAGTAAAAAAATAAATAAAATAAATTTTTTTAAAAAAGAAATGCCATGTCAAGTCAATGCAAATTATAATTTCAAAACTAGTATGCATCTTCCTAACTAGTATGAAAAGGAAAATACTTACTGAATTTACAAGGCCAATAATTTCGATGACTTTATTTGTTATTATCATGCTATCAGAGCCCAGGTAATCATACTGAAAAACAGAATTAATTTAAAATTTAAATATCATTTGTTATGTAATATGTTTGAGATTTACTCTCCATCTACTCTCTCAGGTTGAGGCTGCTTTGGGGTTAGAACACTTCAAAATAAGACAGTAACAATTAAAATAGGAATATAAGTTGGATCACTCACACATGCTAGTAGGTATAGCCACTCTGAAAAACAAATAACGGACCTAGAAATTGCACTCCTGGGCATTTATCCTAAAGAAGTAAAAACTGATGCTCAGAAAAACCCATACATGAGTGGAAACAACTCCTATGTCCTCCAGTGGTTAAAAGGTTAAACAAACTGTGGTACATTCATAACATGGAATACGATTCAGTAATAAAAAGTAACTGAACTGTTGATATAAGAAACAGCCTGGGTAAACCTCATGAAAATTATGCTAAATATAAACAAATCTCAAAAGGATACATACTATATGATAACATTTATGCAATATTCCTGAAATCACAGATGGAGAATAGATGAGTGATTACCAGAGGTCAAGAAGTAAGGAAGTGGGGAGAGATGTGTGTGACTCCAAAGGGATAACACAGAGTCTTGTGATGGTACTGTTCAGTGTATTGGTCGTGGTGGTGGTAGTTATGAACGGCTACATACGTGATACTACCACCCAAAACCACACACACACAAATGAGTGTATATATAATGGCTGAAATCTGAATTAGCTCTGAAGAATGTGTCAATGTTAAATTCCTTATCTATAAAAAAACTCTCTAAAGTACATTATCCCTTGGATATTACACAGGACCCTCAAGTTAAACATATCCAAAACTACACTCATTATCCTCCCTCAAAAATATGCTCCCACTTAGATTTCCACTTCTTTAGTGAATGCTATTATCATTTATGACCTCCCACATTCATTATACTATATGTTCTGTGACAGCAAAACTTTTTCTGTTTTGTTCACTGCTCTATCCTCAATAAATAGAACAGTAACTGGCATCTAGGTGATGCTTAATATATTAAATGAATGAATAAATCAAATCAATTTACAAGTTCTTCTAACTCACCCTCATTAGTAACATTTAAAATCGTCCTTTCCTGTCTATTCCTAACACTATTAATTTGTAAAACTTCACCTTGATTACTGGAATAGTCTCTTAAATGCTTTATCTTACTCCAATTTTTACACCAGCATTCCTGTCCCTATGCTATTGCAGAAATGATTCTAAATGTAAATATGAACACATCATTACCCTGCTTAAAATCTTTCATTGACTCTCTGTCACCTTTAGGATAAAATCCAAATATCATGTCAATTCTTCAATTCATCTCTTTCCCTTTCCCTTCTTCAACACTGTATATTAATTATACTAAACTTCTTGCAATTATCTGAAAAGAACAATCTCTCATATTTATGCACCCTTGCAAAGAAAAGTTTCTCAATGAGTCTTCCCTGGCCCCATCCTCACCCCATTACCCAAACCAACCAAACCAGAACCCAGCCTCCAACCATCTCCTTTACCAGGTTCTCACACTCCAATTCCCCTGCCCTAATCATCCAAGGGCAAGGTACCAAAAAAATGTGAAACAACCTCTATTCTCCAGAACCCACTGCAATTTTTCAAGTTAGCCAATGCTAAACCTGTTTTGCTGTTCCTTCCCACAGAAATCACAATAAAGCCTCCTGCCATGATTTCCTATTGCTCCCTCTGTCTCCTGACCTACTCTGATGCTTCTCCATGTGGCATGATGTGGTATGCCCTTTCCTCCTGGGAACTGTGAATAACAAACTAACTTTCCAATAGTAATCATCTCCTGATCTGTTGGCATCAGCATACCTGAATAATAATAAAACCTACATGTTAAAACACCTACTTACATGCTCTTACAATACCTCAGGTTACAGCTGTGTGTCTCCATGTCTTTCTCTATTAATGCACTGTGTTTTCATAGTACCATAAACTTCCCTCAATCTGGCACTGAATTCACTAGGCTACAACTGTGGATTTAAAATTTGTGAAGTGATTGAAGACATCACTATTCTTCTTTATATGCCCAATATCTAGTAACACAGATGTCATACTGGCTCAATGTTTGTTTTATTAAAGAATACATAAACATAAATATTTGTAAGAACATAAAAAAGAGATGTTTAATGAGCATTATATGGCTGACAAACCTGGCAATTTGGACAAGAAGCTTTTAAAACAACTCTCAAAATTTGTAACGTAATCCTGAAACAAAATAATTTTCATAAACCAAAATATTCCCTGGAAATTTAGTCATCTTTACTAGAAATATCTCAACTTTCTCTTAAATGTTCCCTTTGCCCTTTTCCCTAATACTCTAAAAAGTCAAGTATTTTAATATCCTTCTCCAAATCTCTCCTGTCTCTGACCCTCAACTCTGGCTTCCTGACAAGCTCTACAATCCTATGAATAGAAAGGGAAATTCACATTCTCTGTAGTATTCCATAGATGTGACAATCAAATACTTATCTTCAAAACAAAACCTGGAAAGTATATTTTATCCCTGTTTTCTGAAATCTTTGAAATATAGGAGAAATAAAACCACACCCAATTGAGTACAAACTGAGTTATCACCTCAAGGGTCTGAAGTTCAGAGATCCTCAAATTGTTTATGGGAATAAGGAATCTAGAGATGCCTTTAGACTAGACTCAATCAGACTTGAGTCAATAGACTCAAACAGTTGCACCATTAAAAACCACTAAGAAAAATCTTGACATTTTAACGTAAGCAGTTATCATAAATAGTTATACTATCATCATTGCTGTGCCAATAAATATCTTATAGGGCAAAAGATTCTCTAGACTACATGCTGCTCTTCAAGTACCCTAAAACAAGAATTAAAGCTTAGAGAATTTCACTTAAAAAAAATCACCATTAAAATTTTTTGTGGATTGAGAGAGGCCCTAAATATGTGAAGTACCAGCAAACAAAAAAAAATCATTTTGTTATGCAGGTTTGTTATGTAAAGATTTCAAATAAAACATTTCTGATAGAACTAATGTAATTTTGAATATTTGATTCTTCAAATAGAAGACATCTTCACTGTTCTCTGGGAGCGACATGGAAGTAAGAAGATTGGAATCTTTAAGTTCCTTTCTAGTTAGGGATAATCATACATTCATATCAAATATTCAAAAACAAGGAAAAAGCAAAATACATACCAAAGCTTTGTCCACCACAATATTCATTTCTAGATAAAGAGGAATTAAATCTGGAACAGCTGATTCTGGCTAGAAAAAAAGAATAGCAGTATTTAAAAACTTAAAAACTTTCACAAATTGTTTATTCTGAACTTTTAAAATATTTTTCCACCTTTACTGAGTCATAGGTGAAATATATATATATACTTAAGCTATAAGACTTAATGTTTTGATATACATATACAATGTGAAATAACTGCCACAATCAAGCTAATTAACATCCACTCTCACATAGTTACCATTTTTTTTTCTTGTGTGTGTGTGTGTGTGTGTGTACTCCATAACAGTTTTTTATGGAGTAGTTAGGGTGTTCTATATATAATATCATGTCATCTGCAAATACTGACAGTTTTACTTCTTCCTTTCCAATGTGAATGCATGTCATTTCGTTTTCTTCCCCAATTACTGTGGTGAGAACTTCCAATTCTATGTTGAATAAAAGTGGCGAAAGTAGGCATCCTTGACATGTTCCTGATCTTAGAGGAAATGCTTTCAGCTTTTCACCACTGAGTATAATGTTAGCTGTTGGCATGTCATATATGGTCTTTATTATGTTGAAGTATGTTCCCTCTACATCCACTTGGTTGAGAGTTTTTATTATACATGGATGTTGAATTTTTTCAAATGCTTTTTCTGCATCTATTTAGATGATCATGATTTTTATCCTTCATTTTGTTAATGTGGTATATCACATTAATTGATTTGCTGATGTTGAACCATTTTTTCATCCTTGCAATAAACCCCACTTCAGCATAGTGTATGATCCTTTTAATGTTTTTTTTTCTTTTAATGTTGAATTTGGTTTGCTATTACCTTTTTAAAGATTTTTACATCTATGTTCATCAGGGATATTGGCTTTTCTTTTCTTTTTTTTTTTGTGGTATCTTTGTCTGGGGTTTGGTATCAGGGTATGCTGGCCTTGTAAAATGAATTTGGAAGTGTTCCCCCTTCATCTATTCTTTGGAAAAGGAGTTTGAGGATTGGTATTAATTATTCTTTAAATGTTTGGTACAATTCACCAGTGAACTGTATAAGTCTGGTCTTGGACTTCTGTTTGTTAGCATATTTTTGACTACTGATTAAATCCCCTTACCAGTAATTGGTCTATTCAGATTATCTATTTCACCATAATTCAGTCTTGGTAGGTTAAGTGTTTCTAGAATTTTATCCATTTCTTCTGGGTTGCCTAATTGTTTTAAATTGAAGTATAGTTGATTGACAATGTTGTGTTACTTTTAGGTGTACAGCAAAGTGATTCATATATATATATATATATATCATATATATATATTTAATATATATAACATATATATGTATTCTTTTCCAGATTCTTTTCCCTTATAGGTTATTACAAAATATTGAGTATAGTTCCCTGTGCTATATAGTAGGTTCTTGTTGGTTATCTATTTCATATATTGTTGTATATATATGTTAATCCCAAACTCCCAAGTTTTCCCCTCCCCAGGTTGCCTAATTTGTTAACATATAATTCTTCCTAGTAGTCTATATTTCTGTGGGATCATTTGTAACATCTCTTTCATTTTTTATTTTATGATTTCTCTTTTTCTCTTGGTGAGTCTAGCTAAAGGTTTGTCAATTTTATCTTTTCAAAGAACCAGCTCTCAGCTTCACTGACCTTCTCTGTTGTCCTTTTGAAATCTGTTTCATTTATTTCTGCCCTACATTTGTTATGTCCTCCCTTCTACTAATCCTGGGTTTCATTTGTTCTTTTTCTAGTTCCTTGAGGTATAAAGTTAGGTTATTAGTGACTTTTCTTGTTTCTTGAGGTAGGCCATTTATCGCTAAGAACTTCCATTGCAGAACTGCTTTCGCTACATCCCACAAATTTTTGGTATATGCTATTTCCATTTTCTTTTGTCTCAAGGTATTTTTTTAAATTTCTCCTTTGATTTTTCTTTGGCCCATTTGTTGTTCAGTAGCATACTGATTAAACTCCACATATCTGTGAATTATTCAGATTTCTTCATGTAAATAATTTCCAGTTTCATACCATTGTGGTCAATAAAGATGCTTCATATGTTATCAATCCTCTTAAATTTATTAAGACTGTTTTGTGGCCTAACATGATCTCTCGTGGAAAATGTTCCATGTGAACTTCAGAAGAATGTGTATTCTGTTGCTTTTACATGGAGTATTCTGTATATATCTGTTAAGTCCATCATTCCAATGTGCGATTTAAGGCCGATGTTTCCTTATTGATTTTCTGTCTGGATGATCTATCCATTGATGTAAGTGGGATATTAAAATTCTTATTATTATATTGCTGTCTGTTTCTCCTTTTAGGTCAGTTAATATTTGCTTTATATATTTAGGTTATCCTATGTTGGGTACATAAATACTTACAAATGTTATATCTTCTTGTTAAATTGACCCCTATATCATTATGTAACACCCATCCTTGTCTCTTATTACAATCTTTTTTTTTATACCTATTTTGTCTGATATAATTATAGCTACTCCAGCTTTCTTTTGGTTTCCATTAACTTGGAAATCTTTTTCCATCACTTCATTCTCAGTCTCTGTGTGTCCTTACATCAAAAGTCTCTTGTAGGCAGCATATAGATGGGTCTTTTTTTTTTTTTTTTTTTTTGCGGTATGCGGGCCTCTCACTGTTGTGGTCTCTCCTGTTGCGGAGCACAGGCTCTGGACGCGCAGGCTCAGTGGCCATGGCTCATGGGCCTAGCCGCTCTGTGACATGTGGGATCTTCCTGGACCAGGGCACGAACCCATGTCCCCTGCATCGGCAGGCAGACTCTCAACCACTGCACCACCAGGGAAGCCCTGGGGTCTTGTTTTCTTAATCCATATAGCCACTCTATGTCTTTTGATTGGAGAACTCAGTCAATTTACATTTAAAGTAATTACTGATAGGTAGAGAAATGAGAGAACTCAAATAAAATTTAAAGTAATTATTGCCATTTTATTAATTGTTTACTGGCTGTTTGTTTCTTCTTCTCTTGCTCTCTTCTTTTGTGGTTTGATGACTTTCTTTAGTAATATATTACTTTATTTTTATTATTTGTGTATCTACTATAGGTATTTGCTATTTGTAAGCCATGAAGCTTACAAATAACAACTTATATATGTCTATTGTAAGTTGACAACAACTTAAGTTTTTTGAAAAAACTCAACATTTTTACTCCCTGCTACATTTTATGTTTTTTATGTCATATTTTATCTCTTTTTATCTTGTGTATCCCTTAACTAATTATTGTAACCATAGTTATTATTATTTTTACTACTTTCATCTTTTAACCTTCATAGTAGCTTTGTAACTGATTAATCCACTCCCTTTGCTATATATTTACCTCTCTGGTGAGAGTTATTATTTCATGTTTTCTTGGAAAAATTTAATGTGAGTTCCAGTTCAAGATGGCAAAATATGAAGATCCTGAAATCAACTCCTCCCAAAGACCTACTGAGTCTACAGCTACATACAGAACAATTTCCTCTTTTAAAAAACCTAAAGTCTGGCTGAGTGGTAACTATACATCAGGCAAATGAGAAGAAAAGCATAGTGAATCAGGTAGGATGCACTAAGACACATTCTTACCGTAAATGCCACCCTCAGTGCTATGACCCACAACCTGGAGAAAATTCTAAACCTAGAGCTTCTGTCTGAGGAGTGAAGGGTTTGAACCTCACACTGGGCACCACAACTTTTAGGACCTGCACCTGAGAGACAAGCCCCAAAACATGGAACTTTGGAAACCAATGGGGCTTGAGTCCCCAGACTCACAAGATTGTGTCAGTCTGGGAACCAGGTCACCAAGGGCCCAGGCACTTGGACTTACCTTCTGTAGGGCCCAGCTCAGAGGGAGCTAGTCATGCCCAGACTTAAAGTAAAGGAAATTCCCTTGCTTATATTAAGGTGTCAGCCTGAGAGGCAGGCATCTAATTAGCACACACATCCAGTGATGAAGACTTGCAGGTACCATCTTCGTGCTTTCCCTTTTCCATACTCCAGAGCACTGTATCTCCCAGAAGAGAGTTTTTACATGCATCCAGTGCACCGATCTTTGCAGTTGACTCCCTGGGGACATTACTTGACTGCCTGACTCTGGAAGCCAAAGGAGCTTGCATTCCTAATCCCATGGGATTGTAATAATCATAAAGGAGCTCATACCCCTGTTAGGCACTCCAATTTTTGTGGCACCTACCCAGGAATACCTCTACATCACCTGGCTCTGGCAGCCAGTGGGGCTTATACTTGTGGGTCCCATAGGACAGTAGCTAACAGAGAAAAAGTTCTTAAACAGCTACCAGGCCCCAGCCAGCAAGAGGCAAAAGACCCAAGACCTCAGTCTTTCTGTTACCGAGGCCTATTAGCTAATCATCATGGCTGCAGCCTGAGAGGCAGACTTCTAATTAAACACTCATCTATGGGCTAAGTGTCATGATTTCCAGACGCCTCAGAGGGTGAGTGCTATCTTCAAGAACTCCCTCTGCTACCCTCCAGAGATCCAGTTTCTCCTGCAAGGGAATTTTACATGCAATTGATGCCCTAGTTTTTAAAACTAGTGCCCCAGCTTTTGCAGCTACCACCTAGGGAATGCTCCTTCAATGCCTGGCTCTGGTGGCTAGGGGACTTGCATTTCTGAGACCCACAGGACTGTAGCAATTGAAGAGATGGTTCTTGGCAAGCTGCCAGTTGCACAGCACAGTCGAGAAAACAGACTGAGGTACTCTGCAATCTTTCTGTGAGGGAGGTCACTTTGCTTGTTCTGGAGCTTCAACCTCAGTGGAAGGCTTCAGGTTTAGCACACATCCAGTGAACTACAGAGCTTCCCTCAAGGAATGTAGTCTATGGACACCATCTTGGTACACTCCCTCTGCCTTGCTTCAGTTCTCCAACAGCTCCCAGGAAAGAGTTTATACATTCATCTGGAGCCTCAGTTTTTGTGACTGCTATGGTGGGGACAATGCTGGATACCCTGGAGAGCAGGGCATACACTTACAATCCCACAGGACTATATATATTTGCCTACTTTTAAAAGCTGCTGCCTGAAGATCTGGTTTCCAAACAGCTAGAATCTAAGTACTAAGAACCTCCCCTTCAGGACACTGGCACGTCTTGCCACATTCTCAACTACTGGGAGCTATTAAAAATATAATATGCTACTTGGATAAGCACAAAGCTTTGTCATCTTTGAGAGATGTTCCATCTACCATATAAAAACCAACACAGAAAGTCAACCAAAATGAAGAAACAGAGGAATACGTTCCAACTGGAAGAAAAAGATAAAACTTCATAAAAAAAACTTAATGAAATGGAGACATGTAATTTACCTGATAAAGAGTTTAAAGTAATGGTCATAAAGATGCTCACTGAACTGGAGAGAAGAGTGAATGAACACAGTGAGGAGAATGTCAACACAGAAAGAGAAAATATAAGAAAGTACCAAAGAGAAGTCAGAGAACTGAACAATATAATAACAACTGAAAAATACACTAGAGAGGTTCAATGTTGGAGTAGATGAAGCAGAAGAAAAAAAATCAGTCAACTCAAAGACAATGTGGTGGAACCCACCCTATCAGAGAAACAAAAAGAAAAAAAGAATTTAAAATAGGAAAGAAATAGGAAAGATAGCATAAGGGGTTATGGAACAACAACAAACTAACAAACATCTGCATTTACAGAAGTCCCAGAAGGAGAAGAGAATGGGGCAGAAATTTTGTTTGAAAACACAATGGCTGAAAACTTCCCTAACGTGTAAGGAAACAGACATTCAGCCCCAGGAAGCCCAGAATCTTTCAAATAAGAACGCAAAGAGACCCACACCAAAACACATTATAATTTAAATGTCAAAAGTTAATTAGGAGACCTTCAAGATGGCGGAAGAGTAAGACGTGGAGATCACCTTCCTCCCCACAAATACATCAGAAATACATCTTCACGTGGAACAACTCCTACAGAACACCTACTGAACGCTGGCAGAAGACCTCAAACCCCCCAAAAGGCAAGAAACTCCCCACATACCTGGATAGGGTAAAAGAAAAAAGAATAAACAGAGACAAAAGAATAGGGATGGGACCTGCACCAGTGGGAGGGAGCTGTGAAGTTGGAAAAGTTTCCACACACTAGAAGCCCCTTCGCGGGCAGAGACTGCGGGTGGCGGAGGGGGAAAGCTTCGGAGTCACGGAGGAGAGCACAGCAAAAGGGGTGCAGAGGGCAAAGCAGAGAGATTCCTGCACAGAGGATCGGTACCGACTGGCACTCACCAGCCCGAGAGGCTTGTCTGCTCACCTGCTGGGGTGGGTGGGGGCAGGGAGCTGAGGCTCCGGCTTCAGAGTTCAGATCCCAGGGAGAGGGCTGGGGTTGCTGCGTGAACACAGCCTGAAGGGGGATAGTGTGCCACAGCTAGCCGGGAGGGAGTCCGAGAAAAAGTCTGGACCTGCCTAGGAGGCAAGAGACAATTGTTTTGGGGTGCGCAAGGAGAGGGGATTCAGAGCAACACCTAAACAAGTTCCAGAGATGGGCATGAGCTGCGGCGAGCAGCGTGGACACCAGAGACAGGCATGAAAGGCTAAGGCTGCTACTGCAGCCACCAAGAATCCTGTGTGCAAGCACAGGTCACTATCCACACCTCCCCTCCTGGGAGCCTGTGCAGCATGCCACTGCCAGGGTCCCGTGATCCAGGGACAACTTTCCTGGGAGAACACACAGCGTACCTCAGGCTGGTGCAACGTCACGTTGGACTCTGCTGCTGCAGCCTCGCCCTGCATTCTGTACCCCTCTCTCCCCACCCCCCCACCTGAGTGAGCCAGAGCCCCCTAATCAGCTGCTACTTTAACCCCATCCTTTCTGAGCAAAGAATAGACACCCTCAGGTAACCTACACACAGAGGCAGGGCCAAATCCAAAGCTGAACCCCAGGAGCTGTGAGAACAAACAAGAGAAAGGGAAATCTCTCCCAGCAGCCTAAGGAGCAGTGGATTAAATCTCCACAATCAACTTGATGTACGCTGCATCTGTGCAATACCTGAATAGAAAACAAATCATCGCAAAATTGAGGCGGTGGACTTTGGGAGCAACGATATGTATTTTTTTCCTCTTTCCCTTTTTATGAGTGTGTATGTGTATGCTTCTTTGTGTGATTTTGTCTGTATAGATTTGCTTTTACCATTTGTCCTAGGGTTCTGTCTGTCCATTTTTTTCTTTTGTTTTGTTTTTTTTAGTATAGTTTTTAGTGCTTGTTATCATTGGTGGATTTGTTTTTTGGTTTGCTTGCTCTCTTCTTTCTTTCTTTCCTTCTTTTTTATTACTTTTTAATTTTTTTATTGTTAATAATTATTTTCTATTTTTTATTTTAAAAACTTTATTTTATTTTATTTTTATTTTTTTTCCCTTATCTTCTGAGCCATGTGACTGACAGGGTCTTGGTGCTCCGGCCAGGGGTCAGGCCTGTGCCTCTGAGGTGGGAGAGCCAAATTCAGGACACTGGTCCACAAGAGACCTCCCAGCTCCACATAATATCAAAGAGTGAAAGCTACCCCAGAGATCTCCATCACAACGCTAAGACCCAGCTCCACTCAATGACCAGCAAGCTACAGTGCTGGACTCCCTATGCCAAACAACTAGCAAGACAGGAACACAACCCCATCCATTAGCAGAGAGGCTGCCTAAAATCATAATAAGGTCACAGACATGCCAAAACACACCACTGGACACAGACCTGTCCAGAAAGAAAAGATCCAGCCTCATCCATCAGAATACAGGCACTAGTCCCCTCCACCAGGAAGCCTATACAACCCACTGAACCAACCTTAACCACTGGGGGCAGACACCAAAAACAACAGGAACTATGAACCTGCAGCCTGCAAAAAGGAGACCCCAAAAACAGTAAGTTAAGCAAAATGAGAAGGCAGAGAAACATACAGCAGATGAAGGAGCAAGGTAAAAACCCACAACACCAAACATATGAAGAGGAAATAAGCAGTCTACCTGAAAAAGAATTCAGAGTAATGATAGGAAAGATGATCCAAAATCTTGGAAACAGAATGGAGAAAATACAAGAAATCTTTAACAAGGACTTAGAAGAACTAAAGAGCAAACAAACAATGATGAACACCACAATAAATGAAACTAAAAATTCTCTGGAAGGAATAAATAGCAGAGTAACTGAGGCAGAAGAATGGATAAGTGACCTGGAAGATAAAATAGTGGAAATAACTACCGGAGAGCAGAACAAAGAAAAAACAATGAAAAGAATTGAGGACAGTCTCAGAGACTTCTGGGACAACATTAAACATACCAACATTCAACTTATAGGGGTCACAGAAGAAAAAGAGAAAAAGAAAGGGTCTGAGAAAATATTTGAAGAGATTATAGTGGAAAAATTCCCTAACGTGGGAAAGGAAATAGGCAATCAAGTCCAAGAAGCACAGAGTCCTGTACAGGATAAATCCAAGGAGAAAAACACCAAGACACATATTAATCAAACTACCAAAAATTAAATACAAAGAAAAAATATTAAAAGCAGCAAGGGAAAAACAACAAATAACATACAAGGGAATCCCCATAAGGTTAACAGCTGATCTTTCAGCAGAAACGCTGCAAGGCACAAGGGAGTGGCAGGACATATTTAAAGTGATGAAAGGGAAAAACCTATAACCAAGATTACTCTACCCAGAAAGGATCTCATTCAGATTCGAGGGACAAATTAAAACCTTTACAGACAAGCAAAAGCTAAGAGAATTCGCACCACCAAACCAGCTTTACAACAAATGCTAAAGGAACTTCTCTAGGCAGGAAACACAAGAGAAGGAAAAGACCTTCAATAACAATCCCAAAACAATTAAGAAAATAGTAATAGAAACATACATATCAATAACTACCTTAAATGTAAATGGATTAAATGCTCTAACCAAAAGACATAGATTGGCTGAACAGATACAAAAACAAGACCCGTACATATGCTCTCTACAAGAGGCCCACTTCAGACCTAGGGACACATACAGACTGAAAGTGAGGGCATGGAAAAAGATATTCCAGGCAAATGGAAATCAAAAGGAAGCTGGAATAGCAATTCTTATACCACACAAAATAGACTTTAAAATAAAGACTATTAGAAGAGACAAAGAAGGACACTACATAATGATCAAGGGATCAGTACAAGAAGATATAACAATTGTCAATATTTATGCACCCAGCATAGGAGCACCTCAATACATAAGGCAAATGCTAACAGCCATAAAAGGGGAAATCGACAGTAACACAATCATCGTATGGTACTTTAACACCCCACTTTCACCAATGGACAGATCATCCAAAATGAAAATAAGTAAGGAAACACAAGCTTTAAATGATACATTAAACAAGATGGACTTAATTGATATTTATAGGACATTCTACCCAAAAGCAACAGAATACACTTTCTTATCAAGTGCTCATGGAACATTTTGCAGGATAGATCATATCTTGGGTCACAAATCAAGCTCTGGGAAATTTAAGAAAATTGAAATCATATCAACTATCTTTTCCAACCACAATGCTATAAGATGAGATATCAATTACAGGGGAAAATCTGTAAAAAATACAAACAGATGGAGGCTAAACAATACACTACTAATAACCAAGAGATCACTGAAGAAATCAAAGAGGAAATCAAAAAATACCTAGAAACAAACGACAATGAAGACACGATGACCTAAAACCTATGGAATGCAGCAAAAGCGGTTCTAAGATGGAAGTTTATAGCAATAAATCCTACCTCAACAAACAAGAAACATCTCAAATAAACAACTTAACCTTACATGCAAAGCATTTAGAGAAAGAAGACCAAAAAACCCCAAAGTTAGCAGAAAGAAAGAAATCATAAAGATCAGATCAGAAATAAATGAAAAAGAAATGATGGAAACGATACCAAAGATCAATAAAACTAAAAGCTGGTTCTTTGAGAAGATAAACAAAATTGATAAACCATCAGCCAGACTCATCAAGAAAAAAAGGGAAAGACTCAAATCAATAGAACTAGAAATGAAAAAGGAGAGGTAAAAACTGACACTGCAGAAATACGAAGGATCATGAAGATTACTACAAGCAACTATATGCCAATAAAATGGACAACCTGGAAAAAATGGACAAATATTTAAAAAGCACAACCTTCCGAGACTGAAGCAGGAAGAAATAGAAAATATAAACAGACCAATCACAAGTACTGAAATTGAAACTGTGATTAAAAATCTTCCAACAAACAAGAGCCCAGGACCAGATGGCTTCACAGGAGAATTCTATCAAACATTTAGAGAAGAGCTAACACCTATCCTTCTCAAACTCTTCCAAAATATAGCAGAGGGAGGAACACTCCCCAACTCATTCTACGAGGCCACCATCACCCTGATACCAAAATGAGATAAAGATGTCACAAAGAAAGGAAACTACAGGCCAATATCACTGAGGAACATAGATGCAAAAATCCTCAACAAAATACTAGCAAACAGAATCCAACAGAACATTAAAAGGATCATACACCATGATCAAGTGGGGTTTATCCCAGGAATGCAAGGATACTTCAATATACACAAATCAATCAATGTGATAAACCATATTAACAAATTGAAGAAGTCAAACCATATGATCATCTCAATGGAGGCAGAAAAAGCTTTCGACGAAATTGAACACCCATTTATGATAAAAACCCTCCAGAAGGTAGGCATAGAGGGAACTTACCTCAACATAATAAAAGCCATATATGACAAACCCACAGCCAACATCGTTCTCAATGGTGAAAAACTGAAACCATTTCCTCTAAGATCAGGAACAAGACAAGGTTGCCCACTCTCACCACTATTATTCAACATAGTTCTAAAAGTTTTAGCCACAGCAATCAGAGAAGAAAACAAAATAAAAGGAATCCAAGTTGGAAAAGAAGAAGTAAAGCTGTCACTGTTTGCCGATGACATGATACTATGCGTAGAGAATCCTAAAGATGCTACCAGAAAACTACAAGAGCTGATCAATGAATCTGGTAATGTAGCAGGATACAAAATTAATGCACAGAATTCTCTTGCATTCTTATACACTGGTGATGAAAAATCTGAAAGAGAAATTAAGGAAACATTACCATTTAGCATTGCAACAAAAATAATAAAATATCTAGGAATAAACCTACCTAAGGAGACAAAAGACCTGTATGCAGAAAACTATAAGAGACTGTTGAAAGAAATTAAAGATGATACAAACAGCTGGAGAAATATACCATGTTCTTCGATTGGAAGAATCAACACTGTGAAAATGACTATACTATCCAAAGTAATCTACAGATTCAGTGCAATCCCTATCAAACTACCAATGGCATTTTTCACAGAACTAGAACTAAAAACTTCACAATTTGTATGGAAACACAAAAGACCCCGAATAGCCAAAGCAGTCTTGAGAAAGAAAAATGGAGCTGGAGGAATCATGCTCCCTGACTTCAGACTATACTACAAAGCTATAGTAATCAAGACAGTATGGTACTGGCACAAAAACAGAAATACAGATCAATGAAACAGGATAGAAAGCCCAGAGATAAACCCATGCACATATAGTCACCTTATTTTTGATAAAGGAGGCAAGAATATATAATGGAGAAAAGACAGCCCCTTCAATAAGTGGTGCTGGGAAAAATGGACAGCTCCAGGTAAAAGAATGACATTAGAACACTCCGTAACACCATACACAAAAATAAACTCAAAATGGATTAAAGACCTAAATGCAAGGCCAGACACTATAAAACTCTTAGAGGAAAACATAGGCAGAACACTCTATGACACAAATCACAGCAAGATCCTTTTAGACCCACCTCCTAGAGGAATGGAAATAAAAACAAAAATAAACAAATGGGACCTAATGAAACTTAAAAGCTTTTGCACAGCAAAGGAAACCATAAACAAGACGAAAAGGCAACCCTCAGAATGGGAGAAAATATTTGCAAACGAAGCAACTGACAAAAGGATTAATCTCCAAAATTTACCAGCTGCTCATGCAGCTCAGTATCAAAAAAACAAACAACCCCATCCAAAAATGGGCAGAAGACCTAAACAGACATTTCTCCAAAGAAGATATACAGATTGTCAACAAACATATGAAATGATGCTCAACATCACTAATCATTAGAGAAATGCAAATCAAAACTACAATGAGGTATATCACCTAACACCAGTCAGAATGGCCATCATCAAAAAATCTACAAACAGTAGATGCTGGAGAGGGTGTGGAGAAAAGGGAACCCTCTTGCACTGTTGGTGGGAGTGTAAATTGATACAGCCACTATGGAGAACAGTATGGAGGCTCCTTAAAAAACTAAAAATAGAACTACCATACAACCCAGCAATCCCACTACTGGGCATATACCCTGAGAAAACCATAATTCAAAAAGACTCATGTATCCCAATGTTCATTGCAGCTCTATTTACAATAGACAGGACATGGAGGCAACCGAAGTGTCCATCAACAGATGACTGAATAAAGTAGATGTGGCACATATATACAATGGAATATTACACAGCCATAAAAAGAAACGAATTTGAGTTATTTGTAGTGAGGTGGATGGACTTAGAGTCTGTCATACAGAGTGAAGTAAGTCAGAAAGAGAAAAACAAATACTGTACGCTAACACATATATATGGAATCTAAAGGAAAAAAAAGGTTCTGAAGAACCTAAGGGCAGGACAGGAATAAAGATGCAGACGTAGAGAATGGACTTGAGGACATGGGGAGGGGAAAGGGTAAGGTGGGACAAAGAGAGAGTGGCATGGACATATATACACTGCCAAATGTAAAACAGATAGCTAGTGGGAAGCAGCCGCATAGCACAGGGAGATCAGCTCAGTGCTTTGTGACCAACTAGAGGGGTGGGATATGGAGTGTGGGAGGGAGATGCAAGAGGGAGGAGATATATATGGGGATATATGTATATGCATAGCTGATTCACTTTGTTATAAAGCAGAAACTAACACACCATTGTAAAGCAACTGTACTCCAATAAAGATGTTAAAAAAATAAATAAAATTAATAAGTAAATAAAAGCAATAACTGCCTTGAAAGAGTAATAAAGCATACATAACTCACTTTTTCACTTATAAAAATATTATAGTCCATTGGGTTTTGTTCTGTGCCTTGGTTATTTTCAGTAAGAACTGCAAATTCATTGTTTTCATTTCCTAATTTATAAAGAAGATGCTGAAATTCAACTGCAGATTCCAGGGGCTCAATTCCATAAGAAAGATTTTCAAACTGTAATATTCCTCTGTAAAATTAAGGATAAAAATTTAAGTGCTTTTAATTAATTCTATATCATAAAACTCTGAAAGAATTCCTAAAAAAAAGGAGGAGGAGGAGGAGGAAGGAAAGAGGGGGAGAAGAAGGAGGAGAGTGAGAAGAAAGATACAGAATGTTTTTGAGCTCAGTATTTTGACCCAAACTCTTTATGTTTTGGAGATGACTCTGAGGAGATAAAAAAAGGTCTTCCCCAATCCAAAAAAGTAACTTTCCATTTAATTTACTTTATAGTTATAAATGCAGCACAAATTATGTAATCAGTTGTTAGCAAGGACACAGCATTACTGTGATCAAGTCATTCTCCTGTCCCCCAAGTCAGTAATTTAGTGAAAGCAATAGCAAATAGAAATCTGTATAAATTTCTGTTTTGCACTGCAATGATTACATTGCTTGCATAAAAAAAGATACATAATCAGTAATTTTATTCATAAAAATAAAATTCGGCAGTAATTAGAAGGCATTTATGAATTTTGTTTATGTACCTAGTCTGAATAAGAAATTAAAAGCTAAATTTTAAAGAGTAAACAACTTTTATAAGTATTCTTCCTTGAATACAGGTAACAGTTCAAGTGACTACTCTCTAAAAACCAAATTTCAGAATTCCATGTAAAAAGCACTGAGTAAAATTCGTTTGTGGAAACAAGGCTCCTACACTACAAAATGCAGGTGAAGAATATCCTGACAGAATGGAAAACTCTCCAAGCACTAAAGAGGAAACCCTACAGTTCTTAGAGAGATTAAGATAGTGATATTACTAGAAAAATGAGCACCATAATAATACTTATTTGTTTATATAGAAGTGCTTCCTCTCTCTGAAGATGATTTCCCTTTGTGAAAGAACATGCTTTGTTTATTTATTTTTACATCTCCAAACACTAGGCCAGTAGCTGGTACATGGTAGATATCAAAAATACTCTATTTGCTTAAAAAATAAGCTACCCAAAACTTAGCTCTTCCAACTTGCTATAGTCAAACACGGTCAACTGTCATTTCTGTACTAAAGAAGAAACAAGATACAGAGCAAAGACACCAGGAAATCTAAACCTTCAAGAAGTTAGACATATCTCTGGCCAGTGGGGAAAGTAAAGAGAAATCAGAGAAGAAACATATTCAGAGGAAGAGATTATTATTATTATTATTATTATTATTATTATTATTATCATTATTCACTGAATAATCTCCACATGGGAATCCTCTACCAGCTCCACACTTAGTATAAACTAACAAATTCTCTGCAGACAAATATCATAACCATGGTGTTTGCATATCAACGACAAAATAATACATAACCTCAGTCCAGAGCATGTGCTAAGTGTGACAACAGAATTCAGATATCCTTCAATATATCCTTGGTAGTAGCATTGAGCCTAGGGGGGAAAATATAAAGTGGTTACCTAGGAGTTGACAAAACTTTCTAATGATTTCTTAACTTTTTATACTTAATAGAACTTTCTGAATATTTTTCACAGGCTATATACAGTTTATATCAGTATGAATAAAGTGACATTCAGAAAAAAAGTCTCCCCATATTTGCCACTTTCACTATATTAACTACTCTTTTCAGATCAATACTTGGGATTATTATTTTACATCCTGCTTCCAAAGTTTTATCCCATATTTTAGGTAAAATTATTTTCCAATATATAAATTTAGGTCATCAATTAAAAGACAAAGATTGTGAGTATGGATTTCCTTTAAATGCTGATATTCTGCTAAAAAGAAACATCTAAAATTTAAGGGCACAAAAAGATTGAAGAGCTAGAAAAAGATAGACCACACCAACACAAACCAAAAGGATGATTCTGAAGTGATACTAATACAGGAAATGTAGACTTTAAGGCAAGAAGCATTACTAGAGATAAAGAGGGACATTTCATAATGATACATGAGTTTCAATTCACCAGGAAGATATAAATATTCCAAGTTTGTATTTATTTAATAACATAGCTTCAAATTATAAAAAGCCAAAACTGAAAGAATAATAAATGCATAATCATACTAAAAGATTTTTAAGCACATACATTTCTGTCAATAACTGATAAATCTAGCATTCAGAATCTATAGAAGAGTTGAACAGAACGTTAACCTAATATAGGTAAAACCCTACTTAAAAACTATATATAATATACTTTTTTTGCACAGAGTTCTTTTTTTTAACCATTTTTTTTATTGAAGTGTAGTTCATTTACAATGTTGTGTTAGATTCAGGTGTACATCAAAGTGATTCAGTTATACATACACACATACACCTATGTGATTCAGTTATACATACACACATACACCTATGTATGTATCCTTTTTCAGATTCTTTTCCATTATAGGTTATCACAAGACACTGAATATACTGTGCTGTACAGTAGGTCCCTGTCATTTATCTATTTTATACATAGTCATGTGTATATGTTAATCCCTAACTCCTCATTTATCTCCCCCTCCACCCGCCGCTATCCTTTCTGGTAACCGTAAGTTTGTTTTCTGTCTGTTGAGTCTATTTCCATTTTATAAATAAGTTCATTTATATAATTATTTTAGATTCCACATATAAGTGATATCATGTGATATTAGTCTTTCTCTGTCTTACTTCACTTAACATGATAATCTCTAGGTCCATCTATGTTGCTGCAAATGGCATTATTTCATTCTTTTTTATAGCTAAGTAATATTCCATTGAATACACTTTCTTTTTAAAGAACATGTAACATTTACCAAAATGAAACCATATTCTGGGCCATGAAACACAAAAACAAATTGTAAAGGACTGAAATCACACCAAGTTCAGTCTCTGACCACAGTACAATTAACATAGAGACATAGCAAACATCATCACAGACAAAAAAGGAAAATTATATAATTTCCAAGATAGTGCTATAAATTTTGGTATAAATCAATGTATGTTTTCTTATTAACACATGCCTTTACGTTAGAACTATGTGGAGAAGGAAGGAGCAATAAAAGGAAAGTAATGGTCCTTTCCAATTGAAGTGAAGTAACATATTTCAATAATTCAACAAATTTTTATTATATGCTATGTGCCAGGCATTTTTCTAGGCACTAGGGATGCATCATTGAATAAAACAGACCAAAAGCTCTGGTGAAATGAAGATTATATTGCACTGAAAAAACAGAAAATAAATAGATAAAATATATGGTACATCATATATTGATAACCACTATGGAGAAAAACAAAACAGGTAAGTTAAGAGAGTAATAAGGTTAAGAGTGCTATTTAAAATAGGGGTTAGTCAAGGACTAATAGGATGGTTTTGAGCAAAGACCTGAAGGAAAAGAGGGAGAAAAACATTGTATCTTGGGAAAGAGCAAACATCTGGATCAGAAGAAATAGAAAGTGAAAATTTCTTGAAAGGAGGACATGTCTGGTATGTTTGAAGAATAGCAAGGAAACCAAGGCGACTGGAACAGAATAAGCAAGGTAGAGAATAACTGGAAATGAGGTCATAGAAATAAAGAGAACCAGACTGCGTAAAGCCTGTAGGATACTAAAATGACTTTGGTTTTCACTTTGTGAACGATAAGTCATCCCATGGAGGCTTCTGAACAGAGAAGTGACACGATCTGACCAGGTTTTAATAGGATTGATCTGGTTGTCATGTTGGGAACTAACTGAGGAGGTGAGCAAGGTGTGGAAGCAGGGAGATTATTCCGGAAGTTACAGCAATAACCCAAACTAGATATGATGTTTACTTGTTTACAGTGGTATCAGCAGATAGAGACAGAGGAAGAGGGTGGATTCTTAGTACATAATTTGAAAGGTAGAGTCAATATGATTCATTGATGGATGAGACAGGGACTAAAAAAGAAGGAAAGGATTCAATCTATGATTTCAGATTCAGTAAAATTTGTACTTGTTTTTATTATTATTTAATGTATATTCATTTATTCAACAAAATATAAACTAATTAATTTAATTGTGCCTATGTTCTAGGCAGAGTAGAAGGTAAGTCAATCTAGTTTGTCTTTAATTTACCAAGACTTCAAGAAAGCCTAATAAGGGGTGAAATGAGGCATAAGTAGATCACTTAAATACATCCCCTGTGAACAGAGTCTTCTGTATTAGGAAAGTATTCAATGTAAAAAGGGTTTTAAAAATCTTTGAAATATAAAATTTAAATCTTACCTGAATATTTGAAGAATGAGAATTCACAGATCCTTGATTATACAAATAAACCATGAAATTATCTGCTAAAAAAAATCTGAATATAAAAAAATAATGAGAGAATTTTAAGTTATTCTTTTTGAAACATGTAAAGCGGTAGTCAGCAAACTTAAATCCCTCAAGCCAAATCTGACCTACCTTCTGCATTTGTAAATAAAATTTTATTTGAACACAGCCATACCCATTCACTTATATATGGTTTATGGCAGCTTTCACGCTACAACAGCAGAGTTGAGTCATTTTGACAAAGATATTATCATCCTCATAGCCTAAAATATTTACTATCTGGGCCTCTAAAGAAAAAGTTTGCCAATCCCTGACAAAGGTAGTATCTTCTTTTGACCTGTATGTAATCTTTATTCAAAGCAATAAGCATTTACTCAAAATAATTTCCCTATCTTATACTCCTTTAAAAAATAAGAGACTAGAAGACGAGAGAAAAGCATTTTAAAATTTACAAAGATATGAAATGGGTGTAGGATTATGAGAGTTTTCTATTCTTTCATTCGTTTCTTTTAAATTTTTATTCATTTATTTATTTTTTTTGGCTGCGTTGGGTCTTCGTTGCTATGCGTGGGCTTTCTCTAGTTGCAGCGAGTGGGGGCTACTCTTCGTTGCGGTGCGTGGGCTTCTCATTGTGGTGGCTTCTCTTGTTGCGGAGCACAGGCTCTAAGTGTGTGGGCTTCAGTAGTTGTGGCATGTGGGCTCAGTAGTTGTGGCTCGCATGCTCTAGAGTGCAGGCTCAGTAGTTGTGGTGCACGGGCTTAGTTGCTCTGCAGCATGTGGGATCTTCCCGGACCAGGGCTCGAACCCATGCCCCCTGCACTGGAAAGCGGTTTCTTAACCACTGTGTCACCAGAGAATTCCCTATTCTTTCATTCTCTCTCAATTTTACTATCATAAATATATATTACTATAATGAAGTGGAAGAGCATTCTGTAAAAGTCATACTAACCAGAACATAGGTGTTGAAACTACAAGTCTAAGTTCAACCTTCTCTGGTATCATTCCCTGTCCTTATTATGCTATTTTACTTATGCTTTCTCACTTGGTGCTCACTCCTCAATCCAATGTAATGTAACTAGACCACCCAGTCTAGCTTCTGCTGGGAATCCTCCATTAAAACAGTTGCCGTAGAGATTACTAATGACCCGCTTGTTGTTAAATCCAAAAAGCAGTTTGAGTCACGTAAAACTACTCTAACACACTGTTGACCACACTCCCCTTCTTTAAAACATCTACTCTTCAACTTCAATCGTATCATTTACCTCTGGTTTCCCTCATATCTTTTTGTCTACTTTTATAAGTCCCTTCATCTGGATCCTTACTTCTTCACTTAAATGCTTCCATGGCCTTCAATTCTGGTTGTTTTTCCTTCTCATCATTAATATTCACCCCCACCTCTGTATCTCGTTCTTTTCTGGTGCCTCATTTATACCTATATAAAAAAGATGGCTCTGAAACCCACACCTCTCTCGCATGACCTAAACTAAATATAACGGGCTATTTGGGGTCTTCTGTGGTTTCATACAAATTTTAGGATTATTTGTTCTACTTCTGTGGAAAATGCATGAGTATTCTGATAGGGATTGGACTGAATCTGTAGATTGCCTTGGTTAGTGGTATGGACATTTTAACAATATTAATTGTTCCAATGCATAAGCATGGTATATCTTTCCATTTATTGGTGTTCTCTTCAATTTCTTTATCAATGTCTTACAGCTTTCAGAGTACAGGTCTATTCATCTCCCTTTGTTAAATTTATTCCCACGTATTTTTTCTTTTTGATGCAATTGTAAATGGGATTGTTTTCTTGATTTCTTTTTCTGATATTTCATTATTAGTGTATAGAAATGCAACAGATTTCTGTATATTAATTTTGTATCCTGCAGCTTTACTGAATTCATTAGTTCTAATAGCTTTTTGGTGGAGTCTGTAGGGTTTTCTATGTTATCCTGCCATCTGTAAATAGTGACCATTTTAGTTCTCCCCTTCCAATGTGGATGCATATCATTTCTTTTTAATTGCTATGGTTAGGACTTCCAATACTGTGTTGAATAAAAGTGGTGAGAGGGGGCATCCTTGTCTTATTCCTGGTCTTAGAGGAAAAGCTTTCAGCTTTTCATCATTGAGTATGATGTTAGCTGTGGGTTTGTCATAGATGGCCTTTAATACATAAGTGAAGGAGATTAAGAGGTATGAACTACCAGTTATAAAATAAGTAAGTCATAGGGATGCAATGTACAACACAGGGAATACAGTCAATATAATGTAATTATATGGTTTGTAATGTATAAAAATATAGAATCACTATATTGTACACCTGAAAATAATATGATATTGTAAGACAACTATACTTCAATCAATCAATCAATCAATCAACTGGACATTTCTCCTGGATATGCCCTGATGCAGATGTGCTCTCCTTCTTCACTGCCCCACCAAATCTGTGCTACCACTATATCCAATCTGTTACCTAATTTTTTTTTTCTGCCACCTCAGTTATGTCTTTAAAAAAAAAAGAAATCCTACATGGTCATAATTATACTTCTCATTATTTCCTATATAAGTTTCTTGCAACAGCTTCCTATGACTTCCTATAGTCATGGTGTCCTAATTATTATACAGGTAATTTCCAAAAACAGAGTATATACATGCTCTATCCATCTCCCAAGCTCCAGTCCCTCTATTTCTTACTACTGCTTATAGTTTCAGTAAGATACTCAAATACAATATGAGTTCTCTCTTTCCCTCTTATGCACTTGGAAAGTTCTTTGAGTTGTCATTTACTATTCTTCCCTTCTGTCTAAAGGAATAGGTAGGTTAACACTTCTTTTACTCAACGTCATTCTTTGGCATCTAACAACACAATGAATCACTTGTTTATACTTCTCTCTTTAAGAAACTTCCCCTCAGCCAAAATACTTTGTTTATTTCTTCCCTAAAAAGCATTCCTATTCTTCTTTTTTTCTCTGCTGAACATTTCTGAAAAAGTCATTTTCACTTAATACTTTCAGTTTCTCACAATTCACCTCTCCTTAATACCATGTAGTCTAGTTCTACACCCAAAATTTAACTGAAATCTACTTCTTGAAAGTTACAAATTGCTTCCAAGCCAGCCTTTCTCTACTGGGTTTCCAAGAGAGAATTAAACCCTACAGAAAGTTATTTAAAATATGTTCACAATTCTCTTAGACATGGTATGTAGCTGGTACTATTTTCCATAAATTATTCACCAGTTTCCAGAACACTGTATGATCTAATTTCTATATTAAATCCCTTATTTCATTTTCCTGGTGGTGAGCCTGCCTCCCTGATCAAACCCTAACTGATACAGACTTACTTCTTTCTTATCACATCCTGCCCTGATTATACAGGTCCTGCTGGTTCTGCCAACTTAAGATCATATAGATTAATCTTCAGGAGACAAGTCCCTATTTTTCCTGTTCCTAACCCCCCTATTCACAAAAGACTATGAGGCATTAAGACCAAAAAATTAATTCACAGGAGAGCATCTGTTCATCTGAGACAACTAAAATTTTTAATAACAAGTACATTATTTTTAATACTCTATTTTTATTATAAGTAAATAAATTCATATAAATAAAATTAAATCTAAAAGTAAAGAATAAAAAATTACCTTTGCCTAAGGTGTACGGTATACGGTTTCTCATCTATTGGAATAATATAGGATACCTGTTCCTAGAGAATCCAGAACAACTGAGAGTGAAGACAAATGTAATAGAAGAAGTGAAACAACAATTTTACATAACTAATCCCTCCATATAATGCTTAAAATGTCTCAGACCATGTGTGATTTAAAATCTGCAATAATATATCAAAAATTATAATATTTATTATATTACCCATTCTTACTATATCCACAAAAACAAGCCCAATCTAAGGAGTTGTATAGCACTAGAAATCTATATGTGACTGAATTTTAAACTCGTCTAAAAGAAGAGGCAATGTGCCATGCTGTAATGACTACTCAGGTAGCATCATTGGGATAATAAGGTACTCTACATCAGTGAAGCTTAACTTAATCCATTAGGCACAAAAATTATTTATTTTAACCATTTTCCTGAAATGTACGGCCTGATTCCTATATTTTTAAACAGAAGACCCTTGAACAAAATTTGGCATAGTTTTTTTACTCCATCCCAGTTATTCTCAGGTTAAAACATGGATGGCAATGAGCTGCAATATCAGTTGGTCAGTGAACCTAAGTGATGAGATTTTATCTTGCAAAAGAGAACATGTGAAAAGCCAGAGTTAGAACATCATTAAAAAGAAAACTTAGTTAAAGCATATAAAACCCAAAAAGACACAAATACCACAACACAAAAAAAGATAAGCCTTTCCAGATCTGTGAAAATAAGAAGCAACAAGGAGACATTACAAATCAAAAAATAATAAGGCAAGTTGTTAAAAGGTCTAGTAAATGATCAAAAATGAAACAGGAAGGTTAACATCACTGGTGTTATGAAGTCAAGTGGACACCATGTACCTGCTGCTATGATGTGATGAGAAGAGCATACCTCTACGGTAATCTTCCCTACAACTCATAACCTCAGTCTAATCATGATAAAACATCAGAGAAATCCAAATTGAGGGACATTCTACAACATATCTGACCGATCGATATTCTTTAAAAACAACAAGGTCATGAAACAGAAAAACAGAGCAAAGGAGACTGGGGAGACATAACAACTAACAGCAATGTAGTATCCTGAATTAGATCCTGGAACAGGAAAAGAACACTAGTGGAAAAACTGGTGAAATCCAAATAAATCCTATAGTGTGTTAATAGTAAGGTATCAATGTTAATTTTTTAGTTTTGATAAATGTAATGTATCAACATGGTTATGTAAGATGTTAACTTTAGGGGAAACTGAGTGAACATATATGGGAATTCAAGGTAGCATCTTCGCAAGTTCTTCATAAATCTAAAATCATTCCAAAATTTTTTAAGGTTTTTTTTAAGTAAAACCAGAAATAAATTGAAGAAAGAAGCAAAACAGGTATATGTCAGATATAAGGCAGAAATACCAAACATAGGATACTGATACTGAAGCAGCAACATGTCCTAGCTGTAAAATTTACATGAGTGAAAAAAAATTCCCCTTAGAGATCTGAATGTAATAACTGAACAGAGACGCTGGAGAATTTTTATCACTTTCTAAAGTGCACAGGTCCCCCAAAGTAGTTCTGGGATGAATATTTTTCTCAAAATGAAAACATAATAATTATTAAGATATTAGTATACCAGATATACTCCCACTAACTATACTGTGAGAGGTAGCATGACATGCATTCTCTCTGCAGACTATGTACAGAAAATTAGCTAGATCTTTAAAGAATGTAGAGGGGTTGATCAATGGAGGCCATAAGAGAATTTATTGAATAATACCAGCAAATATGTGTTTTAATTTTTAATAACAGACTTTCAATGATTAAGAAATTCGATCCCTTCTGAAACTTTTATTTGTAAAGTGTTACAATAATTTCAACACTTTCAGAAAACACTTTTCCTGTTCACTCACTCATATGGTTCCAAAATCACTCCTCTTCAATGGAACAGGATAGAAAGTCCAGAGATAAACCCACGCATCTGTAGTCACCTAATCTATGACAAAGTGGACAACGGAGAAAAGACAGTCTCTTCAATAAGTGGTGCTGGGAAAACTGGACAGCTACATGTAAAAGAATGCAATTAGGACATTCTCTAACACCATACACAAAAATAAAATCAAAATGGATTAAAGACCTAAAAGTAAGACCGGACACTATAAAACTCTGAGAGGAAAATAGAGGCAGAACACTGTTTGACATAAATCGCAGCAATATCTTTTTGATCCACCTCCTAGCTCATGCAGCTTTATATCAAAACAACAAACGACCCAATCAAAAAATGGGTGGAAGATCTAAATAGACCTTTCTCCAAAGAATACATACAGGGCTTCCCTGGTGGCATAGTGGTTGAGAGTCCACCTGCCGATGCAGGGGACATGGGTTCGTGCCCAGGTCTGGAAAGATCCCGCATGCCGCAGAGCGGCTGGGCCCGTGAGCCATGGCTGCTGAGCCTGCACATCCGGAGCCTGTGCTCTGCAACGGAAGAGGCCACGACAGTGAGAGGCCCGCATACCGCAAAAAAAAAAAAAAAAAAAAAAAGAATACATACAGATGGCAAAGAGGCACCTGAAAAGATGCTCAACAACACTAATTATTAGAGAAATGAAAATCAAAACTACAATGAGGTATCACCTCACACCAGTCAGAATGGCCATCATCAAAAAAATCTACAAACAATAAATGCTGGAGATGGTGTGGAGAAAAGGGAACCCTCCTACACTGTTGGTGTGAATGTAAATTGGTACAGCCACTATGGAGAACAGTACGGAGGTTCCTTAAAAAAGTAAAAATAGAGCTACCATATGACCCAGCAATCCCAGTCCTGGGCATATATCCAGAGAAAACCATAATTCAAAAAGATACATGCACCCCAATGTTCGTTGCAGCCCTATTTACAATAGCCAGGACATGGAAGCAACCTAAATATCCATCAATGGATGAATGGATAAAGATGTGGTACATATATACAATGGAATATTATTCAGCCATAAAAAAGAATGAAATAATGCCATTTGCAATGACATGGATGGACACAGAGATTGTCATACTGAGTGAAGTAAATCAGACAGAGAAAGACAAATATCATATAATATTGCTTATATGTGGAATCTAAAAAAATGGTACAAATGAGCTTATTTACAAAACAGAGAGTCACAAATATAGAAGACAAACTTATGGTTACCAAGGAGGAAGTGGGGGATAAATTGGGAGCTTGGTATTGACATATACAAACTACTATATATAAAATAGATAACTAATAAGAACCTACTGTATAGCACAGGGAATGTTACTCAATACTCTGTAATGACCTATATGGGAAAAGAATCTAAAAAAAGAGAGGATATATGTATAACTGATTCACTTTCCTGTACAGCAGAAAATAACACATTTTAAATCAACTATATTCCAATAAAAATTAATTTTCAAAAAAAATCATAGGATTCCAGGAAAAAAAATATCACTCATCTTCACAAAACATATTTTAGTAAAGGTCTGGAAACCCTGTAGACCTTTAAGCACTGGGGGTCTCAGAAGAAGTAGATTTATCTGAATTTGCAGTGACCTACACTGAGAATTTATCTTTCTGTTTAATAAAAACTATGGACTAGTCAGTTAGTGTCAGGTTTCCTAGAAGCAGGGTCTGAAATGAGGATACTTTTGTCAGTGCTTTATTTAGGGAGCACTCTCTGGAGGAACCTGCAAGGAATTAAGAGAAGCAAAATAGGGAGGAAGATAAAGCTAAAGAAAATATGATTTCAGGGCTTCCCTGGTGGCGCAGTGGTTGAGAGTCTGCCTACCAATGCAGGGGACACGGGTTCGTGCCCCAGTCCAGGAGGATCCCGCATGCCGTGGAGCGGCTGGGCCCGTGAGCCATGGCCGCTGGGCCTGCACATCCGGAGCCTGTGCTCCGCAACGGGAGAGGCCACAACAGTGAGAGGCCCGCGTACCGCAAAAAAAAGAAAAAAAAAAGAAAATATGATTTCAGGTAAATTCTAGCCTTAGCCTGATACTTCGGGGAAACTCTAGAGTAAAAATTGTGCCTCAAAGTCTTTCCCACCTGAGACAGTGGAGCTGGGCTTTTAGACCCATGTAACAATTAGGCATTGGCTGAAGGGTTACCCTGGGGGATGGGGTCGAGTAACTCCCAGGCAGCTCAATAACTGAAAGGCAATTCTCCAGAGAAGGTTACTAACTCTTGCAGTAGTATCTCAAGAGCCAGGGAACCAACAACCCAAACAGAAATTATAAAGGGATTCTGGCCAGGGACTGGGGGTTGAAAAATATAGCTGAAAAGTTCCCAAACCTGAAAAAGAAACAGAAATTCGGATGCAAGAAGCACAGAGGACCCCAAACAAGATGAACCCAAAGAGACTACATCAAGACATACATGATAATTAAAATGGCAAAAGGTTAAGATAAAAGGAGAATTTGAAAGGCAGCAAGAGAAAGATAATTGGGAGATTGGGATTGATATATATACACTAATATGTATAAAATACATAACTAATTTTAAAAAAGAGAGAGAAAGGTAGAGTCATACACAAGAGAACTCCCATAAGGATATCAGCTGATTATTCTGTGGAAACCTGTGGGCCAAAAGGGAGTGACATGATATATTCAAAGTCCTGAAAAGGAAAACCTGCAAACTAGGATACTCTACAGAGCAAAATTATCATTTAGAATTGGAGGAGAGATAAAGAACGTCTTAGACAATCAAAAATTAAAACAGTTCATCAATATTAAACATAACATAAGAGAAATGTTAAAGGGTCTTCTCTAAGTGAAAAAGAAAGGCTGAAATAAGAAGTAAGAATCTACAGGAAAGGAAAAATCCCACTAGTAAAGGCAAATATATAGTAAAAGCTGAGGATCAACAACTTAAATAAGCTAGCATGAAGATTGAAAGACAAAAAACTGTAAAATCAAACATAACTACAATAATCAGTAATGGGATAAACATGAAGATGTAAAATATGACAACAATAATAAAAAATGTGGGGGAGGGAGTAAAAAAATGTAGCTCTTTAAGAATGTGTTTGAACTTAAAGGACTACCCGTTTAAAACAAGTAGATAGAGTTATAGGTTAACATATATGAACCCCATGGTCACAACAAATCAAAAACCTACAATAGATACACAAAAACTACAGCAAAAGAAACACAAACATAACACTAAAGAAAATCATCAAACCACAAGGGAGGAAACAAAAAAAAAGAAGAAATACAGAGAACAACTACAAAAGAACCAGAAAACAAGTAACAAAAGGGCAATAAGTAGGTATCTATCAATAATTACTTTAAATGTCAATGGATTAAATGTTCCAATCAAAAGACATAAGGTGGCTAACTATATTAAAAAAAAACAAGACCCGTCTTATATGCTGCTTCAGAGCTAAAGACACACACAGACTGAAAGTGAAGGGATGGAAATAGATATTTCATGCACATAGTGACAAGAAAGTGGGGGGTAGCAATTCTCATATCATACAAAATAGACCTTAAAACAAAGTCTAAAACAAAAGACAAAGAAGGGCATTATATAATGATAAAGGGATCAATACAAGAAGAGGATATTACACTGATTAACATATATGCACCCAATACCTGTATTGGGTGCATATGTTTTTATATAAATTTTATATATTTTATCATTTTATATTTATATAAATATACAAAGCAAACATTAACAGACATAAAGGGAGAAATTAACAATAATATAATAATAGTAGGGGACTTTAACACCTCACTTACATTAATGAACAGATCATCCAGACAGAAAAAATAAGGGAACAGTGGCCTTAAATGGCATAATAACCAGTTGGACTTAATAGATATCTACAGGAAATTCTATCCAAAATCATCAGAATACACATCCTTTTCAAGCACAGATGGAACGTTCTCCAGGACAGATCACACACTAGGCCATAAAACAAATTTCAACAATTTAAGGATAAAAATTATATCAAGCATTTTTTCTGACCACAACGTTATGAAATTAGAAATCAATTATAGGAAGAAAAATGAGAAAAGCACAAATGCATGGAAACTAAACAATATGCTACTAAAAAAACAGTGGGTCAATGGAGAAATCAAAGCGAAATCAGAAAATACCTCAATACAAATGAAAATAAAAGCATAACTTTCCAAAATCTATGGGATGTGGCAAAAGCAGTTCTAAAAGGAAGTTTATAGAAATACAGGTCGACCTCAAAAAATATGAAAAACATCAAACAAACAACCTAACCTACCATCTAAAGGAATGAGAAAAAGAAGGACAAATAAAGACCAAAGTTAGCAGAAGGAATGAAATAATAAAGATCATAGAGGGAATAAATAGAGATCAAAAAAAAAAAAAGAAAGAAAGGATCAAGGAACCAAGAGCTGGTGTTTGTAAAGATAAAAAATTGATGAACTTTTAGCCAAGCTCATCAAGAAAACAAGATGAGACCCAAACAAACAAAATCAGGCATGCAAGAGGTGAAATAACAATCAATATCACAGAGATACAAAATATCATAAGAGAGAGGGAATACTATAGTTATATGCCAACAAACTTAACAATCTAGAAGAAATGGACAAATTTCTAGAAACATACAAGCTTCCGAGACTGAGTCAGGAAGAAACAGACAATGTGAACAGACAGATCACTATTGGTGAAATTGGATTTGTCATTTTAAGGAACTTCCAGCAAGCAGAAATCCAGGATCAGATGGCTTCACACGGGAATTCTACCAAACATACAGAGAAGAGTTAATACCTAACCTTCTCAAACTATTCCAAAAAATTGAAAAGGATGGTACATTCACATATTAATTCTACAAGACCATCATCACCCTGATACCAAAACCAAAGACACTACCAAAAAGAAAATTACACCCCAATACTGCTGATGAATATAGATGCAAAAATCCTCAACAAAATATAAACAAACCAAACACAATATACAGAAAGGATCAAACACCATGATCAAGTAAGATTTAGTCCAGGAATGCAAGGATGGTTCAATATTTGAAAATCAATCAATCTGATACACCACATTAACAAAAGGAGCATAAAAATCACATATTCACCTCAATTAATGCATAAAATTCATCTGACAAAATTCAACATCTATTCATGATAAAAACTCTCAGCAAAGTTGATATAGAGAGAACATATCTCAACATAATAAAGGCCATTTATGACAAACCCACATCTTACATCTACTCAATGGTGAAAAGCAGAAAGCCTTTCCTCTAAAATCAGGAACCAGACAAGAATGCCCACTCTCACCACTCCTATTCAACATAGTATTGGAAGTCCTAGCCACAACAGTCAGACAAGACAAAGAAATAAAAGGCATCCAAATTGGAAGGGAGGAAGTAAAACTGTCACTATTTGCAGATGATGAGATACTATATAAAGAAACCTTTAAGTCTCCACCAAAAAACTATTAGAACTAATAAATGAATTCAGTAAAGTTGCAGGACACAAAATTAACATACAGAAATCTGTTGCTTTTCTACACACTAATAATAAACTATCATAAAGAGAAATCAAGAAAACAATTGTATTTAAAATTGCATCAAAAAGAATAAAATACCTAAGAATAAACATAACCAAGGAGGTGAAAACGCTCTGAAAATTATAAAAGATTGTTGAAGGAAACTGAAGACGATATGAAGAAATGGCAAGTTATCCTGTGTTCTTGGGTTAGAAGAATTAACATTGTTAAAATGTCCATACTACTCAAAGTAATCCAGAGATTTAATGTAATCCTTATCAAAATACCCATGACATTTTTCACAGAACTAGAACAAATTATCCTAAAATTTATATGGAACCACAAAAGACACCAAATAGCCAAAGCAATCTTGAGAAAGAAGAACAGAGCAGGAAGTATAATGCTCCCTGACTTCAAGCTGTACTGCAAACCTACATTAACAAAACAGCATGGTGGGCTTCCCTGGTGGCGCAGTGGTTGAGAGTCCGCCTGCCGATGCAGGGGACACGGGTTCGTGCCCCGATCCGGGAAGATCCCACATGCCGCAGAGCAGCTGGGCCCGTGAGCCGTGGCTGCTGAGCCTGCGCGTCCGGAGCCTGTGCTCCGCAATGGGAGAGGCCACAACAGTGAGAGGCCCGCGTACAGAAAAAAAAAAAAAAAAAAACAGCATGGTACTGGCACAAAAACAGACACATAGATCAGTGCATGAGAGCAGCCCAGAAATAAACCCATGAACTTACAGTTAATTACAACAAAGGAGGCAAGAAACAATGGAGAAAAGACGGTCTCTTCAATAAGTAGTGTTGGGAAAACCGGACAGCTACATGTAAAAGAATGAAATTAGAATATTTCCTTACACCATATAGAAAAGTAAACTCAAAATGGATTGAAGACCTCAATGTAAGACCAGAAACCATAAAACCTTTAGAAGAGAACAAAGGCAGAACACTCTTTGACGTAAATTATAGCAATATTTTTCAAATCTGTCTCCTAAGGCAAAAGAAACAAAAGCAAAAATAAACAAATGGACCCTAATTAAACTTAAAGGCTTTTGCACAGCAGTGGAAACCATCAACAAAATGGAAAAACAACTAGTAAATGGAAGAAAATATTTGCAAATGATACAAGCGATAAGGGATTAATATCTAACATATATAAACAGCTCATACAACCCAATAGCAAAAAAAAAAAAAACCAAACAACCCAATCAAAAAACAGGCAGAAGACCTGAACAGACATTTTCCAAAAATGGCCTACAGATGGCCAACAGGCACATGAAAAAATGTTCAACATCACTAATCGTCAGAAAAATGCAACTCAAAACCACAATGAGATATCATTGTTATACACTCAATGTTATAGACATTCATTTGTTTTATTTTTTATATTACACATATAAGTGATAACACAGAGAATTTGTCTTTACCTTACTGACTTATTTCTGTAAGCATAATACCCTCTAAGTCCATCTGCTTTGTTGCAAATGTCAGAACTTCATTCTTTTTTATGGTTGAATAATATTCCATTGTATGTATATGTATGTGTGTGTGTATATATCTTTATCCCTTCATCTGTTGGTGGACACTTAGGTTGCTTCCATATCTTGGCTATTGTAAATAATGCTGCTAAGAACATTGGGGTGTGTGTAACTTTTCGAATTAGCGTTTTCAGGGGTTTTTTTGGATATGTATACAGAAGTGGAATTGCTTAATTATATGGTAGTTCTATTTTCAGTTTTTCTGAGGAATCTCCAACTGTATTCCATGGTGATTGTACCATGTATACAAACAGAAACAGACTCACAGATATAGAGAACAAATTAGTGGCTACCAGTGGGGAGAAGGAAGTGGGGAGGGGCAGGATAAGGGTATGGAATTAGAAAGTACAAATTACTATGTATAAAATAAGTAAGCAACAAGGTTATATTGTACAACACAGGGATATGTGACCATTATTTTGTAATAACTTTAAATGGAGTATAATCTATAAAAATATTGAATCACTATGTTGTACACCTGAAACGAATATATTATAAATCAACTATACTGCAATTTAAAAATCAGTCAATCAATCAATCAGGGGATGTAAGGTACACATAGGGAATATAGTCAATAATACTGTAACAAACAAAAATGAGATATCACCTCACTCTTGTCAGAATGGCTATCATCAAAAAGTCTACAAATAACAAATGTTGGCAAGGATAGGGAGAAAAGGGAATACTTGTATACTGTTGGTGGGATGTAACTTGGTGCAGACACTGTGGAACACAGTTGGAGGTTCCTCAAAAAAACTAAAAATAGAACTACTGTATGATCCAGCAATTCCACTTCAGGTATATATCTGAAAAAAACAAAACACTAATTTGAAAGGATACATGCACCCCAATGTTCATAGCAGCACCATTTACAATAGCCAAGACATGGAAGCAACCCAAGTGCCCATCAACTGATGACTGGATTAAGAAGATGTAATATATATATATATATATATATATATATATATATATATATATATATATATATATACATACAATGGAATATAACTCAGCCATAAAAAAGAATGAAATTCTGCCATTTGCAGCCATAAGGATGAACCTAGAGAATATTATGCTATGAAATAAGTCACAGAAAGAAAATACTTATGATATCACTTACATGTGGAATCTAAAATATACAAATGAATGTATATGCAAAACAGAAATAGACTCACAGATATAGAAAACAAACTTGTGGTTACCTAGGGGAGAGGGAAACAGCTAGGGACAAATTAGGGATATGGGATTAACAGATACAAACCTAGGGGAGAGGGAAACAGGTAGGGACAAATTAGGGATATGGGATTAACAGATACAAACTCCTATATGTAAAATAGATAAGCAACAGGATATACTGTATAGCATAGGAAATTATAGCCATTATCTTGTAATAACCTATAATGGAGGACAATTTGTAAAAATACTGAATCACTATGCTGTACATCTGAAACTAATACAATATTGTAAAACAACTATACTTCAGTAAATAAATATATACATATATACCAGGATGAATAAATTTTTAAAAATAATTACAATTGTATACCAGCTTTGTAGGGTAACAGATGGTAACTGGACTTATTGTGGTAATCCGAAAATACTGGTAAAAAAATACTGAATCACTGCATTGTACACTTGAAACTAATATAATATTATATACTAATTATAGCCCAATAAATATGTTAAAAATAATAATAGGTTAAAAAATTAAAATGGGCAAATAATTTAATAGACATCTCACCAAAAAGGTATTTAAATAGCTAGTAGGTCATGAAGGATGCTCTACAGCATTTTTCATTAGAGAAATGCAAATATAAGCTAAAATGAGATATCAGTACACACCTGTTAGAATAAATTTAATCAAAACAGACAACATCAGGGCTTCCCTGGTGGCGCAGTGGTTGAGAGTCCGCCTGCCGATGCAGGGGACACGGGTTCGTGCCCCGGTCTGGGAGGATCCCACATGCCGCGGAGCGGCTGGGCCCGTGAGCCATGGCCACTGAGCCTGTGCTCCGGAGCCTGTGCTCCGCAAGGGGAGAGGCCACAGCAGTGAGAGGCCCGCCTACCGCAAAAAGAAAAAAAAAAAAAAAAAAAACAGACAACATCAGGTGTTGACAAGTATGTGGAAAAACTGAATCATCATATATTGCTGATGGGAAATGTAAACTAATAAGTCACTATGGAAAATAGTGTGGCAGTTTATTACTATGATAAGCATAAACCTACCATACGACACAGCAATTTCACTTCTAAGAATCTACCCAAGAGAAAGAAAACTATATGTCCATACACAAATATTCATAGCAGAATGACTCAAAATAGTCAATATCTGAAAACAAACTTGAATTTAACTGGTAAATGGATAAACAAAATGTGTTATCCACATCTATTAAAAAATAAAAAATTTATGAAGTATTGATGAATGTTGCAAAATGGATAATCTTAAGTGAAAGAAGCTCAATCCAAAGTCCTACATATCACATATTTCATTTTTATGAAATGTCTAGAAAATGCAAAATTATAGAAACACAAAACAGATCAGCAGTTGCCAAGGGCTGGGGATGGAAGCAGAGAAAAACTGCACATAGGCAGGAAGGAACTTAAGGCAATCAAAATGTTCTAAAACTGGATTGTGGTAATGTTTACATAATTCTATTCATGTACTAATGATCATTGAGTTGTACACTGACAATGGGTGAATTCTGTGGTGTATACATTATACTTCATTAAAACTGGTAAAAATAAAGTGTTATCAAAAGATTGGCCACTTATAAGCAAGGCTTGCTTTTTTGTATTTCTTTTTTTATCTCCTAAGGCTCTTAGCATGTAGTTATGCACACAAGTCCAGAGAAATATCTGTTAAATAAATCAATGAATAGGATGAAATATTGCCCTTTCTAACAAAATTAATAGAAGAAAGGGTTTATATTCTCTGAGAACTGGTAGGTACAAGGGTAGAGACTGAGGAAGCAGGTTTTAGTTAAAACAGATTCTCCTTAACCATTTTGGAGAAAATTATTCTCTTCATTTGAATCATCTAGATACCATTCAGATAATACCCTAATTCTTTTACATTATATTCTCTCTTTGTACTTTAAAAAATGGTTTTACCATCAGGAAATGACAAATGTTAGACAAATTAGAACATTCTGATTTATATGTTTGCTTTTACCATCAAAACTTTAAATTCCTTATCAATAGTAATATTGGTTAGTTATATTCATACTATAATGGAATTGATGTATTTCACTGCTATGTAATAAAAATAAGAAATTTCATATAACAACATTATGGAAAATCTCTTACATTTTCTACTTTTGAATTATCACTTGTATTCGCTTGGATTTTCTCTGGAAATATAATTTGTAGAAATGAATTTTGAAAACCTGAAGAAAGAAAAAAACCAGTTAATAACTGTGCTTTAAACTTGACTAAATATTTGTTCAGGTTCTTTTATAAGACTTGCTTATGCAAATATGAGTCATCACTGTGTACTCCTATAGAAATCTTGAAAACACTTTGTTTAAAAACAGATAAGATAGCTATGAAACACTAAAAGGGGGCATGGAGAGGTATTCAACTTATACAAAATTTGCTGTTCCTGAAGAAAAGTCAACAAATGAATTAAAAAATATCAAATATATACTTCAAGAAGACTTTCCTGAAATAAAAGATTTGAAACAATAGACTAGAAAGTACACTGCATTTCAGGAATAACTGATAACAATTAATTAAAACGGAGACATATTCTACTAAACTTATTGGATGTCTAAGATAAAGAAAGAATCCTATGGGCATATGAGCAAAAAGGAAAAGTGAAAATCATATTGGGCATAAGAAGAGAAAAGCAGGTTGGCTTGAGATTCTTTAAAAACATTATTCAATGTTAAAAAACTGAAGAACTATGTCTTTAAAAAAATATTCAGGAAAAGAAAGTGTGGACCCAAGAATTTTATACCCAGCAAAACTGTCATTCAAATATACAGGCAAGGGACAGCTATTTACAAGCAAAAAATCAAGGAAAATAGTTCACAAGTGCCTGTCACAAAAGGCAGACAAACTTCTCCCAATAAAGGCATCAACAGAGTTGAGGTAAAAGGCCTAGCTGTGAGCATTAAAATAAACTTAAATATAGAATATAGGCCAAAACAATGGTGGGAATCATCACTATTTAATAGGATGCAAGTGTTATAAACTATGATGATAAAGACATAACAACATATTCAATAATGTCAGGAAGGGTAGCAGAAGAAGAGAATTATCATATGTGAATACTGTTTTCCTTAAATTTATTGCAGTGTGGTTCCCAAAAATGTTAAAAAGCTGAAAATAAAGTGGTAAAAGTAGAAACATATTGTTTAATGGTATAAAAGCACTACGATTTTTTAAAGCTATAGTCATATAATAAAGAGGAGAGCACGAGGTGGAAAGAAGTAGGAAGAAATAAATTTCCTTACACTCACAGTGAGGAATCCCTAGTTACTACCTAAATTAAAAATTAAATCTATTATATAAAACAGGTTATAAATATTCCAAATTAAGGAAAAAAAAGAGCATACAAACACAAGGCATCCAGAAAATAAATGAAAAAGTCACAGATTTTTATGGTGAAAAACATTTATCAAAAAAAAAAGCATGAAATCAGAAAAGTATGATATAAATAAGAAGCACTAAGATTAAATATCTCAGTCATATCAGTAAATGTGAGTAGGATGAAGTGACCAACCTAAAGAAAAACTCTCATACTGGAGGCAGACTCTTATCAGCCCAGAGGCAGGACCAGAGTAATCTATGAACAAACTTTACCTCATTAGTTTTCACCCATATATTTACCTTCCCAGTTTGCTGCCCTTGGAAGCCTAAAACTGCCTTCCTGTGTCTGTCACTTCTCTACAAATTTAATGTTTTCTGTTGAAGATAAGCTGGAACTCAAAGCTGCCATTTTGAGTTACTTTTGGTTTAAGTTTCTCCCATGATGCATGCTGTATGCATTAATAAGCTATTTTTCTGTTATCAAAAAAAAAAGAAAGAAAAATTCTCAGATTGGATCCACAAAATCAAAACCCAATTACTCAGACCTTTGGTGGAATATTAAACACTGGCTTTAAACTAATAATGATTTTTTTTTTTTTTTTTTGGCTGTGTTGGGTTGCGTCATGTGGGATCTTCATTGCAGCATGCAGGATCTTTCATTGTGATGCTCGGGCCCTTAGTTGCAGCGTGCAGACTGCTCTATAGTTGTGGCATGTGGATTTTCTATCTCTAGTTTTGGCGCTCGGGCTCCAGAGTGCATGGGCTCTGTAGTTTACGGCATGTGGGCTCTCTAGTTGCGGCGTGCGGGATCAGTAGCTGTGGCTCATGGGCTTAGTTGCCCCATGGCATATGGGATCTTAGTTCCCCAACCAGGGATCGAAGCCACGTCAGCTGCATTGGAAGGTGGATTCTTTACCACTGGACCACTGAAGAAGTCCCCTAATGATGACTTCTGAGTACCTAAAATAAGACTGTGGTCCACTTCAGGAAAAGATATATGATTAGCAGAAGAAGTCAGGTGATGAATGGAAGTTATTAGGTTCACATCTATGAACACACTCATGGGTCTACAAGTTCATCCTATCATAATCTGCCCAATTATGGAACAGATATAATCAGTAACTTGTGGAATGCCCATCTTGTCTCCTTGACCCATAGAATGAGGATTGTTATGGTAGGGAGGGCCAAATGGAAACCTCTGAATATCACCTGCACCATCACCAAAACATTAAACCAAAAATCTTTCTATACCAAGAAAGTATATACAAGGGCAATGATTTCTGTTATTTTACTTGTTTGATCTGTGCAAATGATAGATAAGCAATAGAGAATGACAATGAGTTGTCTTAAGTGTAATCAGGTAATGACTGCAATAACTAATATTGTTCCAAATATGGTCTCTTTACTGAACCAAATCAACACAGGCATTGGCACCTGTATGTAGCCATTAATAGGAAAAGGTGCTGTTTTCTCTATCCCAATAAGCAGGATATGCCAGGAGCAAGTTTCCATTTTTGCTTAGTAGTGATGACGGTATACCTTCACCAATCATATTGCCTCAGATGCCTCAGATCTTTATCATCTGGTTCTTCTTCTACCTGGACCCTAAAAATCTCACTGTCTGTGGTAGATAGAATAATGCCCCCAAAGATGTCCTTTTGGACTGCTGGGACAGACATTCTGCTGCCTAGCCCAAACACCACAGTGGTATTTTCAATAGAATACTCTTCCGGTATAGTTCCCACGGTATCACTAGATATTCTTCCCTGCGTTGTGACCCTAGCCACATTGTAGCATCTATGTAGCGTCTAAACCTGTCTCTTTGGTACTTTCTAAGGTTTTGTGATCCTAACATTCTTTTGTATGTGATATTATATATCTGGAAAACCCAAAAGAATCATCATAACTATTATTTTAAAAAGAGGATTTAGTAATGTGACTAGAAACAAAACACATAAACCAATCATTTCCCTATACACAAATAAAATAGTTAGAAAATAACCATTTACAATAACAACAAAAAGTGTAAAATACCCATGTAAATAAATTCCTAAAGGAATATATATAATTTAAATTTTTAAAAAAACTTTAAATTCTAAAATGGTTCATAAAAATAGTCAAATAAATTGAAAGTTATATCCAGTTCTTGGAATATAAAGATAGCAATTTTCTTTAAATTACTTTATAAATTTTATGAAATCCAATGGAAAAGTCCACAGGACTTTTTTGAAACAACATAAGATGATTCTAAAGTTCACATGCTAAAAAAAAAAAAAAAAAAAAAGAAATTGACCAAAATTTTCTGACAAAGAAAATTAGAGGGACGTAAGCTAGAAATAGAAGGAAATTGCCTTAATTAGAAAAAGTACCAAAAAGCAAACATTAAAAATTGTAAATTATGAAATACTACAGAGAAATTCAAATAAAACTACGTAACAAAGTCTATTATCACTGCCATTTTCAAAAATGTTCTGAATGCCCTAGTTAATATGATAAAATGATAACAAGAAAGAAGGGCATAAATGTTAGAAAGGAAGAAACAATATGTCATTATTTGCAAATGATGTAACTATCTACTTAAAAGTACTTAGAGAATCAATAGAAAAACACTAAACTATTATAATTAAATCAACTGAAATAGGCATCATCAAAAAAAATTAATGAAATAGGATATATGAAAAGGTAGGCTTTCAAATCACTGGGGGAAATATAGTCAATGGATAGTGGCAGGAAGACTGAATATCCATTTGAAAAGTAATTAAGTTGGCTTCATACATATGTATATATATAAAGAATAAATAAAATTTATTTATATGTTTCTATATATAATATGTACATAAATACATATATATTCAAAATCAATTAAGATTCAAAGCCCAGAAGTCTTAAAGGAAAAGATAAACATATTTGCATACATAGAAATCTTTTAAAAATCTTTAAAGATGTAGGAAAGATTGGAAGAAAATACAAAGTATAAAAGCCAAAGGATTGGGCTTCCCTGGTGGCGCAGTGGTTGAGAGTCCGCCTGCCGATGCAGGGTACATGGGTTCGTGCCCCAGTCCGGGAGGATCCCACATGCCATGGAGCGGCTGGGCCCATGAGCCATGGCCGCTGAGCCTGCGCGTCCGGAGCCTGTGCTCCGCAACGGGAGAGGCCACAACAGTGAGAGGCCCGTGTACCGCAAAAAAAAAAAAAAAAAGCCAAAGGATTAACATCCATAATATGATTTATGATTAAAGGTGGCTAACTCACTACATGTTTACCTCTTCTCTCAGTGAAAACCCTCTAAAAGTAGACAAAGGAAAGGTGCTATCATCAGCTAAGAGGTCTCAAATAATTTTCTGGAAGATAAGCTAACGATGGAAGTGTGATCATTGTTGAGAGATTCTAGAAAAACTCTAAAACAGAAATCAGATGTGATAGATACAATAGAAAGTATTCTTTCCCATTGGTATACTTCTTAGGGACTAACTCTAGACTTAGCCATGTAACTTACTTTGGTCAATTAGACAATAGCAAATGTAACAGAAGCAAACCTGAAAAGTGCTTGTGCACTGTGGCTTGCCCTCTCACTGCCTTGGAATCCTGAAACCACATGTAAACAAGCCTGAGCTGGCCTACAGGAGGGTGAGAGACTATGTGAAAGGGAGCCAAGGGACCCTAGCTGAACACAGTCGAACAGACAGACCAGTGTGTGAGACCATCTGGATCATCCAGCTGCCAACCAACTCAGGAGCTGATGACAGATCCAGGAAAGAGCACCGATGAGCCACAGATTACATAAGCCAGTCCAAACCAGAACAACAGCCCCACCAGCCCATAGAATCATATGCTAGAACAGAGGCTGATGAAGGTGAAGTTCTGTTTTAAATAGGGCTCACTGAGAAGATGGCATCTGGGCAAAGAACTGACAAAGGTGAGGAGGGGAACAAATGAATATCTTTGGCAGACCATCCCAGGAAGAAAAAGTATCAAGCGTAAAGGTCTTTGGGAGGAACTGCCTGGCATGTTTGAAAAGCAGCAAGGGAGCTACTGTGGCTGGAGTAGCATGAGCAGTGAGGAAGAGAGTAAGGGGTGAGGCCAGAGAGGAGACAAGCTGCTGAGATCCTGTAGGGCATTACAGGTCAGAGTTAGCACTTTAATTTTTATTCTTGGTGAGATAAGAAACCATTGAAAGATTTTGAGCAGAGGGCGGACATGAGCTGACTTAGATTTTAACAAGAAAACTTTATGTTGAGAATAGGCTAAAGAATGGTGTGTTAGTTATCTATTGCTGCATAACAAATTATCCCAAAATTTAGCAGCTTAAAATAGTGAATATTTATTAATCACTAGTGTCCTTAGGTCAGGTATCTGGGCACAGCTTAACTGAATGCCCCTGGCTCAGTGTCTCTCACAAAGCTACAGTCAAATTGTAGGCCAGGGCTACAACCATTTCAAGGCTTGACTAGCATAGGATCCACTTCAAAGCTCATGCACTTAGCTGTTGGCAGGCGTTGGGTCTTTCCAGGCTATTAATGAGAAAGCTCAGTTCCATGCCACACAGGCCTCTCCATAAGGTTACTCACAATATGACAACTTGCTTCCCTCAGAACAAGGGCTCAGAAAAAGAGAGACTGAAAGCGGGCACCCAGGACAAAAGACACAGTCTTTCTGTATCCTAATCTCACAAGAGACATCCCATCATCCTGACCACATTTTATTCACTAGAAACAAACCATAAAACACAGCTCACTCCACCTGCCGATGCAGGGGACACGGGTTCGTGCCCCGGTCCAGGAGGATCCCGCATGCCGTGGAGCGGCTGGGCCCGTGAGCCATGGCCGCTGAGTCTGTGCGTCCGGAGCCTGTGCTCCGCGACTGGAGAGGCCACGACAGTGAGAGGCCCGCGTACCCCCCTCCCCGAAAAAAAGCAGCAAGAGAAACACAATTTGTTATGTACAAGGGAACTCCCATGAGACTATCAGTGGATTTTTCAGCAGAAATCTTGCAGGCCAGAATGGAGTGGGATAGTAGTATATTCAATGTACTGAAAGAAAGAAAATTCCACCTAAGGATACCATACCCAGCAAAGCTGTCCTTCAGAATTGAAGGAGAGATAAAGAATTTCCTAAAAAAAGTTAGAGTCCATCACCACTAGAAATGGCCTCACAAGAAATGTTAAAGAGAGTTCTTCGTACTGAAACAAAAAGACACTAATTTTAAAAACTAAACATATCCTTACCGTATGATCCAGCAATAGCACTCCTTGGTATTCACCCAAAGGAGTTGAAAACTTATGTCCACACAAAAACTTGCGCACAGATATTTATGGTAGCTTTGTTCATACCTGTCAAAACTTGAAAGCAACCAAGATGTCTTTTAGTAGGTAAATGGATAAGTAAACTGGGATATACAGACAATGGAATATCACTCACTGCTAAAAAGAAATTAGCTATGCAGCCCTGGAAAGACATGGAAGAACCATAAATGCATATTACTAAGTGAAAGAAGCCAATCTGAAAAAGGCAACACACTGTAAGATTCAATTCCAACTATATGACATTCTGGAAAAGGTAAAACTATGGAGACAGTAAAAAGATCAGTGGTTGCCCAGACTTAGGGGAAAGGGAGAGAAGAACAGATGAAGCACAGAGGATTTTTAGGGCTGCAAAACTACTCTGGGGGGTACATGTCATTATATATTTGTCAAATTCCATAGAATGTAAAACACCAAGAGTGAACCCTAAGGTAAACTATAGATTTGGGGTGATAATGATGTACCAGTGTGGGATCATCAATTCTAACACACATACCACTGTGGAGCAGGATGTCTATAGCAGAGATTGTACATGTGTGGGGACAGGGGTATGTGAGAAATCTCTGTACCTTTCTCTCAGTTTTGCTATGAACCTGAAACACTCTAAAAAATAAAGTTTATTCGTTTTTAAAATGGTTGAAGATGGTAAATTTTATGTTTTGTATATTTTACAATTTAAAATAATTTTAAAACAAAGGTATAAAGAAGATGTGGCACATATATACAATGGAATATTACTCAGCCATAAAAAGAAACAAAACTGAATTATTTGTAGTGAGGTGGATGGACCTAGAGTCTGTCATACAGAGTGAAGTAAGTCAGAAAGAGAAAAACAAATACCATATGCTAACACATATGTATGGAATCTAAAAAAAAATATATTGGTTCTGAAGAACCTAGGGGCAGGACAGGAATATACACGCAGACGTAGAAAATGGACTTGAGGACGCGGGGAGGGGGAAGGGTAAGCTGGGACGAAGTGAGAGAGTGGCATTGACATATATACACTACCAAATGTAAAACAGGGAGATCAGCTCGGTGCTTTGCGACCACCTAGAGGGGTGGGATAGGGAGGGTGGGAGGGAAACACAAGAGGGAGGAGATATGGGGATATACGTATATGTATAGCTGATTCACTTTGTTATAAAGCAGAAACTGACACACCTTTGTAAAGCAATTATACTCCAATAAAGATGTTAAAAAAGAAAAAAACAAAGGTAATGCATTAAAAAAAACAGATGGGTAAAATATCCATTAAAGTTCAAAACAGACCAATGGATTTTTTTTTTTTTTTTTTTTTTTTTTTTTTTTTTTTTTTTTTTTTTTTGCTGTACGCGGGCCTCTCACTGTTGTGGCCTCTCCCGTTGCGGAGCACAGGCTCCAGACGCGCAGGCTCAGCGGCCGTGGCTCACGGGCCCAGCCGCTCCGCGGCATGTGGGATCTTCCCAGACCGGGGCATGAACCCGTGTCCCCTGCATCGGCAGGCGGACTCTCAACCACTGCGCCACCAGGGAAGCCCAGACCAATGGATTTTAACATAACATATTAAGAAAAATTCATTGATATGTTTTAGATTCCACATTGCAACTAAACTTTACCATTTATCAAGTGTGTATTTGGTGCAGTATCCAAAGAGGAATACTGGTAATTACCTGAAAAGGCTCATAAACTACTCCCTTTTCCAACTACATAAGCTGGATTTTTTTCATATACTTCAAACAAAACATTTGGCAACAGACTGAATGCAGAAGTAGATATGAGAATCTAGCTGTCATCTATTAAACCAAACCTTAAAGAGATTCACAAAAATATAAAACAATGCCACTCTAAATTCTTTATTTTGGAAAATACAGTTTTTATTTTTTAAATGTGTTACGTTAACATATAATAGGTCTATTACTGTAATTGAGCGGGACCCTATGGGGCTTTCCCAGGACAGACCCCCCACCCACCCACCCAGTGTCCTCTGCCTGCCTCTTGTCTGTAGAAAAACTTTAGTCAAAGAATAAATTCAATCAGAGGAGTGAAAAAAAAATGCAGAACCAAAGGAAAGCAGTCAAACAAGACACAATAATAATAGTTTAGCCACTAAACAAAGTCAAGGACCTTTAGCTCCTCTTCAAGAGCTATAGATAATATTCTGAGCCATGTCCTTTGAGCTGTTTTTCAGACACTGAAACCCTCACCAGGTGGGAGAAGTTAACTACATGATGACCAGACTGCAGCCAAGACATAAGCTGCTCCATCTTGCACAATTCCAAGAACTGGCCTCAAGGAAATGGGAACCAACCCTGGAACTGAAGATTAACTGAACTTAAAATAATCAAGATGACACTGATCAGACCACCACATGACCAATTTCATGACTGCGGGAGCCGACTGTGCTGTTCTGCAGGTCGTAGCCCCCTCCCTCTGCCTATACATCCCTGAAACTCCCCTTTCAAAGCTCTTGCCCCCTGATCAACAACCAAGCTGGTTTTGGGACACGCATCTACCTTCTCCCCAGGTGGCCAGCCTCCTGAATGAAGCAACCTTTCCTTTCCTACCAATACCTGTCTCTCCAGTACTGGCTTTCGAGCCACGAGCAGCCAAACCTGAGTTCAGTAACATTACTGTTATTTTTTAACGAATTAATAAAAATTCTTAAATTTCTACATTAATTTCTAATATGACAAATACTGACGAATATAAGCAAAACATAAAAGCTCTCTGAGAACTTCAATAATTGTTACATTTTTGTTCATTTCTTTGCTGAAAGAAACATTCCGAAAAGTTTCAGAAACACTGTATTTAAATGTTGCAGGTGTTATGGTGAAGGTGTGTCCCCCCCCCAGCTTTCCTATTGAAGCCCTAACCCCCAATGTGATGGTATTTAGCAATGGGATCTTTGGGAGGTAATCAGGGTTAGATGAGATCATGAAGATGGATCTCTCACGATGGGTTTCACGCCTTTGTAAGAAGAGACAAGTGAGTTTGCTCTTTCTCTCTGCTCACAAAGACGAGGTCACGTGAGTACACAGCAAGAAGGGAACGGTCTACTAGCCAGGAAGAGAGACCTCACCAGAGCCCCACTAGGAGAGCACCCTGATTTCAGGCTTCCTGCCTCCAGAACTGTGAGAAAATAAATCTCTGTTGTTTAAGCCACCCGGTCTAGGGTATTTTGTGGGGGGAACGGGGGGTGCCGTCCGAGTTCAGCAGTGTAGCATGTAACAGCAAAATGACTGGAAACAATCGAATAGTCCTTTAATAAGAGAACTGGCTGATAAATTGTGGTACCTCCAAGCCACAGAACACTATGCAGATGGGGGAGGAGAAGACAAGATATTCCATGTACTGACACAGAATGGGAAGATTCAGAACAGTGTATAAAAAGGGAAGGAAAATAAGAACATATCTTAAAATTTTACTTGCATCTAAATCCCCCCTTAATATATTTTAAAATTTTGAGGATTCTCTGTAACCGTTCCCCGTATTGTCACAATGTCAGCAATCGAATATTTTTTTGGTGTTGCAGGACAAGTTATTGAATGCAGGACAAATTATACTGGAACAGATGATATCTGAGGAGACGCAGTTTTCTGGAGTTTGAGTAGAGTTCATGAAGTTTCTGGGGTGCTTCTGAGCGCAAGAAATTGAGGTAGTTTTGTGAGTGCCTAACAGACCTACAAAAAATGGCTGCCCCAAACCCAGATTCAGAGAGTCAGAGAATCAGAGATTTAGTCCTTGAGCTTATTAAAAGTATCTTCCTCTCTCGTGACTCAGTTCTGTATCCCTACGGAGCGGCTAAAAACGGCCCGCTTTCCTGACTGGCAAAAGAAACCTAAAAGCAGGGAAGGGCGCCGAGTTTTCAGTCGAGTCGAGGCGCAGTTTGACCCAAGCAGGTACGCGTGGGAAGAAGGAAAAGAAAAATCTTCCTCCTCCCCCTACCGGAGTAACAAACAGGGCACCCTCGGGCTTACCGGGTCTTGACGTTAGCAAGCCACGGAGCCCCGCTAGCAACATCATTAGGCGGAACATTTCGTGACCCCTGCCTTCCAGCGGAGACTTGAGCCCTATTGCCGTTGGCCGTCCGTGAGCGGCGTTCTCGCGAGACTGCGGCACCTACCGGAGCGCCCGGTACTCAGCGCCCCGTCCACCAATCGCCTGTAGGGCACGCCCCCTTTATAGTCGTGCGTCCGGGTCCGCAGGGAGCTCTTTACCCAGCAGCCCGCTCTACCCGATGGCCAGTTGTCTGGAGGTCCTCTACCACGCCAGCCCTCTCCGTCGCGGTCATTGTCCCCCACAAACTTTACGCTTCATGTGGTAACATTTATTGTGCACTGTTTTGTATCAGACACTACTTGCTGAATTTAAAACTATGCGCATACGCACAAACACACACGAATTACATTCATATTTCCTAAAGCTGAGGTTTTTTAATTAAAACAACAACAACAAAAATCCAGATAGATTTTAAAACGATTCCAAGAAAGGGAAAAGTGAGTAGATTTTGGTATCTTCGCAAAGTACCTGCTATGGTTTTTTTCCATACCCACTGCCCAAATACACCTTGTAACCAGGCTGTGTCTACTTTTTCCTCCAATCAAAAAGGCTCTCCCCAAACCGTTAGCTAAAATTCATGTGATGGCCTGCTCTTGTTCAGTAACTTCTTAGTACAATAAATATTCATTCATTCATGTAATGAATGAAATGGACAAGATTTTTGCCCATAATTACAGTACATATGTTCCAGGAGAAAATTCTAGCCGAATTCCTCAACATAGTATTCAAAATTTTCTAAATTCGGAGCCCAGGCTGCTGCCTCTTTTCTTCTATCCCCAGTGCTAGGACTACTTATGACTTCTGGTCTTTCCTGAATGAAAATTGCCTTATTACCTTGGACTGCAATGCCTCCTCCCTCCCTCACCCCCCAGTCTCTACGTACATGCACTATCCTTTAATTCTTTTCAAATCCCCAAAAATGAGTTAATCTCTCACACCAATTAACAGAACGGCAGATACAAACTAAAAGGTCCCGTGGTAGCACAGAAAAGTTCATTTGGGGAATCACCACATCTAAACTCACAGTTGAGATGTGATTTTATGAATGCATAGGATTTCAACAGGGTAATCTAAGCCTGCAAAAGAATATCATGAGCATAAACACGGCAACAAAAATACAACTGGCCTCTCGGTATCCACGGGGAGATTGATTCCAGGACCCACTGTGAATACCAAAATCCCCAGATGCTCAAGTCCCGATGTTGGCCCTCTGATTTCCGTACCTGCAGATTCAACCAACCATGGATACTGAACTATTTGCCACTTGCGGTTGGTTGAATCTACGGATGTGAACCTGCAGATATGGAGTGCCACTGTATTTTTATTGGAAAAAAAAAGAAGCTTGTAAGTGGATCTGTGCAGTTTAAACCCACGTGGTTCAAGGGTCAACTGTATACGCATAGCTTGCATCTCAACAGGAACAACAAATGCTAGACTAACACTTCTTTTAGGGGGTAGTCGAGCCAAAAGCCGGTTTCATCTTGCTTCACAGCATTAGAACCGTTACAGTAAATGCTTAGACTTGTTAATTAGTGGTAAGTACTTTGAATGAATTTCCAGTTATTTCACTTCTTTGTCATTTCCTTCTCCGCAACCTTTCCTGTTTAAATCTTTTAAAAAGCAGACTTTATGTCATTCTTACTTGTGTATATGGCTCTCTCTATAATGGGAGACATGTCTCATCCAGAGCTTATATATCGCAGGACCTAATGACCTACTGTGGTACCTGCAAGATGGTAGAGTTTCAGTAAACATTTATAGAATTTAATAAAATCTGATCTGTGCTTAGAAAACCTAGATCATGTTTTACTATATGGTTAGAGACCCAGGCAGCTGCCTGATAGAAAGGGAAAATGCAATACCTCGAACAAGGTAATAAGCTTGTGAACACAGTCATACAGCGACACCAAAGTTACATACAATTTATCCTTGATTATTAAAACATCTTTAGCAGATGGCAAAGAATACCTTTAATATTTTCAAATTTTTAAGTGGCATCTATGACCAAGAAATTTTACAATTTTTAGTAAGAATCCAAGATAAATCAAGGACAAACCTAAGTGAAAAAAATATAAAATATGTAAAAATATACATAAAAGCAAAAGAAGTTCAGACTGATCAACAGTCTTTTAGAAAAACTTTCTAAATATTCAAAGATCCAAGGAATTATCTAATTCTGAAAAAAGTTTTAAGTTGCATAGTTAATATATTACCAGCTGTGAAATTTCAGTGATATGAATGACAATTGCAAAGCTGTGAAAAAACTGTGGGACTATCTCAGTGACAAACACAAACACTTTTGGTCGTATATTAATTCATTCAGAGATTTAAATTGAAATGAAGAATCTTTATTTGGGACTGTTTACAATTTCTAATATGTACCTGATTGTTAAAATAATGTACCATCTTCAGAAGACAGATATGTGTCTTCTTCAAAACCAATCTGTTTTTCTTTTTAACAAAAAGCCACTATTCACAATTTGGCAGAAGTCTGGAAAATTAGTGAGATAGTATCTGTAAACGTTTGATTAGTAGTTTTACCTAAAACTAGTATAATGTTTTAATTAATAAGGTTATAAATAGCAGAGTATTTAAGAAATTACTGGGCAACACAAATCAGAATTTCAAGTATTTTATTTATTGTAAATCTTATGTTTGTATACGTATGTATACACAAACCAAAATTTTTTTAAAAACTAAAGAAATTCAGTTAATAAACTTATTAATAAACTTTATTATGAAAAATTACCAAAAAAATTTAGGTGCTTAAATTTTTATCATTCATACCATTTCTTCCACAGTAAAAATTCATTTTTTATCATAGCTGGGACAATAACTCAGAGATACCACTAACTTTTTTGCACTTATCTAAGAAAACTTTTTCTTCCTTCATTCTCCAGCCTAATTTCTTTAAAAATATTAGTGTCAACAGAGACATTATCAAGCACACCTTAGTAAATGTAAACATTCTAAATTATATTAATAGCAATCTTTGAAGTTTCAGGTTTTGGACTTAAAATTAAAGTGCTTATGAAATTCTCAAGTGGTTTTATGATAGCTCAATTGATTGAAGATATTATAATTGTTCCTGCTTTTTATTACAGCCAAGAATCAACAGCGTATCTGATTAGTTCTATTAAATACTTCGTACCTTAAAGTTTATAATTTAAAATAATGCTATTGTAAAAGGATGCTATGCTTTAACATGATTCATAATAGAAATTCTATTATTAAATTAACTTTTCTAATATTCATTATCCATAGATAGATCCACAGAATCTATTATCCATAGAATCCATAGAATCATATATCCATAGAATGTTCATTAAAATGGAAGATAATAACTGTGTGTAAGTATACACATACACACTTTTAGTGTGCTTTTGCACTTTTAAATTTATATTATGATATCTTAATTCTGTATTTTGTGCATTCTTCTGAAGACAGAGTATTCCTTTATTCATGTAGTGAATGAGATACACAAAATTCTAGGGTGTGATGATTATTAGTCTGTGCAAGATTAAAAATATTAGATATTAATTGACAGCTAATTAGTTTTCACAGGTATTAGATAATTACATGTTCAATCAGAAACTACATTAATGATAACTAAGGTCAAAATTCAGAATTACATTTAAGCACATAATGACAAAACTTAAACCAATACAGTTAATTTGAGAATCATTACAATAATGTGTTCAAATAACATAATCCATGTCAGGTGCATTAACCTCACAGATGACCGAATAAAATGTATTCAGTAATGGAAATGAAAATGTTATTCTAAATTCCCTGGCTTTACTGCATTTCTTCTGATTCTCATTTCCCACTACTCAAGTTCTGTTTTTCTGTATTAATAAAGTTTGTTTGGTGGTATTTTGTTTTCATTCATAATTGCAGCAGGAAGAAAGGTTTTTCAAGAAAATATCAGGAAAAAAAAAAGTATTAGCTCAGTTCCCTGAAGATGTCTGCAAAATGAAAGGTTAAAAAAAAAAAACAATCAAGTGAGGGAACTATATAAAGGAGGTGGAGGAGCAGGACGAGCAGGAATTAAAGTTCCCTGAGATGATACTTTCGGTTGTGGTGGAGGTGGCCTGTGAGGGGGAAGAAAGACAGTTAATCGTATGTTTCAACTGTATGAAATAATGCTACCTTAATTACAAGCCCAACATAACACCATTCTTGACATCACTGACAATTCTTAAGGGTACCTTATATTCTGAGATCATTACGAATCGGATATGTAATGGTTAAAAGTCTCCAATCGGAGCCTAAAATGGAGTAACTACCTTAAAGTCATGCTAGTGTATAATCAACAATGTACAAAGGTTCTGGTATATATGTTTTTTAAAAAGGACAGTACATGAGGGGCTTCCCTGGTGGCGCAGTGGTTGAGAGTCCGCCTGCCGATGCAGGGGACACGGGTTCGTGCCCCAGTCCAGGAAGATCCCACATGCCGCGGAGCGGCTGGGCCCGTGAGCCATGGCCGCTGAGCCTGCACATCCGGAGCCTGTGCTCCGCAATGGGAGAGGCCACAGCAGTGAGAGGGCCGCATACCGCAAAAAAAAAAAAAAAAAAGGACAGTACATGAAATAGAAAAGACAAATTGTAAAAGACAAGTGAAGATACTATGTGAATTAAGCACCTCTTGTACTGTTAGGATTTAAGGGGAGCAAATCACAACTAAGTATAAACCTTACATACATATATAGAGCTGGAATTCCAGGTCTCTCAAATATAATTTCCACTCTGAGAATTAAACCTGCTATGACTTCTATACCAGTCCTTCTCAGTTCTCATGCTTTAACCTGTGGATACCCTTCTTTAACTTCTTCATCCAATTCTAGTATACCTCTATTCCAATAACATACTAGAACTTTACCTGGTGAGTATGTGTCTCACATTTATATATTCTGCTCCTGATGTTCAGGTGGATTTCAGTACACTCTCACTACATATTAAAGATTATACTTGAGGATACTACTCAGTGTGCAATTCAATTGTAATTGGAGGACTTTCGCGGCGTGGGAGGGGTGAGATGTATTTTATGTGATGCAAAATGTTATAATAAATTTTCTCCTTTCTTGCTGATGTTATACCCATCCACTGAGTCTTTTATTTTTCTTGTGTTTTTCAGTTCTAGAATTTCCATTTAATTCTTCTTTTAGGTTTTTAAGTCCAGCACATCTAGTTTCGTGCTGAAATTCTCAATCTTGACTATTAATTCTGTGATGTAATCATCATAGTTACTTTAAAGTCCATCTCTGATACTAATTGCATACCCTCTGAGTCTGCTTTTCTTGGTTTTAGTCACATTTTCTTTTCTTATATGCCTAGCTTTTTAAACTGGGGGCCAAACATTAAAAAATATATATATAACTGTAGGAAATAAGTTGAGGGTCTGATTCACCCTTACCCCAGGGTCCCAACACAAAGACTGGGATATTTGCCAGGGTACCACCTCCTTGACAGGGCTCCAGTCTTTGTCCCCTCGTCCCTATGAGTTTGTTGAAAGCTCTCCTCAGCTTCCTATCTTCTCACATTCAGAATAGGTATATATTTACAATCTAAGATGAAAAATGGTCCCAAAAGCTGAGATTATCTCTGGACTGCCTTCCTCTCCTGGACCATAGTCCCATAGTCTCTCATTTCCTTGGTAGTTTTCTGATGCCTTGAAATACATATTTTCTTATATTGTCTAGCTTTTTTCTAGCTGTTCCTAATAAGAAGGCTGGTCCAGCCTATCTGATTTCACATTGCTGGTTATTTTAAAGGTCGTTGCTTCTGAACCTTACAGACACCAAAGGCTACAGCAGCTGTTGACTGTCTTGTTTGGGCTTCTTTAAAATTTCATTCCGACACTGCATTTAATATGACAAAACTTATATAAAAGCTCTTAAAAGTTTTTCTGCAAATTGTGTTCTATCTAAACTGTTAGCAACAAATACCTTGTCCTAAATTAAATTAAAAATACAAGGGAACTATTTAGACATTAACCCTGGGTTTTATTCTGGTCAAGTAATCTAAGCAAATTCACTTCAGACCTTGATGGAAACTGCTGAGGCTGCTTGGCTGCATAAGTTGGTACTGGAAATCTGTTTGCATATATAGGCTAAAAAGGAAACAAAAAGTTATTACCACAGTGCACTCACAAATATATTTTCTATAAAGTTTATTTTCCATATAAAAGTAATCAATCTATTTAAAAATCAATGAATAGATGACTAATAATGTTGACATTTTAAAATACTTTGCTTATTCAACATGTCTTTGCTACTGAGTATAGAATATTTAATTCTTTTAAGATTGTATATATTTTGTATATATTTTTTAATAGATCTTTGTTGGAGTATAATTGCTTCACAATACCGTGTTAGTTTCTGTTGCGCAACAAAGCGAATCAGCCATATGCATACCTATATCCCCATATTCCCTCCCTCTTGCGTCTCCCTCCCACCCTCCCTATCCCACCCCTCTTGGTCATCGCAAAGCACCGAGCTGATCTCCCTGTGCTATGCTGCTGCTTCCCACCAGCCAACTATTTTACATTCGGTAGTGTATATGTCGATGCTACTCTCACCTCACCCCAGCTTCGCCGTCCCACGCCATGTCATCAAGTCCATTCTCTATGTCTACCTCTTTATTCCTGCCCTGCAACTAGGTTCATCAGTACCTTTTTTTTTAGATTCCATATATATGCGTTAGCATATGGTATTTGTTTTCTCTTTCTGACTTACGTCACTCTATGACAGACTATAGGTCCATCCACCTCACTACAAATAACTCAATTTCGTTTCTTTTTATGGCTGAGTAATATTCCATTGTATATTATGTGCCACATCTTCTTTATCCATTCATCTGTTGATGGACACTTAGGTTGCTTCCATGTCCTCACTGTTGTAAATAGTGCTGCAATGGACATTCTGGTACATGACTCTTTTTGAATTATGGTTTTCTCAGGGTGTATGCCCAGCAGTGGGATTGCTGGGTCACATGGTAGCTCTATTTGTAGTTTTTTAAGGAAACTCCATACCGTTTTCCATAGTGGTTGTATCAATTTACATTCCCACTAACAGTGTAGGAGGGTTCCCTTTTCACCACACCCTTTCCAGCATTTATTGTTTCTAGCTTTTTTGATAATGGCCATTCTGACCGGCATGAGGTGATATCTCCTTGTAGTTTTGATTTGCATTTCTCTAATGCAAATGATGCTGTTGAGCATCTTTTTATCTGCCTCTTGGCCATCTATATGTCTTCCTTGGTGAAATGTCTATTTAGGTCTTCCGCCCATTTTTTAACTGGATTGTTTGGTTTTTGGATATTGGGCTCCATGAGCTGTTTGTATATTTTGGAGATTAATCCTTTGTCTGTTGTTTCATTTGCAAATATTTTCTCCCATTCTGAGGGTTGTGTTTTTGTCTTGTTTATGGTTTCCTTTGCTGTGCAAAAGGTTTTAAGTCCCATTTGTTTATTTTTGTTTTTATTTCTGTTACTCTAGGAGGTGGGTCAAAAAAGATCTTGCTGTGGTTTATGTCAAAGTGCTTTACCTATGTTTTCCTCTAAAAGTTTTATAGTGTCTGGTCTTCCTTTTAAGTCTTTAATCCATTTGGAGTTTATTTTTGTGTATGGTGTTAGGTAGTGTTCTAATTTCATTCTTTGACATGTAGCTGTCCAGTTTTCCCAGCACCACTTATTGAAGAGGCTGTCTTTCCTCCATTGTATGTTCTTGCCTCCTTTGTCATAAATTAGGTGCCCATATGTGTGTGGGTTTTTCTCTGGGCAGTCTATCCTGTAGCATTGATCTGTATTTCTGTTTTTGTGCCTGCACCATACTGTCTTGATTACTGTAGCTTTGTAGTATAATCTGAAGTCAGGGAGCCTGATTCCTCCAGCTCCCTTTTTCTTTCTCAAGATTGCTTTGGCCATTCGGGGTCTTTTGTATTTCCATACGAATTGTAAGATTTTTTGTTCTAATTCTGTGAAGAATGCCATTGGTAGTTTGATAGGGATTGCACTGACTGTAGATTGCTTTGGGTAGTATAGTCATTTTCACAATATTGATTCTTCCAATTCAAGAACATGGTATATTTCTCCATCTGTTTATGTCATCTTTGATTTCTTTCATCAGTGTTTTATAGTTTTCTGAGTACAAGTCTTTTGCCTCCTTAGGCAGGTTTATTCCTAGGTATTTTATTCTTTTTGTTGCAATGGTAAATGGGAATGTTTCCTTAATTTCCCTTTCTGATGTTTCATTGTTGGTGTACAGGAATGCCAGAGATTTCTGTGCATTAACTTTGTATCCTGCAACCTTACCAAATTCACTGATTAGTTGTAGTAGTTTTCTAGTGGCATCTTTAGAATATTCTATGTATAGTATTATGTCATCAGCAAATAGTGACAGTTTTACTTCTTCTTCTCCAATTTGTATTCCTTTTCTTTCTTTTTCTTCCCTGATTGCTGTGGCTAGGACTTCCAATACTATGTTGAATAAGAGTGGCGAGAGTGGTCATCCTTGTCTTGTTCCTGATCCTAGTAGAAATGCTTTCAGTTTTTCGCCATTGAGTAGGATGTTTGCTGTGGGTTTGTCATATATGGCCTTTATTATGTTGAGGCAGGTTACCTCTATGCCCACTTTCTGGAGAGTTTTTATCATAAATCGGTGTTGAATTTTGTCAAAAACTTTTCCTGCATCTCTTGAGGTGATCATATGGTTTTTCTTCTTTGTTAATATGATGTATCACATTGTTTTGCGTATATTGAAGAATCCTTGCATTCTGGGATAAATCCCACTTCATCATGGTGTATGATCCTTTTAATGTGCTGTTGGATTCTGTTTGCTAGTATTTTGTTCAGGATTTTTGCATCTATGTTCATCAGTGATATTGGTCTATAATTTTCTCTTTTTGTGATATCTTTTTCTGGTTTTGGTATCAGGGTGATGGTGGCTTTGTAGAATGAATTTGGGAGTGTTTCTCCCTCTGCAGTTTTTTGGAAGACTTTGAGAAGGATGGGTGTTAGCTCTTCTCTAAATGTTTGATAGAATTTGCCTGTGAAGCCATCTGGTCCTGGACTTTTTTTGTTGGAAGATTGTTAATTATGGTTTCAATTTCATTACTTGTGATAGGTCTGTTTATATTTTCTAATTCTTCCTGGTTCAGTCTTGGAAAATTGTACCTTTCCAAGATTTGTCCATTTCTTCGTGGTTGTCCATTTTATTGGCATATAGTTGTTTGTAGTAGTCTCTTATAATCCTTTGTATTTCTGCAATGTCAGTTGTGATTTCTCCTTCATTTCTAATTTTATTGATTTGTGTCCTCTCCCTTTTTTTCTTGATGAGTCTGCCTAAGGGTTTATCAATTTTGTTTATCTTCTCAAAGAACAAGCGTTTTAGTTTTATTGATCTTTGCTATTGTTTTCTTCGTTTCTATTTCATTTATTTCTGCTCTGATCTTTATGATTTCTTTCCTTCTACTGACTTTGGGTTTTCTTTGTTCTTCTTTCCCTAGTTGTTTTAAAAGTGTATTGTTTGAGATTTTTCTTGTTTCTTGAGGTGAGATTGAACTGCTATGAACTTCCCTCTTAGAACTGCTTTTGCTCATCCCATAGATTTTGGGTTGTCATGTTTTCATTGTCATCTGTTTCTATGTATGTTTTTATTTCTTCTTTGATTTGTTCATGATCTCTTGGTTCCTTAGCAACGTGTTGTTTAGCCTCCATGTATTTGTGTTTTTTACAGTTTTTTTTCCTATAATCGATTTCCAATCTCATAGCATTGTGGTCACAAAAGATGCTTGATACGATTTCAATTTTCTTAAATTTTCTGAGGCTTCTTTGTGACCCAAGATGTGATCTAGCCTGTAGAATGTTCCATGTGCACTTGAGAAGAAAGTGTATTCTGCCACTTTTGGGTGGAATGTCCTAAAAATATCAATTAAATCTATCTGGTCTATTGTGTCATTTAAAGCTTGTGTTTCCTTATTTATTTTCTGTTTGGATGATTTGTCTATTGGTGTAAGTGGGGTGTTAAAGTCCCCTACTATTATTGTATTACTATCGATTTCTCCTTTCATGGTTGTTAGCATTTGCATTATGTATTGAGGTGCTTCTATTTTGGGTGCATAAACATTTATAATTGTTGTGTCTTATTCTTGGATTGATCCCTTGATCATTATGTAGTGTCACTCCTTATCTCTTGTAACAGTCTTTATTTTAAAGTCTATTTTATCTGATATGAGTATTGCTACTCCAGCTTTCTTTTGATTTCCATTTGCATGGAATACCGTTTTCCATCCCCTCACTTTCAGTCTGTAATGTGTCCCTAGGTCTGAAGTGGGTTTCTTATAGACAGCATATATACAGGTCTTGTTTTTGTATCCATTCAGCCAGTCTGTGTCTTTTGGTTGGGGCATTTAATCCACTTACATTCAAGGTTATTATTGATATGTATGCTCCTATTGTCATTTTCTTAATTGTTTTGGGTTTTTTTTTTCCCATGGGTCTTTTTCTTCTCTTGTGTTTCCCACTTAGACAAGTTTCTTTAGCATTTATTGTAAAGCTGGTTTCGTGGGGCTGAATTCTCTTAGCTTTTGCTTGTCTGAAAAGCTTTTGACTTCTCCATTGAATCTGAATGAGATCCTTGCCAGGTAGAGTAGTCTTGGTTGTAGCTTTTTCTCTTTCATCACTTTAAGTATATCCTGCCACTCCCTTCTGCCCTGCAGAGTTTCCACTGAAAAATCAGCTGATAACCTTATGGGGATTCCTTTGTATGTTATTTTTTGTTTTTCCTTGCTGCTTTTAATGTTTTTTCTTTGAATTTAATTTTTGTTAGTTTGATTAATATGTGTCTTGGTGTATTTTTCCTAGGTTTTATCCTGTATGCGATTCTCTGTGCTTCCTGGACTTGGGTGATTATTTCCTTTCCCATGTTAGGGAAGTTTTCCACTATAATCTCTTCAAATATTTTCTCAGACCCTTTCTTTTCTCTTCTTCTGGAGCCCCTATAATTCGAATGTTGGTGCGTTTAGTGTTGTCCCAGAGGTCTCTGAGATTGTCTTCAATTCTTTTCATTCTTTTTTCTTTATTCTGCTCCAGGGCAGTATTTCCACCATTTTGTCTTCCAGCTCACTTATTCGTTCTTCTGCCTCAGTTATTCTGTTATTGATTCCTTCTAGTGTATTTTTCATTTCAGATACTGTGCTGTTCATCTCTGTTTGTTCTATACTTCTTCTAGGTCCTTGTTAAACATTTCTTGTATTTTCTCAATCCGTGCTTCCATTCTATTTCCGAGATTCTGGATCATCTTTACTATCATTACTCTGAATTCTTTTTCAGGTAGATTACCTATTTCCTCTTCATTTATTTGGTCTTGTAGGTTTTTACCTTGCTCCTTTATCTATGACATATCTTTTTGCTGTCTCTCTCTCTTTTTTTTTTTTATGAGTGGGATTGTGTTCCTGTTTTACTGGTTGTTTGGCCTGAGGCTCCCAACACTGGAGTCTGTAGGCTGTTGGGTAGAGCTGGGTCTTAGTGCTGAGATGAGGAACTCTGTGAGACCTCACTCCAATGAATATTCCCTGGGGTCTGAGGTTCCCGTTAGTCCAGTGGTTCAGACTCAGAGCTCCCACTGCAGGAGCTTCCGCCCAACCCCAGGCTTGCGAACCAGGATCTCGCAAGCCACGTGGGGTGGAAAAAAAGAGAAAAAGAACAATAACAAAGTAAAAAATAAAATTAGGCTAGGAAACTAACAGATATGTTAGAAAGAATGTAAAAATAAAAATATAGATGGGGCCTCCCTGGTGGCGCAGTGGTTGAGAGTCCGCCTGCCGATGCAGGGGATACGGGTTCGTGCCCCGGTCTGGGAGGATCCCATATGCCACAGAGCGGCTGGGCCCGTGAACCATGGCCGCTGAGCCTGCGCATCCGGAGCCTGTGCTCCGCAACGGGAGAGACCACAACAGTGAGAGGCCCGCGTACCGCAAAAAAAAAAAAAAAAAAAAAAAAAAAATAGATGAATCAACAACCAGAAGGTACATCAGTATCACAATAGTAAAAAAGAGGAGGAGGGAAAAGGAAAAAAACAAAAAAAGAAAAAGGGGGCGGGGGGAAGGCCTTGGCTGTGGAGGGCGGGGCCTAAGCAAGGGTGAGGTTTGAGTGGTGGGCGGGGCCTATGCTTAGGACCCACAGGGCTGTAAAAGATGGGGGTAAGGCGGTGGGGCTTAGGCTCAATGGAACAGAAGGGGCCCAGGCGTGCCCCCCACCCCTGGTCTCAGAGGAGAGGGGACCTCACCTGGGAGCCCAGCAGGCTTTCTGGGCTCGTGTGGGCAGGGCAGGGCAAACGCCCTCCCCTCCTCTCCTTTTCCTCTGGTCTGGGGTCTGGGAGGGCCCCTCCCACCTGCCTCTCCTGATCTCCCTGGCCTCCCTCTTATGCCCCCAGGACCAATGCGGCCGGGGAGGGAAGCGGGGGCCTTGGAGGGCAGGGGACTGGCTTGGGAGCTCAGCAGGCTCCCTGGGCCCTAGTCAAGATTATATTTTTTTAAATTCAAAAATAATGAAGTATTATCTTGGCCCTAATCAACTCCATTAGTTAAAAGGTAACATATTTCCTATGTCCATATATTTTAAATAAAATCTTCCAAAAATGTATTGCCAAACCTATACAGTACCTAACTGGTACTATAAATACCACTAATTTACAACCCTTGATTTTGATGTGGAAAACAGGGAACTTCTGTGCACTGCTGATGCAAATGTATACTAAATTGGTACAGCCACCATGGAAAACAGTATGGAGGTTCCTCAAAAAATTAAAAACACAACTACCATATGATCCAGCAATTCTACTTCTGGGTATTTATCCAAAGAAAATGAGAACACTAACTTGTAAAAATATCTGCACCCCCATGTTCATTGCAGCATTATTTATAACAGCCAACATGTGGAAGAGCCTAAGTGTCCATCTGTGGCATATACATATATATATATATATATATATATATATATATATATATATAAGAATATTATTCAGCCACCAAACAAAAGGAAATCTTGCCATTTGTGACAACATGGATGGACTAGAGGGCATTCAGGCTAAGTGAAATAAGTCAGACAGGAAAAGACAAATACTGTATGATCTCACTTATATGTGGAATCTAAAAACAAACAAACCAAAAAATTCCAAACTCTTAGATACAGAGAACAGATTGCAGAATGACAGAGGCAGGAGAGGGAGATGGGTGAAAACAGATGAAGGTGGTCAGAAGGTACTAGTTTCCAGTCATAAGATGAATAAGTCCTGGGGATATAATGTACGGCATGGTGACTATAGTTAATAACACTGCATTGCATATTTGAAAGCTGCTAAGAGAGCAAATCTTAAAAGTTCTCATCACAAGAAAAAAAATTTGTAACTATGTGTGGTGATGGGTGTTAACTAGACTTATTGTGGTGCTCATTTCATACCATACACAAATATTGAATCATGTTGTATACCTGAAACTTATATGTCTATTATATCTCAATTTTTTTTTTTTAGATCTTGTTATGTATATCCCTTGAAGGGGAACCAGGACCCTGCCCCAAGGCTGCACTTTTTTTAAAAATAAATTTATTTATTTAATTTATGTATTATTTTTGGCGGTGTTGGATCATCATCGCTGTGTGCAGGCTTTCTCTAGTTGCAGCAAGCAGGGCTTCTCTTGCTGCGGAGCACAGGGTCTAGGTGTGCAGGCTTCAGTAGTTGTGGCACGCATGCTCAGTAGTTGTGGCACACAGGCTTAGTTGCTGCGAGGCATGTGGGATCTTCCCGGACCAGGGCTCAAACCCATGTCCCCTGCATTGGCAGGTGGATTCTTAACCACTAGACCACCAGGGAAGCCCATATCTCAATTTTTAAAAAAGTAGAATAGTGGTTGCTAGGGTGTGGGGGATGGGGACTTATTGCTTCATGGGTACAGAGTTTCTGTTTGGGGTAATGAAAAAGTTTTAGAAATAGGTAGCAGCGATGATTGCACAACATTGTGAATGTAATTAATGCCACTGAATTGTATACTTAAAAATGGTCAAAATGGCAACCTTTATGGCATGTATATTTTACCACAATAAAAAAGGAAAAAAATATGTCAAAGATGAAAAAGAACACATATATAATTTCTAACTTGGATATGTAGGGACTGTGTGACCATCCTATATATGTAGTGATATGGAAAAATCTCTGAGATATATGGTTAAGGGGGAAAAGGGCATAACAATTCTTGTTTCTTTTTTATAAAGGAAAAGGGAGAAGAACTGGGAGATTCCATATGTATCCTTCCATATTAGAAGGATATCTAATCATCTTACCTCCACATAACTGGAAAGACTTTAAAAGTCTGACAATGCCAAGTGTTGGCAAAGATGTAGTTTGACAGGAATGCTCATACACCACTGACAATACATCACCCAGTGGTGTAACCTTTTTGGAAAACAATTTGGCATTTTCCAGTAAATATTCACATATCTTTTAACCCAGCATTTTAATTCCTGTATGCCCCTCGATCAGAGCTCTCTAATAGAATTTTCTACAATGATGGAAACAATCTATGTGGTGTCCCTACAATAGTGGCCACATATGATCTATCGAGCATTTAAAATGTCAATGAGGAATGGAATTCTTAATTTTATTTAATTTAAAATGAAATGTAAATAGCCACATGTGGATAGCAACCACTGTACTAGTACAGTCCTAGAACTCACACATGTGCATGAGAAACATATAGAATGTTTACCTTAGCTTTGTTCATAGTAATGAACAATTGGAAACTAGTAATAGAAAAATGGATTTTTAAACTGTGTGGTATTTATGTAACATAATATCAATAGTGAAAATGAATGCATTAGAGCTACGTGTATTGCTAGGGATAAATCACAAAGCAATGTTAAAGGAAAAAGCACGTTGCAGATATATGTGTAAGATAGCAAGCAAAACATATAATGTTTAAAAGCAGATAAAGTAATATTATATATTTCTTAGGGATATATGCACATTAGAAAAAGTATATCATTATCCCAATACTCCCTAATACACTCCAAAGGACAGTGATTACTGGTCCCACGGCTGAGACGACTAGGCCTATTATTCCAGGAGCTCAGCACCAGATCTTTAGTCACATGCCCTGGGGAAGCCAGGCAGTAAAAACAGAAGGATAGCAGACATAGGAGAAGACAGTGACAGCATAAATCCCATGTCATTTCCCAAGCTTGGTTTCAAGGCAAGACATTCTCAATGTCTAGATGTTTTCTCCCATCTCCTCTGAGTCATGGACCCTGCTGGTATTCCATTAACTAACCCAGAGGCCACCTATAGACCACACTCCTAAATTCTTTGGAAATTATCCATGTTTATTCCTATATGATGTAACAATTTTTTTAATCTTTAAAACTTTGATATCATAATATAGTAAAGAAAAAGAATTTTTCATTTAAACTTACAACTTCTCTGGGAGGAGCCACTGAAGAAGCATGTCCAGGAACACTCACTGGCTGTCTAGAAACTTTTGCTTGATTTTTGCCATCTGACCTGAAAGATACAATTACTTTTGAGCTAAATTAAGATTAAAACATTTCTACATGATATATTACATAGACCTTGCATTTTCCCAAGTACAGAACAATGTTGTTGGTAGTGGTGGTGATGATGATCATGAAGACAACTAAAATTTTTATGGCATTTTAAATAGCTTTCACCATCCTTAGAGTATTAGAAAGTTCTATTAACCTCATTTTACAATTAAATAAACTGAAATTCTAAGAAATTATGTAATTTGGTCAATTGGGCCAGTGTTCTCTGACTTCTCTCCTCAAGTCTTCCTGAAATCAGAGAGGAGTAAAAGCATATTCCTAGGTTTGAAATAGTCACTCTGAATATTAGGAAGTCCAAGAGGAGCAAACAAGCTGGCTGGAAAGATGTCAGCTAAGATTTAGACATGCCAAAATGATAGTAAGTCAGCTAGGTAGAAGTGTATAGGAGATAGCTATTGCTATGGAACTAAACTTTCAGAGATGCAGACTGGGAAATTATCTATAGGGATTGGTCAGTCTGAAGTTAAGAAAAAGGATAGAAACATAAATCTGGGGAAGTCCCTGGAAGTCCAGTGGTTAGGACTTGGCGCTTCTACTGCTGTGGCCTGGGTTCAACCCCTGTTCAGGGAGCTAAGATCCCGCCAAGCCAAATGCTTGGCCAAGTGCAGTGTGGCCAAAGAAAAGGGTGGGCGAGGGCGTTACGCCTCAATAAATTATATTTTTTAAAAAAAGAAATATAAATCTGTTTTAGAATACATTAAGAAACATAAAGCTAACATCAGGATACTCTAGGAAAACATTATGCGGTAAGTGAGGTAAATGAGAAAGAGGGCAATGAAGTAAAGTGAGCAATCGAGGCAAGATTTGAACATTCTGGAATCATTATCATAAGAAAGATCAGTTATTAAGTAATTACATTGTGCTATGGGTTTTATTTGTTAGTATTTCCTCATTTAATCCTCACATCAACCCGAAGAGAGAGGTAATATCATTATTCCCATTTTAAAGGAAGTAAACCAACGCTCAGAGACTTTTTTTATTATTCCAGTTCATAATGCTAGCAAATGACAAACTGGAACTTGAACTTAGATCTGACTACAAGGCCCATGCTAATATATGCTACATTCCAATGCCAACATGTTAGAAGTCATCACTGAGAGACAGTTGTATAAGAGTCCAACACACAGACTGGAAATATCAGCTGTCTGAATTATGACAACCCTTTCTTCCATCAAAGCTTATTTCTTAAAAGCTGATGATTCACAAAATCTGTTTTCAAAACAGACTTGAAGAACACTTCTCCTATGAGAACTGATACTTGAAATAGACATGGAAGAAAATTTTTTAATGAAGCCCAAATCAGAAGTTGTAGTCCAATTACTCCACTACCAGAAATCAAACTCAAGTAAAATGAAGCCTAGCAGCCATTTTCAGTAGCATACAGGCTGGTCACCATAATCCTTTCCCCTCACCATTATAAGAGGTGGCTGAGTCACCACTGCCCTTTAACTCCTGCTAATCATGTCAAAAGAATGGAGAGATAACTTAGAACCCTATTTTTAAACCAGCTTCTATGATATGACTATCATCATTAATAATTATTATACTTTAAAATTTTTAATATGAATTTAAAAGAAAAATAATCTAAGTACTCATATGTTTGTGATCTCTTCCTTCTGCAGTAGCTTTTCTGTAGCTGGTCTCTCTTAATGAAGACAAAAGCAGCCAATATAGCAAGAGGAACAATGACGAAGAAGAACACCAGAAGTCCGTCCCTCAAGGCGGTATTCTTTTCTACAGAGAAGGATTTTACATTAATGATCATTAAATTAGAAGTTAACTCATATTAACTAGAACATACTAGGTGATGATACATTTTACATTAATTTTCACGTTGTTCAAAAGTCACACTGATATAAACTGAAATATATTGAGAAGTCTTGTTCACTCCTCATGCTTGCCCACTTCATTTTTGTCTCCCTGAAGATAACCACTTTTATTAATTTCTTATATAATCTTACAGTATTTCTTCATGTAAATATAAGCTAGAACAAAATATGTTTTATTGTTAACCCTTTCTTACACAAAAGGTAGCATGGCATAAATGCTATTCCACACATTACTTTTATCACTTAGCTATACTACATATCTTCCCAAACTATACATACAGCACCACCTCATTTTCTATACAGCTATACAAAACTCCATTGCAAGGATGTCCCGTAGTTTATTCAGTCAGTAAGTACCCTACTAATACTTTTATTTTTCCAATCTTCACTGTTACAAAAAAAAATGTTATAATGAATAACCTTGTACATGTCATATCATTTCGGTGCAGGTATATCTGTAGAATAATTTCCCAAAAGTAGAATTGCTGTATCAGAAGGTGAATGCATTCATCATTTTTTTTAAGGCACTATCAACCTGTCCACCACAGTGGTGGTTACAAGTTAGCATGCCATATATTCAGACTATAATTCAAAAAGGTACATTCACCCCTATATTCATAACAGCACTAATCACAATAGCCAAGACATGGAAACACCCTAAATGTTCATTGACAGATGAATGGATAAAGAAGATGTGGTACATATATATATATAATGGAATACTACTCAGCCATAAAAAAGAATAAAATAATGCCATTTACAGCCACATGGATGGACCTAGAGATTACCCTACCAAGTGAAGTAAGTCAGACAGAGAAAGACAAATACCATATGGTATCACTTATATGCAGAATCTAAAATATGACACAAATGAACTTACCTACAAAACAGAAACAGACTCACAGACATAGAGAACTTGTAGACTTGTAGACTTGTAGTTGCCAAGAGGAATGGGTGGAGGGAGAGGGATGGATTGGGAGTTTGGGATTAGCAGATGCAAACTATTATATATAGAATGGATAAACAACAAGGCCCTACTATATAGCACAGAGAACTATGTTCAATATCCTGTGATCAACCATAATGGAAAAGAACATGGAAAAGAATGTATATACATGTATAACTGAATCACTTTGCTGTACAGCAGAAATTAACACAACATTGTAAATCAACTATACTTCAGTAAAATAAATTTCTTTTAAAAGTTAGAAGGCCAGCCAGCAATATACAAGAATTCCTCACAGTCTCACCTATAGAGTCAAACTTCTGCATGTTTGCCAACCTGGAAGGTGAAAAACTATATCTTTTATGATTTTAATTTGCATTTCTCTTTTTATACTATGATTTGAGCAACTTTTCATGTTTAAGGAAACATTGTATTTCTTTTTCTTCTCAGTCTTTTGACTGTTTTTCTGTTGGTCTATTGGTTTTTTTTCTTCTCAGTTTCTAAAAGCCTTTATATATTAGGGAGAATAGTTTTATCTGTATCTGAGTTGGAAATATTTTCCCCATTTTGTCATTTGTCTTATGGTACAATGTTTTTCTCCATGCATAAGTTTATTGTTCTGAGGTAGCTGAATTTATCAATCTTATTTTTTATGGCTTATGGATTTAAAGTCTTATTATAATTTTAAAAATCATTAATTAACATTAATTTTGTCTTTTTCATGTTCTTTAGTGAAAGAATATAGTAAATTTGAACACGAGTGGTAAACTGTGAAATTATCCTCATAGTTTTACATTTGTAAAAGTACCAAAACTTTCTGTTCCAAAAGTTATATGAAACTACATGAAACACTCAACCCAATTAAAAATAAAAATATGAAAAATTAAAGCAAGCTTGACATATCAGTTTATACTTATAATAAGTAGACAAAATTTAAATTAAAGCATCCAACACTGGCCAGGTTATGTTAAAATTGGTACCTGTGGCATTACACAAGTTCATTTGGAATTTTTATCAAGAATCATAAAAAAAAACCCTGTAGGCTTCCCTGTATTAAAAATCATATCTAGGGCTTCCCTGGTGGCACAGTGGTGGTTAAGAATCTGCCTGCCAATGCAGGGGACACAGGTTCGAGCCCTGGTTTGGGAAGATCCCACATGCCACAGAGCAACTAAGCCCGTGCACCACAACTACTGAGCCTGCGCTCTAGAGCCCATGAGCCACAACTACTGAGCCCACGTGCCACAACTACTGAAGCCCATGTGCCTTGAGCCTGTGCTCCACAATAAGAGAAGCCACTGCAGTGAGAAGCCTGTGCACCGCAACAAAGAGTAGCCCCCACTCACCACAACTAGAGAAAGCCCGCAGGCAGCAATGAAGACCCAATGCAGCCAAAAATTTTTAAAAATTAAAAAATAAAATAAGATTAATTTTAAAAAAAGAATCATAAAAAGGATTATACCCTTCAATCTAATAATACCATAACTGGCAATTTATACTTCAATTGGGAAAAATGCATGAGTATTAAGATGTACACTACAATGTTATCAATGTGTATCAAAAACTTAGAAACAACCTAATGTCAAATAATTAGACAACAGTTAAGTCAAGTTATGGCACATCCATCAATGTAATGATATGCAGCCATTAACATCCATAGTTCTGACTTCTGCTTCTAGACAAGATGGAGTAATAGGGACCAGATTTATCCTGTCAGCTATAACAACCAGAAAAGCAGGCAAAATACATGAAGCAATGGTTTTCATAGCATTGGACATAAGGCAGTAAAGAACAATGATCCCTGAGAGACAGAAAGCAAATAAGGTGAGCTTTACAACAATCCCAGTTTGCTGCCTAGAGCAAGTTAACAGAATGTGATGAGGGGTGTGGGAATCCAAGCAAAACCCAGTGGTCTCCTCGAGTTGAGGAATGCACGCTAGTTGTCTGAGGAAGAAGCCAATACAACTAGAGTTCACAGGCAAAGTATCAGAAGGGAGGCAGCTGCACAGATAGAACTTGAAAGATCTGCAAAGGGTTCCCCTCAAATACTAAGCTGAGTACTGATCAGTGTATGCATGTAAGGAAACCACTTGAAGCCAGAGAAAGAATCACCTGAAAGGATTAGTGGGAACAAAAACAAGAACTCACACAGGACTGGAAAGAATGCCTGTTCCTGCCATTTCCAGTGGAAAACTCCATAGTTAATGGCATTGAGTAGAATAAACAGAAGGGGTTTGCCCCAGTAATGGGGCAAAATCAGCCCTAGGCTAAATGCTGCTGAGGTCCCCCCAATAGAGCTTAAAAAAAAGATTCAAAAGAACCGTACTACATCCATGTAGCTTAAGCCCACTTAAGCTTAAGCCCAAAGTTCAGCAATAGAAATCCAAAAACACCTAATATACAACAGGCAAAATTCACAATTTCTGGCGTTCAGTAAAAATGTTAGAAGGCATGCAAAGAAGCAGAAAAATATGACCCCAAATGAGGAGATAATCAATCAATCAAAACTAAGAAATGATACAGATGACAGAATTAGTAGACAAGGACATTAGAAATTATTATAAATGTATTCTACATGTTCAAGAAGATAAGTAAAGATTGAACATGCTGTGTAGAGACATGAGGAAGGAAAGAAGGAAGGAAGGGAGGGAGGGAGGAAGGAAAGAGGAAGGAAGGGAGGGAGGGAGGAATGGAGAAAGAGAGAGTAGAAGGGAGGGAGAGAGAGAGGGAGGGAGGGAAGGAGGGTTGGAGGGAGGGAGGAAGGAAGAAAGGAAAGCAGGCAAAGAAAAAGAGACAGGGAAAGAAAGAAAGAGAGAGAAAGAAAACAAAAGGAAAAGGGAGGGAGAAATAGAACTTACAGAGATAAAAACTTCAATGTCTAAGATAAAGAATACACTGGATGGAATTAATGGCAGATCAGACATCACAGAAGAAGAGTGAACTTGAAGAATAACAATAGAAACTATTCAAAGTTAAACACAAAGAATAAAGAATTTTTAAAAATCAAGGCAAATCACTGAGATGTGAAAGAACTCCAAGTAGCCAAATATACATGTAATTGGAGTCCCTGAGGGAGAGGAAAAAGAAGGAAAAAGGAAGAAAAAATATTTGAAGAAATAATGACCAAAATTTTTCCAAATTTGAAGAAAACTATAAAAGCACAAATCCAAAAAGTTTAAGAAATCCCAAGCACACCAAGGCACGTTATAATCAAATACTAAAAATGAGAGATAAAGAGATAATCTTATAAGCAACCAGAAGGTAAAAAAGAGACACACTATAAACAGAAAGTGAAAAAAAAAAAGATGATGGCAGATTTCTCAGGAAAAACAGTGCAAGTCAGAAGACAACATAGGAACATCTGTGAAGAAGTAAAAGGGGGGAAAAAACTGTCACCTTAGAATTCTTTACCCAGTCATCATTCCAGAAGGAAGGCAAAATAAAGACTTTTTCAGATATACAAAGCTAAAAGTATTTGTCACCAGCAGAAATGTGAAAAGAAGACCTTTATGCAGAAATTGAATGATGCCAGATGGAAATCTGACTTCACACAAAAAAATGAAGAGCACCAGAAATGGTAACTATGTGGGTAAGTATAAAGACCTTTTCTATTATTTAAATTTCTTTTAAAAATAATCAACTGTTTAAAGCAATAATAATCACAATGTATTATAGGTTTATAAAATATGTGGTATGATGACAATAGCACAAAAGCTGAGAGGAGAGAAATGGAAGGATCCTGAAATGGCACAATATCACATGAAGGGAGACTGTGATAGAAAAATATCAATACGGTAGATTTAAACCCAAACATATCAATAATCAAATTAAATATAATTGGCTAAAACAACTCAATTAAAAGGCAGAGATGGGCAGAGTGGATTAGACCCAGCTACAGGCCGCCTACAAGAAACCAACTTTAAATATAAAGACACAAATAGATGAACGGATGTGGAAGCGAGGGCAAGGTACAAGGATGCCCCATTTTTGACACGGGCCACTGAGAGACCACACTAACTTCCCTCCACATTACTTGCCATTGTATGCAGGTCCGCTATCCACACTTCCTCCGTACCCTGTAGCCTCACAATACGGGGGAGCCCAGCCGCTGTCACAGTGACAATTCTTATTGCTGTTACATACCTTCAAAACAAAATACCACTTTTGTTAATTGTGAATGTTGCTCTACATGATGAACCCAAGAATAGAAACCAAGAGAAAAAACTAAATTCATGCAAATCCATAGACACTTTTTAAGAATGAACAATTTATCAGGTATCTAAATTCCCCAATATCTAAAAATCTAGGAAGTCTTACAGAGAATCCTCACTAAGAATTCTCATTATTCAGCATTACTTTCATGAACAAACCAAAAGAAGCTATTACCTACCCCATGTCCATGACACTTTTTCTGAATATCACAGTCATAATTCAGAACAGATGCATTTACACATTGGAAATTTCTACAGATCTGAAAAAAAAAGAAGTAATGAGTAAAGAAAACTTGAACACATTAATAAACTAGCCAGAAAAAAAAACAGATCTGGCTGTAGATTATTTCATAGGTGAATTCTTTCACACTTTAAAGGAATAGTTAATTCTCATATCACATATTTGAAAATTTAGAAAAATAAGTGAAATTAACTAATTTGGATAGAACTAATGATCAAAGATGACACAAAGGCCAAAAACAAAGATAAAACTATAATCTATCCTTCCATACATATATAGATGTGAAAATCCAAAGTAAAAAATTCACAAATGGATCTTTTCAACTCAGAGATGATCCCACTACTACAGAAAAGGATCAATGATAGGAAATCTATTACTATAATACCTTACATAAGTTGTCATTATTAAAATAAATACCAAAAAAGCATTTGAGGGCTTCCCTGGTGGCACAGTGGTTGAGAGTCCACCTGCCAATGCAGGGGACATGGGTTCGTGCCCCGGTCCAGGAAGATCCCACATGCTGCGGAGCGGCTGGGCCCGTGAGCCATGACCGCTGAGCCTGCGCGTCCAGAGCCTGTGCTCCACAATGGGAGAGGCCACAGCAGTGAGAGGCCCGTGTACCGCAAAAAAAAAAAAAAAAAGCATTTGCTAAAATTTGACAGTCATGTTAATTTTTAAAATTCTTTCCAAAATAAGAATAAAAGGATACTTTGTTGACAAGACAAAACCTGTCTTCCAATATCATGACTAATTATGAAACTAATTCATGCAAATATACAGACATTCTTTTTAAGAGACAAAATTGAAATGACTCCATGATATTTTAATTTTTATGGCAAAACAAATGACAAACTGTAAAAAATATTTACAACAGACATAACTATCAGTTAATATTCTTTATATATGAGGAGCCTGTAAAAACAATAACAAAGATAACCCAACAGAAAAACAGAAAGATATGAATATGAACTTAGCAGAATAAATGAATATGGATATGAATGTGAATATGGCCCATAAGATTTCTGCTGAGAAATCCATTGATAGCCTTGTACAGTTTCCTTTGTAAGCTGCAAGTTTCCATTTTCTTGCTGCATTTTCTTTAATTTTTTCTTTAATTTTAATTCTTTTTCTTTAATTTTTGACAGATTTATTATAATGTGTCTTGAAGAAGATCTCTCAGTTGAGCTTGTTTGATGACCCATTTGCTTCATGAACTTGGATATCCAATTCTCTCCTCAGCTTTGGGAAGTTCTCAGCCATCATTTCATTAAATGAGCCTTCTGCCCGCTTCTCCCTAGTTTCCTCTGGAACTCAATAATTCACAAATTGCTTCTTTTGATGTTATGCCATAGATCACATCAGCTTCCTTCACGCTTTTTCATTCTTTTGTTATTCTTTTCCTCCGAATGGATCATTTCAAAGTTCCTATCTTCCAGCTCACAGATTCTTTCTTCTGCTTCATGCATTCTAAGGTTGATGCTCTCTATTATATTTTTTTTCATTTCATCCATTATATTCTTCAGCTCCAGAATTTGTTTGGTTTTTTTTTTATGATTCCTATCTCTTTGTTAAACTTGTCATTTTGTTCGTGTATTGCTTTCCTGATCTCATTAAATTGTCTTTTCTGTGTTCATTGAGCATCCTTCAAACAGCTATTTGAATTCTTTATTGGTACATTACAGATCATCATGTCTTTGGGATCAGTTACTGGAAGATTACTGTGATCCTTTGGTGTTGTCATCTTTCCTTGACTTTTCATGTTCCTGGAAGTTCTGCATTACTATCTTCACATCTGAAGTAGCAGTCAACTCCTCCAGTCTTTACTACCTTTATGAGAGAAATACCTTCTTTCAGTCCTGCCAGGGATTCTGAGGCTTTCTCAGATTCTCTAGGACATGCCCGCTCCATACTTCTTGCTCCCTATTAGGGAAGAATTCTTAAGCCTATTCTCTTCTCTCAATCCTGCAACACACCAAGCCAAGTGCTGACAACCTTCTCCAAAGCTGGAGCTCAAATCTGCATTCCCTCTCTGGCCAGCAGTTTCTAGCTGGCTCTCTGCACATGCTCACTAGCTGTCTGCAAAAGCTCACTCTTGCACCACTGTTGGGAGGGCATGTAGGGTGCTGGCCACAGGGTGAAGGGTGTCTGGGTAAGGCATGCAGTGAGCTGGAGGTGCCTGTTGGCCACTTGGGAGGATCTGCAGGCAAAGCATCCCCAGCCGCTCATGGGTGAGCTTCTTGATGGAGTCCACCTCACAGTAGGATCTGCATTTCTTTAATATCCTCTGAGAGTCTTATGTGCCACTCTCCCAGCCTCTTCTCACCTCCCAGTCACTTAAAAGCCTGGGAACGTTATTCTCATGGAAGTTCCTCCACAAGGAAACAATGAAGAAGGGAATAAATATCCCTTGCCAACAATTAGGACAAAACACTGTTGATTTCAAAGTGAGTTACTAAGAGTGTATTTTCCTTCTTATATAGCTTTTGTTTTTACTACAGCTAATCCTTGTCTTTCTTCTTATACAACTGGCCTTTGTCATATCAGTATTCAATCTCTTCACCAAAAAAAAAAAAAGAAAGTTCTCATGTCCTTTTCTCTTTCAAGTTTCCTCTTTCCCTAGAAACCTCCCTGCAAGGTCCACTTGCTCCAATCTAAACTGATTACTCTCCTGGCCTGGTACATAGCTTCTATTTTAGAATTTCTCTTTGACGTTCTTCTGTGTCCTAGACTATAATTCTCTTCTTGGTTTACTTCCTCATTTGTTAGAACATTGTGTTAGATGATTTCCTAAGACAGGATAAATAAAGATAAGTTTTCTGAAAAGAAAATTTGAAAAGATACATTGTCTAAAATGTTTTTATTGTGCCCTCTCACTTCATTGCTACTTTGGCTGTGTATAGAATTCTAGGTTGAGAATCTTTCGGAAACATGAATGTGTTGCTCCCTTGGTTTCCAGATTTCAATTTTCAATCTCATCCCTTTATATGTGACCTTTGTTTGTTTGGGGGGGGCCGGGAGTTTGTCTCTGGAAGCTATTCTTCACAAGTACTCTGACACAAGTTCGCTTCTCTGTTTTCTTTCTCTAAATTAGAGATTTAAATTAGTTGGATTTTAAAATCTTTAGTTGATCCTTGCAGGCTTTTATCTTCTCTCTCATTTTTCTGTTTCAGTCTTTTTGTTCAGCTTCCTCACAGAATTGTCCCAGTTTATGTAACAATCCATCTATAGTTCAGTTATGCATGCATGAAGGAGAACAGTATACTAGGGTTAAGACAGAGAGACAGACATCTCCTAGGAGGATGACCAAATAATATCAAAAATCTTATCTTCTCATCTCCAACCTGTTCCTAGGGGAACAGGCAGCTGGTTGCTGATGCTTTGTTGACAAGATAGGAGAAGCAGAAAGACAGAAGAGCTAGCCTCTCCATTGGTAGAATAAATTTAAGTCCATTTTCAATACCATGCCTCCCGCCACCAACCCCTCTCAGCTATAACCACTGTTTCCAAATCACCAATCTGTTTAGGGTTCTGCCAGACTAAGGTACAGGCTCTTTGTTCACACCCTATCAGTCTGCACTGTAAGTTGTAGGTCCCACTACTCAGTCAAACTGTCAATACTTTCTCTCCCCTTTCAGTTTCAAAACGTGTTGAAGTTTTTATCTACTGATGAAATCTCATATACTTCACACTTTGGAATCTATTCCCTAATTTGTGCCTTTATATTTTGAGAGATATTGGCAAGGCGAACAGGATAAATGAACATTACAATCCACCATCTTTTACAGATTTTTTTTCCCATTCACATTTTCACTCTGAACTTCATAACTTGTAATAACCGACTGTGATGATTACTTTTCTGTGTCCACCTATATGAGACAGAGGGCGCCAGGATCCATGGGTCCAGGAATGAAGGGGTGGAAGTGCAGTGGCACCGCTTACTATTCCTCCCTGTGACCCACTAGCAAAATGTTTGCTTACTGCTCCCAGGACCTTATGCTCTGTTGGCCTAGAAGTCTTAGCTCTAGAGGGAGGAATGCTTCCATCAGGAGACACAACAGTGACGCCACTGAACTGGAAGTTAAGACTTCCAGTTAAGTTCATGCCTCTGAATAAACAAAGAAGGGAGTAACTGTAGGCTGGGGTGACTGATCCTGACTCACAAGGGGAAATTGGACTGCTACTCCACAATGGTAGTAAGGAAGAGTATGTCTGGAATACAGGAGATCCCTTAGGGCATTTCTTAGTATTATCACACCCTGTGATAAAGACCAATAGAAAACTACAACAACCCAATCCTGGCAGGACTACTAATAGCCCAGAGCCTTCAGGAATGAAGGTTTAGGGCATCCTGCCAAGTAAAGAACCATAATCAGCTGAGGTCCTTGCTGAAGGCAAAGAGAGTACAGAATTAGTAGGGAAGAAGGTAGTTAAAAATACCAGCTATAACTATATTACAGAAACAAAAACTGTAATTATCATGAGTATTTCCTCCTTATTTTGTTATGATATGCCTGTGTGTATATGTGTGTCAAATATCTTTTTTTCTCTCTCTTAGTCCCTTAGGTAACTCACAATGTATTGACTTTAAGTATTGTTAACTTTACATCACAGGATTTAAGTTACAGGATATTAAGAAAAGTAAACAATGGCCAAAGATTTTATCTCCTCTTCCAAGTAGGATTTAGTGCATTTTCGGTTGTAAGCAGGATACAATGGTTGTACACAGTTCTACCATGTTAGGCAGAATTATGATCGTGCTATTGTCTTCAAGACTGTTTTGAAGGTTGTTATTGTCTTGGAGATTATGTATGGTTTAAGGAGATGCACATGGACACCAAGCTGACAAGGTGTGGACCTGTGATGGTTAATTTCATGTATCAACTTGACTGGGCCACAGAGTGCCTAGATATTTGATCTAATATTATTCTAGATATTTCTGGATTTTATTCTAGATATTTCTAATATATTCTAGATATTTCTGGATGTTTTGGGGTGTGCTTAACACATAAGTTGATCAAATGAGTAAAGCAGATTGTCCATATGCTGGTCTCGTCCAATCAGTTAATGGCCTGCATAAAATGAAAAGGCTGATCCTCCTCCAAATAAGAGAGAATTTCTCCTACCTGCCTGCCCTCTAGGTGGGACATTGGTTTTTTCCTGCCTCTGGACTCAAACCAAATCATAACTCTTTCTGGGACTCAAACCCGCTAGCCCTTGAACTGGAACTACACCATCAGCTCTTCTGGGTCTCCAAATTGCCCACTGAGATCTTGGGATTTCCTATCCTCCATAATTGTGTAAGCTAATTCCTCATAAAAAGCCTTCTATATATAAACACATACACACACACACACACACACACACACACACACACACACACCCTTTTGGTTCTGTTTCTCTGGAGAACCCTGACCAATATTTCTTCCTTATGCCCAAACCAAGAATAAACAACCCAAAACAACTGAAATGTACCAATGTTGAAGTAAACCAGACTTTAGCACACCGAGTACAATGCACGACTCAACAGCAAAAGCTACATGGGCAATGAGGCAGGAATGAATATTATCCAACTTCAATTAACTAAAGTCCATTCTAGTGGCGGTCTGTTACAGACTCAATGATTGTGTTACCCTCAAAATTCATATGTTGAGGCCCTAATCCACATGTGATGGTATCTGAAGATGTGTAATTAAGGTTTGTTGAGGTCATGATGGTTAAGCCCTGGTCCAATGGGATTAGTGACCTTATATGAAGAGACACTAGAAAGGAGATACTCATGTCTGTGCCTCATGAGATCCTGAACTGGTGCTACACTCAGCTCCAGCCCCTCAAGCCACAGTCAGGAAGCAGTCCAGCACATCCAAGGACCTGGCTGGGGACATGCACATCCATACCTCAAGAACTAGGCCTACAGACTTCAGTTTTGGCTGTGGAATCTGAAACAGCTCTGGGATTTCATTCCAGCCAATCTCAGTCACAGTCCAGGGCTAGTCCTGCCCATCCAGGGACCCAATTAATGAACAGACAGCAGCCCTCTTAGGTACCTGATGAGAGCCCCACCCGTCTATGCAACTGGTAATAGGCCTGCTGTTTAAGGACCCAACTGTGGACCCTGAGGCAGACCCCTGTCCTGGGGCCACCTCCTGAAAAAGGTACTGGAGGAAGTTCAATCCACCCAGGGACCAGTCAGCACCCATGCCCTACCAAGTCCATGATAAAAAGTTCACCAACTGCAGGCCCTGCTGCACATCCAAAAACAGCTTTGTAACCAGCTCCAAACCAGGCAGACTGAGATCCCAGAGGTAATCCCATCAGCACACAGAACAGACAGGAAGTGTTTACCAGCTGAAACCAGTCTGTAAAGACTGGTGCTCCTTCAAATGCACAGACACCAATGCAAGGCTACATGGAAGAATCAAGCAAATATGACAACACCAAAAGAAACTAATAAAGTTCCAATAAATGACCCCAAAGAATGCAGATCTATAGTCTGCCTGATAAAGAACTCAAAATAATCATCATTAAGGAACTGAATGAAATGTGAGAGAACACAGGTAACCAACCCAGCAAAATCAGGAAAACGATGAATGAACATAAAGAGAAGTTTAATAAAGAAATAGAAACCATTAAAAGTAACCAAAAAGAAACCCTACAGAAGAATACAATGACAGAAATGAAAAATTCAGCAGAGAGCTTCAACAACCAACTTAATCACCCAGAGAAAGAATCAGTGAACTCAAAGACAGATCACTTGAAATTAGCCCGTTAGAGAAACAAAAAGAAAAAAAGAATAAAAAAGAGTGAAGAAAGCCAATGTGAATTACGGGACACCATCAAGGAAACAAACATTCGCATCATGGGAGTCCCAGAAAGAGAAGGAAGAAAGGGGCAAAAAGAAAATTTAAAGAATTAATAGCAGGGACTTCCTGGTAGCGCAGGGATTAAGAATCCGCCTGCCAATGCAGGGGATGCAGGTTCGATCCCTGGTCCAGGAAGATCCCACATGCAGCGAAGCAACTAAGCCCATGTGCCACAACTACTGAGCTTGCACTCTAGAGCCCGTGAGCCACAACTACTGAGCTTACACTCTAGAGCCCGCGAGCCACAACTACTGAGCCCACTCACCACAACTACTGAAGCCCGTGTGCTTAGAGCCCATGCTCCACAGAAAGCCACCACAATGAGAAGCTTGCACACTGCAATGAAGAGTAGCCCCCACTCGCCGCAACTAGAGAAAGCCTGCACACAGCAACGAAGACCCAATGCAGCCAAAAATTAAAAAAAAAAAAAAGAATTAATAGCAGAAAACTTCTGAAACCTTGGGAGAATATGGACACTCAGGTACAGGAAGCTCACAGGACCCCAAGCAAGGTCAACCCAAAGAAGATTGCTCTGAGACACATTATAATCAATAATCAAAATATTAAAAGTTAAAGACAAGGAGAGAATTTTAAAAGTAGCAAGATAAAAATGACTCATCACATATTAGGGAAATCTACCAGCAGCCCAGTATGGCTATCAGTGGATTTTTCTAAAGAAACCTTTCTAAAGAGAGAGTGAGAAGATATATTCAATGTACTGAGTGAAAAAAATTGCCAACCACGAGTACTAACCTGTCCTCCTGAAATGGAAAGTTAAAGACATTTCCAGACAAACAAAGCTAGGGGATTTCATCACCACTAGACCTGCCTTATGAGAAATGATAAAGAGACTTCTTCAAGTTGAAATGAAAGGACACTAAGTAACAATATGAAAACATAAAAAACTGTAAAACTCATTGGTAAAGGTAAATATATAGTCAAATCAGAATATTCTAATACTGTAATGATGGTGTGTAAATCACTTTATCTCAAGTATAAAAGTTTTTAAAAAAATCAAAAATAACTAAAGGTACAATATTGTTTTGGATATGTCTCCTCAGGGAAGGAAAACAAATGGAACTACAGCAAACTAAAAAGCTTTTGCATAGTAAAGGAAACCATCAACAAAATGAAAAGGTCATCTACTGAATGGGAGAAATATTTGTAAATTACATATCTGATAAGGGGTAAATTATCCAAAATACACACACACACACACACACACACACACAACTCATATAACTCAACATCCAAAAAACAAACCATCTGATTTAAAAATAAGAAGAGAATCTGAATAGACATTTTTCCAAAGAAGACATTCAGATGGCCAACAGGCATCACATAAAAAGATGCTCAACATCACTAATCATAAGGGAAATGGGTAAATCAAAACCACAACGAGATATTACCTCACACCTGTCAGAATAGCTATTATCAAAAAGACATACATAGGTTGAAAGTAAAGAGATGGAAAAAGATATTCTATGCAAATGGTAACCAAAAGAGAGCAGAAGTAGCTACACTTATATCACATATAATAGACTTTCAGTCAAAATCAATCACAAGAGACAAAGAAGGTCATTACATAGTGATAAAGGGGTCAATTCATCAAGAGGGTATAACAATTATAAGTATATATACACCCTACATTGGAGCATCTAATATTTAATGCAAATAGTAACAGAACTAAAGGGAGAAATAGACAACAATACAATAATAGTATAGGGGACTTCAGTTCCAATATTGGATGGATGATCCAGACAGAAATGTAATAAGGAAACAGACCTGAAGAACACTACAGACCAAAATGGACCAAAAGACATAGACAGAACATTCCATGCAACAGCAGCAGAATACATATTTGGTATGTATTCTGTACATACATATTCTGTATGTATCCATTCCACAGGATAAACCATATGCTGGGCCACAGAGCAAGACTTAAGAAGATCGAAATCTCATCTGGTCTCTATCTTGACCACAGTGGTATAATTAGAAATCAGTAACAGAAAGAAAACTGGAAAAGTCACAAAAATATGGAAATTAAACAACACATTCCCGAACAACCAATCCTGCCATTTGCAACAACATGGATGGACCTTCAGGGCATTCAGACTACGAGAAATAAGTCTGATAGAGAAAGAAAAATACCATATGGTCTCACTTATATGTGGAATCTTTTAAAAAGCTGAACTCAGAAACAGAGAGTGGAAGGGTGGTTGCCAGGGGCCAGGGAAGGGGAGAAATGGGGAGTCACTGGTCAAAGGGTACAAACTTCCAGTTATAAGATGAACAAGTCCTGAGGATCTAATATTCAGCATGGTGACTATAGTGAACAATTCCATATTATATACTTGAAAGTTGGTAATAAGAGAATAAATCTTAAATGTTCTCACCACAAAAAAAGTTCTATTTATGTGAGGTGATAGATGTGTTAACTAACCTTATTGCGATAATTATTTCACAATATATATGTGCATCAAATCATCACATTGTGTACCTTAAACTTACACAATGTTATAAATTGATTGTATCTCAATAAAGCTGGGCTTGGCGGGGGTGGGCGGAGAGGGGACCAACAAGGGAGAAGAAGAAATGAAAGATACAGGAAAAGAACCACAGGGGCATTATCTGATTCTGGGTTCCAAAGCTCTTTATTTGATTCTGTGGTTTGAATCAGTAAATTTCCTGCTATGCTTTAATTCAGTCTTAGCTGAGTTTTTGTGAGATTTAAGAGTACTGACTATTGGGGCTTCCCTGGTGGTGCAGTGGTTGAGAGTCTGCCTGCCGATGCAGGGGACACGGGTTCGAGCCCTGGTCTGGGAAGATCTCACATGCCGCGGAGCGACTAGCCCCGTGAGCCACAAATACTGAGCCTGCGCGTCTGGAGCCTGTGCTCCGCAACGAGAGGCCGCGATAGTGAGAGGCCCGCGCACCGCGATGAGGAGTGGCCCCCACTTGCGTCAACTAGAGAAAGCCCTCACACAGAAACGAAGAGCCAACACAGCCATAAATAAATAAATAAATAAAATTAAAAAAAAAGAGTACTGACTATAATCCACAGAGTAAAATTTCATAAATTAAAAAAGCCTAAGTATACAGCTTCAGAAATATAAAAGTATATTGACCAGCACACAGAATCCAGGAATAAATCTACATAACCAGTATTTGCTCCTGGAATGTAAAGACAATTTAATGTTGAGGAATTTATCAATATAACCCAGTACATTAATAAGTCAAAGGAAAATATGTAGTGATTATTTAAATAGCTGTTGAAAAAACTACTTATAAAAATTTTAATCTATTTGTTCTTTTATTCTTATTAATCACAACTAAAACGATTCTCCATTAAATGAAAAATACTACCTACCCCAAGCCAATAGCCAAAATCATATATAACCTTGGAAGGCTAGATGCATTCCCAGTCAAGTTAGGGAGAAGACAAAGAAGTACACTATTATCATTATTATTTAAAATTATCCTGAAAGCTCTATGATTGCAATTACACAAGAAAATAAATCCAGATTGTAAGTATCAGAAAGGAAATCAACTTTCTATCATTTACAGATGATTGTTTACCTAGAAAATTTTAATACAATCAACAATAAAAATATGTGACACTATGGCTGGTAACAAAATAAATATATACAAGTGAATATATTTTTCTGAATATCAATAATAGCCAGTAAAAATATAAATAAAACAGTTTCTCTTATCAATAAACACCAATTAGAAAATGTAACATAACAAATTAGAAAACATAATAAGAGGCTATTCATAATAACAATAAAAATATAAAATACCTAGGAATAAAACTAACAAAAAATAAAAAGGACTTTTATAACTAAATCTTTAAAATAAGACCCCCCAAAAAATCGAGAGACATACCATGTTCTTCTATGGGAAGACTGAATATGTAAAGATGTCACTTTTCCCCATTACAAATTTATAAATTTGATTTGATCCCAACCAAAATTCCAAAGCGCTTTTATTTAAAAACTTTTTTTTGCACCTTGACAAAATGATCTCAAGTTCATCTGGAATAATAAATGAATATTAATAGCCAAGAAAACTATGAAAAAAGAATGAGGGGGCATTTGTATGACCAGATAATAAAAATATATTATAAAACTGACAAAAACTAAAAGAAGGCAATACGGACACATGAGTAGTCAGACCAATCAGTGGACATTAAGAGAAAAAGCAGAAATCAAGCCCAAGTATATGTAAAAATTTAATAAGTAATTTAAATAAGATTTCAAATTAAAAGAGAGATTATAATTGAGGTGATGGCAAATAACAAACCATTCTGAAAAAAAGTAACATTAGAAATCAGCATATAGTCATCATCTCTGAATGAATAAAATGAAAAAGGAAAAAAAGAAGAATGCCAACCTCATACTATACACTCCATATTCCCCTGGATTAAAGAGTTAAGTATTAAAAAAAATTTTAAATCTACTAGAAAATAATGCTCTGATACTATACTAAGAAAGTCTTGTAAAACACGTAAGTAAAGTTGGAAACCATAAAGGAAAGGAATAATAGATTTGTTTACATAAAAATGTAAACATGGCAAAAAAATACTAAAAACAAAAGGAAGAGGCAAGTAATAACTGGGCAAATATATTACACGTATTACATCTTATATGACATAAGTTAAAGTTCTTTAAAATCAATAAGAAAAACACATCAATTTTTAAATGAACAAGTAACATCGACAAGCAAATCACAAAAGAAGGAATAAATATATGGAGACAAAAAAATTCAACATCACTAATAATCGAGAAAGAGTAAAAAGAAAATTACCAAATGAAAGTTTAAAAACAATAGCACCTAATCCTGACTAGGATATAGAGAGTTAAAACATTTATTATTGAAAACTGCTTGGAAGATAAACTAATAAATACTTTTCTAAAGAGAAATTTGGCAAAACTATATCTAAAACCTTAAAAGTACACACCCCCTTATAGTAATTTAACCTCAGAAAATAATCAGGATTTTGTGAAATTTTTTAGAAAGCCATTTACCTCAGCATTGTTTATAGTAACTGCAGCAGTTGAGTTTATGGCGTGGCAAGGGCAGGCACAAGAATACCAGGGTCTTTTTGGTAAGAAGTGAGGGGCAACAGAATTGGAACTGAAAACTTGGTAGAAACTGAGTTAACTTGCGGGTCCCTCTGTCTTTTTCATGTGTCCCATAATCAAGTGATTGTGTTCGCTCTCCCCTCCCCTACTCGCCCATGAGTTGGTTTCTTCAACTTGTTCAACAATCCTGCTCCCTCCGTCTCTTGTATACAGCTGAAGCTCGCCATAACCCTTCTAGCCCTCCTCCTACATCATGCTACCTCTCAAAGAATTCGTAGTTTCAGCGCTACTCTTAACTACCTTTCTTTACTTATATATTCCCCCCCAAGAAAGGAATTAGGCCTAGCTCCTCTCATCCGGGACCACTGGTAGTAAGTCAGCGGCTAACTCTTGGCTCACACTGGATCCAAACAGCTGTGGCCAGGGTAGCAGGATGCATGGGCAGGACAAGCGTTATGACATTTCTAGTACAAAGACACGGATGCATGCACACATACACGCATACACACACACACACACACACACACACACACACACACTCACACAAAATCCTGGAAATCTCAGTAATAGCAGCCTGGCTAATAAATTATAGCACATTGATGGGGAGGGGGGGATATGCCCAGTATATTATTACAACATAGAAAACACAGGTTATAATATATGACCCCAATGAAGAAATCGGGATAATAGAATTATAGTTGTTCTTTTTTTTTTTTAATGGATGCAGAAGTTTCTTTAATGAAATTGTGGAAATTATCCAATGAGATGCAGATAATGAATACTCTAATCTAAGCAGATCCAGTGACCATGATGAAAACTGATCATTTCTGAAGTTAAAAAAAGCATTATATGAAACTAACATGGCATTGTAAATCAACTATACTGCAATAAATTTTTTTTTAAAAAGAAAGCATTATATGGCTATAAATCATCAGGAGGCATAGCAGTTCTTATTTTTATTCTTGGTAGCTTTCTATTTTCCCAAATCTCTACAATAAACAGAGATTTCTTTTATACCCAGAAAAGAACCACTAGCTTTATAGAATGATTTCCTTAATTTTTAAAATTTTACTTTGTTTTAGAAAACATTATGATTACCTTTCCAGCGCCACATCTGGTGCCTTCATTCACCATGCCAGGATCGGGAACATCTGACCCAAGCTGGAAATCCACACCCCAACATTTGGTGCCTCTCCCAGGAGTCTGAATAATAGCAGGCACAATTCCAAATACAGGCAATTCTTGTACATTCTCACATTGAAGCTTTCCACACAAAGCATTCCTGGAAAGATAAATAATGCAAACTACAATGCATCCAGTGTAGATACAAAAGAAAAATTATATATTTTTTGTATATAGGTAGGGAGTTTATTGCTGTTTTTAGCTAAAGGGAATCTCAACAGAAGAAGTGTGTGAAAGCAACAGAGATCAAAGTAGCTCTCTTTAAATATGGCAGAGAAGAGGTAAGTGGATGCAAAGATGCAAATTAGTGGGGTACCAGGGGGTATGGATGCTGACACGTAATAATCTCTCTTCACTACCTGCCTAGGGCTCAAAAAAGTCTAACTAATAAAGTTGTTTTTAAATGTGATATAATTTTATAAATGCTTTTACACAGAAAATAATAGAACTATACCAAAATTCAATTGTGTCTTCTTACAGTTATAGTAAAGAGAAACCTAGATTTTGTAATGTTAAATAAGTATGACAGGACTCCACCTTTCTTCAATTGGCTAACTCTTACTTGAAGACTCAATTCATTAACTCATTAATTCACTAATTCAATTCACTAATTCAGTAACAACGCTATGAAGACTTCCCTGACTACAATTCCTATTACAAGGCTATGTGACTTAAATGTCCTTCCTATAGCCCTTCAGGATACAATAAGTATCCCTAACATCAACTCTTATGATGCTGTACTGAAATTTCCTATTAAATTGATTGTCTTTGTCTTTTTTTTTTTTTTTTGGCTGCGTTGGGTCTTCATTGCTGCGCACGGGCTTTCTCTAGGTGTGGCGAGCGGGGGCTACTCTTCGTTGCGGTGCACGGGCTTCTCACAGCGGTGGCTTCTCTTGTTGCGGAGCACGGGCTCTAGGTGCACGGCTTCAGTAGTTGTGGCACGCAGGCTCAGCAGTTGTGGCGCACGGGCTTAGTTGCTCCGTGGCATGTGGGATCTTCCCGGACCAGGGCTCAAACCCATGTCCCCTGCATTAGCAGGCGGATTCTTAACCACTGTGCCATGAGGGAAGTCCTAATTGATTGTCTTTTGATCCAAGCACCTACCCTATTCTTAAATCTCCCTTATGCTATCACTGCCAAGTCATTATAGGATACTGTTTTCCAATTCCTCTAATTCATCACCTCCTAAATATTCTCATACCAGTTATCATATCTTTTACTTCTTGAGTTAAAATCTTTCTCCCTATAACTTTTCCTCATTGGTCCCAGATCTTCGACATGAGACCACACAGATAATGTCTTTTCTTTACTCCTCATGGCAGCTTTTTAGGACAATTATCACGTAGGTCCTAATTACTTACTTCACAGGACAATAGTCTACAATCATTTCTCATGCAACAAGGAAGCTCCCCTCCAAATATGTTCTAGTTTGTCTCACTCCCTCTTGAAGCACAGTGCTCGGAGTAAAATATGAAATTTCAGTTGCAGCTTGACAAGCAAAGAACAAGATGAACTGTCATTTCCTTTATTCTAGATACTGTACTTCTATGAAGCCCAGGATGACAGTAGCTCTTATGGTAACTACATTACATCATTGATGTCCTTGAATTTATCCTCAGCTAACACCCCTATTTACTTTTTGCACGTGCTGCTATTAAGCCTCCTCTTCCTTCCATCTTTCACTTAAGAGTTAGTTATTTTGTCCCATCTTTACATTTATTCTTATGTCACCATTTACTCACGAGGTAACCTGAGTAAAGTGCCTAAACTTTCTTAAGTTCAGTTTCTTCATCTGAAAAACAAGACCTAAATAATGATGCCTATCTCACATAATTAGTTGAAATTAGATATGAAAACCTCTAAAACAAAGCATAGCAGAAAGCAGATCTCAGTTAGCATCTACTGGAACCTACCAAAATTCATGCTGCTATGATATACTTAATGTCTCATGTAGTCTTAGTGACATATTAAGAAGTAAAAGGAAAATACTCTTAACGTATTAGAAGAAAACTGTCACAAATCATTAAAAGGATAGTCACTTCAACAGAAAAAAAATTAGCAAAGATGCAAATAGGCAATTCACAAAATAAGAAATGCAAACAGCCTACAAAGCTAAGAGATGCTCATTGTTATAGTAATAAAAATTATATTGCAAGCACCAATAGAATAACTGCTTCAGGCAAGGAACATCAATGCACACTTAGAACCATGAGGTGAAACACTGGTGGGGAACTGGATATTTATATGATACAAAATCATCACTCCACATATTACTTGATAGTTGCAGCGGGAAAGACCTAACTTTACAAGAGCAAGATCTGGTCATTGCCACTTAGTAACAGTAATAATAAGACAATCCAGAATTATGTGCCTCCTTGACATCATCTACCACTTACGAAGTATTCAAATACTTAAGAAGTATTCAAAATGTTTAACCTGAATCTAATTAAGACTTTAGATTTAACTTCTGATGTATAGAAAATTCAGGGAATAAAGACACAAGTTAAGGAACGTTGAGAAGAAACTACCAAACAAATCCAGAACATGGGCCACCCTAAAAGACCACTGGCCCGGTCATTTCCTCAGGTCACTGTCATTGAAAAGAAAAAAATAAATAAACTGAAGAATATTTTAGATTAAAAGTGACTTAAGTGGGGATTCCCTGGTGGCACAGTGGTTAAGAATCTGCCTGCCAATGCAGGGAACACAGGTTTGAGCCCTGGTCCGGGAAGATCCCACATGCCGCGGAGCAACTAAGTTGGTGCACCACAACTACTGAGCCTGCGCTCTAGAGCCCGCCAGCCACAACTACTGAAGCCCGCATGCCTAGAGCCCGTGCTCTGCAACAAGAGAAGCCACCGCAATGAGAAGCCCATGCACCACAACAAAGAGTAGCCCCGGCTCGCAGCAACTAGAGAAAGCCTGCTCACAGCAACGAAGACCCAACGCAGCCAAAAATAAAATTAATTAATTTTTTTTTTTAAGTGCCTTAAGTGACATGACAACTAAATGCAATGTGTGAACCTTGGTTGAGTCCTGATGTGGGAAAAAAAAAAAAACAGCTATGAAAGACAATTTGAGGACATGGACAATTGGAGAAACGTGAATATTGACCAGGGATTACATGACATTAGGAAACTCTGAATTTTGTGAGGTATGATAACAGTATTGAGAACGGGCTTATATGTTGGAGATGAATACTCAAGAATTTAGGAGTGACGCATCATAATGCTGATAATTTACTTAAAAAGGGTTCAGCAAAATCTAGACAAGGTAAATATGATAAAATATTAACAGTGTTTTAATCTAGGATATATGGGTGTTCATCATACTATTCTTTCTTTTTTTTTTTTTTTTTTTTTTGTGGTACGCGGGCCTCTCACTGTTGTGGCCTCTCCCGTTGCGGAGCACAGGCTCCGGACACGCAGGCTCAGCGGCCATGGCTCACGGGCCCAGCCGCTCCGCGGCACGTGGGATCTTCCTGGACTGGGGCACGAACCCGCGTCCCCTGCATCGGCAGGCGGACTCTCAACTGCTGCGCCACCAGGGAAGCCCATACTATTCTTTCTATTCCTCTGTGTATTTAAAACTTTTCATTTAAAAAGTTTAACAAACTATTGAGTGTTAAGAATGGCTCAAGGATGTATTTGTACAATACAACATGGGGAATATAGCCAATATTCTGTAATAAATGTAAATGGAAAGGAACCCTTAAAAATTGTATAAAAATATTAAAAATGTAAATAAACAAATAGTTTAAAAAGACGACACCATCTATGTTCTGAAAGAGAGGACAGCTCTTTTGGTGAAATGGAACAAGACAATGTGCACAGCAGGGGGTGGGAGTCGGGTGGGGAGTAAGAGTGTATATGTGCATAATGAACTCTGGAAAGGCAGACAAAAAGCTCAAAGACACACCTGAAGAGCAGGGTGGGAAGAGGGAAAAAGAGAGTAAGAGTGGAAACCACGTTTTCTCTATATCCCTTTAAACATTTTTGAAAAACAACAACAAGAAATTAAATAAGTATTTACAAATTCATTCAAAGCAAGAATGAAATATCTATTTGATGTAACAAATTGGAAAAGTATTTCTTAAGACAATACTCTGACATTGATGAGGGGGTAGTGGAAATATAAATCAGTCAAACGTTTTGAAGGTCAATTTAGAAGCATCTATGGAGAGCCTTTAAAACTATCTTCCATTTTCTTTTGAGAAAAATCTACTAAAGAAACAATCAGAGACCTAAATACTTAAACTGTATTTATCACAGCCTTGTTTAAAAAAACAAATTACTGGAAACAACATACATTTCTAACATAAGGAAATGGTTAAAAGAAGCTGAGTATATCCTATAAATGCCCTTAATAGAGTGGAAAGTAAATACATCAACTTATAAAACAGTATAAATCATACTATGCAATTTTGTTTATACACACAGATGTGGGTCTCTGAGTATACATATGAGTATGTATATATGTGTATGATACATATTTATATGCTTATGAATACACATGAGAAGGAAATGACAATAAAACTTTAACAGAGTATCTCTGGATGACAGGACCATATATGACCAGTTTCTTGAGACTTTTCTAGATTTTATGCGTTTTCTATGATGGGGATCATTATAAAGAGGGTGATGATGATGATGATGATAAGTCCTACAATGAACCGAGTACTCTTCTTAGTATTAACATCCACCAACTCATTCAGTCTTTAAAACAACACTTAGAAATAGGTACCATTATTATTACCATTTTACAGAAGAGAAAAATGAAGTATGTAAGCGAAGTAACGTGTCCGAAGTCTCAGAGATCTTAAGTGGTTAAAGCAGTATTCAAACCCAGAGTCTAACTTCAAATGTGTATTCCTAATGACTATATTACATTATCCTTATATTACTATTATAAAATGCTTTTCAAATCAGCTACCCAGTAATTTAAGTTTTGTAAATGTAGTTGCTATATTTTCATCAAGATATTCATAAAAATATGGAAACGGGACCAGGCTAAAGACAAGGATAAGACATATGTAGCAAGCCCCTTCCAGGTCTGCATCAATCCACTTATCCCAAGGTTTAGCTCAGCTCATTCAATTAGTCACACTAATTCCACCCGTTAGATATATCATCTGTTCCTTCATTCATTCAACAAACAGTTAATAGGCACTTACTAAGACCATGTGCCAGGCACTATGTTAAACACAGAATGGACTTTACACTGTCGTGACAAGGGTGGTAACCAGATGGTCACTTAAACAAATGAGATGTTTTATGAGACAAATACTACAAAAAAAAATTCCGAAGTATTAAATTTGGTAGTAATGAAAGGACCAGTTCTTCCAGAAGACATAACAATCCTAAATGTGTATGCACCTAATAACATAAACACTGAAGAACACACTTCAAAACACATACAGCAAAAATTTATAGAACTGAAAGGAGAAATAGACAACGTCATAATCACAGCTGGGGATTTTAACACACCTGTCTCAGAAACTGAAGGGCAAACAGATAAACACACACACACCCAAAATATACAAGATTTGAACAAGACCATTAATTAACTTGACATTTATAGAATAATATATCCAACAACTGCAAGATACACTTTTCTTTTTAATTGAACATGGAACATTCACCAAAATAGACCATATGCTGGACACTAATTCAAATCTCAATAAATTGAAAAGAACTGAAATCACAGAGAGTATGTTCTCAATGGAATTAAACTAGAAATCAAAAACAGATAACCAGAATATTCTCAAATATTTGGAAATCAGCAATACACTTTTAATAACACATGAGTCAAAGGAGAAATCACAGTGTAACTTAGAAAATATTATGAACTGAACAATAAGGAAAATACAACACATCAAATTTAATGAAAGAGAAACATACAATTTTTTAAGCAGTTCATCCTTCCTTCAAGTTTCAAATTGCTACTTTTCTCATTTTGATTTAGCCTAATTATGTTAGCCAAGATGGGTCCAATTCCTCCAAGTGCAGGACAGAGCCCTCCTTGGTCTTTTCTAAACACCATAAAAGAATCTTGAAAATGCTGTGCCTATAACTGGTTTTGTATCTGACCTTCCCTTTATCTGGAAAATTACATATTACACTACCTATTGGATTGGCCAAAAAGTTCATTCTGTCAGTGAATATGTTGTTCAATAAAGTTCTTCGTGAAAATTTAAAATGTGTCTTTTGGGGCCTCCCTGGTGGCGCAGTGGTTGAGAGTCCGCCTGCTGATGCAGGGGATACGGGTTCGTGCCCCGGTCTGGGAGGATCCCATATGCCGCGGAGCGGCTGGGCCCGTGAGCCATGGCCGCTGAGCCTGCGCATCCAGAGCCTGTGCTCCGCAACGGGAGAGGCCACAACAGTGAGAGGCCCGCGTACCGCAAAAAAAAAAAAAATAAAAAATAAAAAATAAAAAATAAAATGTGTCTTTTATTTGTACTTAAAACCGAACAAACTTTTTGGCCGACCCAATATCTTTTCTAAGGCAGTATCACTTTTAAGTGATTATTCTTGCTAAAGCAATGGTTTCGACATAAAACCTTCCTGTGCAATTGAAATATACTAAAAATTTATTAAGAATAATAGTTTGACTTCCCCAGGAAAAGAGTGCTATATAAATGCAAGAGAACTTATATCTACAACTAGTTTTCTTTTTTTTTTTTTTTTTTTTTTTTTTGCAGTATGCGGGCCTCTCACTGTTGCGGCCTCTCCCGTTGCAGAGCATAGGCTCCGGATGCGCAGGCTCAGCGGCCATGGCTCACGGGCCCAGCCGCTCCGTGGCACGTGGGATCTTCCCGGACCGGGGCACAAACCCGTGTCCCCTGCATCGGCAGGCGGACTTTCAACCACTGCACCACCAGGGAAGCCCTACAACTAGTTTTGAGACTATACAAGGTAGTCAAAACAGTTATGTTCATAGCCTCTTTTGAAATACTTTGTTGTTTTTCTAACTTCCTTCAACCTACTCTGTTTTATATATCAAGAAAGGTATATTCTAAATATTCTGTGAAGTATCCTTTATGTGGATAACTAATTTGTAAAGAATTAGAACAACGTAATTTGGCTAACGTTAAAAAAATAAAAGCACACAGCATTAAGAACATCTGTAAGAGGGACATCTGACCCTGTTAAGGAAGTTGAGGAAGTCTTTCTTAGAGAAGCTGTACTTAAAATGGCAGAGACAGGGGAGCATGTCCGGCAGAAGGAACAGCATGTGTCAAGGCCCTGTGGCAGAGGACGACATGTAGACCAGTAGAGCTGAAGTATTTCACATTTAATGGCTCAGTAGAGAAAGATGAGCCTACAAATAAATACATTAAAGGAGCATCCGGAAACAGAAAAAAATACTAGAAGAACATTCTACACAAAAGCCAAGGAAAGGGGTTTCTTCAAGGAGAAAATGGTCAACATAGTTGAATGCTACTGAAAGGTCCAGAAGCATGAAGACCTAAAGATGTCTGTTGGATTTCGGAACACGGAGGTCACGGTTGTTATTTCTTCTTAGTAAGCATTGTTTTACCTCAGTTGCTTAGCCTAATTGGCAGAGTAGGAGGTGAAGTGAGTAGAAGAGAAGCACAGTATTATAGAATAATTCCAATTATGCAAAATGTTAGTGTGTGTATGTATAGTTCACAGAAACAACAAAAAAAGGGAAGACATACACTGAAATTAGTGAATACATACAGACAGAGATTATGGATGACTTTTGTTTATACTTTTGTAATAATATTAATTTTTTTACAATGTGCAAACGTTATAGAAACAAAAAAGGCTTTTAATTTGTCACTTTCAAATTATATAGAGCCAGAAGAAAATGATAAAGTCCAGAATTAATTCTGCAGATGCCTTTACGTATGGATTTAGCAGCATAATCTTTTAATGAAAGGAAGAGGGAGATGAGTGTTTATTTGGGCTTCTTATTGTAGAACAGGATAAACAAAAGTAACATTCTAAAAATCATTATATTTTAGACAGGTAATGTCAAAAGGTATGAATAATTTTACCCTTCCTATTCAGAATCTCTCTGAAGTCATGTTTTACAAAATTGTTAAATTTGAAAAGTTAGATGTTTAAGGGGGAGAAAGTCGGCAGTCACAAGGAGCTGTAAAAGATACTAAAGATGACTGATCTTACAACCTTTCATAGTCTTTTATACTCTTGCCTCCACTTACCCAGTGGCACACTTCTTGTATTCATTGCCAGAGAAACCACAATTGCCAAATCTGTCACCTTTGGAATTCACATCAATGAAACAATCCCTTGGAGCAGCCTTGGCTTCTGTAACATCAAAAAAAATTTTTTTTGTACACCTGAAACTAACACAACATTGTAAATCAACTATACTCCAATAAGATTAAAATTAAAAAAAATTTTTTTTAAGTTATGGCAATTTAATTCAGAAATACAAGTATTCCCTACGACAGTCCATACGCCTGGATAAACTGCCTCAACACCTCTGAAAAGGTTTCAGGGCCTATAGATAAAAGATTTTGTTCCACATTTTATAATTAACAACAAAATGTGAAAGTAAAGCTTAGATGGTACTTAAAAGTTAGCCTGGACTTGAGCACTCAAGTCCTCAAAGAAGTGTCATTAAACAAGATGAAATTATTAACCATGATGGGACTTCCCTGGTGGTGCAGTGGTTAAGAATCCACCTGCCAATGCAGGGGACATGGGTTCAAGCCCTGGTCCGGGAAGATCCCACATGCTGCGGAGCAACTAAGCCCGTGAGACACAACTACTGAGCCCACGAGCCACAACCAGTGAAGCCCAAGCGCCTGGAGCCCGTGCTCCGCAACAAGAGAAGCCACCACAAGGAGAAGTCTGCACACGCAATGAAGAGTAGCCCCCGCTCGCTGCAAATAGAGAAAGCCCACGCACAGCAACAAAGACCCAATGCAGCCAGAAATAAATAAATAAATTTATATTAACCATGATGAAATTAAAAACCATGCACAGTATGGTAGCACTTTCAGCATATTAATTCTCATTGCTCTCAAACACAGGTCTACTGCACCCCTGATTAGATCAGGCTGGGAGGGTTGGTGAAAACACTTCCAGGTATTATTTTTTTTAACTTACCATATATGGATGCTTAATTTAGTTATTAATTACATTGACAAATAGCCATGACAGCTAATAAAGTATCAATCCATTCTTGTTTTCTTATATTTTATATATGTACCACTTAATGTTTGATTTTTCCACTTAATTATATATTCCTAAAAATATTTTATTTGTAAATAGTTTGAAGCCAAAATGGCAGTACATTCTATCTAATAATGGAAATTCATGTGTCTGTCTTACACACCTGATACTACGTTGTTCAGTTTACAGGAAAATGGATATGCGGTGAAAGAAGTTGGAAGAAAAAAGAGGTGGAGGATCAAGTAATCTGAAAATGGGTGCAGAATACTTGCACAGGATAAACGTCACATGGCAATAACTCTAGCAAAGCACATGCTCACACTCACATTTATATTAGGAAAAAGTGACTAAATTAATAACAAGCCCCCCCCACAACAATGTGGTTCCTTCGGTCGTCCTAGACTTTTTTGCAGGCCTCTACAAAGATAATATACTTGCTAAATAATAGCATTTGCTTCTCTAAAATGCCTATCTGTAAGTACTTTTTTGGTCTGCAGTAACCTATGCATTCCTGCAAAATATATCAGAAGTTCACAGATCTCTACCACTGTGTCCCATGACCTGACTAACATAAATGAAGTCCCATTTCATGCTTAGTCTTCTCTCCTCCAACCCTAACTGATCAAGGTTCTCATGACCCCCTCCTTGGGTTTGATTAATTTGCTAGAGTGGCTCACAGAACTCAGAGAAACATTTTATTCACTAGATTACTGGTGTATTATCAAAGAATATAACTCAGGAATAGCCAGATGGAAGAGATGCATAGGGCAAGGTATAGAGAAAGGAGCTTGGTGGTTCCAGGCCCTGCCAACTGTGAGACTCCCTGCATCTCCACTTGTTCACCAAGCCAGAAGCTCTCCAAACCCTGTCCTTTTGGGTTTTCATGGAGGCTTCATTACATAGGCATGATTGATTAAATCACTGGCCACTTGTGAGTAGGGCAATCTCCAGTCCCAGAGGTGGGGGAACTGAAAGTTCCAACCGCTAATCACAGGGTTAGTTCCCTGGCAACCAGCCCCATTCTTAAGTCACTGAGGGGCTTTCCAAAAGTCACTTCATTGACATAACAAAACACTTTTACAGCTCTTATCACTTGGGAAATTCCAAGGGTTTTAGGAGCTCATGCCAGGAACTGGACAAAGACCAATTTTTTTGGTTTGTTATAAATCACAACATCACAACAGTCAACACTGCTGTACCTAAAATTATAATTAATCCATATTAAGAGGATGGAGAATGAAAAATGAGCATGAGTAGGATGAGAGCTGACAAGTGTTGAGAGAAGAGAAGGTAAGAAATTAAATTCTCATCCTCTGCAGTGAAAAATTAACAGTTAATACCTAGAATGGAAAAATCAAAAAGTAGCATTACCAAGAAATTATCTAAAGACCTGGTAACAAAGTAATCAGTTAGAAATCAGCAAGAAAAGGTAAAAATGGTTGCCTTAAGGGATGGGGCTATTATGTGGAGGCACACTTTATTTTTTCATAAAATCTTGTGAATGATGAAATATTTAAAAAGAGACACAATAAAAAATATATTAAATACTACTAGGAAAAGAATGGGTTCCATTTATATAATAGAATACTCTAATGCTCTATGATCTAAATATAGCAATACAGATGGACTGCAAAAACATTTTGAGTGAACAATGGAAATAGAAGACCCATATGTATGTCCCCATACTATTTACATGAATTTATTAAAGCTAGAATACAATACTGTATATATATATGTATACATATAATGTTAATATACACAGGATAGAGAGGTGAGAAAGTATGATAAAAACAAAAATCACCAACTGAACTTGGACACATCAAATTCATGACCATGATTGCCTACAGAGAAGGAAAGAGGGAGACATGACAGGAGAGAGGAAACGGGAGAATTTCAATTTTAGCAATAATGTTTGCTTTCCATTTTTAACAAAAACTAAAACAAAAAAATAAAATCAAAGCAATCAATATAAATAAAATATCTTACTTGAGCCAAAGATGACTTGACACTGAGCATCATAATATTGGCACATGCCATTGTAACAATAGGCTCTGTTATTCTGGCAAGGGTATCCATTCTGAATAAAAACATCTGGCTGACAGAACTGAGAAGAACCGTTGCAATATTCTGGAACATCACATTCATTGGTTTTTCCTCGGCACAAAGTACCTCCTGGAAGGAACTAGGGTAATAGGATTGAAATTGAACAGGAATACCAGGAAAATTCCCACAAATTAATCAAATTGGAAACCACAGTATTTATATCTATAAAAAGTTCTAACAAAAACAAAAGATTAGGGCTTCCCTGGTGGTGCAGTGGTTGAGAGTCCGCCTGCCGATGCAGGGGACACGGGTTCGTGCCCCGGAACGGGAAAATCCCACATGCTGCAGAGCGGCTGGGCCCGTGAGCCATGGCCACCGAGCCTGCGCGTCCGGAGCCTGTGCTCCGCAACCGGAGAGGCCACAACAGTGAGAGGCCCGCGTACCACAAAAAAAAAAAAAAAAAAAAGATTAAATAACTCAATAGAAAAATGAACAAAGGCCCGTAATAGGCTATTCATAAAAGTCATGAAACATGGAAAATGAAAAAGTATAGCCTCATTGATAACCAAAAGAAATGCAAATTAAACTAAGATATAAAAGCACTTTACAACTATCAAACTAACCTGGATCGTAACACTGGCTAGCAACCAATGTTAGTATGAGGAAACAAAAATAGTGCTTACATGATGTAATCAATACTGTACACTGTACAGTAATCAGTGTATTGATTATACTGGCAATTACAGACTGGCTCATTTGTAGAAGGTATATAAAATGTGTGTCAAAAATTTTCATATGCATACTCTGTCCCAACAATTCCACTTATAAGCAAATATTGGAAGCTATCTAAATGTCCATCATTAGTAGACCAGATAAAGAAATTATGGTAGAAATTATGGTACAGCTATACAAAGGAATACTAGCTATATAACCTTGTAGAACTACATGAATGGAAGAAAATCCATGGTATCTTACTGAAAAAAGTACATAGTAAAAATATGTATACCCATGTTTACCCACTTTCACACAGACACACACCTACACACACACTCATACTCACATTTACATAGGAAAAAGTGACTAATAACAAATTATCAAACAACGGCTACCTGAAGAGGGTAAAATGACAGAGGGTCTTTCAGTGTCTACTTTCTATTGTTGAACTTTTAATGAAAAACAAGATCACTCTTAAATCAGAAAAAAAAATGTTTTTACTTAAGAAAAAAAATCTCTTTAGACCATTTGTCATAAAAGAACATGACACAAAACTGCAAACAAGTGTCATAAAACTTTTCATGTAATCCTGTAATAAAACTAGTGCTCTCTTACAGATCAGAAAAAAACAATTTTGATATATGCATATTTTTCCTTTTTCTATTTTTTCCAAATAGGGAAGAATTCCCTACCCAACAGTCTTGACAACAGTCGCCATATGCACATTCAGCAGATGATTTAAGTTTACAAGTACTTCCTTCACAACAAGGGTCCAATTCACATTCCTGTGAAGAGAAAATGACTGTCAATAAAGAAATAAATTATTGTCATCAATATTCATTAATAAAATTCTTATCTTAGACCTCTGCTTCCTTCTAACCTGACTGTAACAGTTACTCTCTGGAAACAGTCCCTTACTATCCTTCTGGATTTATCAGTGACTCTTTAGCTATTATCTAGGTCTCAACATATTTCAAAGGACTGAAATCACAGAAAGTATGTGTCTTAGTCTGCTGGGATTGCCAGAAAAAGATACCATAGACTAATGACTTAAACAAAAGAAACTTATTACATCAGCTCTGAAGGCTAGAGGCCCAAGATCAAAGTTCCAGCCAATTCAGTTTCTGGCGCAGACTCTCTTCCTTAGCTTGCAGACAGCTGCCTTCTTGCTGTGTGCTCACATGGCCTTTCTTCAGTTCATGTGTTCAGAGAGAAAGCAAGCAAACTCTCCAGTGTCTCTTTTTTATAAGGACTCTAATCCTATCAGATCAAGGCCCACCCTTATGACCTCATTTAACCTTAATTACTTTCCTAAAGGTCCCTTCTCCAAATACAGACATACTTGGGGGTTAGGGCTTCAACATATGAATTTGGGGGACACAAACATTCAGTTTATAACAGCGTGCTTAATGATCACAGGAAATTAAGCATCCATAAATGCACTTCTCTTCATGCTCAGGGTCTGACTTCTCTGTTGGGTGGATTTCCACCCATGTGGACATTCTTTGTATCTTGCTTGTCTTCTCTCACCCCACTTTGGCCCACCATGGCTCCCTACCCCTACCCCGAACATTCCACCCAGTGACATCTACTCTCCTATGTTCCAACTAATGTCTTCAGATATGAATTGTTTGAGAAGGGAAGGAGAAAGGAGAGGGGGAAAGAAGAAGATAGGAGAAAGGAGGAGGAGGAGAGAAGGGGGCAGGGGATATAAGCTTTAGTTTGTGAAGAATATTTATTTTCCTATGTTGCAGAATTCTAGGCTGATGGTTTCTTCCTTTCAGAACTATAAATCTGTTCTACTGTCTTCTGCTCCCAAAATCAGCTGCCATTTATACATTTGTTCCCCATTTTCTTCTGACTTCTTGCATTATTTTTTGCTTATCTCAGCACTTCGATTACAATGTGCCTACAATCGTTCTTAGTAATGATTCTGATTTGGCTTTACTTAGTGTTTTAGAATTGTAACTTAACATTTTCTTTTAAATATGGGAAATTTTCAGCCATTATTTCTTTGAATACTTTTCCCATCTCGTTCTCACTCTCCTCTTGGGATTTCACTTATAATTACATTAGTCTCTTTGATATTGCCTACATGTCCCTGATGCTCTGTTCATTTTTCTTTAACCTTTCTTCTTTTTTCTTTAGATTGGGTTATTCCTTTTGTTCTACTTCATGTTCATTGACTCTTTTTCTGCCATCTTAGTCTGCTATTAATTCTACCCAGTGAATCTTTCATTTATTAGACTTTTTAGTTCTATAATTTCCATTTGGTTCTTTATTATACATTTCTCTGCTGAGATTCTTCATATGTTTACTCATGAAGACCATATTTTTCTTTAATTCTCTGATGATAAAGAGTGGACTATAATTCATGGCAGCTTTATTCATAATAGCAAAATGTTAGGAACAACCTAGATATCCTTTAACGGGTGAATGGTTAAACAAACTTCAGATAGGCCCTTTGAGCTGGTGGAAATACCAGCCTAAACATTATTCCAAATCTCTGAAGTAATATCCATACAATGGACTGTTACTCACTAATAAAAAATAAAAAAATATTAACACATGCAACAACCCAGACTGACCTCAAAGGCATTACACTTAGTGAAAAAAAGTCAGTCTCAAAAGGTTATATGTTGTATGATTCCATTTATTATTATTATTTTTAAAGATCTATTTATTTATTTTTGGCTGTGTCGGGTCTTAGTTGCGGTACGTGGGATCTTCATTGAGGCATGTGGGATCTTTTGTTGCGGCGTGCAGGCTCTTCATTGCAGCTCTCGAGCGTCTCTCTAGTTGTGGCATGTGGATTTTGTCTTCTCTAGTTGTGGCTCCAGCCACGTGGGCTCTGTAGTTTACAGCACGCGGGCTCTCTAGTTGAGGCGCGTGAGCTCATTGCTTGTGGCACACAGACTTAGTTGCCCCAAGGCATGTGGGATCTTAGTTCCCTGACCAGGGATCGAACCTGCGTCCCCTGCATTGTAAGGCGGATTCTTTACCACTGGACCACCAGGGAAGTCCCTCCATTTATTATTATTTATTTTAAGTCTTTATTGAATTTGTTACAACATTGCTTCTGTTTTATGCTTTGGTTTTTTGGCCCGAGGCATGTGGAATCTTAACTCCCTGACCAGGGATTGAACGCACATGCCCTTCATTGGAAGGCAAAGTCCTAACCACTGGACCACCAGGGAAGTCCCTCTATTTATTATTGAAATGGCAAACATTACTGAAATGGCAAAACCACAGATGGAAGCCAGGGGCAGGGATAAGGGCTGGAGTCAGGGTGGGTGTAATTACAACAAGGTAGCAGGAGGGTGTTCTTTTGTGGTGATGGAACAGTTCTGTATTTTAATTGAGATGGTGGTTACATAAATCTATATATGGGATAAAACTGCATAAAAGTTCACACACACACATGAATGCATGTTAAAATGGTAAAAGCTGAATAAAGTCTGTAATCTAGTTAACATACCAATGTCAGTGTCCTGGTTTTTATGCTGCACTATCATTATATAATTTGTCACCCTTTGGGGGAAACGGCAAAAAATACATAGGGCTCTTTGGACTGTTTTTGAAATGGTCTGTCAGTTTATAATAATTTCATAATAAAAATTTGAAAATTTGAAAAATGATCTATACCTTACACCATACAAAAAATTAAGTCAAAATGTATCATAAACCTAAATGTAAAACCTAAAACAATGGACTCCCCTGGTGGCACAGTGGTTAAGAATCCACCTGCCAATGCAGGGGACACAGGTTCGAGTCCTGGTCCGGGAAGATCCCACATGCCGCAGTGCAACTAAGCCCATGCACCACAACTACTGAGCCTGTGCTCTAGAGCCTGTGAGCCACAACTACTGAGCCCATGTGCCACAACTAGCAAAGCCCGCGCGCCTGGAGCCTGTGCTCCGCAACAAGAGAAGACACTGCAATGAGAAGACTGCGCACCACAACGAAGAGTAGCCCCCCCTCGCCACAACTAGAGAAAGCCCGTGTGAAGCAACAAAGACCTAACGCAACCAAAAATAAATAAATAAAATATAAATAAATGTATTTTTTTAAAAAACCTAAAATGATAAAGCTTCTAGGAGAAAACATTTGTAATCTTGGACTAGGCAAAGATTTCTTAAATGTAACACCAAAAGCACAAAAACATATGTTTCACATATGCAAACAGGTATCAAAACCTAACTTGTATGTGTTAAACGGTGCAGTTCATTGTTGACAAGTGTTTATAATTGCCTGTTTCTTACCCTTTGCTTTGTCTTGACCAAACTTTAGTGAGCCTTCTCTCTTTCCTATATAGGCCCTTGAACTCTGTTTGTCTCCACAAAATAAAATGGAACAAGTATCCCCACCCCTTCCCAGCTTCTCCTGGCAATCAGCTGACCAAAAGACAACTTCCTATCAGACCTCACTGGCTATTCTCCCCTGCTTATCCAGCTTCCCCATAAAAGATTCTGCTTATCTCTGTTTGCTCCCACATTTACCCTATAAAAGAAAAACCTTTTTGTTTGATTTTGAGACGCTTCCAGATGTCTGAGATCAGCGTGTTCTCCTTACTACAATAGTCTTTCTTCTGGATAAAGCCTTTTCTTATCTAAGTCCGAATTTGGGTGGGTTTTTTTTACACTGTATTCAATTATACTTCAATACAGCTGTTAATTTTTTTTTCACAACTACTGTGCAAGACAGACAGATGGCTTCATAAAAGAAAAGAGAATCCGGAAATAGACTATGTATACAGGAATTTTGTTTATGGTGAAAGTACCATTTTAAATGGTTTTGCAACAACTGACAATGGGTAAAAGTTAATTCTCTAGCTCACTCCACATGACCCCCCCCCTACCAGTTATAGAGCTAATACAAAAAACGGTAATTACAAAAATGCTAGAAAAAATTATAGAGGGGCTATATGATGATAATCTTGAAACACGAGTAAAACTTGTACCTTGCTCAGTTAACAAAACTATGGGGGAAACTAAATGCCATGACATACTGTTGGTAAAGTGCAAACTGACACAGCCTTTTTGTACAAAATTTGGTAGTCTCTAATAAAATTAAAAACACGCATACTTTGCAATTCAATAATTCTACCTTTATGTAAGTATCTTAGAGAAATACTTGTATATGTATGTATGCACACACACACACACACATACATGGAGCATATACAAGGATGTACTGTTTTCATCAGAAAAATACTAACTGCAGTGAGTAAATGTCCTTTAATGAGTATGGTGAAATAAATCACAGTATATCCTTATACTGAAATACTAATCAGCAGATTAAAGGATTATGTGTAAATAACATAATGACATGGAAAAAATCTCCAGGATATATTAATAGAAAAAAAAAAACTCTGCATGCAATGTATTAAGTCGGATTTCATTTATGTAAAAAAATAAAATCCTAAAACAAACCCAACTATGGTACAAATGTACATACTGTATATAGGTATATAAATGCATAGAATAAAATCTATAAAGAAACACACTAAACTTATAAGAATGATTACCACTGCAGAAGGAAGTGAAAAAATGTATGGGAGAAATAAATGGAAATTTTGCTTGGGCTTGCTATTTGAAACTTTTATACCAAGAAAAACACCTTTGATATTAGAGGGGGAAGAGGTACTTTTTTCAAGAGCAATTTGTAGTGCAAAAGCTCGAGAAGCAAATATAGACTATTTCAATTAGTTTGATAATGAAGTAAACAGTCAGGAGAAATCAAAACATATATAATATTTTAGGAGAATGCCTGGAAAGAAGAGCTTGGTCATCCTAACTGTATAACATTAATTTAGAGACTAAACATAACCTCATTAGGCTTTATTTTCCTCATTTGAAAATGAGAATATAAAAAAAAATCAACCTCCTAGAGTTATTATGAGAATCATACCATGGAAAACATTTAGCAGAGGCTGCTGACATGCAGCAATAGTGCAATGAAGGCCCATGACAATTTCGTCATAAAATACATACTGCCTGGGAATTCCCTGGTGGTCCAGTGGTTAGGACTCTGTGCTCTCACTGCCGAGGGCTCAGGTTAGACCCCTGGTTGGGCAACTAAGATCTCACAAGCCAAGCGGCACACCCCTCCTCCCAGAAAACAAAAACAAAAAACATACTGCCTTTCTAGAATGTAAAGCCTTCTGGCAAAAGCCAGGGATGTGTGGTCAGGTAAGGGAGAAGAAGCAGTACTTGTGGAAAAGATTGAGAATATAGTAAAGTTTACATACAATTGAAGTAATTTCTTTAAAATTTAAATTTAATTTTTTTTAATTTTTAAAATTTAATTAAAAATTTTTTCCTCCTAAGCCTTGTCTAGGAAGTCTTAAGTAGGCCGTTTTGAGAGGAGAATGGCTGAGATATAGAAGAAGAAGAATAAAGATGGGTACAGACTTATGGCAGTAAATGTGGGTAACAGGTGTGAGAAAGCCAAAGAGAGGTAGGTGAACTGAAGCTTACTAAAGGGAGAATGTTAATTTGAGTAGTAAGAACTTTATTAATGAAGAACTCTGGAGAGTGGGCCAGCTTCAATTTATTATTAAAATGAGGTCAACTGAATAAATGTTTCTGCAATGGCAGTGCCAGAATAGTAAAAGCTTATAAGTAAAGAGCCAAGAGAAAAACTGATTCGTTCTTTAAAATAAATAAATGACTCAGTAACCATAACAGAAATGGTAGAAGGTAGCAAAAAAACAGAAGAATAAACATGGCGCTTTCCTGGACACCAAAACAGATGACACCATTGGTTATGTTCTAGGAAGGAGGGGATGATCAATCCCAGGAACATATCCCCACAAGCAAAATACCAATCCTCATTTTGCCACTAAATTTTACTTTAGCTCCTATGCTAGAGTTGCCCAAAGCGAGCTATTTTATTCTTTTGCAAATCCCAAGGTAACTTCACAAAGCAAACATCACACATTAAACTGACCTTTGGAGTACCGCAGTCACACTCTTCCCCAGGGTCCACCAATTTATTACCACAGAAAGGAGCGCTGTAAGCTTCGTCAGGCTTTGGAATATTAAGAAGGCAGTTTCCACCTTTATTTAAAGTTAACTTCTCAAAGTCTTCTGCGCTGCAAGTGCTGAAGTTTCTGGAACCTCTGTAATAAACATGAAGAAAAAGATCTTAAGTCATAGCAATTACTCACTTTGAAAATTTTAAGTCATGTCTTCAACTGTCAAGAAGTGAACATTTAAAATGTCAGAGGAAGTTCCCTGGCTGTCCAGTGGTTAAGACTCCGTGCTTTCCCTACTAAGGGTCCAGGTTTAGTCTCTGGTCAGGGAACAAAGATCCTGCAAACCGCAAGACATGGCGAAAAAAATAAAAATAAAATGGCAGGGGCTTCCCTGGTGGTGCAGTGGTTGAGAGTCCGCCTGCTGATGCAGGGGACACGGGTTCGTGCCCCGGTCCGGGAAGATCCCACATGCGGCGGAGCGGCTAGGCTCGTGAGCCATGGCCGCTGAGCCTGTGCGTCCGGAGCCTGTGCTCCGCAACGGGAGAGGCCACAACAGTGAGAGGCCTGCGTACCGCAAAGAAAAATAAAAAATAAAATAAAATAAAATGGCAAAAAATAAAATGGCAGAAGATACAGAAAATATTCACAGAATCATAAATCTCAGCATCAGAAGAGACCTGAAAAATTATCTAGTCCTCTCTAGAATTAAGTTTTATTTGTCTTCCATAGTAAAGGTTCTTCAAATATGTGAAGCGAGCTCTGTTTCCCCAACCTCTTTTCACTCTGCTGAAATGACATTCCTGCGCTCCCCTCACTAACACTTACTAGGAGCTATGTGACAATAATGTGAATCCAGCAATGATGCACGCACTATAGCTACCGAGAAGCAGCATGCACAGGGCAGAATTTCAGCTACAGTTTGAGGTTTAAATGCCTCTGATGGTAATTTCTAAGAACTGTAGTTAATACTCTGAAGGCTAGGTGGGCTTCTAGAAACGGTCCAACTTGAACTGTCTATGTGATATTTATACGAACACAATTTTGATGTGTTTCTATGTGTTGCTGGGTTGTTTTTAGTTATTGTTTTAATCAGTAACAATATTTTTAGACAGTCCCACTGGCTATGTTCACTTTTGAAGACTAGTGGGAGACACACTCATCTATAAAACAAGAACCTTTGAGAAATCCAAGTCACATTAAAATTTTATTGGGGGCATTTGGTGCCCTGAAATAATCTCTTTTTCATCAGTTTGAGCAATGGTACCAAAAGTAACGGTGGGAATGAGAACCGTGTTACGCTACAGTGATTGAGAAAGCATTCCTATTGATTCCGTGTCTTCTGTACATCCAAGGAATCTAAGAAACAGATCCTTTCTGGGAGACTTTGTCCCCTGGGTAAACTCTTCTTTGCTAACCGGCCCAGAGTCTCCCAGGAAGTAGACAGTTCTGGCTCCTGGCTCTTCGAACTGGAAAGCAGTCACACAGAAAGTAAAGACCTAGCCCAAGATTTCCGACAATGACAAAAACACTCGTTTTCCACATTCTTCTTTTTCTTGCTACTCTCCGCTTAGGAATATTGTAAGGAGGAGTCCTTTTGTACAATACTGTTCCTTCAACAAATATTTGTGGAACATCTATCATGTACAAGGCACTCTTCTTCATGCAAGGGAGAAAACAGTAAACAAGGCAGACAAAAATCCCCACCCCTGTGAAGGCAACATTCTACTGAGTGAAACAGACTATAAACATAATGAAGAAATAAATTCAATAGTACATTAGAAGACAAGTCACGTTGGGGAAAAAGATGAGGAGGGGAAGAGGACGACCTCTGCAGGGGGAGGAGCGACTACAGTTTTTCAAAGAGCTGTCAGGACAGGCACTTCAAATACTGAGACAACTGAATCAAAACTGGATTTCTAGGGGAAGAACATGACTGGGAGAAGAAACAGTAAATGCAAAAGCCCGAAGGGAGAAGGCTGCCTGTTCAAGGAACAGATAAGGAAGCCAGCACGGCTGGAGTGGAGTGAGACAGTGAGGGATACAGGCAGCAAGGTGGGAAGAGGCCATTGCAAGAATCTGACTTTTTACGGTGAGTGAAATAAGGAGGGGGGAATGACACAATGGAAAGCGTGAAGCAGGAATGATGTGATCTGATTTATGTTTTAATAAGATCACCACGTTTGCTATGTTAAGCAGGAAGACGTCCACTCAACAGATGATGATGGACCAACGTGGCAGTGGTGAAAGCAGTAAGAAGGGTTTGGATTATTTATATGGTTTAAAGAAATAGGCAATGGGCTTCCCTGGTGGCGCAGTGGTTGAGAGTCCGCCTGCCAATGCAGGGCACACGGGGTCGTGCCCCGGTCCAGGAAGATCCCACATACCACGGAGCGGCTGGGCCTGTGAGCCATGGCCGCTGAGCCTGGGCGTCCGGAGCCTGTGCTCCGCAACGGGAGAGGCCACAACAGTGACAGGCCCGCATACAGCAAAAAAAAAAAAAAAAAGAAATAGGCATTAAGGCAAAGAATGGGAGAAAAGAGAAGTCAAGGGTGACTGAGATTTTTGTCCTGAGCTACTAGAAGGAAGGCGCTATCATTAACTATCACGGGAAGACGGGGGCAGAGCAGGTTTTAGGAAGGACAGCAAGAGTTTGAGTCTAAGGACCTCAAGTAGAAATGTCAAACTAGAGCATGTGATAATTATCTGATAAGCAAGGAGACTTCAATTTAAACAACCGTTTTTTTAAATTTCCTATTATTGTTCTTTATATGGCTAGTACATTGCCTACCACACAGTACATATTCAATAATGTTTTCTGTAAGAATATATTAATCAGCTGATAGTCACAGGAGTTGTACAGACATTATGTGTATATTTCCTACACTTGAGCTCCTAATTTTAATCTACAAAGTTCACCACTTCTGAATAGATTATTTTTGAAATAAGCTTGTTATACAGTCCTTGGAATACATTTTCTCATAGAAACAATGTTTTCTATGTGTGATCCTAAAGCAATCTACAAAAAAAAAAAATCTGTTTCACCCACAATGAAGTTGACTATAGTACTGAAAAGGATAACAAAATCATAACCACTTCTTATGCTGTTTAGTAGGTGGAGATAATAACAAACATCCCCACGTTGGCCTTCACTAACACTGTGGATAATAAAATGCAGATATTCTCTCCCTGGTCATCCTTGGATGTCATCTACAATAATAAGAAGGATGATCTTTCTCCTGATACTTGGCTTGAATCATAGCAACTAAAGTACCCCTACTCTCTGTCACTTCTGGGTACTAAGATATGAATCTAAAGCATCTCCAAATCTCTTTTGTCATATCTAGGTGAGTTTTATAAAACTGATTCAAAAGGAGATAGATGGGACTAACAGTGATGGAAATGGTCTACCAGGATATGACCAAAAAAAACCAACTATCATTTAAAACATTCTCTCTATGACTAATCTGGAAATAACCAAAACACATTTCCACCACTACCATCCTTATCCCCACAGCCTAGGAATAGGAAGTCCTAAGAAAGAACTCTAAGTGATGGCACTTAATTAGATTTTTTTTCTAAAAAAAAGAGCACTCTTTTAAAAGCCTCCGATTATGGAGGCTTTCTGATGTAGGTGGCATTGAGGGACAGAATTAAGAAAGCCATTTCTCTAGAAAGGTACCTCCCAGGAAGAGCACCCCTCACACGTCCAGGAATCCAAGAGCAGTGTGTGAGGGGAATACTACCAGGTCCCTCAACTATCTTAAATAATGATAAAAATTATATTACAAAGTTAGATTATCCACTTTTTAAACAGACCTGGATCCAACTGATTATCTGTAAAAACTCTAGCATCTATATCACTTGCATCTAAAAAAAAAGCCTAACTTATAACAGTCAACTAATGTTCATGAAATAGCATATGAAGTAGAAGGTGAGAAACCCGTCCTCAAAAAGAAGATTTAATATGCCAAAGATAACATAATCCTACTTCTCAAATTATTTCTTACCAAAAATTGTTCAAATACAATGTCCAATACTTTATCAAAACATAACATGAAGACACAAGATACTGTGAGAGCAACTATAAAAAAATTAAAAGACACTATAAGGGGAAAAAAAAAAACAGATATAGTCCCATAAAGTCTCCAGATACTAGAATTATCAAACAATAACCCAAAAAGAGAAAATCTGTGCTTGCTATGGTCAGAGAGAAAAATGAGAAGCTTGAAAATTTTAGCAGGGAACTAAAATCCACAGTTGTAATACAGCAGATTTGATGTGTTTTTCTAAAACACATTCTTTACACATTTAAAATACCCTGAAATTGAGATTCATCTTAAAATTTGTATTAACTTGATAGGCACCATTTTTTCATTCTAAGTGGTATGTTAATAATGGTATCTTATAATCAGTGTCACCTACATTTGCATAAATACAGTGTATTAGTGATCATATTAAACATAAGTAGATTAAATGATTCAATTAAGAGATAAATATTGCCAGGCTGGATTAAAAAAATAAAACCTAAATATAGGTTGTTTAGAAGCATATATCTAAAACACAAGAATAAAGAAAAGTTCAAAGTAAAGGAATAGAAAACATATACTGTCAACATTACCAAAAAAAAAAAACAAAAAACAAAAAACAAATCTGGGACAGCTAAATTAATATCAGACAAAACTGACCACTCAAGCTAATGCAATAAAAAAGGAAATGAAAGACATACAAATTGGGAAGAAAGAAACAAAACTGTCTTTGTTTGCAGATCTCTGCCTGCTGCTGGACTGCTGCAGCTTGTGCCCAGACCCACGCTGAGTGCCCACACCAGCCCTTCTTGTCCCAGCACTGCTCCCCCCACCCCGGGGAGAGGGTGCTGGTGCTGGGAAAGGGGACACCACACACTTAAAGGGAACAGAGTGGGCTCAGACCCAACCCTCAGCGCTTGTGCTCCAGCAACTGGGGACCAAACCCCACACCCGATGGGGCAGTGTTGGCCACTGAGCAGAGAGGAAGTCCCGCCACAAACCCAGCTCCAGCTCCAGCCCCTCCATCCCCAGTCCCAACCCCTGCTAAGGTGATAGCTTCCAGCACACACGGAGGAAAGACATGACTTGTGTTCATGTCAAATCCAGCTCTCCCATGAAAATACAAATAATGCAATTTAAAAAATGGGCCATACACCACATTAACAAATTGAAGAATAAAAACCATATGATCATCTCTATAGATGCAGAAAAAGCTTTTGACAAAATTCAATATCTGTTTAGGACAAAAACTCTTCAGAAAGTAGGCAGAGAGGGAACATACCTCAACACAATAAAGGCCATATAGGACAAATCCACAGCTAACATCATTCTCAATGGTGAAAAGCTGAAAGCATTTCCTCTAAGATCAGGAATAAGACAAGTATGCCCACTCTCGCAACTTTTATTCAACATAGCTTTGGAAGTCCTAGCCACAGCAGTCAGAGAAGAAAAAGAAATAAAAGGAATTCAAATTGAAAGAGAAGAAGTAAAACTGTCACTCTTTGAAGATGACATGATGCTATACACAGAAAATCCTAAAGACCCTACCGGAAAACTACTAGAGCTCATTAATGAATTTGGTAAAGTTGCAGGATACAAAATTAATGCACAGAAATCTATTGCATTTCTATACACTAACAACAAAATATCAGAAAGTAAAATTAAGGAAACAATCCCATTTACCATCACATCAAAGAATAAAATACCTAGGAATAAATCAACTTAAGGAGGCAAAAGACCTGTACTCCAAAAACTATAAGACACTGATGAAAGAAATTGAACATGACACAAACAGATAGAAAGATATACCATGTTCTTGGATTGGAAGAATCAATATTGTTAAAATGACCATATTATTCAAGGCAATCTACAGATTCAATGCAATCCCTATCAAATTACCAATGGCATATTTCACAGAACTAGGACAAAAAATTTTAAAACTTGTATGGTAACACAAAGACCCTGAATAGCCAAAACAATCTTGAGAAAGAAGGATGGAGCTGAAGGAATCACACTTCCTAACTTCAGACTATATTACAAAGCTACAGTCATCAAAACAGTATGGTACTGACACAAAAACAGAACTATAGATCAATGGAATAGGATAGAAAGCCACAGAAATAAGCCCACGCACTTATGGTCAATTAATCTATGACAAAGGAGGCAAGAATATACAATGGAGAAAAGACAGCCTCTTCAATTAGTGGTGCAGAGAAAACTGGACAGCTACATGTAAAAGAATGAAATTAGAACATTCTCTAACACCATATACAGAAATAAAGTCATAATGGATTAAAGACCTAAATATAAGACCAGATACTATAAAACTCTTAGAGGAAAACACAGGCAGAACACTTGTTGACATAAATTGCAGCAATATTTTTTGGATCCCTCTCCAAAAAATGAGTAACAAAAATAAACAAATGGGACCTAATTAAACTTAAAGGTTTTTGCACAGCAAAGGAAACCATAAACAAAACGAAAAGACAACCTATGGACTGGGAGAAAATATCTGCAAACGATGCAACCAACAAGGGATTAACTTCCAAAATATACAAACAGCTCATACTGCTTAACATCAAAAAACAAACATCTCAATCAAAAAAATGGGCAGAAGATTTAAATAGACATTTCTCCAAAGAAGACATACAGATGACCAACAGGCACATGAAAAGATGCTTAATATCGCTATTATTAGAGAAATGCAAATCAAAACTCAATGAGTTATCACCTCACACCAGTCAGAATGGTAATTACTAAAAAGTCTACAAATAATAAACGTGGGAGAGGGTGTGGAGAAAAAGGAACCCTCCTATACTGTTGGTGGGATGCAAATTGATGCAGCCACTATGGAAAACAGTGTGAAGTTTCCTTAAAAAACTAAAAATATAGCTACCATATGATCCTGCAATCCCATTCCTGGGCATACACCTGGGGAAAACTAATTCAAAAAGATACACATTACTCCAATCCAAACAATTCATTGTTTATTTTTAGCATTAAACAAATGTTCAATAAATAGTTTTTAAAAAGAAAAAGGAAAAAGAATAAAAAGAAAGAATTCAGTTACTCACGATGCTCCTGAATTCATGATGCAGCTCTTTGCTCCACAATAACAATCTCTCCCATCATCATGATTCATTCCAAGGTTATGACCCAACTCATGAGCAACAATGGACGCAAATGTCTCCACCGTGATTTGCCCAAACTGCCCAAACACAGGAAGGTATTCATTAGGTTTCTGAACAAAAAGGATATGCTTTTTGTTTCTCAGATTACTTTTTCACAAAAGGAAATTCATCACTACATTATTGATAGCCTACGTGATAAAGCAAGCATCCAGCATCAGTGTGTAGACATTGCAGTCTAGTAGGAAACTGGTGTGACTTAACATACTGATGATAGAGATAGACTCTTTAAGCAACAGATCAATTCCTTTAGCACCAACAGATTATTCATGGTGGTTGATGGGAAAACAAGTTCATGGTTCTGACTTAACTTTCTCAAATGGAAGCTCTGTTTCCTCATCCATAAAAAGTGAGGCGCTAATAAACACACAACAAACATTAGAAAACTTAATCCAGTCTCCAGGGAAAGAACACATCTGCCACTTCTACCATGTCCCTCATAATAGCCAAAATATCGCTGTAAGGACTAGGAGAGGAAGTATAGAGTCACTGAATGCTGGACATTTCCTAATGCAGATTCCAAAGATGATCATCAAGAACAAAACGTACCACGTTAATCCCGCCCGCGTGGCTCCTTGAACACACTGTTCCCACAAACGCCATTCCCGCGGTCCCACCAAAACCTTTCTTCCTAAATGAAGAGAACAGGTAAAAGTTATAAAATGTACTTGGGGAGGAAAAGGTACACATTGCTCCTATTTCTTTGGGTAATCTTAAACTGATTGGTAGACCCTACGAAAACTGGGAGAAAAATAGCAAAGGTAAATAACATTTTAAAAATCACAATTCAATTAAAGACATCTCTTTTTTTATTATCAGAGTGGAGATTAAGATTACAAATTCATTTTTCAGACAAATGAAGATACATTTTTGATATCAAACCAAGTTGTTTTGTACCTTCTAGATGAAAAACCTTCCTAAAATGCAGTATATCTATTTATTCAAAAACTCTATTGAGATCAGGTAACAAAATGACATATTCACACAGGAGGCTGCAGGCAGGGAGCACAGGGAACAGAAGAGTCACGATGGTCTCCGTGTGGCTGCTCAATCATCGCGGACACACCTGTATCTTAGGACCTGGTCCCTCTGCCTGGAACTCTCCTCCCCAATATACAGCCCTAACTCACTCCCTCACCTGCTTCAGGTCTTTACACAAAGGTCATCTTCTCATTGAGGCCTTCCCTCACCAAGTTACCTAAAATTTCAACCTCACTCCCCCCAATACTTCTATCTCTACCCTCCCTGCTTTATTTTTCCTCCTTACTACTTATCATTATTTAGCATATTATATACACTTATTTATCTCACTTATGAGGTAAATCTCCTCCACCATAATGTGAACTCCATGAGAGCAAGAATTTTTGTCTGTTTTGTTCACTGCTATACCCCAGAGCCTAGGAATACATCTAATAAATATCTTTTTTTTTTTTTTTGCGGTACGCAGGCTTCTCACTGTTGTGGCCTCTCCCGTTGCAGAGCACAGGCTCCGGACGCGCAGGCTCAGCGGCCATGGCTCACGGGCCCAGCCGCTCCGCGGCATGTGGGATCTTCCCAGACCGGGGCACGAACCCGTGTCCCCTGCATCGGCAGGCGGACTCTCAACCACTGCGCCACCAGGGAAGCCCAATAAATATCTTTTAAATGAATGAATAAACCCTTCTCTCGGGCATCTGAACAGCCAGGACAAGAGGCCTAGAGATATTGACATAGGGGGATTGCCAAGAAAACATTTTAGCCAGATCACCCTGTAGTGAACCCCACAGTCCCCAAGCCCCACTTATGCCCTCAATGCTTCCAAAAGGAATTTTAGTACCCCATTCCTAACCACAAACAACCAGGGATTATCAGATATCTGGGAAACACCTCTAACATGGCAGATGGAGACCAAACAGAGGAGACAGCTTGGTAGGTGTGGTTGGGCAAAGCACAGGGAGTGTGCCTGGTGCCTGTGCCTTTTGTGAATGAGAAGGCACGCTCACTGCCAGGGTATGAGGACACTTCCAGGTACAATTTTACTAAAAATTATTAAAAATGTCAGGACATTTTAAATAATTTTTAGTAAAAGAATTTCAGAAGAAAGAATTTTTTTAGTATTTTTAAGTGAGGGTTTTGTATTAACTTTTGGAATATATTTGTAT